>NC_136071.1:1088678650-1089303650 GCF_964261635.1 Lissotriton helveticus | reverse complement strand
TCAACATCTCCTTCGAGACAGCAACCCTCCCGGAAAGCTGGAAGCATGCCGAGATCAATGCCTTACTCAAGAAACCCAAGGGGGACCCAAAGGACCTCAAGAACTTCCGACTCATCTCCCTGCTTCCGTTCACGGCGAAGGTCACCGAGAAAATCATCAACAAACAACTGACCCGCTACCTCGAGGAGAACAACCTCCTGGACCCATCCCAGTCCCGTTTCCACAGCAACCACAGCACCAAAACCGCCCTCATCGCCGCCACCAATTACATCAGAACCCTGCTTGACAACGGAGAAACAGCGGCCCTCATCCTCCTGGACCTGTCAGCTGCCTTCGACATGGTCTGCCACCGCACACTACGAACACACCTACATGATGCCGGAATCCAGGAGAAGGCCCTGGACTGGACCACATCCTTCCTCTCTGGCAGAACTCAGAGCGTCTGCCTCCCCCCTTCCGCTCCAAAGCCACCGAGATCATCTGCGGCATACCCCAGGGCTCTTCCCTCAGCCCGATGTAGTTCAACATCTACATGGCACCCCTTGCCCACCTCACCCGACAGCACAACCTCAACATCATCTCCTACACCGATGACACCCTGCTAACCCAGCTCATTAAAGACCCTCACACCGCCAAAACAAACCTCCACAAAGGAATGAAGGACGTCGCCGAATGGATGAAGAACAGCCGACTGAAGCTGAACTCAGACAAGACGGTGGTCCTCATCCTCGGCCTCACCCCCTCAGCCTGGGACGACTCCTGGTGGACGACAACACTGGGAACAGCACCGACCATGCACGCAACCTGGGGGTCATCCTCGACTCCACCCTCTCCATGACCAAGCAGGTCAACGCCGTCTCCTCATCCTGCTGCAACACCCTCCGAATGCTTCGCAGGATCTTCAATTGGATCCCCACCGAAACGAGAAAAACAGTCACCCAGACCCTTGTCACCAGCAGGCTGGACTACGGAAATGCCCTCTACGGAGGAACGTCAGCCAAGCTCCTGAGATGGCTGCAACGCATCCAGAATGCCTCGGCACACCAGATCCTCGACATCCCCCACCGCAGCCACATCACACCATACCTGAGAGACCTGCACTGACTCCCTGTCAACAAGAGGGTAACCATCAAGCTCCTCTCCAACTCGCACCAAGCTCTCCACAACACCGGCCCAGCATACCTCAACAGACGACTCAGCTTCTACATGCCCACCCGCCAGATCCGCTCCACCGACCTCGCCCTCGCCACAGACCCTCGCATCCGAAGAATGACCGCTGGCAGCAGATCCTTCTCCCACCTCGCCGCCAAGACCTGGAACACCCTCCCACCCAACCTACGCATACCCCAGACCTACTAGTTTTCAGAAGACTCCTCAAGACCTGGCTCTTCGATCAGTAGCAGTACACCCCCTACCCTTCCCCACCAGCGCCTTGAGACCCTCACAGGTATGTAGTGCGCTTTATAAGTGTTTGATTGATTGATTGAGTATCCTATCTGTTGATAGTAAAGAAATCACCTAATCTATATATAGATATTACTTTTGTGTGCCCCAAATAACAAGAACAGAACTAACTCACGATTTTAGCAGGGAATCCATTAGTCAACAGCTGCATGTCTGTCTAAGAACAATCTTTTGAAAGTTCCTTTTGCATACCCCACAACTAGGGCTGCTTACTGAAGCATCTCCTCTGGTGTACAATTCCCACCCATATGGCTGTCATTCCCTTGTCCAAGATTGGTAATGGTTTAGGATCCGCAGAGTTGGGACTTTGGCACACAAAGTCCATGTAATGATTTCCAGGCTGGTTCCGCAGGAGCGTCAGGAATCCGAAGAATATTCCACAGCCTTCCCCTACGGCCTTCCGACTCTATCAAACACTAGAGTACGAATGGCTCGCTAGGGGAAAACAGGGAGACAAAACAAGGAAAGGTGGGGGAAAAAGACAAGATCTTGATGGGGTTCTTCAGAATGGACACTTGGCAACAGATGGGCTGTAAGAAAAGGAAACATACAATCTCTCTAGATCAAACACAATTCTACCTATACCCTGTCTTATTTTTGTATTCGACTACTACATACCACTTTGTTTTGTCTATGTCGTAGAACTGGTATGTGTGGTATGGTAGGATTTCGTCTTGAGCTGTTACAAGGAAAATAACAATAAGCACGGTTTTTCTCACCTCTTACACATGAATATAAAATATCTGACTTGTTGACTTCTCACTTTGTATATGGTAGAAGAGTACTGGACAATATCCCCTATTTTGTTAACATTGAGCTGCTGCCAACACCAATGAACGTTGTCTGAAGATCTACGAGATAAAACATACACTTAGACCTTCTATTATACTCCCAACACTGATCAAAATATATATATGTAGGCAGCGCAGAGCGCTGTTACCGTGATTCTACGTCGTGAAGGTTGTAAACTGCGCCCCACTCTGGTCCACGCAAGAACCCCAGAACACATGAGAGGCTTGACAAAGGATAGGCAAAAAATGATGAAGTGCTCAAAGGGGAATTGGCATAGTGAGAAGGAATGCCAAGTAGGAAAATGCGATGCCCAGCCGAATGACGGAGATCAAGCCCGGTCACCGGGCGGAGCACTAGAATAAGGAGAACGTAATGAGGGGCAGGAAGGGACTCTAACTAACTAAGTGGTCCCAGTATATCCCGCCGGACGGCGGAGACCAAGCCCGGCCGCCGGGCGGAACAACTCAGGAAAGAAGAAAGGACGGAACAGAGTGCCCGGCCGGGCGGTGGAGAACAAGCCCGGCCGCCGGGCGGAGCAACACAGGAATGAGGATGGGTCGGTGCAGTGTGCCCGGCCGTGCGGCGGAGACCAAGCCCGGCCGCAGGGCGGAGCATCAATGGAAAACAAGGGCAGAAATTGAGCCCAGCCGGATGGCGGGGAAAGACCCGGCCGCCGGGCGGGACTCTACAAAATGGTGAGCGTTCTCGTAGAGTGAAAGCAACGGGACACTCGAGGACGCCAGGGAGATTGATTTCAGAATACTCTGAGTAATTGAGAGGGGAGAAGAAGGACAGAGCTCGCACACGAGCGCGAGGGCTGGAGACTCTCCTACTCAGTAACCGGAAACAATACAGCTAAACATGAAGACAGGCAACAGGATACAGGACGGAACACTGGTATCCAAGGAGATAGACGCAAGAACGTAAAGCGTCGTTCCTGAAGTGAGGAGGTCTTAAATAGTGTTCACAATTAAAGGGGCAGTGTGTGGATAACCTCGAGGCATGACAGTCCACTTCTGTCTGGGCACAGTTACTTGGCTCTGGGATCCTATTGTCTAGTCCTTCAGCTATTAGTTAATGATCAATAATTCTTAATGCCTGTTCTGAAGTCATAATGAGGCTCCTCTGAGCTGACTCGATCGATCAGGAAAACCGGAGCGACTGCCCAGCCTCTGAAATAATCGTCAATTGTATGATATCCACTGAAGTAACAGGAAGAAATCACATAGTCATTAACAGAATAGGATCCACTCCTTCCTTTATCTGAGGCATATGAATAAACCCATTGCCCTACTCAAAAACGTATGCGGGGACTAAGAAAGTGAGCAAACTAAACTGAGCCCACTCGACTGAAACTCTGCTTTACAGCAACATCGACCGTACTCCACTACTAGGTTCTCATACACCTGTCCTGATGATGATCTCAACTGTATGAGATCGAAATGCCGTTGGAACTAGAATTACATAACACCTTATTTTATTATATAAAATTATCTTAAGGAGTTTAGGCCCCGATGTAGGTAAATCTAATATACCGAATCATAAATACCAAATTTTACCGATTCGGTATTTATGATTCGGTAAATTAGATGTAGATAAAAAAATCGGTAATTTTTACCGATTCGGTAGGATTCGGTATTTACCGATTCGGTAAATACCGAATCGGTATTTGCCATTGATTCCTATGGGCCTTGAAGCCCATAGGAATAAATAGCAAATACCGATTCGGTAATTACCGAATCGGTAAAATTACAGAATTGACATGGGGAACAGGGTGTCACTTTGACACCCTGTTGCACCCCTGTTTCAGGCTTGTGTGCCATGTGACACACATAAATGCCCTTAGGGCATGTCTGTGTGCCACATGGCACAGGTGTACATGCACAGATGTGCATGTACACAGGGACTCGTTATTTACCATGTAATAGAATTACATGGTAAATACCGAATCCCAAAAGCCCTGTAGCACTGTTAACAGTGCTACCTACATTTGAAAATACATATTCGGTAATTTTACCGCTCGGTAAATTTACCGAATCGGTAAAATTCACATATTCGGTAAATTTACCGATTCTGTACTTTTACCGATTCGGTAAAATTAACGATTCTGTAAAATTACCGAATATGTATGTTTTAAACACCCCTACATATCAATGTCCAAATACCGGTCGGAAACAGCCGAAAATCGGTATTTTCGGCCGTTTCCGACCGGTATTGCCCTAGGTGTCTTGCTGTTTTAAAAGGATGCATGTTTTAATGTTTATCACTCACTAGAGCACCTTTTCTTCACTTTTTATGTGAGCACTGGATCGTGATAATTATGTATACAAAAAAAGAGATGATGTTTTGCAATGAATAAATTAATTGCATTATAATATTAATGAATGTCCTGCTTCATACTTGCCTTAGATTGATTATGCAAACTGGCGGTCCCAAACTGAATACAGTAGAAGTTGATTGATTCTGACTGAGGTTTCTGTGCCTTCTCTGTTCCTATTGGCACCTAACCTTTTTGTGATTTGTGTCTGTACATTTGGGTCCCAAAGGAAATTATATATAGGTTTCCTTTTCCTAGTATAAACATTATTGAGACCGATTGGCACCTAATGAACCACTGTTCTCTCAACATTACCTCTGAGCTCTAAGGCCAAGATTTGCAAAGTTTGTGTGTCCGGTTTTCCTTATTTTTTAAATGCAAAGCTAACGCACAAGCTTTTTAGGGAGCCTCAAACCAACGCAAATGATATTTGCGTTGGTTTGTAAGGAAAATTAACGCAAACTAGTGCACAGTGCTGCTCTGCATTTCTTAGGGCCTCGTTTATTACATTTTGGCATAGGGCAGCGCAGAAAGGCACCTTGTTGTGCTGCTCTACTCCAAAGTGAAAGGGCAGGAATGCACCATATTTAATGAATACAGTGCATTTCTGTCCTTTCTGCCTGTGCTGGTGCCATTTTGGCAGCCTAGTGGCAATGTAGGCAACCTTGTTACAGGGTGCAAGGGTGCCACTGTTGCAGGCAGGATTTTTTTCTGTAGGGAGGAGCACCTTCCTGCACAAAAACAATCCTACAAGACATTTTTCTCTTTTCATATATGCTACAGAAAAAAGAAAAAAACAAGAAAAAACAGGGAGAATAAACATATTTCTCTTTGTTACACCTCACCTCGAGAGGCATACAGATTTGATGCTTCCCCAGCTTTATATCACTTTGTAAATTTGGGGCAGCGCCATATTCCATGGGTGTTGCACGGGCACAGAGAAAGGCGATGCAGCGATTTGTGCTGCTTTGCCTTACTCATGCTTTATGAGTCCACTAAAAGCTACACAGGGTGGCTTTGCATGTCTTCATAAATCTTTATGAGAGCCCTGATTCATGCATGTACCACTTTACGTGGTGCAAAAGTGATACACAACTCTCATAAATAAGCACTCTAGTAACAAGGGGGCATTATATGGGCATTCCCATGCAACCACCCATGCATTTTGATGCAAAACCCGATCTGCTAACATTAGTAGGCAGGGTTTTTTCACCAAAAGATAGCGCTACTAGAAAGCAGGTATTAAAGGAGAAATGTTATCATATCTCCCTGTGTTCTGACTTAGCATGTGTGCTGCACTACATAGCATACATAAAAAGTAGGAAAAGTTTAAAGAGTTTTGCTGCAGTGCGCCACACTCACACCTTTGCACCATAGTGCATGGGAGTATGCTTGGATCTAGCATAGGTTGTGTATGGGAAGAGTTCCCTTCCAGTTTAAAATACTATGCCTAGACAAGTTTTAAAACTTTCCCTACTTTGTATGTGTGCTGTAAAGTGCAGCACGCCAGCAAAGTCTGAAAATACATTTCTCCTTTTAACACCTGCTTTCAAAAGGTGTTAATTTTTTACCCAAAAACCTGTCTCAGTTTTTTGGTAGACAGGGTTTTGCATCAAAAAGCATGGGTGATTGCATGGGAACGCCCATTTAACTCCCCCTTGATGCTAAGTAATGCAAAGCAGTGCTTCATTCTACTTTGTATTTCTTTTAGGCAATTTCCAGTGAGAAAGTAAAAAATTTTAAAAAAAAACATTTGGTGCTGGTTTGCATCATTTTTTTGACACAAAGACAGAGTAAAATGTTGGGAAATCTGCCCCATAGTGTTTTGTACTGGAAGGGTACCCTCCCAGTGCAAGAACTTTGCTAGACCCATGCACACACCTTTGCACTATGGCACAAACATCTGTGTGTGGCACTCTGCAGCTAAAGTCTGTGCCAGAGCTAGCGAAAGGGGAGGAGAGTGCCCTATCGCTGCACATATGGCACTCTCCTGTTCTCCCTGTCATGCAACGCAGTGCATGAACTTTGGGTGCTGTGCTGTGTTGCGTGACACCTTTGTAAATCTGGGCCCATGTCTCCAAAGAATTAGAATGTGCAGGTAAAATCTCAAATCTCAGTGAGCAGGGAATTCCCATATGAAGAAGAATGTCTTAACTGTGCCAGATTGCATACTCACAAGCAAACATGGCAAATTGAGAGGCTTTTTTATATGCATGCGAGATAGTTTAAAAAACAATATGACTTGATCCTTATTTTATTGGTAAATCTATCTTTCCAGTTTCTTTGAAATGGAGTACCAAAAACACCAATGGCCTGATTACGAGTCTGGTGGTCCGAGCACTGCCAGACTCGTGAGATCGCATCGGAGCCAGTCCAGCCACTGCTGCGCTGGTGGTCCGACCGGACTATTGGGACTTTTGTCGTTGGACCATCATTGCACCACCACAACCGTCAGTGTACCGCATTTCCTGGTGGTCTCATAGCTGTCTGAGCACTGCAATATGCTTGGTGGTGCCCTTAAGCATTGTCTGGCATATTACAACTTTCCTCACCACCAGCGGTGTTATGGAGGTTTTTCCTCCATGTAACTACAGGCAGTGAGGAAAGAAAGGAGTCCATACAGAGCCCCTCTGCCTCTCTATGGACGGGGGTGCTTGCAGGGGGGCACATGTTGTTACACGCTGTAGTTTTGCATCCAAATTCCTGCACGTTAAGGCATGCATAACATGGTGCATTCTTTCCTGTGCAGGAACGTGCACTGGCAGTTCCACAACAGTGCTGTTTTAGTCTCACAATGAGCCTTGAAACAGCACCGCTGGGGGACAACTATGCTGCTCACTCACCAGACCACACAATTATTAGTAATCTGGCGGGTGGGTGGCAGTGACTCTTGGTGGGCGACTCTTGGTGGTGTGGGGGCACGGTGGTGGCGTGCCACCCGCTCCCGCACCACCAAAAGTCAAAATCAGGCCCTAATTCAACTCATCAGCACAACAAGAATGCAACTGACTTTGTTGTACTTCACTAACAAAATCATCTCCTTCCATGAACTGAATCAGAACCAATGGCTAAAGTACAAAACCACTTTGCAGTCGCGCACTCTGTAGTTCATGTGGGTTTGTGACTGCAAAATGGTTTTTGGCCCGGCATTAAACTCCTTTTATGAGAGAGGTTTTGTGACTCATTCTGAATGCCAATTATGAGGGGACATGAAAGGGGCGTCCCTTCCAAACTGTGATTCTGAATATGCAGCATTGATTTGTGACCACATCTACTGCCAAAAACGATTGCAAAGTTACTATCACCTCAAAAGAGCTGATGACTGATTTGTAATAGGGTAAGCTGTCCATGTTCTGTGCAGCCTCAAGTAGAGCTGGTTGTGGTTCATGGGACTTCTGGAACTAAATATCCAGTACTTATCTGAGAAAAACAACAGCCTAAGTAGCGGAGAAACAATAACTGTATGAAAGACGAGTAAAAAAATCCAAGCTGCCATCGAGATAAAGAAATGCATTCCTTGGCTAGAATTCTTCCAGCTTCAAAAACAGTAGGCTTTGCTATCATAGCACAAATATTTCATAACCCAAAAACTCCTCTTCATGGCTCTCAGTAACATACTCTCTCCGAACTAACATTTGGCAATGAGATACCAGCGCATACTGTGGCCACCAAGTGTAATCCCTACTCAATTACCTGCTCCCTTGCAGAACATTTCATCAAGGTTCCAAAGAAGAATGTGACCACTCATGAGGAAGTCAGGTCTATGAGAAAGAAACCCTTGCTGAATGTACAGATGAGTAATTCTATATACACTGGCCTTTCTTACTTAGGTGGAGCATGTCGACTTGACGGACAGATGCTGCACGTATCATCATTATAGGCAACTCACCCATTAGTGCCTTGAGACCCTTACGGGTGATTTGTAGCGCTTTAAAAATTGAGTTAGATGTACTGCTCTCATTTTGTTTTGCTTTGAAAATTAAGGGGCCTATTTCCAAGCAATTGCTTGGTTAGAGACAAAAATTTACCGCTGAGCTGCGGCGATTTTTATCGCAAATAAACCTTGGTATTACCAAGGTTTATCGCAAATGCGATAAAAATCGGCCGCAATGCATGAATATCGCTGAAAAGTCAGCGATATTCATGCATTACCGAGCTAATGCTCTTAGCCATGTTATCCACCTCCCATTGGATAACATGGCTAAGAACTGCTCAGGGCAGGTGTTAGCTTTTGGAGATATTTGCACTTAGCGCAAATATCTCCATAAGTTGGTAATAGGAGATAGCGATGTTAGCGACTGTTTCCAGTCGCTAACATCTTGGCACGCCCACTTTGCATGTCATTAGTGATAAACATCACTGACATGCAAAGTGGGGCCCAAGATGGTCGCTATCTCCTACTAGCTGTCGCTAACTGGTGTTAGCGACAGCTAGGTAATAGGGAGATAATTTTATCTCCGCTTTCTTGGATTTTAAAGCCAAAAAAGCGGAGGTAAACCCCCTTGATAATATGCCCCCTAGTATTTAAACCTGTTAGAGTAGCCGATGACTACTAACAGGGCCCCTAATATATGTGCTCCACCTTAAAAAGGAACTAATTTCTACAGTTAAGATGCATAAAATGATACATTGGTATATTGAGTATAATTGCGCTTAAAAGTGTTGTGCAGCTGTACAAAGAATAATCATGAGGTGCAGAAATGAAAGAAATGCTTTCTCTCTTGAAACATGAAAGACAGAATTTACGTTAGACAACATACATTTCTGCAGCTTGGATCAAACATTTGCTTTTAATGTAACATCTGAACAGAATCCTATTTTAATAATGCCTGTTAGGAAAATTCATAATGTAGATGAAGCAAAATGGTCTCTGGATTTTATGCTTTCTGACTACCCAGTTTTCATACTTTCACTGTGAGAGAGTCTCACTAACTGAGTCTCTCTCACTTTGTATAGTTCTGTCGTAATGGATTTTTAGAGCTAACTACCAGTGTGTGTCTTTTCAGAAGGTCCGCTGCTGCGCAGCTGGGGTAGGCTTTGGTCTGATTGCACATGCACAGGTGTGGGATGAACATGCAAAACTAACTTCTAACTCAGCCTGGTATCTGCACACAGGTAGTCTGTCGCAGAAGGGACCCTTCATGATTTGGTGCTTACTTTGGCAGACCGTATAATGTGAGTGGACATTGATAGTGTGAGATTGACTAAAGTATACAGTGCTTACTGTATTAAACATTATAGGAGAAATATTAATCAGGCTAGAGTTTTGCCTTAGTTAGACCTGGAGAATCAGTTGTCGCACCAATATTAAGGTAAATCAGAGTACCACATTAAGATTAATTGCCACATATCCACGCTCCCTGTACACTTCAAGAACTTTAGTTTGTCATTGACTAAGCTCCCAATGAGATTCTGGCCTTTGAATCCTCCTGCTGGACCAACTTAACTACTCTACATGGCAAGTGGAGATTCAAATGCCTCTGTACACAGGAGGGGCACTATCCAGTTATTAGGTCTACTCCTAGGAGATGAAAATGCATGGAAAGAATCTATCTACATTTGCCAGTTACTTTTCACATTCCACCGGACCTCAAATCTCCCTCACAGAAGCAAAGCAAGGTGGCAACACCTCTAGAGCCAGTCAAAGGAGGGACTACCCCTTGATATTTTGGAGAGAGCGGACCAGCGAACTATAGCAATTAGGGTTTCAGAAAAGGTCTTCCAAGAGACCACTGGCTGGTGCCATTTTGGAAATTCTGTAAATGCTGTGTTGGAAGGCAGGACTACAGTGATGATGTCTCACAAATGGATTGAGCAGGGGTGCCTACCTTCTTGAACTTTCCACCCCCTGCTAAAAGCAAAGTAAAGAAACCATTGATAACAGTCTGAACTTGGTGGAAGTGATGTCAGAGGAATGTACAAGTGAAAGACAGAAGTCACCTGACCCATAGTGCAAGACTGGACTCAATGACTTCTGCCATCAGTTCTGTTAGACCTGTCAGCATTAGGATTGTCTTCCCCAAAACCTTTTGTCTGTTTGCCCCTACCTTTTGCTGAACTATTATTTGTTAGTTTTAGGACTCTGCGCACTTTGCCACTGCTAACCAGTTCATATGCTCACTCCCCTAAACATGGTGGCATTGGTTTATTCACAATTATCATATTTACCTTGTTATAAGTTCCTAGTAAAGTACACTATATGTGCACAGGGCTAGTAAATCAAATACTACTAGGGGGCCTGCAGCACTGATTGTGACGCCCACTTAAGTAACCCTTTAAACATGTCTCAGTCCTTCCACTTCAGAGCCTCAGTGTTACCACCATGTCAACTTGCTATTTAAACCCCTTGCCAAGCCTTAAACTCCCCTTGTCTATATATATATAAAAACGAATGTATGTCTGCCTGTGTGTTTTTCCTTTATGCATTACTACACCATTCACCCGATCGCCTTGAAACTTTGGGAAGTTGTTGAGTACACTCCCGCGAAGGTTTCTGGCATAATTTTATTTTAAATATCTGCACCCCAGAGCCCTCATAATCTTCCGAATACTGATGTACCACCAGACGGAAAAACAAAAAATCGTGGAAACACAAGCACTCGAATAAATAAATAGAATTAAAACGACACTTTGAAATGTTTTCCATATTAAAATGAATACGTTTCAAGAAAAATGACACAATGTAAATTGAATGTTGTCATAACAAGTTTCCTT
This sequence comes from Lissotriton helveticus, assembly GCF_964261635.1. NCBI lineage: Eukaryota > Metazoa > Chordata > Amphibia > Caudata > Salamandridae > Lissotriton > Lissotriton helveticus. Next base: position 1,089,292,363 of record NC_136071.1, on the reverse strand, counting down.
GAATTTCCTTTCTTTGGAGAGCGCAGCAACGCGCGATGGGTAAGCTAGTATTAACACCTTGGCTGCTTGAGTTGAACTTCTGCTGTGCTGGGCCATAATGGAAATGGGTGTGGTCATGACGAGCTCAGCTCGTCATGAGCACACGAGAGGTATACCTCATGACGAGCTGAGCCCGTCATGAGCATCGAAGGGGTTAAATAAAAGTTATGCCCAAGGTAGGCCATAAGTCCGCTAAAAGTTATGCCCAAGGTAGTCCATAAGCCCCCCCCCCCCCCCAGACCAGGTATCAAAACGTATACTCCAAACAGGGGTACAATGCAAATCAAACAGTTCCTGAAATAATACAATAGTACAAAAGAAAACTAAAAAGAAGAAAGATGAAAAGAAAACCAGAGAGAAGCATAGCAAGCACGGGCAGAGAAGCGATTTGATACATCAAACAGTATGTTCCCTAGTTTGAAATCTCCGGGAATTCCCATTAATCATTCTCTTGAATCCATTCAAGTAAATCTTCATACCTCGCCTTCGGGTGTTGAACCCCTTATTCCTATAGATGGCGACCTCCAGGCTACAGGTTGCGAGCAGTCTGGCTCTCCACTGCATAAAGGAAGGTGGTATGGGATCGAGCCAGGCTGATGCGATACACAGCCGAAGCACCCCCATTGCAATAAAAATTAACCCTTGTATCTGTATTGGCCTATCAGTGTTTGATATGCCCAGGATGACTTCTGCTGTTGTAATGTTTACGTCATAATGAGCAATCTCTGTAAGAAATCCTGATATTTCGGTGAGTAAGTTCGTTGAAGAGTCACATGAAGCAAACATGTGGACAATGTCTACTGCTGGTAGAGCACAGCGTGGGCACGTTGTTCCTTTCCCTGTTCCCCATTTAGCTATTTTGAATGGTGTATAATATAAAGAGAAATAGGTCTTATAGTATTGTGCTTGAAGCCTAATGGACATTAAAAAAGAGAGCGACAATTCATATGACTTTGCCACCATACGGGAAGAGAGTCCTAATTTGCTCTGCCAGGCCTCTGCATGCTTATCCATGTCATCTGATAGCATTGAGTTCAAGGATTCATATATCTCGCCGATTTTAGGAGGCGTTTCTCTATTTAGATTTTCTATATTATGACACGATTGAAATTTAACCCGACCCCCACCTTTCTTCAGTAGAAAATCTCTCACTTGTAGAAATTTAAAAAAATCCCTGTTAGTGATGTTAAATTCTAGTTTTAATTCATCAAATGATTTGATTCCAATAGTCGAAAAAAAGCAACCAAGCTGACTAATCCCCAGGTCGTTCCATCTCTTTATACATGTATCGTGAAATATCTCGGGGAGATCTGAATTCTGACTCACTGGAGTATGGTAGGAGTAGCGACCTAGTCCTAATAGCTTTTTAACATTCCCCCAGATTCTGCCAACACAGGAGATCGTCTTAAATTTGACTTTTTTTTAAATACTCATCATTGACATGTCGCCAAACACATCCAGTGCTCCCTTCCCCCAGGATGAGTTCTTGTGGTGAGGGAATATTGCTACTTCCTGGGTTGCCAGTTATCAGGGGCAAACTATACCTTAAAACTGTGGCCCAGTAATATAGTTTGAAGTTGGGGAGAGCCCAACCTCCACGTTCTCTCGAATTAGTGAGCCACCTCAGAGCCCTACGTGGTCTGTTGTATTCCCAGATAAACCTGGAAAACATTGTATCTATGTTTTTAAATACCTGTGGAGGAAATTCTAAGCAGATAGCACGAAAGAAATACAGAAACTTAGGTAAAAACAGCATCTTGACTACGTTGGTTCGACCCCCAATAGTCAGATGTAAATTGTTCAGCCTGAACAGTTCTTTCTTGGTGCGTTGTATGAGGGGATCTATATTAATACTAACAAGAAGTTCTAAAGCAGCACAAATGCAAACCCCCAAATATGTTCCCCTGTCGGTTACTCTAGGGTCACTCATCGAAACCTTGTTATTCAAAACAATCTGAGTTTTACTTGCGTTCAGTTTGTACCCAGAGGATTGATCAAAGAGTAATGCTTCTGCTTCGATCACACTTATGGCGGTTTCAGGATCTCCTGTAACAATGGCAATGTCGTCAGCATATGCTAAGCATTTTGTGTCCATGTCACGCACCCGAATAGGAGAAATTACTATATTGTTTTCCAGCCTTCGAATAAATGTGTCTATATAAATAGCGAACAAGAGGGGCGAGCAAGGGCACCCTTGTCTTGTTCCCCTAGTTATTGTAAAATGTTCTGATAATATCCCATTTATTAAGACACTGGCCCTTGGGTTTACATAAAGTCGTTGGATAGCGGTTATGAATTTCTTCCCAATGCCGCATCTTGCCATTGCCTCTCACAGGAACTTCCAGGAGACCCTATCGAACGCCTTCTCTGCGTCAAGCAGGATAAGCGCCATAGGGTCTCCTGTAGTTCCCGTGTAGTCAAAGAGAGAAATGACTCTTTGTACATGGTCGATCATGGACCTTGCTGGCACAAAACCATGTTGCCTCTCAGAGACTATTTTGTGAATCAGAGGTGCCAGCTGTGTAGCTAATACCTTGGAATAGATTTTTGAATCCCCATTTAACAAGGTGATTGGTCGGTAGGATCCCATTTCTGGGGATTTTTATTTTTCTTAAGAAAAACTATAATTTTAGCTAACGACCAGGACTTTGGTGGATCCCCCCTTGTGCAATGTATTGAAAGAGTTCTAAAATAACCCCCCTAAGTTGTGGTGCAAACTTAACATAAAACTCTGTAGGGATTCCGTCCATACCTGTGGCCTTACCATTTGGCATGGAGTTCACCGATGCTAAAATTTCTTCCCACGGCAAGGGACTATCTAGTAGATCCTGATCAGCTTTTTCCAGCTGCTCTGTGTTGAGTAGGTCCAGATACAAATCAGGGTTGTTACACTCATTATCAGCTTCGTGATATAAGTTCTGATAGAACTTATGAAAAGCCGTTCTGACATCTGAGGATTCTGCCCTTAAGCCAGCTACAGGATCAATAATTTCTTTTATAAGAGTGAGCGATGACTCTTCCCTGGTTCTGACCGCTAATTGGTGACCTACCCTTTCACTTAGCTCATATGTTTTTTCTTTCTGGGAGTTTGCCCTACAGATCGCTTTACCAATTAGAATTTCTGATATGTAATTCTTTGCGATTGCTACCTTTCTTACTTCAGGTTCTACACACCTACCCTCATGAACAGCTTTAATCAAGTCCTCTTCTGCTTTACCCAGGTTCTGATCGAGTGATATCATTTTTAACCTCCTTTCTTTATTAAGCCGAAAAGAGAAGCGCATAGTTTTGCCCCTAATACAGGCCTTCAGTGTATCCCACACCACATCTATAGCTGCGGACCCCAAGTTTTCTGTCAGAAAAAACGGAATCCATATTCCCATGTGTTGACAGTATCCTTCATTATACAGTAATGCCTTTTCAAACGTCCATGTATTTGTAGAGGATTTATCATAACCACACGTTAGGTTGAGCACTAGTGGGTTATGGTCTGAGAGGACTCTTGACAGTTTTTCTATTTGGCAAACTGATTTTAGTGCGTTGGACATGAACATATAGTCCAGCCTTACATGTCTAGCGTGAGGGTGCGAATAATAGGTATAACCAGGATCCCCAGGGTACTTCACTGTCCATCCATCTACTAAGCCATGCAAACCACACATATCTTTTAGTGCTTGAAAAACTTTATGTTTCCTCCCACGATATTTGAACTCTGGACCCAGCGACCACTCACTAGGTAGATGGATGTTTAAATCCCCGCAAACAACCAGCGGGAGAGGCCAATGTACGAGTTCGTTGTACACATTAATCAACACATCGGGGTCGTCACTTATACTACTATAGATGGTGCAAAGTGTTAATTTGTTCTTCCCGTTGTTGTAGCAGCATTCTACTATAGCATATCGCCCACATTTGTCCGCAACAGATCTTGGAAACTGCAGCCCTGCCCCTTTTGCCAAGATAGCCACCCCCTTGGTGCGGGATCCCTGCGTAGTGGCCGAAATAAGCCGGTATCCAAGTGTTTTCAATAAATATTTTTGTGCCCCCTCAATATGTGTCTCTTGCAGACAGATAATACTGGCAGCTGATAACTTGAGTCCCTCTGCCACTTTTTGCCTTTTCTTTACGTCGTTGAGACCACAGATGTTCATTGAAAGTATTTTTAATTTAGCCATCACTATTAGCATTACTCAACGGTTGTTTTTTTTATGCTTCCTAAAATAAGCTACCACACTGCAGTTCTTTTCCGTTTGTTTCCCTGTGTATATCTCATACCCCAATAAGCACCCTTAAACCTGGTCTCCCCCTCCCTCCTACCCTTCAACCCACCCCCCACTTTTCTTGAAGCTGCCAGGCTCAACCTGAGCCTGTGTGATGGACTCCTGTCCGATCTCACCCACACCCCACATCACCCTTCCCCCTACAACCATATATGTTCCCAGCCTGGCACATTTTAGAGTAACTCCATACCATGCTAATTCGCACCTAGAATAGTTGTCAACCCACACCTAATAAGCCCATGTTAATGTGTGCATGGCCCTTATATAAGAGCATAAAAAGATTGAGAGAGACCCCTTAACACACCTGGGGAATAGGGTACTTGTAACAGTAAATTATAAAAGCTTCCCTTGGCAAAAAATATTGAGAGATTAAGCGCAAATATTAATAATGGACACAAACCTAATTAAACAAAAACATAAACAATATTGTATACAAAATATTTGAGTTTTTTTAAAACAAAGTCTTTAAAATATTTAAAAACAAATTCTCATTTCATCAACTCTATCGACAATATCATCACAATCACGGTTTATCTGCAGTTCATCTATAATTCAACAATTCTCAGGCTATTCCCGATATTTTAGACACCACTCATCACCTAAGTTAAAACAATCATATATCAAAGTTTATCTGACTAGAAAGAGGAGAGACAGACAAAGACACACAATTTGTCATAAGAGTTTGCACATCAGAAACATTATTCTAAACTCAATCCTAGACCCGCTCGGTTTGTGTTGTTCTCAGGATGAGCTTGATTTCTCGATTGTGCAGTGTTTGGCATCGACGCGTTTCGATGGACTATTTCAATCACGTACCATCTTTATCAAGACCAATGAATAAGTCTCTCCTATTATGTGGCACTGGGTGGTTGCCTCGTACATAGGAATCCTGTTGATAAACATATTAGAATCAGTATCTTTTATAGGGGCTATAAGATATCACTAATATGCCACCTATGTTTTCTCTTACAACTTAACACACTTCTTATATTGCTCCTAGTTCATACACAATGTCGAAAGTTCTTTGGCAGTGTCAGAAGTTCTATAGTTCTTATCAACTTTCTGGCATTTCATATAACATTTCATTTTCCAACCCCCTACTGGTCAGGTCCTATTTTTCACGGATCCTTTCTACATTTTGTATAAATTGTTATTTTTCCTAAGCATGCACCATTTCAGCATAACTCATATTCACAACTCTACATATATATCACATACTAATATGTGGGCTTTCAGTCTAGCATTGTGGTTCACTTTTGCAAAACAACCCGCCTTCTCCTCACTAGATAGTTTTATCCAGGATTCATGGTCTTAGTATATACGTGTGTGCTGCTTTTAATTTGGCCACATATCACAATTTTACCCATATCGGTGTATTTGGCCTCATATCGCAATTTTACCCATATCGGTGTATTAGAACTTTTATCCCCTCGAGTAAATAGTAATTTACCTTGTTACATGTCTTTATCACACCACTTTGGATCTCTATTCATTATTTTGTATGTTCACTTCCCTAATCGGGGTTAATCTGCAAGATAAATTGATTCAAGTGTTAAAGTTATTTGGTCTGTCTGTTTGCCGGAAGTTTCTACCTATTATTTATTTTATTTACCATGAGGGTCTTTTCTTATTTTAAACTTCGGTACCCTTGCTGCTATCTTCGAAAATCACGTCACACAGTATCTATGAGGAGATGTGCATTACACTATATTTAATTTCACAGGTTGCTTCTACCCTCTAGCTCTCATATTACTATTTCATATTGCACGATTACCTTTAAAAACAGTAACTTGTCTGTATTTTCTGCTATTCTGCCAGGTAGTGGGTCGCAGCACCGCCTTGTCGGTCACCTTAATTGTATTACCTTAGATAAGGGAGAGAACATTCAATAAGTGCCCTCAGGATAGGCTATAACCTTACTAAGAGAGACCCACTCTGTGTACCTACCAAAAATCGCGGCACACTGGTCCCTAATTGGGAGGGTTTTAGTTGAAAGCTTTCTTATTCTTGGACTCTCTAAAAGGGAAAAGAGTTTGGGACTTATTTAACTGTAACAACCCCATGTAAGTTACCCCCCCCTCTAGTTGGAAAACGGGGATTCAATCTCCTTACCGTCCTCGGTCTCAGCCTCAGTCCGTCCACCCCGTCTCCAGCCTGTCAGCAAACCGTAGTTTCCTTGCGATAAACCTGCAGTCTTCGGTCTATTTTTACTCCCTTTTTTAACTGCTATACCTCACTTCTTATTGGGTAATCTCTATTGTGTTCAGCTGATGGTCTTTTCGTAATGCCGTCCATCGGAGCTAGGGCGCTCCGTTCTATATTCTTTCCGTGTTCCAAGCCTCTATTTCAATCATTCTAACATGGCCGGATCCACGCCTCTCTGACCCTCATGGGCACACTCCACGCCTCGTTTTCATTTTGCTGCTCTCCCTGATTCCGGTACCGTGTATAAAGAGCCTGGCCATTCTGTTATTTGACGTGCGTTGAATATTATTTACATCGAATAGGCACATGTCAATTTATCCTCTTTCTATGCTAGATTTTAACTTGCGATCGAAACCACCCTTTCCTTGTAGTTTCTATTCTAGTTTTTTATGAAAGGAATCTCCTCTTTCAGATTCACACTGTTATAATAAAAAAAAATTTGTTAAAGGAATGTTATAAAGAATTTTGTTTATTTTTTTATAAAGTCCGATAGATTACTTAGGCTACCTGTTGGACGCTAGAGATTCCAATGGTACAAGGATTTTTATTTTCAGTGGTTTGTACTCTCTTGTTTATTATTTTCCACTGGTTTCAAAGGTTTCCCCAAACTTGATATTATTTCAGATTTTACTACTGACTGACTACTAACCTCATCCATTCCTCCCTCGAGTTGAGGCCTTTGTCTATGGTATCCAAATAGCACATGAACCACTGTTCACGCTTTTTCCTTATTGCTTCCAGATTACCACCTCTCCTACTCACACGTATTTTTTCCAGAATAAACCAAGTAAAGTCATCACAATTGTGATTACATGTTTGGTAATGGTACGTGAGTGGCGCGTTTTCTTTTTTGTTTTTAACTGATGATTTGTGCTCTAGAAGCCTAATTCTAAGTTCCCTGCCCGTCTCCCCCACATAGCTAAGACCACAAGGGCAGACGAGCAGGTAAACCACATTCTTGCTTCTACAGTTGTTTAAGCTCTTGGGAATCAATGTTTTCCCATTGAAGATCAGTTTTTTTGTCACAATACAGTTCGAGCACATCGAGCATGAGCCACATTTATGATTGCCCGTTGCTCTTCTATTTTCAGTCATAGTTGTTTGGATATTATGGGCAGGATTTTTATATGTACTCACTAGAGCATTTTTAATTGTTTTATTCCGCCGGAATGAAAAAAGCGGTTTTGATAGAAGTACAGCTAGACCATTGTTAATGATCTTCCAGTTTCGGTTAACAATATTTTTAATTTTGTTACTTAAACCAGAATATTGGCACACAAAAAAACAATCCTATCCTGAACTCTATTTGTTTTCTTTTTATCCATATCCAACAGATGGTCTCTGTCATAAAATCTCGCCCGTTTCAGGGATTGCTTCATTAATTTTTTCGGATACCCTCACTCCCGTAGTTTCTTTTCCATATCCTCCGCATGGTGATAAAAATCAGTCAAATTAGTGCAATTGCGCCGCAACCTCAAAAATTTCCCGAAGGGGATGTTGTCTTTTTGAGATCGTGGGTGGTTGCTCTGATATTGCAGGAGGGTATTTTTATCCATTGGTTTGGTAAAGAGCTCTACTTCTAATAGCCCGTTACAATCTTTGATTTTAATGTCTAAAGAATTTACACTATTGGCCCTGTAGTGTGCCGTAAAATTCAGGTAACTGTCGCCCAAGTTCAGCCACTCAAGGAAGGACATTAGATCCTCACTGGCACCGTTCCAGACAAAGATAATATCGTCAATGTAACGGTGCCAGTGGGAGACATTCTCGAAAAAAGGTGCCATCTCGTTATAAATATGTTTTTGCTCAAAATGACTGACTTAGAGGCATGCCAGACTGGGGGCACAAGTGGCCCCCATACTGGTCCCCTTCACCTGTTTGAATAGTTCCTCCTTGAAAACAAAAAGATGTTATTTTTGAGTACTAACTCAACACACCCCATGATGAAATCCTTATCTCCTCCCTGTAAGTCTTCACTATCCAAAATGGAGGATAGGACCTCAATGGTATCATCTTGAGGGATATTTATATATAGCGCTTCGATATCCAGGGTGACCAGGAGCTGGGTCACCCTATCGAAGCTTAGTCCCTCAAATATCGAGATGCTGTGGGCCGTGTCCTTCAGGTATGATTTCTGTTTCTGGACAATTGGCCGCAGGAAATGATCCGCATATTTACTCTAGGGTTCTAATAGTGAGCCCAAGCTACTCACAATGGGTCGCATTGATAGATTGTCAATATTCTTATGGATTTTGGGCAATCCATAAATTGCCGGAGTGATTGGGTTATTGTTTAATAGAAACTTATATTCGTCCTCACACATCAAGCCATTGTCTCTGCCATGGTTCAAGAATATCGCGACGTCTTTCTTCAGCTTATCTAGCATATTGGATGAGGCTGAGATGTAATGGTTTTTCACATTTAACAATGTCCTCATCCTTCTTTCGTAGTCTTCTGTATTGAGGACTACTACCCCTCCGCCCTTGTCCGCGGGTTTGATCGTAATATGGTTGCATTCTTGTAGGGTTTTGAGCGCTGCTCTGTGGCATCTAGATAGGTTGTTAGACTGTCCCTGCATGTTACCAAGACTATTTTTAATCTCAATTTCTACTATTCTTTCGAATAGCTCAACATTCTTGTCTATTTGGCTTAAATTTGGGGTGAATATTGATTTAGATTTAAACCCTGTGACGCTGGGTCCTGGTTCATATTCCCTGTCTGCGAAAAACCTATTCAGTCAAATCTTTCTGAAAAAGCTTTTCATATCTTTTTCCATTTCGAATTTGTTGGGTGGGGCGGTTGGAGCAAAACTAAATCCAAATCTCAGCACCTCCTTTTCCTCTCCTGTCAAAACCCTGTCTGAGAGATTAATAATGGGGAATTCATTTACCTCCAATATCTGGCATTCCTGGTTTTCAGGTAATTCGGTGTTGTCTGATTTGGAGGCACATGGTTCCTCATGGGTTCCTCTCGGGGATAATTCCGGTAACCTCTTTGGCCCCTGTAGGGGTGACTCCCTAAAAAAGGTTGGGGTTCATTCTGATAATTAGATGCCGATCTCCCTGTGTCTTCATTTGTATGATCTTCGTCCTCGCTTGACCCAGATGTTTCTGAAAAGGTTATTCTTTTGTTGTTGCCACCTCTAGAGTAAATTTGTCTTGGGTATTGGGGCTTCTCCCATCTCTGATCATTCCTGGTGGTATAATATTCTTTATTCAAGAATGGATATACTGTTTCTGCGCTGAATTTCTCAATATCTTTCCTTAATTTTATTGATTTCTTATTAGTTAAATATTCTCGGTATCCTTCAGTTTCTTGTACCAGCTCTTCCAGTTTCTTTTTGGCATCCTCAACTGCTGTATTTAGTTTAAGTGCGGCCTCTAGATCATCTATTTGTTTGCGTTCGAAGATCATAACTTCTTGTGCCCTCTCAATTATGAGGATTAACCAATCTCTGCTACATCGATTAGCGATATGTGTCCAAATTTCAAGAAACTTATTATTATCGGTAAAAAGGCCCGGTTCATTCCTGATCCGTAACCCTAGTGGTATAACCCCGGCTCTTAGGTATCCTGTCAAGAACTCAGCATGAAGTTCAGTTCTTATTAACTTCTTCCTTAGATTCAAGATTTTAATTAATTCATCATGGCCGTTTTTCTTTGTCACTAGGGTACTTCCTGAATGGGGATTCTGGTTTAACAATCTATTCAACTGATCCTCAGTAAAGCCGAATGTTTTAAATGTATCCATTTCGGCTTATTTTTGAACACCAAGATGAGGTAGTTGATTCGTTTAGGGGATCCTAGAACGTGTTTAATTACTAGGGCCCTATTACTGAAACTCTCCAGTTCAACAGAACCGTGCTTTAAGTATAAAAAGATTGAGAGAGACCCCTTAACACACCAGGGGAATAGGGTACTTGTAACAGTAAATTATAAAAGCTTCCCTTGGCAAAAGGTACTGAAAGATTAAGCCCAAATATTAATAATGGACACAAACCTAATTAAACAAAAACATAAACAATATTGTATGCAAAATATTTGAGTTTTATTAAAACAAAGTCTTTAAAATATTTAAAAACAAATTCTCATTTCATCAACTCTATCGACAATATCATCACAATCATGGTTTATCTGCAGTTCATCTATAATTCAACAATTCTCAGGCTATTCCCGATATTCTAGACACTACTCATCACCTAAGTTAAAACAATCATATATCAAGGGTTATCTGACTAGAAAGAGGAGAGACAGACAAAGACACACAATTTGTCATAAGAGTTTGCACATCAGAAACATTATTCTAAACTCGATCCTAGACCCGCTCGGTTTGTGTTGTTCTCAGGATGAACTTGATTTCTCGATTGTGCAGTGTTTGGCGTCGACGCATTTCGATGGACTCAATCATGTACCATCTTTATCAAGACCAATGAATAAGTCTCTCCTATTGTGTAGCACTGGGTGGTTGCCTCGTACATAGGAATCCTGTTGATAAACATATTAGAATCAGTATCTTTTATAGGGGCTATAAGATATCACTAATATGCCACCTATGTTTTCTCTTACAACGTAATACACTTCCTATATTGCTCCTAGTTCATACACAATGTCGAAAGTTCTTTGGCAGTGTCGGAAATGAAAGAAATGCTTTCTCTCTTGAAACATGAAAGACAGAATTTACGTTAGACAACATACATTTCTGCAGCCTGGATCAAACATTTGCTTTTAATGTAACATCTGAACAGAATCCTATTTTAATAATGCCTGTTAGGAAAATTCATAATGTAGATGAAGCAAAATGGTCTCTGGATTTTATACTTTCTGACTACCCAGTTTTCATACTTTTACTGTGAGAGAGTCTCACTAACTGAGTCTCTCTCACTTTGTATAGTTCTGTCGTAATGGATTTTTAGAGCTAACTACCAGTGTGTATCTTTTCAGAAGGTTCGGTGCTGCACAGCTAGGGTAGGCTTTGGTCTGATTGCACATGCACAGGTGTGGGATGAACATGCAAAACTAACTTCTAACTCAGCCTGGTATCTGCACACAGGTAGTCTGTCGCAGAAGGGACCCTTCATGATTTGGTGCTTACTTTGGCAGACCGTATAATGTGAGTGGACATTGATAGTGTGAGATTGACTAAAGTATACAGTGCTTACTGTATTAAACATTATAGGAGAAATATTAATCAGGCTACAGTTTTGCCTTAGTTAGACCTGGAGAATCAGTTGTCGCACCGATATTAAGGTAAATCAGAGTACCACATTAAGATTAATTGCCACATATCCACGCTCCCTGTACACTTCAAGAATTTTAGTTTTTCTTTGACTAAGCTCCCAATGAGATTCTGGCCTTTGAATCATCCTGCTGGACCAACTTAACTACTCTACATGGCAAGTGGAGATTCAAATGCCTCTGTACACAGGAGGGGCACTATCCAGTTATTAGGTCTACTCCTAGGAGATGAAAATGCATGGAAAGAATCTATCTACATTTGCCAGTTACTTTTCACATTCCACCTGACCTCAAATCTCCCTCACAGAAGCAAAGCAAGGTGGCAACACCTCTAGAGCCAGTCAAAGGAGGGACTACCCCTTGATATTTTGGAGAGAGCGGACCAGCGAACTATAGCAATTAGGGTTTCAGAAAAGGTCTTCCAAGAGACCACTGGCTGGTGCCATTTTGGAAATTCTGTAAATGCTGTGTTGGAAGGCAGGACTACAGTGATGATGTCTCACAAACGAATTGAGCAGGGGTGCCTACCTTCTTGAACTTTCCACCCCCTGCTAAAAGCAAAGTAAAGAAACCATTGATAACAGTCTGAACTTGGTGGAAGTGATGTCAGAGGAATGTACAAGTGAAAGACAGAAGTCACCTGACCCATAGTGCAAGACTGGACTCAATGACTTCTGCCATCAGTTCTGTTAGACCTGTCAGCATTAGGATGGTCTTCCCCAAAACCTTTTGTCTGTTTGTCCCTACCTTTTGCTGAACTATTATTTGTTAGTTTTAGGACTCTGCTCACTTTTCCACTGCTAACCAGTTCATGTGCTCACTCCCCTAAACATGGTGGCATTGGTTTATTCACAATTATCATATTTAACTTTGTTATAAGTTCCTTGTAAAGTACACTATATGTGCACAGGGCTAGTAAATCAAATACTACTAGGGGGCCTGCAGCACTGATTGTGCCGCCCACTCAGGTAACCCTTTAAACATGTCTCAGTCCTTCCACTTCAGAGCCTCAGTGTTACCACCATGTCAACTTGCTATTTAAACCCCTTGCCAAGCCTTAAACTCCCCTTGTCTATATATATATATATATCAAAACGAATGTATGTCTGTCTGTCTGTTTGTCCTTTATTCATTACTACACCATTCATCCGATCGCCTTGAAACTTTGGGAAGTTGTTGAGTACACTCCCGCGAAGGTTTCTGGCATAATTTTATTTTAAATATCTGCCCCCCAGGGCCCTCATAATCTTCCGAATACTGATGTACCACCAGACGGAAAAACAAAAAATCGTGGAAACACAAGCACTCGAATAAATAAATAGAATTAAAACGACACTTTGAAATGTTTTCCATATTAAAATGAATAAGTTTCAAGAAAAATGTTATCATAACGAGTTTCCTTGAATTTCCTTTCTTCGGAGATCGCAGCAACGCGCGACGGGTAAGCTAGTATTAACACCTTGGCTGCTTGAGTTGAACTTCTGCTGTGCTGGGCCATAATGGAAATGGGTGTGGTCATGACGAGCTGAGCTCGTCATGAGCACACAAGAGGTATACCTCATGACGGGCTGAGCTCGTCATGAGCATCGAAGGGGTTAAATAAAAGTTATGCCCAAGGTAGTCCATAAGTCCGCTAAAAGTTATGCCCAAGGTAGTCCATAAGTCCCCCCCCCAGACCAGGTATCAAAACGTATACTCCAAACAGGGGTACAATGCAAATCAAACAGTTCCTGAAATACTACAATAGTACAAAAGAAAACGAAAAAGAAGAAAGATGAAAAGAAAACCAGAGAGAAGCATAGCAAGCACGGGCAGAGAAGCGATTTGATACATCAAACAGTATGTGCCCTAGTTTGAAATCTCCGGGAATTCCCATTAACCATTCTCTTGAATCCATTCAAGTAAATCTTCATACCTCGCCTTCGGGTGTTAAACCCCTTATTCCTATAGATGGCGACCTCCAGGCTACAGGTTGCGAGCAGTCTGGCTCTCCACTGCATAAAGGAAGGTGGTATCGGATCAAGCCAGGCTGATGCGATACACAGCCGAAGCACCCCCATTGCGACAAAATTTAACCCTTGTATCTGTATTGGCCTATCATTGTTTGATATGCCCAGGATGACTTCTGCTGTTGTAATGTTTACGTCATAATGAGCAATCTCTGTAAGAAATCCTGATATTTCGGTGAGTAAGTTCCTTAAAGAGTCACATGAAGCAAACATGTGGACAATGTCTACTGCTGGTAGAGCACAGCGTGGGCACGTTGTTCCTTTCCCTGTTCCCCATTTAGCTATTTTGAATGGTGTATAATATAGAGAGAAGTAGGTCTTATAGTATTGTGCTTGAAGCCTAATGGACATTAAACAAGAGAGCGACAATTCATATGACTTTGCCACCATACGGGAAGAGAGTCCTAATTTGCTCTGCCAGGCCTCTGCATGCTTATCCATATCATCTGATAGCATTGAGTTCAAGGATTCATATATCTCGCCGATTTTAGGAGGCGTTTCTCTATTTAGATTTTCTATATTATGACACGATTGAAATTTAACCCGACCCCCACCTTTCTTCAGTAGAAAATCTCTCACTTGCAGTAATTTAAAAAAATCCCTGTTAGTGATGTTAAATTCTAGTTTTAATTCATCAAATGATTTGATTCCAATAGTCGAAAAAAAGCAACCAAGCTGACTAATCCCCAGGTCGTTCCATCTCTTTATACATGTATCGTGAAATATCTCGAGGAGATCTGAATTCTGACTCACTGGAGTATAGTAGGAGTAGCGACCAAGTCCTAATAGCTTTTTAACATTCCCCCAGATTCTGCCAACACAGGAGATCGTCTTAAATTTGACTTTTTTTAAATACTCATCATTGACATGTCGCCAAACACATCCAGTGCTCCCTTCCCCCAGGATGAGTTCTTGTGGTGAGGGAATATTGCTACTTCCTGGGTTGCCAGTTATCAGGGGCAAACTATACCTTAAAACTGTGGCCCAGTAATATAGTTTGAAGTTGGGGAGAGCCCAACCTCCACGTTCTCTCGAATTAGTGAGCCACCTCAGAGCCCTACGTGGTCTGTTGTATTCCCAGATAAACCTGGAAAACATTGTATCTTTGTTTTTAAATACCTGTGGAGGAAATTCTAAGCAGATAGCACGAAAGAAATACAGAAACTTAGGTAAAAACAGCATCTTGACTACGTTGGTTCGACCCCCAATAGTCAGATGTAAATTGTTTAGCCTGAACAGTTCTTTCTTGGTGCGTTGTATGAGGGGATCTATATTAATACTAACACGAAGTTCTAAAGCAGCACAAATGCAAACCCCCAAATATGTTGCCCTGTCGGTTACTCTAGGGTCACTCATCGAAACCTTGTTATTCAAAACAATCTGAGTTTTACTTGCGTTCAGTTTGTACCCAGAGGATTGACCAAAGAGTAATGCTTCTGCTTCGATCACACTTATGGCGGTTTCAGGATCCCCTGTAACAATGGCAATGTCGTCAGCATATGCTAAGCATTTTGTGTCCATGTCACGCACCCGAATAGGAGAAATTACTATATTGTTTTCCAGTCTTCGAATAAATGTGTCTATATAAACACCGAACAAGAGGGGCGAGCAAGGGCACCCTTGTCTTGTCCCCCTAGTTATTGTAAAATTTTCTGATAATATCCTATTTATTTAGACACTGGCCCTTGGGTTTACATAAAGTCGTTGGATAGCGGTTATGAATTTCTTCCCAATGCCGCATCTTGCCATTGCCTCCCACAGGAACTTCCAGGAGACCCTATCGAACGCCTTCTCTGCGTCAAGCAGGATAAGCGCCATAGGGTCTCCTGTAGTTCCCGTGTAGTCAAAGAGAGAAATGACTCTTTGTACATGGTCGATCGTGGACCTTGCTGGCACAAAACCATGTTGCCTTTCAGAGAATATTTTGTGAATCAGAGGTGCCAGCTGTGTAGCTAATACCTTGGAATAGATTTTTGAATCCCCATTTAACAAGGTGATTGGTCGGTAGGATCCCATTTCCTGGGGATTTTTATTTTTCTTAAGAAAAACTATAATTTTAGCTAACGACCAGGACTTTGGTGGATTCCCCCCTTGTGCAATGTATTGAAAGAGTTCTAAAATAACCCCCCTAAGTTGTGGTGCAAACTTAACATAAAACTCTGTAGGGATTCCGTCCATACCTGTGGCCTTACCATTTGGCATGGAGTTCACCGATGCTAAAATTTCTTCCCACGGCAAGGGACTATTTAGTAGATCCTGATCAGCTTTTTCCAGCTGCTCTGTGTTGATTAGGTCCAGATACAAATCAGGGTTGTTACACTCATTATCAGCTTCGTGATATAAGTTCTGATAGAACTTATGAAAAGCCGATCTGATATCTGAGGATTCTGCCCTTGAGCCAGTTACAGGATCAATAATTTCTTTTATAAGAGTGAGCGATGACTCTTCCCTGGTTCTGACCGCTAATTGGTGACCTACCCTTTCACTTAGCTCATATGTTTTTTCTTTCTGGGAGTTTGCCCTACAGATCGCTTTACCAATTAGAATTTCTGATATGTAATTCTTTGCGATTGCTACCTTTCTTACTTCAGGATCTACACACCTACCCTCATGAACAGCTTTATTCAAGTCCTCTTCCGCTTTACCCAGGTTCTGATCGAGTGCTATCATTTTTAACCTCCTTTCTTTATTAAGCCGAAAAGAGAAGCGCATAGTTTCGCCCCTAATACAGGCCTTCAGTGTATCCCACACCACATCTATAGCTGCGGACCCCAAGTTTTCTGTCAGAAAAACCGGAATCCATATTCCCATGTGTTGACAGTATCCTTCATTATACAGTAATGCCTTTTCAAACGTCCATGTAGTTGTAGAGGATTTATCATAACCACACGTTAGGTTGAGCACTAGCGGGTTATGGTCTGAGAGGACTCTTGACAGTTTTTCTATTTGGCAAACTGATTTTAGTGCGTTGGACATGAACATATAGTCCAGCCTTACATGTCTAGCGTGAGGGTGCGAATAATAGGTATAACCAGGATCCCCAGGGTACTTCACTGTCCATCCATCTACTAAGCCATGCAAACCACACATATCTTTTAGTGCTTGAAAAACTTTATGTTTCCTCCCACGATATTTGAACTCTGGACCCAGCGACCACTCACTAGGTAGATGGATGTTTAAATCCCCGCAAACAACCAGCGGAAGAGGCCAATGTACGAGTTCGTTGGACACTTTAATCAACACATCGGGGTCGTCACTTATACTACCATAGATGGTGCAAAGTGTTAATTTGTTCTTCCCGTTGTTGTAGCAGCATTCTACTATAGCATATTGCCCACATTTGTCCGCAACAGATCTTGGAAACTGCAGCCCTGCCCCTTTTGCCAAGATAGCCACCCCCTTGGTGCGGGATCCCTGCGTAGTGGCCGAAATAAGCCGGTATCCAAGTGTTTTCAATAAATATTTTTGTGCCCCTCGATATGTGTCTCTTGCAGACAGATAATACTGGCAGCTGATAACTTGAGTCCCTCTGCCACTTTTTGCCTTTTCTTTACATCGTTGAGGCCACAGATGTTCATTGAAAGTATTTTTATTTTAGCCATCACTATAAGCATTACTCAACGGTTGTTTTTCTTGATGCTTCCTAAAATAAGCTACCACACTGCAGTTTTTTCCCGTTTGTTTCCTTGTGTATATCTCATGCCCCCAATAAGCACCCTTAAACCTGGTCTCCCCCTCCCTCCTACCCTTCAACCACCCCCCACCTTTCTTGAAGGTGCTAGGCTCAACCTGAGCCTGTGTGATGGATTCCTGTCCAATCTCACCCACACCCCACATCACCCTTCCCCCTACAGCCATATATGCTCCCAGCCTGGCACATTTTAGAGTAACTCCATACCATGCACCTAGAATAGTTGTCAACCCACACCTAATAAGCCCATGTTAATGTGTGCATGGCCCTTATATAAGAGCATAAAAAGATTGAGAGAGACCCCTTAACACACCAGGGGAATAGGGTACTTGTAACAGTAAATTATAAAAGCTTCCCTTGGCAATAAATACTGAGAGATGAAGCGCAAATATTAATAATGGACACAAACCTAATTAAACAAAAACATAAACAATATTGTATACAAAATATTTGAGTTTTTTTAAAACAAAGTCTTTAAAATATTTAAGAACAAATTCTCATTTCATCAACTCTATCGACAATATCATCACAATCATGGTTTATCTGCAGTTCATCTATAATTCAACAATTCTCAGGATATTCCTGATATTCTAGACACTACTCATCACCTAAGTTAAAACAATCATATATCAAGGGTTATCTGACTAGAAAGAGGAGAGGCAGACAAAGACACACAATTTGTCATAAGAGTTTGCACATCAGAAACATTATTCTAAACTCAATTCTAGACCCGCTCGGTTTGTGTTGTTCTCAGGATGAGCTTGATTTCTCGATTGTGCAGTGTTTGGCATCGACGCGTTTCGATGGACTATTTCAATCATGTACCATCTTTATCAAGACCAATGAATAAGTCTCTCCTATTATGTGGCACTGGGTGGTTGCCTCGTACATAGGAATCCTGTTGATAAACATATTAGAATCAGTATCTTTTATAGGGGCTATAAGATATCACTAATATGCCACCTATGTTTTCTCTTACAACTTAACACACTTCCTATATTGCTCCTAGTTCATACACAATGTCGAAAGTTCTTTGGCAGTGTCAGAAGTTCTATAGTTCTTATCAACTTTCTGGCATTCCATATAACATTTCATTTTCCAACCCCCTACTGGTCATATAAGAGCACCAACATATGAGACAAAAAAAGAAAAAGCACCCAAACTATATCTAATACGGGTTAGTATAGCCCCAAAAGATCCCAGAATCATTTTTAAGTTATATAGTCATATCGGGAGCCAAGCAATGTCCAAGCAATCTTTACAGGCACAGTCTATAAGTGACCCCCCCTGCTCCATCCTTTTTTTCTGAGATTATTTTCTTCAGGGCCAGCCCTGCCTGGATTTCGGAGGTAAAAAACACTGTCTTCCCATTTGAAATCACTTTCAATTTGGCAGGATTCTGTAGAAAGGCGACAGCACCTGCATTTTGGAATGGTGTGATCAGTTGTCGCAGTCGCCAACGTCTTTCTACCGTTGCTTGTGCAAAATCGGGTTTAGCGAAGAATGTGAAGCTCCCCCAGTTCCGTTGCTTATTAGGTCTAGCCAGATCATACACTGCCTGCCTTAGTAAAAAGTTTCCAAAAAACACCAGTATTACTCTAGGGAATTATTGGCTTCCTTTGGGGTGTTTGGGGGGTGTAAAGGGAAATCTGTGCACCCTCTGTAGTTCCTTATCCCAATCCCAATTTATTAACTCGGGAAAAGCATTTTTTAAAAGATTGATCGTGAAGGCGCGGATGTCCGACTCCTCGCTGTTCTCAGGTATTCCAAGGATTCTTAGATTATTCCGTCGTTGGCGGTTCTCTGCCTCCTCCAGTTTCCACATAATATACATCACAGAGCTGCCCTGTTGAGTCACCTCGGTTTTTAGGGTATCCACAGTATTTTCCAAGATTTCGGTCCGTGTTTCCACCATGCTTAGTCTCTCCGAGATGTCTGTACACGTTTTCCCAATTTTCCGCACTGCACCTTGAAGTTTTTTTCCCGCAGCACGGGCTACCCGGCTCTCTGTTTTAACTTCCTTTTGAAATGCATTGAGAGATTGTAGAATTAGAGCCAGGGTCTGATCTGTTGAGTTATTATGTTCTTTGTCCTGAGACTGGGCGTTCTGACATCTTTTGCCCTCGATATTAGTCACTGGCTCCTCAGTGAGTGGTTGCGTGTCAGAATAATCCCAACCGAGCTCCTGCTCCTCCTCTGTATCATCTTGTTGTTTAGACTTAGACACCCTTTTGGATCTCTTAGATTTTTTTTGGCTATTTTTCTGGCTCCCACTGCTGACTGAGGATTCCGCACATTTATTGGGACTGCTACCGCTGGATGAATGCACATCATCTGACTCTACAGATTCTTCGTTTAAGGAGTAGAAGTTCTCGGCGGGGTCAGGGGATAAATACCCTGTCTCAGTCTCAGTAGCATCAGCAGTATCAGCATTAATTAAAGTATTATCATAATCGCTGCTTGTTGACTGTCTATTCTCCTGTGGACCATTTGTATCATTCGCGGTTTCCTGTGTGGAGTCATCCATCTTGCCTTTTGAATCAAATTCATTAGTCGCAGGGCCAGATTCCTTTGCAATTGCCTTGTCGTTTTATCTTTCTTTTTATTCTTATCGGTCATCACCACTTTAGCTTCAACAGCAGAGGTTCCATGCTTTTCACTTTTGCTGCCCTCATTGGGTGACCCCTGGCCTTGAGTCGGCTCCCCTGTCATGGTAGCCCCGCTTAATGTCTCTATAGAGTCCCCCATGCCCACGGAGTCTTTAGTTGCACCACTTTTCTGTTTGCTAGAAAAAAGGTTCGTAATGGCAGTTTGTTTTTTCTCCTTAAAGGTAATGGGGGCATTAGCTGAATTGGCTACAGTAATTTTAGCACTTTTATTCCATACACGCTTCTTACCGGCATCCCGCAGATCATTGCCGTCTTTACCGTCTTGAGCATCTCTGTTCTCAGCTCGCGGTGTAGATGCAGGCGCAGACACAGTGGAGCGCAGTTTGCTCCGAGCACCACCTCGGGCTGCCATCGCGCCCCACGCGGCTGTTTCCGCGTTCTTAGCGTTCTTCGCTCTTTCCTTGCCGACTCTGACTTCCTGCAACACAGCCCGGTTGCAAGGCAACCAGCAACCGCATGCGTCAGCTTTCCTCCAGCTGGAAATGACTGACTGGAGAAGCCGCGCGAGCGTCTCCCATCACCGGCAGCCGTCTGGAATACACCGTCGGTGTTTCTTTTGGGGCAGAGAGCAATTGATCCAGCCGATCATCCCTCAGCGATCATGCCGGCAGCACCACAGTGCCAAAGATCGATCCGTTACCCAGGAGCGTCGGGCCAGGAGGTATTATCCGGTGATCACGCCGGGTTGAGAGGGGCGATGTGGAGGTGAGTTGCTGAGATCTCACTCAGCCGCCATCTTGCCTAAGTGTAATTCCCAATTGAAAGGGAGTAGATCTGTCATGTTTTGGTACCTATAGGCTTATAATAAAAAATCCTCTTTAATGGTAAAGTTAGATTTATGATTTCAACTTTAAAAATGGTACTATTAGAAAGATGCTGCAGCAACAAATAATGGACAGAAACAAACATCCTGGGACTGGTTTTAGGGTAACACCTTTCATCAGCCAGTTTAGCTTGAATCCTGTGGCACAATGAGCAAGGGACCCACTTCTGGGCATACCCATCCCACTTAGGTACAAAAATGCTGCTGCAACAAATGATGGACGGAATGTTGAATGAATAAATGTTCACCCCTAGTCAAGAGATCAGTCTTAAATAGTTCTTCTTTTGGTCACTACACCACCCCAGTTTGGACTTAGCCACATGCAAATCAGTCTTGACCCTCCTCCTTATAGGAAGAGTCCAGCCCGAACTGCAAAACCAGGTCCTCCTTGGTTCACTTTTAGAAAGTTGGCATTTTTCTCTATTTAAGCCCTGTGTTCCTGTTGCCCTGTGTCCGATACTCTTCTGTGGTGGGTGACAGCTGGGCCTTGTGCATTCCCTCTAGACAACCACACACAATGGGAGCTTAGTTGTGACTGATGGGCCATCAGCATCCTGATGAGCCATTGTGGGTAGGCAGGGAGAGAACTGGGATCAGCCTCTCATTTATTCCTGAATGGACTGTGTCCTGCCACCACACAAAGAACTGTTTGACTCCTTGTAGTGAGTCTGGGACCACGGCAGGAATGGGAGGACCTCTGTACACTTCAAACCCCCTTTTGAAGTCTCCCCCACTTCAAAGGCACCAATGGGTATAAGAACTGGACTTTTGACCCTACCAGCTCAGTACATTCCTGGATCTGTGGATATGTCAGGATGAACGACTGCTGTGCTGCTCAAAGACTGCCACTCTGCTGGACTGCTCTGGAAGAACTGCTTTATTGCTGTGCTGATCCACCTGCTGCCCTCCTTGCCTGGGTGAGAAGGATTGGACCTCCACCCAGAGTGATTCAAAGGGATTGTCTGCTTGCCTCCTGTTCCGAGTCTCGGGTACATTAAAAACTCATCTTCCACCTGAAACAGCACCTGGACTTTGCCTGCTAAGTGGTGTCAACCCAGCCCAGGGCTCATAGAAATGGGTTTAAAGCGCTGCAACTACTAAAATCCATGCATTGATGACATTGAGCCGGTCGGAACCACTACATCTCCCTCAACACCAACGCATTGCTGCTACCGCAAGGACTGAGGACATTTTTGTCTGTGTGGCTCTTTGCTTCTAGCCCTTGATGCATTACCTACAGTATGTGACTCGCCGATGATACATCCCTGATTTGTGCAGCATGAAGAATTATCGCCTAGAAATCCTGTACTTCGGCATTGATTCATGGTCTCCTGCTCCACGCATCTCACCTCTATTGACAGAGCAACCAGGAACTTTTCCATGAGACCAATTTGATTCCTGTATCAGGCCTGGGTTCTATCGCAGTGAGCCTGAACGTTCAGATTTGACCCGGTCAGGCGCAACCAGATAGCCCATTTAGTGCTTCATGCTTTTAAGCACTATGGGCCAGATGTAGGAGAGCAAATACCGGTCGGTAACGGATGATTTTGGCCGTTACCGACCGGTATTTGGTGTTTGGCATGTAGGGGGCTTGAGATTTACAGAATCTGTAAATTCACCGATTCTGTAAATTTACCGAATCGGTAAAATACAGAATCGGTAAATTTACAGATTCTGTAAATCCAAATGTAGGTGGCACCTCAAAGAGTGCCACAGGCCCTTAAGAGTCAGTATTTTACCATACAATCCTATTGTGTGGAAAAATACCGAATTCAGGTGTGCATGCACATCTGTGCATGCACACCTGTGCAATGTGACACACAGACATGCCCTTAGGGCATGTATGTGTGCCACATGTCACACAAGCCTGTACTTGGGGTGCTAGAGGGTGTCAAAGTGACACCCCCTGCACCCTTGCAGGATTCGGTATTTACCGATTCTGTAAATACAGATTCTGTATTTCCCATTGATTCCTATGGGCTTCAAAGCCCATAGGAATCAATGGGAAATACCGATTCTGTATTTACAGAATCGGTAAATACCGAATGTTACAGATTCGGTAATTCTGAATTTAAAATTACCTACATCTGCCTCCTTCCTATTTACCTACTCTTAAATACCGAATCGGTAAAATTCGGTATTTAAGAGTAGGTAAATCGGAATTACCTACATCTAGCCCTATATTTCAGGATATTCTTTACACATTTATAGCTCTGGTTCAATTCATTAGATTTTCGTTGTTTTGGTCTTGTTTTGTTTTGTTCAATAAATTGAGCTCTCTCGTTCTAATGAGGTGTGGTATATTTTTGTGTGGTGTTGTCACTCCTTTACTGTATTTCAGTGTTGCACAAATACTTTATACTAGTTAAGACTGTCTGCGCTGTGCCAAGCTACCACAGGGTGAGCACAGTTTAACTTAGAGTGTGCATCTGACTTTCACTGACTTGGAGTTTGGTTACTGCTTGGACAGGGTGCATACCTCTGCCTACCAGAAACCCAATTTCTAATAATTTGGCCCCAAGGGACTAGGATTTGTTTCTCCAGTGCCATTGCCTGAATGTGCCATTTGCTGCAACATTTTCCAATGTACACTTGTAAATAACAACAATAAACAGAACACAAGCAGCAGCTTCTCGCACCACTATATTTGCCATAGTTGCTACCGTGAAATATGCACTCGCATCACAAATTGATGCAAAGATACATTTCATGCTACAATTTAGCACACAATGACACATTCCTATTTCACGTAAATATGGGTAATTTTCTAGAAATTTCAAGTAACTACACAAAGGGAAATTATGACAACTTTCCACGCCACTAATTATTACTTGTGAAGGATTCACTTGCTTTGCAACTAATAATCCACTTTCTTACAGTATAGTTAATTCAGCCTCAAATTATCATCCATGGGTAGTAGCTGTAAGAATTTGAGTTATTAAGTGAGGGGATGACAATACTTCTCAGGGTGAATGTGAGAAATTGGCTTACTGGTTGATGGAGGGTGAAACCCTACCCAAGCAGGAATCACATTCCTTGTCAGGGTGAAATCACAAGCAAACCCTGATATAACATGTGCTCAACCCCCGGGTGGCTTGGCACAGAGCAGTCAGGCATAACTCAGAGGCAATGTTTAACATATTTGTGCAACATCTTAAACGGTAACACAGACCAGATTAGATACAGTAATTTTTAATAAATAAAAGAACACCAAAACTACAAACATCCAAACAGTAGAAACAGAGATATGCAGGTTTTAAGATTTCAGTAGCAATAGTGCCAAAAGGCACCAAGCTCCAACTATGGTTATTATGTCACACAGAAATGGTACAAAGACACAAATACAGACTGACTGCGATGGAGTGCGGGCTGACTACTGGGATTCAGTTAGGCCCTCTGAACAAAGTACCTTAGGTCCTGGGTGTAGAAAGGTGTGAGTATCCACAGTGAGAGTGAGTGTGTCTTGCAGCTGAGGCAAAGCATTGGTTCCAAGATGTGGTGGGGCTGCGATTCGAGGTCCTGAATTGCCATTGAGGATCCCATTGATGAGGGTTTGTGATGTGAAGTTTGTGGTAAATAAATAAATAATACCTCTCTTTTTGACTAGACATATATCATAACAGATAGCTCAATAAATAAGAGTCAAGATTCGAGGTAGTAGGAGTTTTTTGCAGGTTTAATACAGCATAAGGACAGGAACAGGACAACCTGCATAGGAATAGGATGGCAGGGCCCAGCAGCTGCTGGGACTGGATCTGGGATGAGCGCGCTCGCTTTTAATAACAATACATGAGCATATATACATAACGCAAACACATAGCATTACATTGCAGTAGGCGTAGCAGTGGGTGGAGCAGAAGGCGTGACACGTAGCAGTCGCGAAAGATAAGGGGGAAAAGAGGTGTAACAGGGCGTATACATAGACATGTGATGCAAACGTAACAGAATATGTCATGAATGGGGCGGAAACCATGGAGGGGGCTACCTAAGGAGCCGGGACCTCTAACCTGATGGTGCGCGCAAACTAGCAATGACGTGTTTACTAGGAGAAGCTGGGGGCTATGAACTCTGTGCTAAGAGCAGAGACTGAAGTCTGGAAAGTCAGGGCGACATGTACCTAAACAGTATCTAGTATCTGATGTTTAGAGAACATGTTGATATAAACTAGAAGTTAGGAGGGGAAAGTCTAACTTGATTCTAAGACTGGACCATGCATTATTCTACATGTAGTGCGTGTTGAAGAATATTAAATGACCATTAAATGCAGTATTTCTCTAACGTGGAGACGTGAAGGCTAGACAATGACGGAAACTATTGATGCAGTTCAGTAGCTTAGGAATGCAGAGAAGGAGGACTGAACTGATAACTGGAATCATAACATATTCTTGGCAGACTCAGAGACTGAGCCAGGCTGCACCGGGCACTGCAAGGCAGGAAGTAAGTGAAGGGTCGAGGATACAGGTGGGGGCTGTATCGCTCCTCAGCGAGGTTTCAGGAGACAGGAGCTGAATCTGGTGTCCAGGCCCTTTTGAGGCCTAGAAACGGGGACTTTATAATAGAATAACGTGCACACTGAGAAACGTGGCAACGTAGCTTTACATAGGCCTGATATTCGTAGTATTCACGAGGGCTGGAAACTGGCATACTAGAGGTGGACACAACTGTAATTGCGTCATTAATCGGACATGGGGAGTACATATGCATATTTAATCATGCACACATAACATATGATGGATGACACGTAGGGACACAGAACATGGCAAAATTTACTTTTCCACATTCCCTCCTTGTCACTACGTTTCCATCAGGAAACATCAATTTTCATGATACCATCTATCATTTCATACAGTATCATTTGCTCGTCTCGAATTATCCTGGAACGGGATTTAGAACGGGGCTTGGGACTAGGAATACAAGAGGTAGCACAAATGCCGCAAATCGCAGGGCCACATTGTATACAGAGACAGCAGCTGAATATGATCGCTACTGCAATACCTAGAAAGGACAATATTTTCCATCCCCATGCGGAAATTATATTCCAGAACCAACCGGACCATGTCCAGGTGCCTGGATCTTGGTGTAACAGATGGGCAATTTTATGGAGTCTGGTTATTGCTGAATAAACAGACGGCGCGTTATTTGGAATGAAAATGCAGCAACTAGATCTGATGACTCTACAGGCCCCGCCCCTATCGGCCAGTATGACGTCAAGGACGAGACGATTCTGTAAAACGACAAATCTCATAGCAGATTGCTCTTCGGTTAAGTTACCTAGAGCAGAGGCAGTCTCATTTACTACAGCTTCAAGGGTTCTGGTTAACCTACGGATCAGTTTACCATTCTGGATAGGTCCTATAAAGAAAAAGAAACCTCTGTTGAAATCTGTATACTGTTCTAGAGCAGTTTCAGTATAATCGACAATTGGGGACTCCCTTCTATGTCTAATGTGTACTAGATGTGTATTTCTATGATAATCAGGTGGGGCTAGGAAAACAGGTGGCAGTAGGAAGGCAATGTAACAGGTTCCCTCCCAATCGAGGGGCAGACGAACATATGCAGTTTGACCACAAATAAAATAGGAATGACGTGAAGCTTTGAAGATAGATTTCCCACTGTCACTATACTTGACAATAGTAGTACATTCACTATGTCCTACATGTACGGAACCCTTATTTCGGACACATAATTCGCCTTTGACTGGTAGTACTGAAATAGCCGGTAAGTTTGGAGTAGTATCAGACTGAACATTCAGGACCATAAAATTCGAAGAATAATTACCTAAATTATACACTTCATTTTCTAGATCTAACCCGGTTCTGTGGGGGAGACCTTGCTTGTCTGGGAAACATGTACTGTTAAGAAAAGACATATCTGTTGAGGATGACGTTAACGTGGACCATGCTCCACACGAACCATTATGTGAAAATGGATAAGGAAAAAGTGGCAGAACTCCCTTCGGTGTCTGGAAAGGGGGGAGTCGACCACACACCCAACAATTAGTACCATTGCTGGTCTGGTGTGAGTAATGTAACATGCGGATAAATGAGTTATTTCGCATGGCGAGGCGGTAAGAGAGTTCATGAGGAGGCAGATCACTAAACGTGTGCTCTACTGTAGCATTAGCAGACATATTTACATGAAGGACTGGGAAATATAAGAAAAATGCATAACTGGTGCAGGAAATCATAATGCTGAGAAACAATATGAAACAGAAAAACGATACATCGGATTGAGTTTTGACTAACTCTCTCACTATGGGGGTCTATTTTATACATGTCAGAAACAGTCTAACCGTTTCACCTAGGGGAGGACTTAGACAATCAAACTGACTGACTTATTTTACTAGACCGGAGTTTTAGTTTATACTCCTGTTGCGGAGTTTTCTCTAACAGGGGAGGGGTTGTAGCAATGTCTTTTGCGGGACAGTCCTCGAGAACAATATTTTGGCAATCCTTCAAATCCTGGGAAATGTTCTTTAAGACGGGTTTCAGTCCATTAAAAAGTTTAATATGAGAAAGGTGCACCCAGCCTTTGCGTCCTTCCAACTTCACGGCTGTACGGGTGGTGAGGAGGACCTGTCGGGGCTCTTTCCAACGAGGCTCCAGCGGACTTGATCTGTCAAAGTTGCGGACCATCACCATGGATCCTGGAACGATTTCGTGCGGTGCCACCTCGGTATTGTCTGGAAATGCGGCGGCAACCTGTGAACGACATGAGTTGAGGGCAGACATCAAGGAAGCTAGGTAATCTGTCAGCATATTACTTGAAACATCGGTAATACTTCGGGGTCTAGGAGTACCCCACATGTTAGGGGGGCGGCCGAATACGACCTCGTACGGGGACAGACCTGATCTGGAATGTGCGACCATGCGCATATAAAATAAAGCGACTGGCAGAGCTACTAGCCAGTCCACACCTTTTTCTTTACACACTTTTGCAATACGGATTTTTAGAGTCTGATTATGTCTCTCTACGAGACCGGCTGCTTCAGGATGGCGTACACAATGAAACTTCCACTGGTACCCTAGCAAAAGGGAAACATGCTTCATGAGTTCAGATGAGAATGGCTGGCCGTTGTCAGAATATACGACTCTAGGGAGTCCATAACGAGAGAAGAACTCACGAACCAACTGCTTGGCAGTGGTCGCGGCTGTGTAATCTGGGACTGGATATGCTTCTGTCCACCTGGACAAAGCGCATACAACTACAAGGACATACTTGAAACCTCGACATCGCTCCATCTGAATATAATCCATCTGGAGGACTTCAAAAGGGTGGTCAGGAGGCTGGAATCCACCTTGTTCCACCGGGACACTTTTACCTGGATTAAACTGACAACATATCATACAGGTACGGACTTTCTGCTTGGCTGCAGCTCGTAAATGCTTGTTGAACCAAATGTTCTGGATACTGTCTAACATAGCTTTTTCTCCTAAATGTGCTGGACTATGTGCGGTATTGATAATGACTTGAACCATAGAGTCGGGGAGAAACCATGTGGCTCTACCCTTCGTTAACCATCCTTGATCTGTCTGGACCCCTCCTTGTTCGGACCATTTCTTGATTTCTTCGGGAGTAGCATGTAACTGGATATCTATGACATCTTGTGTAGGGTCCTTAACTGTCATACATGTAGTCGGATCTGGAGTATGTGTCATGTTAACTGGAATGTCTAGAGTCTGTGCTGTAAGCTTGGCTGTGCGATCTGCTAGATCATTACCTTGGGAAATAGTGTCAGTAACTTTCGTATGTGCTTTGCACTTCATGATAGCAATAGATGTCGGTAAGTGTATGGCATCTAACAGAGCTTGAATAAGGAGACCATGCTGAATCTTGGTTCCATGAGAAGTCATGAAACCTCTCTCCTGCCAGAGCACTCCGAAGTCGTGTACGACTCCAAATGCGTAACGTGAATCTGTGTAAACATTAACTTTCAAGTTCTTGGCGTGTATGCAGGCTTGTGTCAGAGCAACTAGCTCTGCTGCTTGAGCGGACAGAGTGTCAATACGGTGTGTCTCAATAACTTCGGTGTCAGTAGTCACTGCATACGCGGCGACTAGTTCTCCTGTACTAGTTCTCATACATGAACCATCCACATAAAGTGTCAGGTCGGGGTTTGGTAACGGAATATCTGTCAGATCTTGTCTTGGCTTTGTCGTAATGTTAACTATTTCCACGCAATCATGTATGGCTGGATTTGAATTAACTGATGGTAACAGTGTAGCAGGATTTAAAATGTTGCAGCGTCTGATTTCTATGTGTGGCTGGAACAGTGTCAATTCATAACCTGTTAAACGTGCAATTGTCAAGTGCTGAGTCTGTGTTCGGTTTAAAAGAACTTCCACAGAATGTGGAACTTGTACTGTCAAGGTATGTCCTAAGACTATGGAATCACTTTGTCTGATAGCTAGTGCTGTGGCTGCAACTGACTTGAGGCACGCAGGCAGAGCCTGGGCTACAGGATCTAATGTGCTCGAAAAATAAGCACAGGGCTTGTATTGTCCTGCTTGATCTTGTGTAAGAACAGATAATGCTGTACCTTCACGTTCAGTGACGAAAAGTGTAAAAGGCTTACTGTAGTTCGGTGTCGCTAGAACTGGAGCTTGGCATAGGGCTTTCTTTAACTCATTGAAACTAAGTGTATGTTCAGATGTCCAAGGGAGAACAGTCGATACGGCTGCCTCCTGTGTCGTTAACTGTATCAGTGGTTTGGCTAGAAATGCATACTGGGGAATCCATTGTCTGCAGTAAGAAGTGAGGCCGATAAAAGCACGTACCTCCTTCTGGGTCTTGGGCTGAGGAAGACTCGCTATTAACTGGATACGGTCTGGTGTCAACTGCCTACCCCTCTTGGACAGTAAGTGTCCTAAGTAGACCACTTGCTGGACACAGAATTGAAGCTTAGAAGGGGACACCTTGTGCCCCATCTCGGCTAGGAAATACAAGACTGTAAGGGATGCTTGCTCGCAAGCACGTTCAGAACGGGCTGTGATCAGTAGATCATCGACATACTGGAGCAGGGCAGTGTCAGCTGGCATGTGAATATTGTCTAGTTGTCTCTTGAGTGCTTGACTGTAAATACTAGGACTTTCTGTGAAACCTTGAGGAGCTCGTGTAAACATATAGCTCCTTCCATTTAAACAAAATCCGAAAAGGAACTGGCTGTCTGGATGAATAGGAACACTGAAAAATGCGTTCTTGAGGTCTATGACAGTGAAGAACGTGGCTTCGGAATCAATGGCCGTTAATAGGGAAGAGATGTCTGGGACAACTGGGTACTGCGGAATAATACATTTATTAAGCTCTCGTAGGTCAATCACTAATCGATATACTGGGGGTGCATTTGGATCAGTACGTTTCATGACTGGAATGATCGGAGAATTACATACATTGGAGTCAGTTTCTACAACCACTCCTTGAGCCATGAGCTCGTCAATAATTTTGGATAAGGCTGCTACAGCCTCAGGTGGCAATCTGTACTGTCTGATTCGTGGTAACACTACACCTGGCTTGAGAGTCACACGATAGGGTGTGATTTGCATATAACCTACATCAGTTGGACCTTGCGCCCATAAGTGCTGCGGAACATTAGACAGTCTTGAATCAAAATCTCGTAATACATAGTGACCCTTGAAGTCACGTAGGAACAATCGTATTCCCTCTGGGGAACAGCATATAACTGCACCTAACTCTTTCAGTGTCTTAATGCCTAATAGATTTTCTGGACATGACTTAGTAAGTAACAGATCAGTAGTGCGGGACAATGGACCTACTTCTAGAGTAACTGGCTTTGAAATCTCATTTACGATAGGTTTTCCTGAAAATCCAAGGGAAACATTTCTTGAGCCTGAGAGCGGAGCCCCTGGAACTTCGGCGTGACTAATTGTGGTCCTACTTGCCCCTGTATCAATCAAAAACTTTCTGTCTTTCCCTAATACTTGACTGTGAACATAGGGACCTTCTTGATCTACAGGTATCTCGATGAGAGGCAAGCCTACCTCCCTCTCTAGGCTGTTTCATGAATACTGCTGGTACTCTGGATACTCAGACTGTGCATACTGGTACATCTGCGATGTAACATGCTGTGTTGCAGCAATAGGCTGCGGTGCTGTAACTGTCTGTGGTGCATTCTGTGGCTGAGGAGTCTGTGAAACTTGTTCTTGTCTAGGCGGACGTGGTCTTTCTTTAGTTTTACCAGTAGCTATGTTGTGTTTCAGAACTGCACACTCATTTATAAAATGACCTGGCTGTTTACAATAATTGCAGTTCCCTTTAACGGGAGCTGCAAGATGACTGGCTTGATTCGGACCCCTCTTCTGACTGTCTTGAGGGACAGATTGTGCAACTAGTACTTTCATTTTCGTGTCTTTCATACGTTTTCTCTCGTGTTCTTGCTCTTCTCTGATTCTATTCTGGTGGTATTGAAGCATTTGCAACATCTGGGACGGGGTATTAGCTTGCCAGGTACTTTCGACTTTCAAAACTCGATTTTTAATTTGTGGGCTTGAATTCTCGACTAATTTAGTAACAAAAAGGTGAGGGTATGACTCACTACTTGTCTTGAGGCCACTGTTGATACTGAAACATTTTTCAAATCTAGAATAAAAATCACTAATATCCTCATCTTGCTTCTGTTTACAGGCTGAGATTGCATCCCAGTCTTCTTTTCTCGTTGTCAATAATCTGGGTAAAACTTGTATTAATAATTCTGGTAATTCTTTACATTTATCTCCAAGACCGGTACCTGGTACTCGTGCCTTATCTTCAGCTTCTAGAACTGCCCAATCGATCTTTTTCTCTCCCACCTCCCATTCTTTTTCCTTGAGCTTTTCATACACCCCTGCGGGCAGCAGAACCTTTAACATTTTAATTATATCTGGATATGTGTATTCTCCCATACGGAGCATGTCTTTTAATTCTCTATGGAACCCTGCTGGATCTTTGTCATGACAGGGAATTAATTTCTTCATCTCGAGGAGTTCCATCTTTGTAATTGGAGTGTAAACAAACACTCGCTGCATTTCGCCACCCGTTCCTTTAACTGGGTGGACTTCTCGTAACGGATTCTGTCTCTCCATGTAAAAGGGTTTACGTTCTGGGGGTGAGACATGAACAAAATGCGGGTTCAGAAACGTTCTATATTTGTGGCGCTGTTCTAGAATGACACTAATTAAGTCGGTACCTAGACCTTTCCATCTATACTGGAGTAACTCGTTCAGGATATCATGTAACGGGCCTGGATCAGAGTGCTGACCCTCATACAGAGTAATGAGGTGCTGAATCATATACATACCCGCCAGTCGTTGCTCGGCTGGGGGCATTTTCAGAAACATTTGTGCCACTATTTCGTCTGGAAAAGTGGTAGAATCAGTAATCCATCGGACTGCTGATCGGGCTAGTTCTTGTTCATGCATGGTACTTAACTCACTGTAACCGATTCGTGATTTCAGAATGTGATCGGTAGCTTGGAATACTTGTTCTAGACAACCTTGTTCTGGTGCTGGAGAATGAAAAATAGACTTGTGTTCTAGGCGTAAATGGCGATCTGGAAATCTAGATTTTCCTACATACGCTATTCTGGCGGGATTCTCGTCCTCTATCTCTTCAGTATCAGAGTTACTTTCTTTCTCGCTTACTTGTGCTGCTTTACGTTGTTCGTGTATCTTTATTATTTCTCTACGGATTTTCTTGTACATACTCTCCACAGCACCGACGGTCTTGTGCTTACCCTCGGCTATATTATCACTCCACCTTGTCAGGGTTCTCATTTCGGCTTGATCTTTAGACAGATAATCTTGTTCTCTTATTAGACAATTGATCAGAAACTTTAATATCATGAGCTGGATCTCGGCTTTCCTTTGAGACATGGCCTCGCTAATACTTTCTGGATCATCCCCTGTACGGATGAAACGATATATTCTGTCTAGATCTTCTTTCATATTCGGTAAGGTGACTAGATACTCGGCCACCTTTCTTACGCGGAATGAATATAAAACCATATTATCCTCGCCTGGGACTGGATCATAGCCGCATTCGGCAAGGGATTTTCTTATTTCTGCTACAGTCTGATGTCTGGGCGTACGCTGTGACGCTTGTGCATGTAACTCGGCTGTCGTTAAACGCTTGTGTAGCGGCGGGGTTTGAGGAGGACCTCCTCCTGCAGCCCCTAAACTGGAGTCTAGGTCTACTGAGGCTCTTCGTCCTGGCAGAGTGGGAAATGGAAATGTAGGCTGGACGTGTATGGCGGGCTGGACCGGGGGTACCGTAACAGGTACTCCGGTGTCTGGAGAGGCGGGAAGTGCCTGATTTACAGGGACTGGCGGAGCGCGAACAGGATTTGCATATTCTGGGACTGTGTCGTCCAAATAGGACGAAATAAAAATATCAGCTGCGGTCTGTTTGTGACGTAGCTTGGTCGGAACTAATGGTGGCGGGAAATTACTGGATGCCTCTGGGGTCGCTTTTGGCAAGCCCTCGGCAAGAAGAGGATACATACCCCTAATAAGGGCATGCCTCTGTCTGTCTGACTGTTCGGCTTTGACTTGTTCACCTATCTCGATTAGTTCTTTTTCTTGTACTCGTTCTAAGGATTCTCTACTTAATTCTGACTTTCTGATTTCTTTTTCAGTTCTTCTATGAGCTTCTTTACGCCATAACTCGATGGCATCTTTCTGTGACTGTCTGGCTTTCTTTTTCCATAATGCTTCTTCTACTCGCATGATGCACTCGGCATCCCATGTACCCGATACGGGCCATCTATACTTTTCTTCTAACTGTTTGGTATACTCTACCCATAAATCTAGATACAATATGGCGCTTATGCCATGCTTCTGATACATAAAATGACCTGGACTGTCCCTCGGCGGAACAGGAACTGCTTCTTCTAACAAACCCTTTCTAGTTTTTAGCTGACGTAATCTCGAAAAGAGAGACATTGTAAACTTGAATCGGAACACAATACAATACACGAGGAACAATAACAACTGGGAAAACAATTCAGGCATACCACGACATTGGAAATACATTGAACAACATCATAACATAACAGTTCGGACAGAATATTACCTGGAATACTGAGAACAGAAACACAAGAATTTCTCGAGAACGGAACAGACTAGAGTTACTGGATGCACTGCTGAAACAGTACGGAACATACCGGTCCCATAAAGGGACGCATCAAGACCCGTATCCACCTAGGTGAACACTTCGTTTGTGAGTCTGTGTACCACCAACCCACGGACCAGAGTCAATTTAGATTGACCCTGTCTAGATACTACCCCAGTAATGGTACTCACCGGGCAGCAAGAACGGGAGGCCTCGGGCTGGACTGGACTGCTACGACGACGGACGACGAACTTCGGACTTCAGTTACGGGTGGGCCTCCGGATACCTCGGACCTTGGACTCTTGGCTTGGGCTCTGGTCGGGACTCGCCGCGTTCCTCCACCGTCTCGTTTGGATGCTGGACCGCCTCCTCCGTCTCCTCCGTGGGCCTGAGGGATACTTGAAGCAGAAATATCTGCCGGTGCACAGAAGAGTTCCGTCACGACTGCAGAGGGTCAGGGGGTCGGCGTGGCTTCACCGACGCGTGGGGAAAAGGGCAAGTCCCTGTTCGGGCGCCATTATGTGGTAAATAAATAAATAATACCTCTCTTTTTGACTAGACATATATCATAACAGATAGCTCAATAAATAAGAGTCAAGATTCGAGGTAGTAGGAGTTTTTTGCAGGTTTAATACAGCATAAGGACAGGAACAGGACAACCTGCATAGGAATAGGATGGCAGGGCCCAGCAGCTGCTGGGACTGGATCTGGGATGAGCGCGCTCGCTTTTAATAACAATACATGAGCATATATACATAACGCAAACACATAGCATTACATTGCAGTAGGCGTAGCAGTGGGTGGAGCAGAAGGCGTGACACGTAGCAGTCGCGAAAGATAAGGGGGAAAAGAGGTGTAACAGGGCGTATACATAGACATGTGATGCAAACGTAACAGAATATGTCATGAATGGGGCGGAAACCATGGAGGGGGCTACCTAAGGAGCCGGGACCTCTAACCTGATGGTGCGCGCAAACTAGCAATGACGTGTTTACTAGGAGAAGCTGGGGGCTATGAACTCTGTGCTAAGAGCAGAGACTGAAGTCTGGAAAGTCAGGGCGACATGTACCTAAACAGTATCTAGTATCTGATGTTTAGAGAACATGTTGATATAAACTAGAAGTTAGGAGGGGAAAGGCTAACTTGATTCTAAGACTGGACCATGCATTATTCTACATGTAGTGCGTGTTGAAGAATATTAAATGACCATTAAATGCAGTATTTCTCTAACGTGGAGACGTGAAGGCTAGACAATGACGGAAACTATTGATGCAGTTCAGTAGCTTAGGAATGCAGAGAAGGAGGACTGAACTGATAACTGGAATCATAACATATTCTTGGCAGACTCAGAGACTGAGCCAGGCTGCACCGGGCACTGCAAGGCAGGAAGTAAGTGAAGGGTCGAGGATACAGGTGGGGGCTGTATCGCTCCTCAGCGAGGTTTCAGGAGACAGGAGCTGAATCTGGTGTCCAGGCCCTTTTGAGGCCTAGAAACGGGGACTTTATAATAGAATAACGTGCACACTGAGAAACGTGGCAACGTAGCTTTACATAGGCCTGATATTCGTAGTATTCACGAGGGCTGGAAACTGGCATACTAGAGGTGGACACAACTGTAATTGCGTCATTAATCGGACATGGGGAGTACATATGCATATTTAATCATGCACACATAACATATGATGGATGACACGTAGGGACACAGAACATGGCAAAATTTACTTTTCCACAAGTTCACCGTCGAGAATTGTTCACACAATCCGAGAACTTGCATTGTCTTCTAGGGTAAACAACCTTTACAACAAAACTTTTACAACGCACTACCATTACAACGCGGTTAATACAACGCAAACCATTACAACGCATTGCGCTGGGGGGCGCTCTAGGATAGGGAATACGTTTAATTTACTATCCAACACCTTCCCTAGTGTCCACGGGGACTAGAGTTGGAATAGTAAATTAAACTATTCACTATCCAACACCCAAAAGCACTATGCGTTGTAATGGATTGCGATGTAAAAACCGCGTTGTAAAGGCAGGCGTTGTAATAGCCTGCGTTGTAACGTCATACATCCGTCTTCGAGGCTGCCATCGATGACAGATGCAAGGGCCTGTGCTGAGAAAACTTTGTACAGGTGGTGGTTCCTATGTGGCTGCGGGTTCAGCGTGCAGTCTTATGCATCAGGTGAACCCTCGCAGCAGAGGTGGCGATACGTCAATTCTGCTGGGGTTCATGCCACACAGCAGAGGGGATGTGTTGGTTCTGCTGGGCCCACAGATGGGCAATCAGAGCACCTCCAGGCCCACTTCCAAAGGTCTAGAGCTGGGGTGGCACCACTTGGCAGGGTAAGACTCGCAGTTGGCACAGTTCAGTTGCTGCGTTCAATGTTTTTGGAGCCTTCTGTACCTGAGGTTCTAGTCTGAAGGTCAGTCAACTAGCCCTTGGAGCCACTTTGGAGTCCTGGGTTCAACAGATGCAGATCCAGTCCTTTTCCCCAAGCCAAGAGGACAACTGGCAGCAGGTCAGCACAGCAGGGCAACAGTTCCTTCAGAGCAGCAGTCCTTTCAGCAGCAGAACAGTCTTCCTTCCTGGCAAAGTATCCACAGGTCCAGAAGGTTACTGAGGAAGTGGTGCCTGAGGTCCAATATTTATACCTGGTGTCCTTCCTCTTGAAGGTGGTGAAGCTTCTAAAGGTTTTCTTTGGAGTTCCCAGGCATCCTACCTTCCTGAGCATGGCTCCAGGCTAACTACAAGAGGTATGAAGCCCTTTGTGTAGCGTCAGGATACAACATCTTCAAGATTACCGAGGACTATGCCCAGGTCTGCTGCCAGTGAAGGTCCATCCTGGCACACCTACGCTCTCCATTTTGTATGACTGTCTAGGAGGAATATACAATGACCAACTGTCAGCTACACCTAGTTATGTGACCCAAGGACAAGCTACAGGCATTAACTGGCTAAGGCAGGAAAATGCCAGCTTTCTGAAAGTTACATTTTCAAATCCGACTTTACCATAAGAGAGGATTTTTCACTACAGTTCCAAAGATACCAAATAAGAACTAGTTACATGTTCCCATTTGGAAATTGCAGCTTATTAAATGTAGGAAGGTAACCCGAATGTTATCATATTGGAAAGGTAGACCTTGCAATAATGAAAAATTAAATACATTAAAAGAGTTTTCACTATCAGAACTTGCAAAACGTAAAAGTACATCTCCTACTTTTTAAATACAATAAACCCTGGCCTGTGGGCTGTTCAGGGCCTGCCCTAGGGGTGACATATGTATTAAAAAGGAAGGTTTTGGCCTGCAAAAAGGTTTATTTTGACAGGTTTAAATGGTAGTTTAAAACTTCACTCAAAGGCTGCAATGGCAGGCCTGGGATACTAAGCCCACCAGTAGCATTTCATTTACAGGCCCTGGGTACATATAGTACCACTTTACTAGGGACTTAAAAGTAAATTAAATATGCCACTTAGGGATAAGCCAATGTTGCCACGTTTTAAGGAGTGAGCATGTCCAATTTTGCTCTGGTTTAGGTGCACAGGGTCCTAAGGCCAGCATAAACAAGATCTGCAAAAATGGTGAAGGAAGAAATGAAGGTTAGGGCAAGACAACCCTAAGGCTGACAACCTTAAACGTCACTATATAGCCCAGTGCTCAACCCACTGGTAGATTGGCACAAAGCAGTCAGGCTTAACTTAGAGGGAATGTGTAAAACATGTATGCAGCAAAAAAAAGGTGGGAAAGTGAAAATATAATAAAATAAATACCCCAAACCAATTTCAAAATTGAGTAACATTTCAGAAATAAAATAGCACCAAAATCACAGAAAACAATAAATAGAAACATAGTTATAAATTCTTAAAGTTGCAGGTAAAAATAGCACTAAAGTGTGTAATCTGCGAGGCAACTCTTGGGGATCATGACTCACTCAAGCAGAGGCCTGCAACAGGGCTCAGGGAGGTCCAGGTGGTACTGGTCAGCTAGGCAACTGCTGGGTGGGCTCAGAATACCCCTTTGAATCTGAGGAAGAGCAGAGTGCAACCACCCGGAACATCTGACTCAGGAGAGGAACACCCTGTCCCATTCCCAAGGCCCTTTTCTTCCTATGTCTGGAACGAATGCCTACATACCAGATGACAACAATTCACTGTCATGTGACCCCGGATACTGGCAGAAAGGCACATTTGATTTAGGCAGAAAAAAGGTCAACTTTCTGAAAGTGGTATTTTAAGAATAGCAACTTAAAATCAGACGTTAGCATTAAGGAGGGTTTTAAATTACATTTCAAACAAGTAGAAGAAGTATTTATCTATCTGTTCCCAAACTAAAGTTTTCTCTTACTAAGTGTAATAAGGTAACCCAGTGTTAGTCTGTTGGAAAATGTCCCTTTCTACAGGGTCCCTCCAAACTTTTTGCCTTGCTTCTCCATTTATCTGACCTCTTTTTTGTTGGCATCACCCCGAATACTTGGGCACTCTTGTGCATAGCAGTGGAACAGATAACACTCCAATCATTGTCTCCTTTATTATTTTGTCCTGACCTCCATCCCTCCTAGGACAGTGCCTGTTTACAGGTAACACATTCCTTGGTGCTGTGTTGGGCATTAGCAGGGTCTAGCATCCTCTCTGCAGATAAGTCTCCAGGTGAGTATATAATAAAGCACAACAGTTATGGTATACCTCCGCCTGCACACAGTTTGTCCCAAATATTTACAATTGTGCTCACTCTTTTGGATCAACCGTAAAGATCCAAACCTATACAAGAGCTAAACAAAAGTGAGGAGCACCAACAAGGAATTTTTAGTGAGTGCAGAGAAGTTTTTTGCACATCCTGGTGCTTTTAACAACATGTATCATTTGCACAACACAATTCTTGACAGCATTGGAGAGGCTATAAGAATTGCAATTTAGTGTTTGAATTTCGACGCAGATTGGGTTAGCTGATTTATAATGATATTACATGCTGAGAATATTGAAGAAGGATTGAATGCATCTAGGAGATGTGCATTGTTCTCCGTTAAATTAGTAACTTAGAGAAACTTTCCTTGTATTTGAAATAATGATTTGCAACAATGTAGTTAATTGGGGTGTTTTCTCAGTTTTAAGAGAGCATTACTCTCTTCACTGGTGGCGGATTTGTCCTATGTAGCTGAAAGAAGAGGGGTCTGGAATATTGGAGGACTTCTATAACTATACTCTGTTTTTTAATTAGAGGACGAGTAGGCTTCCAGAGAAACAGGTGCGCAGTAGTGGAGTGTTTACTAGACCTAAACTAGTTACTATTGATAAGGTACACGTTTTTGACATGGTTATATCTTCCCAACAGTGTTGAAGGGAATGGGACATCACGGATGGAATTGATTGCATTAACAATGTGTATAACAGTTCTTCAAGTTATGAGAGAGTTGCATGAGGTAAGAGAAGGAGCAATGATGCTGTTAAGTGGTCTAGAGCTTGTCTTATGATGGAAAAAGTATTTTGAACTTTCTAATTTGCATATTCTCTATGGCTCCACTACCAGGTCTTAACTAGTGGATGGGAACAGTCTCGCAGGTGATTGTTTTTTTTAAAGATAAGGCTTTGCACGATATAGAATGTTGGTAAGCTACGATTTAAATTTTGAATTAAATAAGATTGAAGATCCATTGGATTTCCCTTTTGTGGCACTACCAAGTCAAAAGAAATAGGGGCAAATTAAGGGATGCCCCCAAGATGTGTAAGATATAACATGACTAATAAGATATAGGACAGCAAACAGGTTTAAAATTAAGTCAGACTGAGGCTTTTTAATCAGGAGATGTACAGGTTGAGAAACTGAAGGGAGTTGCCAAACACAGCACAGCCCCGACACAGCAGGCAGATTCAGAGGTCTCCGGATAACTACCGAACCTCGAACATCAACCTGGAATCCCCTGTGCACTCTACATCTACATTCTAGTGACCATTCCATTAACCATGGAATGGAAATACAACACATCTTCCCCTTTAACACCAAAAAAACTGATGAAAGACCTATAAATACACATAGCATGAAAACAATAAAAGGTAGAACAAAATACAGAAATTAAGAATAGTTAAACAACAAAGCAATGCATTACTGAAGAATATAATCTTTTAAATAATAAGGAGCACATATACATCTCCTGCGTCCCTTGGTATAAACAAGAATCAGATTGTGCGTGCTCAGAGAAGGAAGAATTCTGATTTTGAACAACCTGAGAGAATGTGGCATCACCACAACCAGTATGTGAGCTGACATTCCATTTCATTGACTATGAAATGAATTATTCGATAATGATAAACCAGAGAAATTTGAAGAAATTTCAAGAGGAGAATTATCGTGGAAATAGTTTTTCACCAAAACCGCACTCCCTTTACTCCACCATTTGCCATTCTCTACTAAAACTGCATGTCTAGAAACTTTAACAATGCGTGTCGTGGGAAAAAAATTAGAATAATGGCTTTTGCTTCCGATTGGTCTTTTAACCTTGATAAGATTTCCAACAGAGTTGAATATCTTTCACTTTCTTGTTTGTGTCATAAAATTGTTTCATTTTTACTTGAGCTTTTTCAACAGTATCACGCAACTGTTTAGAATCAGAAATCTTACTAGAACACTTAGTTTGTTCCAAAACCCAATTAGGACTACGTTTGGAAGAACCAAAATGTACTTTCAAGAGAACAAAAGGAGGAACCCAGTCACAGAGTGAGGCGTATTATGATAACTCCATAATCTCCCTTGAACAGCTTCAAGAATAGATTCCCCTTGAACAGAGGCCAACTGAATGGTTTATTTTAACATCCTGTTCACCCTTTCCACCATGCCATCCCCTTGGGGACTATATAAAGCGACAGTCATATGCTTGATTCCCATATTAGTTAAGAAAAACAAGGAGTGAGATTTAAATTGGACTCCATTATGTGAGACAAGAACTTTGGGAACCCTTTCATGTCGAAACAAATCACTCAGCATACTTATTACAGCTGTGGTAGAAGGATCAGAGAAGAACTTACAATCCACCCATTTTGAGAAGTAATCAACTGTGACTAAAGCAAATCTCATATTGGCCGTGAGACTGTACATTGGACCAATGAAATCTATTCCCACTTTTTCCCAAGGATCATTTGGAAAATCAACAGGAGGAAGGGGAGTATTGCGAACTTTAAAAGATTCATCAGCCATGGAACAACTAGAACAGCATCCAACAAAGTTCTCCACCTCAACATCCATCCCTGGCCACCAATAATACAGCCGCACCCATTTTTTTGTACTAGACATATCAAGATGGCCTTGGTGAGCAAAATTGATTCATCTTAATATGAGAGATAATGGAGGATTCAGCAAACTACCTCTTATAAAAAATTATTTTCAAAAGTAAGATCATCTTTTACCTTATAAAAATGACTTAAACTTTCACTCAGTTTCCTTTCTTCAGGCCAAACCTTAATGATGCAATCTTTGATTAGGTTGTGTAGTTCATCACCTCTAAAACTGTCTAACCACTCAGAATTACTTATGGCTCCCTCCAAAACAACTAAACCATCAAGCAAACCAACAACACCTTCAAGGTCTTCGTTATAAGAGTTGAGTTGCCCTTCAAGTAGAGGATATCTAGATAAAAAAAACAGCACAGCGTTTCTTCCTCCAGGAATGCGCTTGATTCTAAAATTGAATTCAAACATCCTTGAAAGTAACCTCACCAGCCTGGTGCTGACCTTATCATGATCATTCCTTGATAAAAGGAAAATGAGAGGCTTATGATCAGTGACTAAAACAAATCTTCTACCCCAAAGAAATGTCCCAAAATGTTTAGTGGCCCATACACATGCCAAAAGCCTCCCTTTCAATAGTGCTATAATGACGCTCAGTTTGTGAAAGAGATCTAGATGCAAAACCCACTGTATGTTCTATGCCTTCTACCAGCTGTGTGAGAACAGCACTCAACCCTACACCACTGGCATCTACAGTAACTATGGATTGAACATTGTCTCTGAAAGGGTGTAAAGCAGGCGCT
The DNA here is from genome assembly GCF_964261635.1 of Lissotriton helveticus. Classification (NCBI taxonomy): domain Eukaryota; kingdom Metazoa; phylum Chordata; class Amphibia; order Caudata; family Salamandridae; genus Lissotriton; species Lissotriton helveticus. The sequence continues at coordinate 1,089,250,289 of NC_136071.1, read as the reverse complement.
TTGATAATGAGATTTTTTTAAATTATTAAAAGCTGCAGATTGAATCTCATCCCAAACAAATTGCTCACCCTTCCTAAGTAGTTTCCTCAAAGGTTCGGTTTGTAGGGCAAAACTATCAATGAATGGTGACTAGTATTCACATAATCCAAGAAAAGATCTTAACTTATCTTTATTCTCAGCAGGGGAACTGTCAGCTATTGCCTTGAATAGATCCGATTTAGGTTTAATGCTAGACTCAGAAATGTGATGACCTAAATAATCAATGTTGGTAACTAAAAATGTGCACTTTTCTTTTTTAACAATAAAACCCTTAGACACCAAGATTTGTAAAACATTATCTAAAATTTCTAGATTCTCTTCAGTATTTTTAGAAAAAATAAGTATGTCTTCCTCATATGTCAGAACATTTTTGCAATTCCCAAATAATTTGTACTTTAACTTCTGAAAAAATGAAGCGGCCAGAGCCAGACCAAAAGGCATTGCTAAAAGTCTAAAAGCCACAAAAGGGGTGTTGAAAGCAGTGAGGGAACGCTAATCTTGATGGTAAGCAGATTTTAAGTCAAGACAAGAAAACACCTTGGCATTTCCCAACTGAGCCAACATCTCTTGAATTTTGGGTAAGGGAAAGCAATCAACTAAAATGTTTTTGTTCAAGGATCTTAAATCAATACAGAGTCTGATGTCCTTTGTACCTTTCTTCTTTGCGACAACAATCAGAGAATTCCATTTGGATGAATCAATCGGCTCAATGACCTTATCGGTACATAAATTCTCTAGATGTTTCTTCAGTTGATCTCTGATACACAAAGGAACATACCTAACTTTGTGAATAATGGGTACTGCATTCTTTTTTTAAATGATTTTGTGCTCAAGACCTTGTACCAAACCTAATTTGTCATCAAAGAAGGCATCATATTTAAGAAGTAATTGTTGTAAAGCAGGATTATTTTCAGGTATATCCACTAAAGGAATGGGATAAGAAGTACCTGATCTTAACACCATTCCACATTTCCTTTAATCTTTCCACCCTAAGATGGTGTACCCTTTTTTCACCACATAAACATTGGTAAAAATCACTCTGTATTTAAATCTAATATTGATAAGGAAAAAACCCAACATATCAATGTTGTGACCATCAAATGAAATAGTGTGAATGTCTGGTGGTGATAACTGAATAGAGCTCCAATGTTTGTAAAATAGCTCATCAGTCACAAAAGTAGCAAGAGAACCTGAATAACAGTCACCTGGATTTGTAAATCACCAATAGTGACATTACACAAAGGACCACCATCCTTCACATCAGAGTCAATAGAAAGCACAAGTTTATTAGGACTTTTAACAGTGCAAATGTTGGTGTCGGGACGATCTTCAACATTTTCGTGTGTGGCAACCTTATGAGGAATCTTACACATTCGAGAACAATGACCGTTCTTTTTGCAATTTGTGCATGGCTTGCCTTGCGCCGGACAATTTCTAGCATTGGTTAAATGTGTAAATGAGCCACATCTGTAACAAACACTCAGTTTTTTTTGTTTCTTTCACTTTGTTGAAAGTGGTTTTAGGTTTAGGACCAATAGCGTTAACAGGCTCAGAAAGAGGATCTGCTTTTCCTTTATTCAATTCTCTCTGTGCTAACATGGATCTCTCAATGCCTCAGGCTAATTCAAGAGTTTCGTTCAAAGAAGGATTTCTACAGAGTAATCTTTCTTGTACCTATTTTGTTAAAGCAATTGACAATTAGTTGATCTCTTAAATAAGAATCAATGTTGCCATCAAATTCACACGTGACAATTAAAACTCTCAGTTCTGCAAGAAAAGTATCAATGGACTCAAATTCATATTGACGTCTATTGTAAAGTTTGTGCCTCCCAACTACAACCCTAGTGTCATCTTTAAAGTAGTTAGAAAGTCTGGAAATTGCTTCTTTGTAAACATCTCAATCAGTTTCATCAGGTTGGGTGACTACAGGCAAATAGTCAAAAATACGTTGAACTTCTGAACCTAAACTATTGTAAAGAAGTGCTAATTTTCTGACTGGTTCAAACTTTGACCCATCTAAAGCTATTATATAACTGGAAAAAACTTTAAACCATTGTTTCCATTTTGTCTTGGGTACACCAGCCTCTGGCAAAAAATGCGAGGGACATGTTATGTTGTTTTGCATAGTGACTAGCAAAGCAGGCAAAAAGATAATTACATTCGCAGACTGAGATGTAAAGTAAATAACAGATATAAACAAAAATGCCCAAATTTAACCTACACTTTCATAATGAACTCATGTTAAAAAACATCAATTAGTACAAAAAAATTGAAAAACAGTCATGTACAATAACGTTTCAATGAAGTAACACTGTAATGTACCAAAATTTGCAAATGTAACTTTTAACGAGAAAATAAAGATTAAAGAGCTGGAGACTTGTAGCTTGAAGTAGAAATGATACAATGAATTTGCACAATAAGCAGTAAAAATTTGGGTAGAGGTGTGCACATCACCCACATGACGAATTCAAGTGCACACTGATCAAAACTATTTTCACTATCCAATAAATAAACAAGATGTGCGCGTCACCGAAATCAGGTTGGTAGACACCCAGCTGACTTGAAAAGAAGATACGTGCAAAAATAAGTGTGCGTGTCACTGACTTGAAGATAAAATATGCGCGCTCAGCTGAATTGCGCGTTACTGGTTTTGTCAATAAATTGCACGTGTAGCTGATTGAAATGTATGTAAAATGCAAGGTGTGCGTGTCATCGAAGTCAACTACTGTTGCACGCTCAAATTAATAGGAAATGCGTGAATGCACCAAAAAGTCCCAACAACGTTGATGTCTGACAATATGGTGGCACGTTGCGTGAATTTTACGTAACGTTTACGTGTGTGAGGTGGCAAACGAATGCTGTGACCAGAAGAATCCTGAGAACGAGGAAGAGAATCTTGAGAAGAGGATCGAAGCTCGAGAAGCATGTGAGGTAAATAACTTTTGTGAAGATTATGTTCAGTGTATTTTATTGTGACGAAAATCCAAGACCAGAAGTGAAATATTAACATCTTTTTGTGACATTTGTAATAAAGTTTGAAACATTGAGAGAACATATTTGAACCAGTTGTTGTTGAATGGTTGCGCAGATTGATGCTGGGGTGGCGCTGAGTGGTGCTGTGGTGGTGCTGAGTGGTGCTGTGGTGATCCTAAGTGGTGCTGTGGTGGTGCTGAGTGATATTGGGATGGTGCTGAGTGATGCTGCTTCAAGCAGGCGCAGGGTTTTGACGCAGCATTGGCCTAAAAGTGACTAGGTGAAGTCTTGTAGATTTCACTCAGCCACTTTTAGGAGGCGTTCCTGCACAGGAACGCCCTCCCCTGCACCGGAACGCCTCCTGATGGCGCAGGGCTTTACAACATGACGCATCTCTCAGATGCGTCACGTTGTTAATACCCAGCACCATGGCGCATCTTTTGTGCTGCCGCTGCGTCACAAAAGGTCACGGTAGAGGGTGGCAGTGGTGAACCAGAGGGTGGCAGTGATGAACCAGAGGGTGACAGTGATGAGCCAGAGGGTGGCAGGGGTGAACCAGAGGGTGACAGTGCTGAAACAGAGGGTGGCAGTGCTGAACCAGAGGGTGGCAGGGTGAACCAGAGGGTGGCAGGCGTGAACCAGGGGGTGGCAGTGATGACCCAGATGGTGGCAGGGGTGAACCAGAGGGTGGCAGGGGTGAACCAGAGGGTGGCATGGGTGAACCAGGGGGTGGCAGTGATGAACCAGATGGTGGCATGGGTGAACCAGAGGGTGGCAGTGGTGAACCAAAGAGTGGCAGTGGTGAACCAGAGGGTGGCAGTGCTGAGCCAGAGGGTGACAGTGGTTAACCAGAGGGTGGCAGTGGTGAACCAGAGGGTGACAGTGATGAACCAGAGGGTGGCAGTGGTGAACCAGAGGGTGACAGTGCTGAACCAGACGGTGGCAGTGCTGAACCAGAGGGTGGCAGTGGTGAACCAGCGGGTGGCAGTGGTGAACCAGAGGGTGGCATGGGTGAACCAGAGGGTGGCAGTGGTGAACCAGAGAGTGGCAGTGGTGAACCAGAGGGTGGCAGTGCTGAACCAGAGGGTGGCAGTGGTGAACCAGAGGGTGGCAGGGGTGAACCAGAGGGTGGCAGGGGTGAACCAGAGTGTGGCAGGGGTGAACCAGAGGGTGGCAGTGGTGAACCAGAGGGTGGCATGGGTGAACCAGAGGGTGGCAGTGGTGAACCAGAGGGTGACAGTGGTTAACCAGAGGGTGGCAGTGGTGAACCAGGGGGTGGCAGGGGTGAACCAGAGGGTGGCAGGGGTGAACCAGAGGGTGGCAGGGGTGAACCAGAGGGTGGCAGTGATGAACCAGATGGTGGCAGGGGTGAACCAGAGGGTGGCAGTGGTGAACCAGAAAGTGGCAGTGGTGAACCAGTGGGTGGCAGTGATGAACCAGAGGGTGGCAGTGATGAACCAGAGGGTGGCATGGGTGAACCAGAGGGTGGCAGTGGTGAACCAGAGGGTGGCAGTGGTGAACCAGAGGGTGGCAGTGCTGAACCAGAGGGTGACAGTGGTTAACCAGAGGGTGACAGTGGTGAACCAGAGGTGCTGTGATGAACCAGAGGGTGGCAGTGGTGAACCAGAGGGTGACAATGCTGAACCAGAGGGTGGCAGGGGTGAACCAGAGGGTGCTGTGATGAACCAGAGGGTGGCAGTGGTGAACCAGAGGGTGGCAGGGGTGAACCAGAGGGTGGCAGTGGTGAACCAGAGGGTGGCAGTGCTGAACCAGAGGGTGACAGTGGTTAACCAGAGGGTGGCAGTGGTGAACCAGAGGTGCTGTGATGAACCAGAGGGTGGCAGTCATGAACCAGAGGGCGGCAGTGGTGAACCAGAGGGTGACAGTGCTGAATCAGAGGGTGGCAGGGGTGAACCAGAGAGTGGCAGTGATGAACCAGAGGGTAGCAGTGTTGAACCAGAGGCTGGCAGGGGTGAACCAGAGGGTGGTAGGGGTGAACCAGAGGGTGGCAGGGGTGAACCAGAGGGTGGCAGTGATGAACCAGAGGGTGGCAGTGGTGAACCAGAGGGTGCTGTGCCCATACACGACCGCATGGGTAACTTCGCCATGCAAGCGGCCCGCGAACACGCAAAAAACTCCGCGAACAAGCAAAAAACCCCGCGAACACGCAAAAAAACAAAAATCCGCAAATTCGCACGAATTCCCGGATTTTGCGGATTGTGAATTCGATTTCGCAGGGTGGCAGTGCAGAACCAGAGGGTGCTGTGCCCATACAGGACCGCATGGGTAACTTCGCCATGCAAGCGACCCGCGAACACGCAAAAAACCCCGTGAACACGCAAAAAACCCCGCGAACACGCAAAAAAACAAAAATCTGCAAATTCGCACAAATTCGCGGATTTTGCGGATTGCGAATTCGATTTCGCGTGAATTCACGGAACGCGAATTCGCACATTTCGCCCATACTTAACATAAATTTGCTGTGAATATTTTCTAATGTATGTACATGTTTTTGTAATTACTTTTTAAAGTTCTATCTGTTTCTTGCACAATGAACTATAAGTAAAGGATTTTTATTATAACTCCTTTCAGGACTTTCATTGTTATTGTAAAATTATTTTGTAGGTGATTGTTTGTTCTAATGTGTTGTTTTGTGTGTATGTTTTTATGTTTAACAGCCCTGAAGAAGTCCCAAGAAAATAGGGACGAAACGCATAGGTTGTTCATCTCGGACATGTTGTCTTAACTTATGTGGAAGATTGTTAATAAAACTGATGAAAAGCAAATCTGAAAGAGTATTGTGCCGTATATGATTGTTTGCTGTCAAGAATTGTGTTGTGCAAATGATACCAGTTGTTAAAAACACCAAGATGTGCAAAAAACGTCTCTGTACTCACAAAACATTCCTTGTTGGTGCTCCTCAAAAAATGACCCGCACCAAGGTTTGTACACAGGTACTGGATTATCATAGTTATATGATTCACAAATGTTGTCGATGATTAGAAGAAAACTTCCCACAAATAAGAATCTCAAAAGAAGTTGATTGAAGATTTTCAAACTTTCTTTATTCAATGTTGCAATTAAAATAACAGAATTGCTTGTTGCCAACGCGTTTCGTCACATCCGTGACTTCTTCAGGGCTGTAAGCAATTATATAAAAAACATACATATTACAATACAATATAAATACATCTCTATACAATTAACATCTATTAAAATCATGCACATAACACCAGTCATTTCATATTATCATTGTATATTTAAGATTCAATCATAACAAGAACTCCTATTATCATTTTGCAACTCTTTTGGATATCTTATTCCAATCAATATTCTGGGGAAGTTTAAACCACAATTATTATAATGGTGCCTTACAAATAATACAAGGTAGTCTAAATAAGAAGTCGGGAGGAGACATACTAGAAAGAGCTACCTTCTTTTTTGTTATTTCTTGTGATAATGGCTAAAGAGTATATGTATGTAGCACTATCTTTAAACAATAGTTCAAGAGGTACGGGTAGTTGCGCTATATGTGCAGATTACCATTTCATCTATATTTTATAATACCGTCTCTGAGTCCTCATACCTCAATTGGCAATTTTCTGAAAAAGAATTGCGACAGCCACCATCTAGTCTCTATGTTATCACAGTCAGATATCTAAAGGTGAAATAACAAAGATTGCTAAGTCATAAAAAGCAACGAATAAACATAGTGACAATATTGCAGATCATTTGCATTTATACATGTATCATTTTTTGCCCGCATTGCATGCCATTGTTTATAGCACAGAGTATGTGACCTTGATATATTCATTTAGTAATTTAAACATTTTCAAAAAAATCAAACAAGTGTCACACAAAAAACATTTGTTTCTATCTCCTAAGCCTGAGGAGAAAAGGAGGACAATCCTAACATTTATTTTCTATCACATAGTTCCATACATGTAACAAACATAATTAGAGTCCATATTCCTGTATCTCGCTTGTTGGTGCTCCTCACTTTTGTTTAGTCAACAGGTGAGTGGCCTGACAGTCCGACTCAGGCACCCCCATGCCTACATTTTAATAGAGACAACTCAGGGAGCCCACCTTGCCTGTCCCACTGGCTCCTACACGGGCACCACCTCTGTGTGTGGCAGCAGAGCCTGTAGCTTTGGGCTCCCTGGCTGCTCCTGCAGGCAGAGTGCTGTCTCCTGTGATGGCTACCTTTCCGCCACAGACACAGGCCGCTCTCCTCAGCTCCAAAGCAGAGCAGTCCTCAAGGAGCTGGTTCTCCTGCTTACCTGAACATTCTCCCTCCTTATCTTCGTTTCTGGGTGCAAAAAGTCAAGGGTTTTCTCCCAACTGGTCCTCAAGGGGTGTAAGGAGTCCAGTCAGACTGGCATTTGGGGAGACCCACTGGTCCTGGAGTCAACTGTGGAGAGACCTTAGCCCTGTGTGTGGGGGATCAGAGGGTTCCTCCTTTCAGCTCTCCATGGCTGTGCCAGGATCCAGCTGTAAAGTGCAGAAAAATCCACAGGAAAAAGAGAGTCTCCCTTGTGCAAATTTTTTAAAAGGAGAGAGCAAGGTTTTCAGAAGTCAAGCACCTCAGGCCAATCCTAGGGTGCCACGTCACCACTCCACCCCTGTCTCAACCCTCGTGCAAAGCTTACCAGGACAGTTCAAGATGGCAACATCCAGGAGTCGCTGGTCCCATCTTCTCCTGAGGTCTCAGCTTGAGTCTTGCACACCATGGGGCAGATTTTCAAAAAATAAATGCAACGTAGTGCAGCAGCGAAAGAGGCTGTGCTGCATTGTGTGACAAGGAGGGAGCAGAAAAGCACCATATCTTCAGAGATATGGCTCTTTCCTCCCCTCTCCCTAGTGCCGGCTGATTTTAGCTGCAGAGCACCATGCACACACCCTAGGTGTGTGCATAAGTCTAGCATATTTTTTGTACAGGAAGAGTACACTTCCTGTACAAAATACTATGCCTAGACAAGTTTTAAAACTTTTACCACTTTGTATGTGGTGCACTGTTAGCGCTTCCTTTAAGCATGTGGCGTTAACGTTTGGTGCTAAATACTGTCTACAATTGTTAGTAGACAGTTCGTGACAAAAGGCATGGGTGATTGCATGGGAACTCATATGTACCACCCATGTAACGCCCCTTTGCCGCTAAGTAATGCAAAGCAGTGCTTTGCACTGCTTTGCGCTACTTTTAGAGTACTTTCCAGTTCAAAACAAGTCTTGCACTGGAAAGTAAAACCCCCCCCATCTTTTGTGATGCCAAACCAGCACAAAATGTTTGAAAATCCACCCCCAAAGGAGGGACCCCTCCTGGGGTGACTCCAGTTGCTAAATTTCCTCCTCTGTTTAATGGGCTTGACCAGGCCCATCACTAGTACAGTATGACAACTGAGTGATTGATGCAAGTCATTCCGCCCCATCCCTTTCCTCCACAGAAGCTGCGTGAAGTACTGTTGATTGCTCCCTTTGTGTGAGGTGAGCTATTTTCCTGCTGCTGGTAATAAATGTAATGATTTGTGCTGTGGTGGTGCTGTGTGATGCTGAGTAATGCTGTTGTGGTGCTGAGTGGTGCTGTGGTGGTGCTGAGTGATAATGTGGGGGCGCTGAGTGATGCTGTGGTGGTGCTGAGTTGTGCTGTGGTGGTGCTGAGTGATGCTGTGGTGGTGCTGAGTGATGCTGTGGTGGTGCTGAGTGGTGCTGTGGTGGTGCTGAGTGGTGCTGTGGTGGTGCTGAGTGATGCTGTGGTGGCGCTGAGTGGTGCTGTGGTGGTGCTGAGTTATGCTGTGGTGGTGCTGAGTGATGCTGTGGTGGTGCTGAGTGGTGCTGTGAAAATGCTGAGTGATAATGTGGTGGTGCTGAGTGATAATGTGGTGGTGCTGAGTGATGCTGGGGTAGCGCTGAGTGATGATGCGGTGATGCAGAGGGCAGAAAGGCACAAAAAGCAGTCTAACAAAGGGCAGAAGGGCAGAAAAACAAGGGGAAAACGAGTCTAACAGAGGGCAGAAGGGCACAAAAAACGAGTCTAACGGGGCAGAAAGGCACACAAACGAGTCTAACAGAGGGCAGAAGGGCACATAAAACGAGTAACAGAGGGCAGAAGGGCACAAAAACAAGGGAATACCAGAGGGCAGAAGGGCACAAAAAACGAGTCTAACAGAGGGCAGAAGGGCAGTAAAACAAGGGGAAAATGAGTCTAACAGAGGGCACAAGGGCACAAAAAACGAGTCTAACGGGGGCAGAAGGGCAGAAAAACAAGAGAAAAACAAGTCTAACAGAGGGCAGAAGGGCAGAAAAACAAGGGAAAAACGAGTCTAACAGAGGGCAGAAGGGCACAAAAAACGAGTCTAACAGGGGGCAGAATGAATCCCGCCCTGCGTGTTTGTCCACGAAAATGCCACCTTTTTGTGCAATACCTCTTCTCAACTGGAGTACTTTCTACTGTCTAATCAGTAAGTGCTCCCTCGTTGGCTAAATGTATAGGGGCAGATTTACAATAACTGGCGCATCCCCTTGGATGCGCCAGTTATTGTGCGCCACAGCTCCGCCACCCATGGTGCGCTGCATTTACAATGCGGCGCACCATGTGGCAAAAACGGCACAGATGCGTCACGCATCTGTGCCGTAAAAGCAGCGCATTGCTGGAGCTGCGTCGCGCTTGCGAGGCAGCTCCAGCAATGCTCTGGGGGGCCCTATCTCCCCAATGCTGCATCAAGCCTTGCGCCTGCTTCAAGCAGGCGCAGGGTTTTGAAGCAGCATTGGCCTAAAAGTGACTAGGTGAAGTCTTGTAGATTTCACTCAGCCACTTTTAGGAGGCGTTCCTGCACAGGAACGCCCTCCCCTGCACCGGAACGCCTCCTGATGTTGCAGGGCTTTACAACATGATGCATCTCTCAGATGCGTCACGTTGTTAATACCCAGCACCATGGCGCATCTTTTGTGCTGCCGCTGCGTCACAAAAGGTCACGGTAGAGGGTGGCAGTGGTGAACCAGAGGGTGGCAGTGATGAACCAGAGGGTGACAGTGATGAGCCAGAGGGTGGCAGGGGTGAACCAGAGGGTGACAGTGCTGAAACAGAGGGTGGCAGTGCTGAACCAGAGGGTGGCAGGGTGAACCAGAGGGTGGCAGGCGTGAACCAGGGGGTGGCAGTGATGACCCAGATGGTGGCAGGGGTGAACCAGAGGGTGGCAGGGGTGAACCAGAGGGTGGCATGGGTGAACCAGGGGGTGGCAGTGATGAACCAGATGGTGGCATGGGTGAACCAGAGGGTGGCAGTGGTGAACCAAAGAGTGGCAGTGGTGAACCAGAGGGTGGCAGTGCTGAGCCAGAGGGTGACAGTGGTTAACCAGAGGGTGGCAGTGGTGAACCAGAGGGTGACAGTGATGAACCAGAGGGTGGCAGTGGTGAACCAGAGGGTGACAGTGCTGAACCAGACGGTGGCAGTGCTGAACCAGAGGGTGGCAGTGGTGAACCAGCGGGTGGCAGTGGTGAACCAGAGGGTGACATGGGTGAACCAGAGGGTGGCAGTGGTGAACCAGAGAGTGGCAGTGGTGAACCAGAGGGTGGCAGTGCTGAACCAGAGGGTGGCAGTGGTGAACCAGAGGGTTGCAGGGGTGAACCAGAGGGTGGCAGGGGTGAACCAGAGTGTGGCAGGGGTGAACCAGAGGGTGGCAGTGGTGAACCAGAGGGTGGCATGGGTGAACCAGAGGGTGGCAGTGGTGAACCAGAGGGTGACAGTGGTTAACCAGAGGGTGGCAGTGGTGAACCAGGGGGTGGCAGGGGTGAACCAGAGGGTGGCAGGGGTGAACCAGAGGGTGGCAGGGGTGAACCAGAGGGTGGCAGTGATGAACCAGATGGTGGCAGGGGTGAACCAGAGGGTGGCAGTGGTGAACCAGAAAGTGGCAGTGGTGAACCAGTGGGTGGCCGTGATGAACCAGAGGGTGGCAGTGATGAACCAGAGGGTGGCATGGGTGAACCAGAGGGTGGCAGTGGTGAACCAGAGGGTGGCAGTGGTGAACCAGAGGGTGGCAGTGCTGAACCAGAGGGTGACAGTGGTTAACCAGGGGGTGACAGTGGTGAACCAGAGGTGCTGTGATGAACCAGAGGGTGGCAGTGGTGAACCAGAGGGTGACAATGCTGAACCAGAGGGTGGCAGGGGTGAACCAGAGGGTGCTGTGATGAACCAGAGGGTGGCAGTGGTGAACCAGAGGGTGGCAGGGGTGAACCAGAGGGTGGCAGTGGTGAACCAGAGGGTGGCAGTGCTGAACCAGAGGGTGACAGTGGTTAACCAGAGGGTGGCAGTGGTGAACCAGAGGTGCTGTGATGAACCAGAGGGTGGCAGTCATGAACCAGAGGGCGGCAGTGGTGAACCAGAGGGTGACAGTGCTGAATCAGAGGGTGGCAGGGGTGAACCAGAGAGTGGCAGTGATGAACCAGAGGGTAGCAGTGTTGAACCAGAGGCTGGCAGGGGTGAACCAGAGGGTGGTAGGGGTGAACCAGAGGGTGGCAGGGGTGAACCAGAGGGTGGCAGTGATGAACCAGAGGGTGGCAGTGGTGAACCAGAGGGTGCTGTGCCCATACACGACCGCATGGGTAACTTCGCCATGCAAGCGGCCCGCGAACACGCAAAAAACTCCGCGAACAAGCAAAAAACCCCGCGAACACGCAAAAAAACAAAAATCCGCAAATTCGCACGAATTCCCGGATTTTGCGGATTGTGAATTCGATTTCGCAGGGTGGCAGTGCGGAACCAGAGGGTGCTGTGCCCATACAGGACCGCATGGGTAACTTCGCCATGCAAGCGACCCGCGAACATGCAAAAAACCCCGTGAACACGCAAAAAACCCCGCGAACACGCAAAAAAACAAAAATCTGCAAATTCGCACAAATTCGCGGATTTTGCGGATTGCGAATTCGATTTCGCGTGAATTCACGGAACGCGAATTCGCACATTTCGCCCATACTTAACATAAATTTGCTGTGAATATTTTCTAATGTATGTACATGTTTTTGTAATTACTTTTTAAAGTTCTATCTGTTTCTTGCACAATGAACTATAAGTAAAGGATTTTTATTATAACTCCTTTCAGGACTTTCATTGTTATTGTAAAATTATTTTGTAGGTGATTGTTTGTTCTAATGTGTTGTTTTGTGTGTATGTTTTTATGTTTAACAGCCCTGAAGAAGTCCCAAGAAAATAGGGACGAAACGCATAGGTTGTTCATCTCGGACATGTTGTCTTAACTTATTTGGAAGATTGTTAATAAAACTGATGAAAAGCAAATCTGAAAGAGTATTGTGCCGTATATGATTGTTTGCTGTCAAGAATTGTGTTGTGCAAATGATACCAGTTGTTAAAAACACCAAGATGTGCAAAAAACGTCTCTGTACTCACAAAACATTCCTTGTTGGTGCTCCTCAAAAAATGACCCGCACCAAGGTTTGTACACAGGTACTGGATTATCATAGTTATATGATTCACAAATGTTGTCGATGATTAGAAGAAAACTTCCCACAAATAAGAATCTCAAAAGAAGTTGATTGAAGATTTTCAAACTTTCTTTATTCAATGTTGCAATTAAAATAACAGAATTGCTTGTTGCCAACGCGTTTCGTCACATCCGTGACTTCTTCAGGGCTGTAAGCAATTATATAAAAAACATACATATTACAATACAATATAAATACATCTCTATACAATTAACATCTATTAAAATCATGCACATAACACCAGTCATTTCATATTATCATTGTATATTTAAGATTCAATCATAACAAGAACTCCTATTATCATTTTGCAAATCTTTTGGATATCTTATTCCAATCAATATTCTGGGGAAGTTTAAACCACAATTATTATAATGGTGCCTTACAAATAATACAAGGTAATCTAAATAAGAAGTCGGGAGGAGACATACTAGAAAGAGCTACCTTCTTTTTTGTTATTTCTTGTGATAATGGCTAAAGAGTATATGTATGTAGCACTATCTTTAAACAATAGTTCAAGAGGTACGGGTAGTTGCGCTATATGTGCAGATTACCATTTCATCTATATTTTATAATACCGTCTCTGAGTCCTCATACCTCAATTGGCAATTTTCTGAAAAAGAATTGCGACAGCCACCATCTAGTCTCTATGTTATCACAGTCAGATATCTAAAGGTGAAATAACAAAGATTGCTAAGTCATAAAAAGCAACGAATAAACATAGTGACAATATTGCAGATCATTTGCATTTATACATGTATCATTTTTTGCCCGCATTGCATGCCATTGTTTATAGCACAGAGTATGTGACCTTGATATATTCATTTAGTAATTTAAACATTTTCAAAAAAATCAAACAAGTGTCACACAAAAAACATTTGTTTCTATCTCCTAAGCCTGAGGAGAAAAGGAGGACAATCCTAACATTTATTTTCTATCACATAGTTCCATACATGTAACAAACATAATTAGAGTCCATATTCCTGTATCTCGCTTGTTGGTGCTCCTCACTTTTGTTTTAGTCAACAGGTGAGTGGCCTGACAGTCCGACTCAGGCACCCCCATGCCTACATTTTAATAGAGACAACTCAGGGAGCCCACCTTGCCTGTCCCACTGGCTCCTACACGGGCACCACCTCTGTGTGTGGCAGCAGAGCCTGTAGCTTTGGGCTCCCTGGCTGCTCCTGCAGGCAGAGTGCTGTCTCCTGTGATGGCTACCTTTCCGCCACAGACACAGGCCGCTCTCCTCAGCTCCAAAGCAGAGCAGTCCTCAAGGAGCTGGTTCTCCTGCTTACCTGAACATTCTCCCTCCTTATCTTCGTTTCTGGGTGCAAAAAGTCAAGGGTTTTCTCCCAACTGGTCCTCAAGGGGTGTAAGGAGTCCAGTCAGACTGGCATTTGGGGAGACCCACTGGTCCTGGAGTCAACTGTGGAGAGACCTTAGCCCTGTGTGTGGGGGATCAGAGGGTTCCTCCTTTCAGCTCTCCATGGCTGTGCCAGGATCCAGCTGTAAAGTGCAGAAAAATCCACAGGAAAAAGAGAGTCTCCCTTGTGCAAATTTTTTAAAAGGAGAGAGCAAGGTTTTCAGAAGTCAAGCACCTCAGGCCAATCCTAGGGTGCCACGTCACCACTCCACCCCTGTCTCAACCCTCGTGCAAAGCTTACCAGGACAGTTCAAGATGGCAACATCCAGGAGTCGCTGGTCCCATCTTCTCCTGAGGTCTCAGCTAGAGTCTTGCACACCATGGGGCAGATTTTCAAAAAATAAATGCAACGTAGTGCAGCAGCGAAAGAGGCTGTGCTGCATTGTGTGACAAGGAGGGAGCAGAAAAGCACCATATCTTCAGAGATATGGCTCTTTCCTCCCCTCTCCCTAGTGCCGGCTGATTTTAGCTGCAGAGCACCATGCACACACCCTAGGTGTGTGCATAAGTCTAGCATATTTTTTGTACAGGAAGAGTACACTTCCTGTACAAAATACTATGCCTAGACAAGTTTTAAAACTTTTACCACTTTGTATGTGGTGCACTGTTAGCGCTTCCTTTAAGCATGTGGCGTTAACGTTTGGTGCTAAATACTGTCTACAATTGTTAGTAGACAGTTCGTGACAAAAGGCATGGGTGATTGCATGGGAACTCATATGTACCACCCATGTAACGCCCCTTTGCCGCTAAGTAATGCAAAGCAGTGCTTTGCACTGCTTTGCGCTACTTTTAGAGTACTTTCCAGTTCAAAACAAGTCTTGCACTGGAAAGTAAAACCCCCCCCATCTTTTGTGATGCCAAACCAGCACAAAATGTTTGAAAATCCACCCCCAAAGGAGGGACCCCTCCTGGGGTGACTCCAGTTGCTAAATTTCCTCCTCTGTTTAATGGGCTTGACCAGGCCCATCACTAGTACAGTATGACAACTGAGTGATTGATGCAAGTCATTCCGCCCCATCCCTTTCCTCCACAGAAGCTGCGTGAAGTACTGTTGATTGCTCCCTTTGTGTGAGGTGAGCTATTTTCCTGCTGCTGGTAATAAATGTAATGATTTGTGCTGTGGTGGTGCTGTGTGATGCTGAGTAATGCTGTTGTGGTGCTGAGTGGTGCTGTGGTGGTGCTGAGTGATAATGTGGGGGCGCTGAGTGATGCTGTGGTGGTGCTGAGTTGTGCTGTGGTGGTGCTGAGTGATGCTGTGGTGGTGCTTAGTGATGCTGTGGTGGTGCTGAGTGGTGCTGTGGTGGTGCTGAGTGGTGCTGTGGTGGTGCTGAGTGATGCTGTGGTGGCGCTGAGTGGTGCTGTGGTGGTGCTGAGTTATGCTGTGGTGGTGCTGAGTGATGCTGTGGTGGTGCTGAGTGGTGCTGTGAAAATGCTGAGTGATAATGTGGTGGTGCTGAGTGATAATGTGGTGGTGCTGAGTGATGCTGGGGTAGCGCTGAGTGATGATGCGGTGATGCAGAGGGCAGAAAGGCACAAAAAGCAGTCTAACAAAGGGCAGAAGGGCAGAAAAACAAGGGGAAAACGAGTCTAACAGAGGGCAGAAGGGCACAAAAAACAAGTCTAACGGGGCAGAAAGGCACACAAACGAGTCTAACAGAGGGCAGAAGGGCACAAAAAACGAGTAAAAGAGGGCAGAAGGGCACAAAAACAAGGGAATACCAGAGGGCAGAAGGGCACAAAAAACGAGTCTAACAGAGGGCAGAAGGGCAGTAAAACAAGGGGAAAATGAGTCTAACAGAGGGCACAAGGGCACAAAAAACGAGTCTAACGGGGGCAGAAGGGCAGAAAAACAAGAGAAAAACAAGTCTAACAGAGGGCAGAAGGGCAGAAAAACAAGGGAAAAACGAGTCTAACAGAGGGCAGAAGGGCACAAAAAACGAGTCTAACAGGGGGCAGAATGAATCCCGCCCTGCGTGTTTGTCCACGAAAATGCCACCTTTTTGTGCAATACCTCTTCTCAACTGGAGTACTTTCTACTGTCTAATCAGTAAGTGCTCCCTCGTTGGCTAAATGTATAGGGGCAGATTTACAATAACTGGCGCATCCCCTTGGATGCGCCAGTTATTGTGCGCCACAGCTCCGCCACCCATGGTGCGCTGCATTTACAATGCGGCGCACCATGTGGCAAAAACGGCACAGATGCGTCACGCATCTGTGCCGTAAAAGCAGCGCATTGCTGGAGCTGCATCGCGCTTGCGAGGCAGCTCCAGCAATGCTCTGGGGGGCCCTATCTCCCCAATGCTGCATCAAGCCTTGCGCCTGCTTCAAGCAGGCGCAGGGTTTTGAAGCAGCATTGGCCTAAAAGTGACTAGGTGAAGTCTTGTAGATTTCACTCAGCCACTTTTAGGAGGCGTTCCTGCACAGGAACGCCCTCCCCTGCACCGGAACGCCTCCTGATGGCGCAGGGCTTTACAACATGACGCATCTCTCAGATGCGTCACGTTGTTAATACCCAGCACCATGGCGCATCTTTTGTGCTGCCGCTGCGTCACAAAAGGTCACGGTAGAGGGTGGCAGTGGTGAACCAGAGGGTGGCAGTGATGAACCAGAGGGTGACAGTGATGAGCCAGAGGGTGGCAGGGGTGAACCAGAGGGTGACAGTGCTGAAACAGAGGGTGGCAGTGCTGAACCAGAGGGTGGCAGGGTGAACCAGAGGGTGGCAGGCGTGAACCAGGGGGTGGCAGTGATGACCCAGATGGTGGCAGGGGTGAACCAGAGGGTGGCAGGGGTGAACCAGAGGGTGGCATGGGTGAACCAGGGGGTGGCAGTGATGAACCAGATGGTGGCATGGGTGAACCAGAGGGTGGCAGTGGTGAACCAAAGAGTGGCAGTGGTGAACCAGAGGGTGGCAGTGCTGAGCCAGAGGGTGACAGTGGTTAACCAGAGGGTGGCAGTGGTGAACCAGAGGGTGACAGTGATGAACCAGAGGGTGGCAGTGGTGAACCAGAGGGTGACAGTGCTGAACCAGACGGTGGCAGTGCTGAACCAGAGGGTGGCAGTGGTGAACCAGCGGGTGGCAGTGGTGAACCAGAGGGTGGCATGGGTGAACCAGAGGGTGGCAGTGGTGAACCAGAGAGTGGCAGTGGTGAACCAGAGGGTGGCAGTGCTGAACCAGAGGGTGGCAGTGGTGAACCAGAGGGTGGCAGGGGTGAACCAGAGGGTGGCAGGGGTGAACCAGAGTGTGGCAGGGGTGAACCAGAGGGTGGCAGTGGTGAACCAGAGGGTGGCATGGGTGAACCAGAGGGTGGCAGTGGTGAACCAGAGGGTGACAGTGGTTAACCAGAGGGTGGCAGTGGTGAACCAGGGGGTGGCAGGGGTGAACCAGAGGGTGGCAGGGGTGAACCAGAGGGTGGCAGGGGTGAACCAGAGGGTGGCAGTGATGAACCAGATGGTGGCAGGGGTGAACCAGAGGGTGGCAGTGGTGAACCAGAAAGTGGCAGTGGTGAACCAGTGGGTGGAAGTGATGAACCAGAGGGTGGCAGTGATGAACCAGAGGGTGGCATGGGTGAACCAGAGGGTGGCAGTGGTGAACCAGAGGGTGGCAGTGGTGAACCAGAGGGTGGCAGTGCTGAACCAGAGGGTGACAGTGGTTAACCAGAGGGTGACAGTGGTGAACCAGAGGTGCTGTGATGAACCAGAGGGTGGCAGTGGTGAACCAGAGGGTGACAATGCTGAACCAGAGGGTGGCAGGGGTGAACCAGAGGGTGCTGTGATGAACCAGAGGGTGGCAGTGGTGAACCAGAGGGTGGCAGGGGTGAACCAGAGGGTGGCAGTGGTGAACCAGAGGGTGGCAGTGCTGAACCAGAGGGTGACAGTGGTTAACCAGAGGGTGGCAGTGGTGAACCAGAGGTGCTGTGATGAACCAGAGGGTGGCAGTCATGAACCAGAGGGCGGCAGTGGTGAACCAGAGGGTGACAGTGCTGAATCAGAGGGTGGCAGGGGTGAACCAGAGAGTGGCAGTGATGAACCAGAGGGTAGCAGTGTTGAACCAGAGGCTGGCAGGGGTGAACCAGAGGGTGGTAGGGGTGAACCAGAGGGTGGCAGGGGTGAACCAGAGGGTGGCAGTGATGAACCAGAGGGTGGCAGTGGTGAACCAGAGGGTGCTGTGCCCATACACGACCGCATGGGTAACTTCGCCATGCAAGCGGCCCGCGAACACGCAAAAAACTCCGCGAACAAGCAAAAAAACCCGCGAACACGCAAAAAAACAAAAATCCGCAAATTCGCACGAATTCCCGGATTTTGCGGATTGTGAATTCGATTTCGCAGGGTGGCAGTGCGGAACCAGAGGGTGCTGTGCCCATACAGGACCGCATGGGTAACTTCGCCATGCAAGCGACCCGCGAACACGCAAAAAACCCCGTGAACACGCAAAAAACCCCGCGAACACGCAAAAAAAACAAAAATCTGCAAATTCGCACAAATTCGCGGATTTTGCGGATTGCGAATTCGATTTCGCGTGAATTCACGGAACGCGAATTCGCACATTTCGCCCATACTTAACATAAATTTGCTGTGAATATTTTCTAATGTATGTACATGTTTTTGTAATTACTTTTTAAAGTTCTATCTGTTTCTTGCACAATGAACTATAAGTAAAGGATTTTTATTATAACTCCTTTCAGGACTTTCATTGTTATTGTAAAATTATTTTGTAGGTGATTGTTTGTTCTAATGTGTTGTTTTGTGTGTATGTTTTTATGTTTAACAGGCAGGGTACATACCAACCCTGTGTATCTGTCCCATGTCCTATCTGTCTAGTTGTCTGAACCACAAGCTCTCTGGACTCATACATGCCATATTTTTCTAGCTACTATGCCCAACCCTTGAATAGTACATATGGGGCTTCGGAGGGCCGGTTTCACCATTCCTTTTTGGCACCCACTTAAGCGTCTTGCTACGCATGAGACATGATGTGCCTTGCTTCACGCTGTATACATAAGAGTGCTGACCAACTCGGACAATACGCTCATCAGGTGACCCCCACCGCTAGAGTGTTATGATTTTAACACCCTACTTCAAGGCCACCCCATATTTTGAAGTGTGGATGTGATCGGATTGCCCGTTCCAAGATGGCGACCGAGCTAGCTCCACCTAACAACGTGACATTTCATTCACTGGGGTGAATCCCCATTCCAGTAATTCTTACTCCAGTGCACTTAACATCGATATTAAATCAGTACTGTGCATACATCGAGCTTAACTAGGGCATAGATCTGAAGAGGCACGGTCCTATACCCTTCCAAGATGGCGCCCGTAGCAGCGCCGGTGTATATATGATACATGAAGTGCCTTGCCAAAATGTGAAATATAGCTTGCTGACCAACCCTGCTGAAATTAGGCATATTGTATGACACGCACCGCCAGAGGGTTATGATATCAATACCCTGCTGCATGGCAACCCTGGATTTCTAAGTGTGGACGCACTTGAATCGCCCCTCTCTAAGATGGCGACCACGCCAACACCGCCAAACACGTGACATAATAGTCACGCTGGTGACGCCCCATACAGTCAACAAAAACACCAATGCACCGGGAACCCGGCACTATCCGGATCCCGGTAGCGATGGGTAGGCGTAAGAGCTTGGACCAAGGCTCTGAGAAGTAAGTGCACGGCGCGGTAGTGACAGCAGCCCCAGGGAGCGCAGTGAGTTGGTTGTAGTGACCCTGACACCAGTATCTGTGTGAGCGCGTCGGGCGCTGCCGCAGGTAAGGTGGGCGCCTCGTAACCGTCCAACACGAGTGAGACTGATCACTCGATCTCAAGGATTGGGCAATACCGCAACTCTAACATGTGGTCAACAGCGCACAGGAGCGGAACCTTTTGTGCTTATACTGCACACTAAGCATACTTACTGAGATTGCCTAATCCAAATTGAAATATGACCACAAATATACCGAGGCATTTTTGGGCCATGATATTATGCATATGCCTATTTTTCCTACATACCAGTGAAAGCAGGTTAGTGGATAAAGTGGCCCCTACATTGTAGGGCTTGTACTAACAGTGTGAAACATTAAGCTCTAAGAGAAATCATTTTCCATTGCAGAATGATCTAACACTTTAGCATTTAGGGGTCCATGACAGGTTTGAAAATTCGTGCCTCTGTCTTCCCTCAGCCATTAAACCCCTATTGGCTCTCTCCCTTGAAGTCACACCTACCGGGTACTGTTGACACCTGTACTCCTTGACCTGTAGGTGAGTATCCAAGGAACCCCAGCGGGTTTACTAAATAGACACCTTGAAAAAACTGCTGCAATCATGTTTTATCCAATTTTATTTATTTTAATTTTGTTTTATTAATTGTAAATAAGTTAGAGGTGATATGTGGTACTTGTGAATGGAGTTGATACTTAGCGGTCACTACTCACAGAATGTCACAGCCACAGAGTCACTTATCTTCACACAACCACAGTGTGCTCACGGTCAAGAATGGGAAACTGTTGTCCTTGTATTTTGGTAACTCTTCCTTTTGTCTCCTCTAGGCAAGAGCGGTTTAACCAGGTAGTACAACAATAACAATGATGTTTAGAGATTGACACTCTTAGAGGTCTTTCCTTGTGATAGATGTATAAATAACTTAGGTCCTGAAGAATCGCAGCAGAATTGCAGAAGCGAGAAACATGTTGACCTCACAGAACGCTTTGTAGTCCTAGATCGTGATACAGAACCTAACCTCTGGCGATCATAGGCTACCCACTGGTTTTATTTATAGCATGGGAACCACCAGAATAAATTGCTCTCCGGTATCCCTTGCTATATTTTAACACACCCACCTACACTATTCACTTCTTATCTGGCCCCTCACTTGCACTTCACCCACAGGCTGTTGGAAAAAAGATCTCCGATAAAGAGCCCCTCCTAGAGGTGAGCCCGTTGGACATTGCACCGCCTGTCCAACGAGGAGCAACGGCCGATGATGAAGCATGACACTTGCAAGAGTGTGTGAGGCCATTCATTCCAACTAATGGGATGCCCAGGGTTGTCCTCCACTGAGCACTACCCTCTTATCTACCTCTTTCCTCCCTTGACCGTATCACTCTTTCCTTAGGAACAACTGAGTCCCCTTTTTGTTAGGGTTTATGTTTAACAGCCCTGAAGAAGTCCCAAGAAAATAGGGACGAAACGCATAGGTTGTTCATCTCGGACATGTTGTCTTAACTTATTTGGAAGATTGTTAATAAAACTGATGAAAAGCAAATCTGAAAGAGTATTGTGCCGTATATGATTGTTTGCTGTCAAGAATTGTGTTGTGCAAATGATACCAGTTGTTAAAAACACCAAGATGTGCAAAAAACGTCTCTGTACTCACAAAACATTCCTTGTTGGTGCTCCTCAAAAAATGACCCGCACCAAGGTTTGTACACAGGTACTGGATTATCATAGTTATATGATTCACAAATGTTGTCGATGATTAGAAGAAAACTTCCCACAAATAAGAATCTCAAAAGAAGTTGATTGAAGATTTTCAAACTTTCTTTATTCAATGTTGCAATTAAAATAACAGAATTGCTTGTTGCCAACGCGTTTCGTCACATCCGTGACTTCTTCAGGGCTGTAAGCAATTATATAAAAAACATACATATTACAATACAATATAAATACATCTCTATACAATTAACATCTATTAAAATCATGCACATAACACCAGTCATTTCATATTATCATTGTATATTTAAGATTCAATCATAACAAGAACTCCTATTATCATTTTGCAAATCTTTTGGATATCTTATTCCAATCAATATTCTGGGGAAGTTTAAACCACAATTATTATAATGGTGCCTTACAAATAATACAAGGTAGTCTAAATAAGAAGTCGGGAGGAGACATACTAGAAAGAGCTACCTTCTTTTTTGTTATTTCTTGTGATAATGGCTAAAGAGTATATGTATGTAGCACTATCTTTAAACAATAGTTCAAGAGGTACGGGTAGTTGCGCTATATGTGCAGATTACCATTTCATCTATATTTTATAATACCGTCTCTGAGTCCTCATACCTCAATTGGCAATTTTCTGAAAAAGAATTGCGACAACCACCATCTAGTCTCTATGTTATCACAGTCAGATATCTAAAGGTGAAATAACAAAGATTGCTAAGTCATAAAAAGCAACAAATAAACATAGTGACAATATTGCAGATCATTTGCATTTATACATGTATCATTTTTTGCCCGCATTGCATGCCATTGTTTATAGCACAGAGTATGTGACCTTGATATATTCATTTAGTAATTTAAACATTTTCAAAAAAATCAAACAAGTGTCACACAAAAACATTTGTTTCTATCTCCTAAGCCTGAGGAGAAAAGGAGGACAATCCTAACATTTATTTTCTATCACATAGTTCCATACATGTAACAAACATAATTAGAGTCCATATTCCTGTATCTCGCTTGTTGGTGCTCCTCACTTTTGTTTAGTCAACAGGTGAGTGGCCTGACAGTCCGACTCAGGCACCCCCATGCCTACATTTTAATAGAGACAACTCAGGGAGCCCACCTTGCCTGTCCCACTGGCTCCTACACGGGCACCACCTCTGTGTGTGGCAGCAGAGCCTGTAGCTTTGGGCTCCCTGGCTGCTCCTGCAGGCAGAGTGCTGTCTCCTGTGATGGCTACCTTTCCGCCACAGACACAGGCCGCTCTCCTCAGCTCCAAAGCAGAGCAGTCCTCAAGGAGCTGGTTCTCCTGCTTACCTGAACATTCTCCCTCCTTATCTTCGTTTCTGGGTGCAAAAAGTCAAGGGTTTTCTCCCAACTGGTCCTCAAGGGGTGTAAGGAGTCCAGTCAGACTGGCATTTGGGGAGACCCACTGGTCCTGGAGTCAACTGTGGAGAGACCTTAGCCCTGTGTGTGGGGGATCAGAGGGTTCCTCCTTTCAGCTCTCCATGGCTGTGCCAGGATCCAGCTGTAAAGTGCAGAAAAATCCACAGGAAAAAGAGAGTCTCCCTTGTGCAAATTTTTTAAAAGGAGAGAGCAAGGTTTTCAGAAGTCAAGCACCTCAGGCCAATCCTAGGGTGCCACGTCACCACTCCACCCCTGTCTCAACCCTCGTGCAAAGCTTACCAGGACAGTTCAAGATGGCAACATCCAGGAGTCGCTGGTCCCATCTTCTCCTGAGGTCTCAGCTAGAGTCTTGCACACCATGGGGCAGATTTTCAAAAAATAAATGCAACGTAGTGCAGCAGCGAAAGAGGCTGTGCTGCATTGTGTGACAAGGAGGGAGCAGAAAAGCACCATATCTTCAGAGATATGGCTCTTTCCTCCCCTCTCCCTAGTGCCGGCTGATTTTAGCTGCAGAGCACCATGCACACACCCTAGGTGTGTGCATAAGTCTAGCATATTTTTTGTACAGGAAGAGTACACTTCCTGTACAAAATACTATGCCTAGACAAGTTTTAAAACTTTTACCACTTTGTATGTGGTGCACTGTTAGCGCTTCCTTTAAGCATGTGGCGTTAACGTTTGGTGCTAAATACTGTCTACAATTGTTAGTAGACAGTTCGTGACAAAAGGCATGGGTGATTGCATGGGAACTCATATGTACCACCCATGTAACACCCCTTTGCCGCTAAGTAATGCAAAGCAGTGCTTTGCACTGCTTTGCGCTACTTTTAGAGTACTTTCCAGTTCAAAACAAGTCTTGCACTGGAAAGTAAAACCCCCCCCATCTTTTGTGATGCCAAACCAGCACAAAATGTTTGAAAATCCACCCCCAAAGGAGGGACCCCTCCTGGGGTGACTCCAGTTGCTAAATTTCCTCCTCTGTTTAATGGGCTTGACCAGGCCCATCACTAGTACAGTATGACAACTGAGTGATTGATGCAAGTCATTCCGCCCCATCCCTTTCCTCCACAGAAGCTGCGTGAAGTACTGTTGATTGCTCCCTTTGTGTGAGGTGAGCTATTTTCCTGCTGCTGGTAATAAATGTAATTAACAGGGCACAGCGGGCTTACAGAAAAATCTCGTCTGTGATTGGGAGCTGAGCCACAGAAATATGCCATATCCGGATGACCCATAAATTATACAATTATCATCTTGGAAATTACAGAACTAGTTTTCCCGCACAGGTTACACCCCAATTCAATGCGTCAATGGCCTCTGTAGGCCACAGGGAAGTGAAACTGCACTCTATGGCAGTTCTCTCCCTATGTGTATAATAAAGTAGCAATATAGACAACACCGTAAATCACACTGACTTCCCCTAGTAATGTATGCTAACATTATAAGGCCTATCCCAGGTCAATATCTAATCCTGCAACTCCCGTTGAGCCAGGCTACCTGTGCACAGTTACTGGGCTGTGCACGGCAGTGGTCTCTGACGTGCATACACATTTGCACCCGTATTCACAGGTAACCAGCCAAGTGCCCCTTACCATTGCTGTGTTGCAGCTGCCTTATCTTAAAAGGTGGACAGTGGCATTAAATACATGCAGTCTGTTTGCCACGTGATTACCATAGGTCAGACACATGTAGTGAGACTAACCCTCAGTAAAAAAAAAAACCTGGTCATCCAAAAAGCTAAAAATCTGGACTTACTGAATAGGCAGAACTCAATTGCAACATCATATATAGTGTGCAAATATACATTGTGCCAGCAAATCTTGTGAAAAACTGAAGCGGTAGCAGCTGTTAAATGTAACAACCCTGTGTGAATGTGTAAGCCTAATTGATACTACTCCAGCAATTTCCAAAACAGTCTTATTTGCAATCTGGATTCTCTCTTAGGAAGCAGTTATCTCACTATGGATTCAGTTACTGCTCCTTTTACCAATGGTATTGTCTTCCAACTTTGAAATATTTACTACCGAAACTATTACTTTGAAAGTTTCCATTCCCAATTAAAAAGTCAAAATAGTCAACATTTTCACCCAAAAACAACTAATAAACATATAAAATCATGAAAACTTAAATTCACAGGGGAAAAAAGAATGAAGAAACAGGAAAATGGGGCATTCATGGATCAGCTGAACACTGTACTTATTAAGGTTAATCATATTCAAGTGACAACATATGTACAACACAAGTACAACATCTTAGGATCAGTAGATAAAAGGCGTGATTTAATGCTGAGTTGAAATAAAAAATCCTCCGAATCCTCTGAGTACTAAATAAATAGGAGAAACCAATTAATTTCACTATAGGGAAAGGTAAGTAGAGTAACTTCTCCAGAAAGCAGCCTTAATCTAAGTTATGGTCATAGCATGCAAGCATTTTGAGTTAACATTTGAAGTCATGGTTTGTGGTGGGGTGAAGCGAGAATAGAAGCAGGATCGAACCAGAGGTTCTTATTAAGGAAGCATAATCTAGTCTTTTGAAGAAAGGAGAACTGTGAGGTTTTGGTGGAAATTGTTTTTGCATTTAGCTTTGGCGAGGTTGGCTAGAGTCCTGGACTAGACTTATTGATTTTGAGGTTGCCCCTTAGAGCCGAGAGAATTTCTAGTAGTGTTTTCTCCTGGCGATAGCAAGATTTATTTGAAGGTTAGCTAGTTGTCACTTGCAGAAATTTATCTTGAAGCTTATCTGAGGCTCTAGGGAAGGGCAATTGTGAGATACGAAGTTGTGTGTTTTAATGTTTTAGCTCCAAAAATGGTCTGTGCTCCTAGGTAGAGGGAAGTATAAATGTTGGGAAGGCCTGCTATAGGGTTAGGGAAAGCAATAATATGTACCCTACTGTTGAAGAAGAGAATGGACAGTGATCCAGAACTTGCAGAGTTGAATTAAAGACTAGAGTCCATTTGTACAAAAATGTAGAATTGCGATTTCTAAATTGTGATTCTTACTGAATCACGAACAGGAAATCATAAAATTGACATCTTTTAAGTAGCATTTTCTAGTGGGTCGCAAATTGATCTACCTCATGAATATTAATGAGTTAGATCGCAGTTTGCGACCCACTAAGAATGATAGCCCCCACAGGGATGATGGCTGTTAGCAGCAAACGTTTACAGAGAGTGCTTGGAAATAATGCGAGCGGCTGTTGCGTGCTTCACTTGTAATTTTCATGCTATATTTTACAGCAAAATGCATCCTTGCATCCAAAATTGTCGCAACTAGGACTGGTCGTAGTGGGCACTGGAAGTTTTCCCAGTGGGCCATAAGGGAGGGGGCCAGTTATGGAGCAGTGGGGCCATTTATGTTACTGGGGGCCTGTTATGCAGCAGTGCTGCAATATCAGCCCTCTGAAACAAAAGCAGCAGCATTGTTTCCCACCAGCAACCCCCCCCCCACTCCTGTGGAGACTTGATTGTTAGGGCTGGTTTGTGTTCTCAGTCTGGCCATGGTCACACCAACACATTTTGCACTAAAATATAGGGCTAAATGACAAATTTGCATTTTGAGTAACTACACATAATTGCATGCATTATTCCTGAAACTTCATTTAATTATGGAAAAGCAAATACGCAAATTTCGCACACCCCTATATAAAAGGCGTGCTTTATGATGAAATGTGGTGGAGACATATAATTGGGAAGATGGAAGTTGTGAGACCAAATAGCAGCAGGCAAATTTAGAGTTAGGACTAAGGGCTACATGTAGGTGGGCTAATACTGGTCGGTAACGGTGAAATTCGTTAAATTTCACCGTTACCGTCCGGTATTTAGCCATGTGGGATGTAGGGAAGGAATCGATAATAAGGAATCGGTAAATATCGATTCCTTAATACCGATTCCTTACTGGCCTTGCATTTAAAGAAACGGTTATACCGATTCCTTAAATGCAATGTAGGCAGCACTTAAAAAAGTGCACCTCAGCTTTATGGAATCGCTATTTACCACCAACTTCAAGTTGGTGGTAAGTAGCAATTTCCTTTCAAAAAGCACTTTTTTGCTTTTTGAAATGTGCCATGTGGCACACATCCATGCCCTTAGGGCATGCATGTGTGCCACATGTGCACACATGCACATTTCAGGGGTGCAACAGGGTGTCCTTTGGACACCCTGGCACCTTGAAATGCCTCCCGGTATTACCGATTCGGTAATACCCAATGGGTAATACCAAATTCATTCCTATGGGCCTCCAAGCCCCTAGGAATGAATGGGTAGGTATTCATTATTACCGAATCTCAATTACCGATTCGGTAATAACGAATATTAAGAATTCGGTATTTTTTTACCGAATTCTTACCTACATCTGAAATATCGATTTCTAAATACCGAATCGGTAAAATTCGGTATTTAGGAATCAGTATTTCACTATTACCTACATCTAGCCCCAAGTGCATTAAGATTTTCTGAATTTTCTGAATTTTTTATAACAAAACATTTAAGCTATTACAAGTTGTATCAGAAGAATTAGTGTTTGAACAAGGTTGAGAATGTTTTGATGTTTGAGGCGAGGGCTGACAGTAGTACTGTTGATTTGCTTTGTAAGAAGGCTTTTTGGTGACGTTGTGGTCCTTGCTTGGTTTTTCTAGTGCTGTGAGGTTTTTAGACACTTGGAAACAGCACTGCTTTATTTTGATTCTTAGGGTGGCTAACCATTTCAGCCTTTCACCATGTGTGTGCCATGGGTTGGTGACATTACTTTTAGTTTTTTGGGGTAAGCGGAACTGTGACCATAGTCATATCATCATGTAATAAGTTACTGAATCTGGCTATTTGACTAAACGTCATAGGTTAGCATGATGGTTAGGGATGTGAAGCTTTACAGCTGGAGGAAATGTGTTTTAAGCCAATTTTAAGGGGGCGGGCACAAGTTGATTTACTATTAAAATGTAAGTGAGTTCTGGGCAGAGGATGAGGGCTGTGGATTATAAGACTAGCTAAAGAATGCTGCCTAATTAGTGGTTAGGTATAGCATTGGATAAGATCATAGGTGAGGTAGCTGCCCAGATTCAGAGGACATTAGAACAGGGTTCTGAATCTTGTTGGATGTTGAAATGACCAAATCCACATCAAGAGTAGCACATCAAGCAC
The DNA here is from genome assembly GCF_964261635.1 of Lissotriton helveticus. Classification (NCBI taxonomy): domain Eukaryota; kingdom Metazoa; phylum Chordata; class Amphibia; order Caudata; family Salamandridae; genus Lissotriton; species Lissotriton helveticus. Next base: position 1,089,222,382 of record NC_136071.1, on the reverse strand, counting down.
AATTTCTTAAAGTTGCTGAATAATATATCTAACTAGCTTACCCGTCGCGCGTTACTGCGATCTCTGAAGAAAGGAAATTCAAGGAAACTCATTATAATAACATTCAATTTACATTGTGTCATTTTTATTGAAACTTATTAATTTTAATATGGAAAACATTTCAAAGTGCAGTTTTAATTCTATTTATTTATTCGAGTGCTTGTGGATACACGCTTTTTTGTTTTTCAGTCTGGTGCGTACATCAGTATTCGAAAGATTATGAGGGCCCTGTGGACCGATATTTAAAACATTTTTATGGCAGAAACCTTTGCGGGAGTGTACTCAACAACTTCCCAAAGTTTCATGACGATCGGATGAATGGTGTTTTAATTCTATTTATTTATTCTAGTGCTTCTGGATACACGATTTGTTGTTTTTCCATCTGGTGTGTACATCAGTATTCAAAAGATTATGAGGGCCCTGTGGGGCGGATATTTAAAAAACATTTATGCCAGAAACCTTTGCGGGAGTGTACTCAACAACTTCCCAAAGTTTCATGGCGATCGGATGAATGGTGTAGTAATGCATAAAGGACAAACAGACAGACAGACAGACAGACAGACAGACAGACAGACAGACATACATTTGTTTTTATATATATAGATGAAGCTTGTATAAAAGGTGACATATAAAAAGAAAACTAATGGATATTGAGGCAGATATTTTCAGACACACACCATATGCTTTGGTAATAGGAATTTCATTACCCTGCATTATAGTATTCTTCAATCGTGATTCACTGTGCACCGAGAGAATGTAGCATATAGAAAGTAAAAATAGTCACACTGCTAAGTTTTTATCTTGATTTGAATTTTTGCTGCATCACCAAATGTAGAAAGTAACTCAAAAGGTTTCTCTAAATATGACATCTTTCAAAAATGTTCCATGACAAAAGTCATAATGTTTAGATAACTTTGCATTTAACAGGGCATGTTATCTAAATACCAGTACATTACTCAACCTCTTCCACAAACCTTCTCCATTTCACAGTTATCCAAACAGCAAATACCTCATTGAATGGAACATGGGAAACGATGCAAGCAATTATGTTCTTTTTGATGTAGCAATGAAAATCATACTACACAGCTGACTACCTATTCGATATCATATTAAATCATGATTGAATTACCAGGTTCAATTTAGTAAAACATAGACTGTATCATAAATAAGCAAGGTAATTTCTGTGTGAATTCAGGATAGAAACTGTCAGATACTTTAGTCTATTTATGCTTGCAATTCACATTTGTCAAATTGTATTAGCCTACAGCATGTGTTCTTTTCACTTTTGTTCTTTTGACATGTTCTATGACATAATTTTTTTGGGGGTAAATTGTTTTGCGTTCCAGAAATTACAAAAAAATACATTCATTCATGATAATCATGCACCAACAATAAATTCATATATAAAACACATTTCATCACAGAATTAATCAAGGAACAAAGAACTGCATAGATACACAAACCGAATCCAGACAGCTAACTTTCTAGTTGTATCCACTGAAGGTGCGTAACAACCTTAATGTGCAAAAGAAAACATTAAGATATTACCCAAGCTTTTAGATCTACCCCAAGGCTTCTTCCATAAAACGCCTCCAAAGTTTATCAAATTTCTTAATCCCTCCGTTACGCATTGCTCACATACTTCATTTTTGCATCTATTCCCCTATTGTGGGGATCAGATGTTTCTGCAACATTTGCAGTAATAAGGACCTGGCCACTGCCATTGACAGATATAATGATTTTACAAATGTAGTGGCTAAACAAGATGCAGGATCGTACCCCAAAACTTTCCTTCAGATGCTGGGAGCTAGCTAACCCGCCAATCCTTCTCCATACTGAAATATTTCTTTCCAGAATTCCTGTATAGTGGGACAGAGACCGATTTGCAGATGTCCCCGCGGCACATCAAGAGCAATGACCTGACGACCTAGGGTTAACTTGTGAAAGATATTGTGGAGTTCTATATAAAAGCCACTTACTAAAAAATAGCATTCTGCACTAAGCATGGGCGGATTTTGCGGATCCACGATTCGCGGATTTGCGGATTCACGGATCGTGGATCCGCAAAATCCGCGGATTATGCGGATCGGCGGATTTGGGGGCGGGGCTTCCTCGAGTGTGTGGGCGGGGCCAAACGGACGGGGCTTCCATGCGAGCGCACATGCCGCTTGTGTGTATAACAGGTCAGAGACCGATCAGAGCAGCAGATTAAGAGACAGAAGCTCGGGCGGGGCCAAACGGACGGGGCTTCCATGCGAGCGCACATGCCGCTTGTGTGTATAAAAGCCGATCAGAGCAGCAGATTAAGAGACAGAAGCCCCTGGTCACAGGAACAGCAAGGGGATTCCGCTCGTCAAAGTCAAAGATGCAAATGCCTCTGGCCAGCATCACAGCGGATTTTCGATGGTATATTTGGGAACAAGGCACACCTGCCCAGCCTCCACAACGCTCACGATTATTTATTTTTGGGCTGATGAATGAGTCACTGCATTTGCGCTTCAACTAGGGCACATGCTTTATTGATATCTGTTGAGGTTTATTTTTTGTGCCAGGACCGTCGTGCCCGAATGAACCCTGCCCTTCATATTTATTCAAGAAGACACCACTATTTAAATAATTTACGATGGCGCCGGCAAGCTGCCAGCGCCATCCTGCAAAAGTTACTTAATTAGCTTCTACAGGAAGCTCCAACTGATAAAATAAAGCAGGCGCTCGAGCCCTTGCTTTATCTTATCTGTTAGAGCTTCCTGTCGAAGCTAATTAAGTAACCATTTGAGGATGGCGCTGGCAGCTTGCCGGCGCCATCGTAAATTATGTTAGGCTTGAACTTTTGACCGCAAAATCCGCTCCGATCGCGGATTGCGGATTCTCGGTAAATTCGCGAGAGTTCGCGGATCGCGGATTTACCGAAAATCCGCAAAATCCGCGATCGGAGCGGATTTTGCGCTCATGATTGGCTCCTCTCAAAACACAAACATTTAGTGTATTAGTGCATAGAATATGTTCTATGACATCATTGTGAAGGAAGTGGCCCGATTAGGATCATCCGGGTTACTCATGGTTGCGTATGGTCAGACCATTTCATAGTCGATACGACCATCACACTTAGCGGGCGAACTAAGGCCCCGCTAATGGCAGGTGGCTCTGCACGCAAATGGAAGAACTATGACTCTAAGGGTTTCATGGACACCCTGGCTTCTACCTGTCCGAACACCCTTTCTTATGAGGATGTTAATAGGATTGATTCTAACATCTGTAGCTGGTTAAAAGAGGCTAGCGACCAATTTGCCCCAGTAGTTGAGTTCCCCTGTACCAGACACCCGAATGCCAACCGGTGGTTCTCTGACAACCTCAAGAAAATAAAACTTGAGGTACGTCAATCAGAACGCATCTGGAGGCGGAACTACTCCCTGTCATCCAGACAGAAATATGTTACCGCTCGGAGGGAATACAAATTGGCTATTTTATTAGCCAAATCGGAGCACATCTCTGATAGAATTTCCTCTGCCCCTAACAAATCTCGTGAGGTGTTCAGGATTATGAATGAACTTACCACGGATGACAGGACTCTCCCAGCTCAAACCCCGTCTAAAGAGACCTGTGATGTTCTCAACCTTTTTTTTATTGGAAAAATCAGCAAAATAAAAAATTCCATTACCCCTATTCCTCTGCCGTCATTATCTTTGGACACTCTTCCTGGCAATCTATTTTCTTTTACTTAATTTCCCATTCTGGATCCTCCTTCCCTGGCGAAGTTAGCCAAATGCGTAAAATCCGGCTCACCGGAGGACCATTGCCCTCCCACGGTACTGCGGGAGGTCTGTCTTAAACTACCGGAGTGTATACTTCCCTTCCTGAATGCTTCCCTCATCTCGGGCACAGTCCCTGGAACCTTCAAGGAGGCCATTCTTTTGCCTCTCCTGAAGAAGCCAGGGGCTGATGCGGCTGAACTCTCCAACTATCGCCCAATATCTCTGCTGCCTTACTTCTCAAAACTCCTTGAAGCCCATGTCACCTGGTGCCTCTCTAACTTCATCGAGAGCTCGTGCTTCCTTGAGTCCAACCAGGCCGGCTTTAGGCCGGCCCACTCTACGGAGGCAGTCATCTTGGCAGTTATGGACACCCTGAGAAAGAACGCAGATGCCAGGAGACCACAGGCTCTGGTTCTTCTGGATCTGTCAGCCGCGTTCGACACGGTGGATCACGACATCCTGCTCCACCGTGTCGAACAAGCCGGCATCCGGGGCACAGCCCTCAAGTGGGTGGAGTCATTCCTGACGGGAAGATCACAAGCCGTACGCCTTGGCCCCTTCACTGCATCTAAATCCCCTATCACCTGTGGTGTTCCCCAGGGCTCTTCACTTTCCCCGTTATTATTTAATCTTTATTTGCGCCCTTTAATTCTTTCCCTCCACAACTGGGACGTCAGCGTTTTCAACTATGCTGACGATTTGCAGCTCGTCTTTCCGCTTGATTCTCCTCAGGCGGCTAACAACTTTCACGCCGTTCTGACCCACATCCATCAATGGATGAATCAGAATCAATTAAAACTTAATCCTGGAAAGACCGAGCTACTTCTTCCTGGTTCCAGTGCTGCTTCTTGGGGTCCGCAGTTCTGGCCTCCCGATTTGGGTTCCCCTCCAACACCGCTCAAGGCCGTTAGGAGTCTGGGGGTGACGATCGACGCTGAATTGTCACTTAAGGCCCAAGTGGGTGCCACGATTTCTTCGTGCATGTTCCAACTCCGAAAAATCCGGAAGATCAGGCACCTACTTCTACATGCGGCCTTGTGTCAGGTCGTCATGTCCCTGGTCATATCGCGCCTTGATTTTTCTAACTCTCTCTATTATGCACTCCCGCGATTTCTTTCACACCGCCTCCAGGTTGTACAAAACCAGGCAGCCCGCCTCATATTTAAGATCCCTAAGTGGCAATCGGCTAGGCCTCTGCTCCGCAGGCTTCATTGGCTACCAGTGAAGGAGAGAGCAGCCTTTAAGATGGGCTGCTTGGTATTCAAATCCCTTCACTGCTCCTGCCCTGCCTTTTTGAAATCTTTGATCACCCTGTACCAACCTGCTCGCTCTCTCCGCTCAGCCTCCCAACATTTGGTTGTAACCCCCAAGTTCAAACTTCAGAAACTCGGCGGCCGTCGCTTTGCTTTCCTCGCCCCCAAATTTTGGAATTCCCTTCCTCTGATTATCAAATCCAGTAAATCTCTTCTTCAGTTCAGGAAACTTCTCAAGACTTTTTTATTTTCCCTTTCTGAATAAATTGTTTTTTCTGCTTATTAACACGTCCCTTCAGCCAGCGCCATGAAACCTCCGGGTGTTAGAGCGCTTAACAAGACTCATTTAACATAACATAACTCACGACCACCTCTTAGTCTTCCATACCAAATGAAGAGTCGGTTAGACAGTAGAGAACGCAAACTCAATAACTGTTTATTCAGGTACACTCAGAGTGGAGTCCAGTAAGCCCAGTTGCTTAGAAGTGCTGCAGAGGGACTAACTTCAGCAAGCATAAAGAAACTTTATGAACATTTCAGAACCAATGAAAGCACGCCCACAGTGGAATTTTCCAAGCAGATGTAGCAAAACATTGAAGTACAGAAAATAAGTTTCGATTTTGAGGCCAGGCACACACTATCAAGGTCGCTCTGCCCGTGCCCGCCACTAGACAAGTGGAAGAAGGCCTCTATCTAGAGGGAAAGGTATGCACTAATGAGAACAGTGTATTTATTAGTGAAGCATAACTTAGCCTTGGAGAAACACAACTCAACAGAGGCCGTTTCTCAGAAATAGCGAAGAATACGTTTCGATTATAACTCAAAATGACGCCGACATTGAAAATGGCGCCTCATATGGTAACATCCAAATTCTAACAATTGCTTTCATTACAGGAACATCTTAAAAACCTGTGCATGGTGGCAGTGGGAGTTATAGTTACTTTAGGGAACTAGTTATAGTAATTTGAGAGAACTTTGGTTAATTTCAGTGATCATTTTTTGATTCAAAGGACTGACATTTTCATCTTATTATAACACCTCTTTAACCTTTTGTTATGAATGAGTATATATCACTAAAAAACAAAGGTTACAGGGTCATTATAGTTAAGAAATGGGATAAAACAACTTTATAAATTCATTGAAAAAAAACAAAGGTAACAGAGAGATTATAGTTATAGCTAGGCTCAGGTGTAACTCGTACAAAACCAGAGAAATTCAGCAGTATAACTTGTACCCCTGCAATGGACGGCTTATGTCCTCACATATTATGACATGGCCAGTGACAACACTGATGACATCACTGATACCATCTCATGTGATAGCCCAACTACCACACCTGTTACCTTCAGTAAGTCCCACACTGCAGGAATGCTGAGAGGTCTTCTTGGCCCGCCCCCATTCTCTACCACTCTGCAACCATGTCTCCTGGTGCACTACTAGTTGGGGGATAAAGTCCCCTTGGCTGCTGAGGGTCCATGGGGGCTAACAGCTCCTCCTGTTACCTCCAGTAAGTCACACACAGCGGGATTGCTAAGGTGTCTTCGGAGACGACATCCCCTTTCTCCACCACTCTGCAAATGCATCCCCTGGGGCACTAAAGCTTGGGGAATGAAGTGTTCTTTGATGGTGAGGGACCTTGTTTGCCAAGAAGCCCTTATAATACTTTCTGTAAGTCCTATACAGTGGGATTCCTGAGAGATGGTCAGAGGTCCACCCCCTTTCTCCACAACTCTGCATACGTGATTGCTATTTTTAAAAAACATAGAAATTCACTGGAAAAAACAAAGTTTACAGAGACGTTATAGTTAGAAAATGGAATAGAATAGCTTAGAAATTCACTGTAAAAACAAAGGTAACAGGGATATTATAGTTAGTCTCAGATATCACTCGTACAAAACCAGTGAAATTTAGCAGTTATAGTGAGCTGAGCTAAATAAAACTCGCATCCTGCAATGCACTGCTTATGACCTCACATATTACATCAATCATGACATGGTCAGTGACATCACTGATAACATCTCAGAGGATATCACTTATGGCATTACTGATAATATCATCAACAAAATCACAATAATACTCACTCACAACCCCATAGAACCTTCCATACACTAACTTCTACTCCCACACAACCATTCACAAACCCATTCACAGACCCATATCAGTACTCACACTCCCGCTCACTGATTCATAGATCTACATACAAATCTACTCACTCACGCATACAGCTACTCATACACCCACTCACTCACTAATGTAGCTACTTTCATATCTACTCATAAACCCATACAGCCACTCACACACACTGAGTCAGTCAGCCATAGGCCTACTCACACAACCAATCACTCACCTATACTGTCAGTCACACAGCCACTTACCCATAAAGTTATAACTCAACCACTCAAAGAAATTTGACACCTTCAAACGACAAGCATTTGCTACCAAGATGCCTATTGCTCCAACTCCATCACAAGCAGGCATTGCTCCAGAGAACTTAAGCTCACATGCAAGTTTTGCAATAAGTAGCAGCACATCTGAAGACATTAGAGAAGTAAGATCTAATGTGCAGCTCTCTCTGGCTACCAATTTAACTCCAGCTGAAGAACTACATTTTTTAAGACAGGATCGGCGACAGACCCTCCGGCCTCAGAACCCTCAACCCAAACAGGGAGAAGGAGAAACCACCGCAGGAGGGCAAGGTGGTGGCAATGCAGGCAACAACAGAGGCAGAGGAACACGAGCGAAGAAATGGAATCGTCAGTAACTCCTACTAACAATACAGTTATAAATCCATCTGATACTGTCTTATCTACAGCAGAGCTGCAGTTGTTGTTTCCTTGTTTGACGTACTGCACAGAGAGTAGCTTCAAGTACAATCAGTCTAGGGTGGATGTGTATACATTTATTTGAAAACTAAAACTTTGTACATTTTTCCAGTTAAAAAATTCAATTGAGAGTAAAATGAATGTACCACCTGGTAGAGAAGTCTCTCCTAACCTACAAGTGCCCAATGTGAGTACTATCAGGCTACTCCAGTCTTTGTACAATGGGAATGTTGAACAGATCTCCTCTACACAGCAAGATCTGATGGAGCCGGGCACTGATTACAGCAGCCCGAGTTGCGGTCCTTTCCGCTCTGTGTCTACTTTTGTACCGGTCATGCCAAAGGATGCCATAGATGTATTCAGCGACCAAAGAAAGAGCCAGGAAGTGCAGTATTCTAACCTCCTGCGCAAACTAAAAGATGACAAAAATGTGGTCATTAACAAAGCAGACAAGGGCAGGAACATAGTGTTCTGGCCCAAAGATCAATATAAAGAGGAAGCCAATCGACACTTAAATTATACAATATTTTACAGAAGAGGAACATTTCAAGTTCTGCGTCAAGTCAAGGAGATGGTATTTAAAGAACTTGCATAATAGAAACGTATGGGCTTGTTAACTAAAAATGAATTCAATTTCTTGAAGAATGAACACCCTATTACTCCTGTCCTTTATTTTATCCCAAAGGTCCACAAGAATGTTATACCTTTTCCTGGCAGACCTATCATTTTGGCACAGAGAAGTTTGCTTGAACCAATTTTCAAATATGTGGACTTTTTTGACAAGAATATGTAACAGGATTACCCTCTTTTATCAAAGACACTAGTGGTTTTTAAGAAAGATTCAACCTGTCATGTGAGACATTGATTGTTATTTAATAGTTATGGACATAGCATCACTCTATGCAAGTATCCATCATAGTGATGGTTTGGAGGCTGTTAATTACTACCTGGGTCAACGTCCAATACACCTGTATGAAAACAATCGAAGGATTTAAAAAATGATTGAAATGTGTTTAATGAGCAATTATTTTCTGTTAAACAGAGATGTATACCAGCAGTTGAGAGGAGTAGCTATGGGGGCATGCTTGTCCCCCAGCTACGCATGTTTACATGTGGGCTGGAGGGAGGAGCATGTCTTCAAGAAGCAACACAAAATCATGTTTGACACCCATGTTAAGCATTGTTGGAGGTTTATTGATGATGAGTTTGTGGCATGGAGGGGCACAAAAGCTCAGTCTGAAGAGTTTACTAATTCCATCAATAACAGTGAGTTTAATTTACAATTTACTGCACAGATCCGTAAGTAACACTGAGGTAGAATTTATAGATGTACAAGTCTACATAGAATATGGCACAATTCAAACAAAACTTCACAAAAAAATCACAGCAGGGAAGTCTATTCTCCACGCCAAGACTGCCCACCCCAGACATTTGATTCGGAGTATCCACTGTGGGGAGTTTTTAAGAATTTGCCGAATCTGCAGTTCTGGCTGTGCCTTAGAACAATGGCAAAATGAGGCAGTTCAGTGCTTTGAAGCACTAGGCTATAACATCAAATACCTCAAAAAAGCCCTTATAAAAGCCAATACCAGCACCCGAGAAGAGTGCCTCGGTGTTCCTTTCGATAAAATAGCTCCAGGTGTTACAGCTATGCAAAATGATGATGATAAACCTCAGGAGATCAGGATGATTACAGCATACAGCAGACAGGAGAAACAAATCAGAAAGATCATAAATATTCACTGGCTGATTGTTCTAACTGATGTCATTCTATCTCAATTTTTACCTGAATTGTAGTGTATTTTGTAAAGCGCACAGCTGCCCCAACGGGGCGTCCCGGCGCTATACAACGCTGTGGAACCCTTCCTAGCTCTCCATGTGAGATGCCCCTCCTGGGCACCTCCAAGGTGAAGCCAGGCATCCCAGTGTTGTAGGGGCCTTTGTGGAGATTAAGCAAGCTATTGCCCAGAGTTGCAGCATGGGACCCATGATTAGAGTAGGCGCCGAGGCGAGATATATCAAGTCCGCGGACAGTGAGCCCAAGACCCTGCCGCGTCGGGACTTGAACCCTGGTCCCGGGCCTGATCTCTGCTTCAGAGTCTGCCGCTCTAACCAGTGAGCCACACTTCTCCACTATTACCACCACTGACATTCAGGCGTACACCCTCTATGAAGGGTTCACTTGTCAAGAGCAGCCTTGAATTTAGCCCAGCAACCACTTGGTTGTCCACAAAGACGGGATTCTTAAAATGTAGCTCTTTTCTAGCTTGCAGGTTCGCAGTGAATACCACTGAATATACCACAGCATTTAGCTACAAACCTTTAAGATCAAAGGGTATTACACGTGCCGTACTGACCACACTGTTTATGTGCCCTGAATGCCCATGTGGGTTCAGATATGTAGGGAGTACTAAACTCCAAGTATTCAATCGAATACTCCAACATTTACGAGCTGTGATAAACTCGGATTTGAATTATCCAGTGGCAAGACAATTGAAATTAGTTCACCAGAACAATTATAGTGATCTTAAGATTTTCGTAGTAGGGGCTGTTAAAAAATCTATACGCGGTGGTAACAGGGAGAAGCAATTGAGACAACTTGAGTCACATTTTATTATGGAGTTAGATACTAGGATGCTGAACGGGTTGGACACCAGTGAAGATTTACATAATTTTCTTTAATCTATTAGCCAAGACTTTGAACATAATAGAGAAGTCTGTTTCCCTCAATAGCTGCTGTTTTTAACTCCATAGATTAAAGTAGAACCATCAAGATGAATAACGTCTGTCCCTAAATTTCTAGAAGATGGGTTTAGAAATTCCACATCCATGATTTTTTCATGGATGTATAACTTTGGTCTTATTAGGGTAGCACTGGACAAATTTGGGGCATTCATCTCAGCAATCTAGTATTTGGTAGGGGGTAATGTTTTACAACATGAACAATGTGGATCTATTGAGGCATCTTGAGTGTATATTAATGAATTGTTCATATGTTTGCATTGGCCAGTTAAAAGTAGAATTGTCTTTAAAATTGCACTTGCACTTTAGAATGATTCGGCAAAATCTCTCCCAATGAACGTGTTTACATTTATTTGTATTACACTATGGCACTTTATATGTAGCACTTTAGCGAGCACGCAATATAGTAGCACTAGCACTTTATATTATCAATATGTGGAGTCTTTGAGTAACAGTAATGTTTGAGATAAAACCTTTCCACAATTAGGGTTCAATATTTATATTTACCTATTAAGGTATGATTTTATTGCACTAAGTATTTATGCATTGTTGTTTTGAATCCCTTGTAATAATACGTTTATGAAGCTTCTCTGCAATATTGTTGGGGTCTATATGATTCATTTTACTGACAATAGCATTGAAGTGACCCATGATTACGATAGTCTGTTGCCTGTGTGTACTATTATGGCATGCTCCACAGATTAAATAATCATAGGTGTGTTGGGGTATCACTATTTAAACTCAATTGATTTGACAGCGCATCATGCGATCAAGACCGCGGACTGCAGCCGAAACGCATCATGTTGGGCACTAGCTCTGTAAGGACTGGTTGCTAGAGTTATTTGAACTTTGACTTAAAGCACCGCATTTTGAATTACACTTGGTGGTCCATAATTGCTTTCATTCCTGCCATTGGATGTGGTGAGTCGGGATCGCGTGTTTCTTTATATATATTCAGGGACATTATAGTTAGTTGAACATTTGACTCTTATAAAACCAGCGAAATTTGCCTGTTATAGTTAGTTGAGCTAACTATAACTCGCGCACCCGCAATGCACTGCTGATGATGACAAATATTACATCACTCATGACATGGTCAGTGACATCACTGATGACATCTCAAATGACATCAGTGATGTCACCACTCATGACATCATCCAGTGAATGTGTGTTTCTGTAAAGTTTAAATATATTTTTTATATATATATATGCCTATGTTTATTGAAGAATGAAAGCATTTACAAGTGCCTAAAGGAATTATTTTGTCGGTGCGTGACTGACTGTATAAGTGAGTGATTGAACATGTCTTCCTGAATGCATGGGTTAGTGACTAAACTGTGTGAAAAATCTGTATTAGTCTCTCCATGTGTAAGCAACTGCATGGGTTGCTGAATAGCTACATGAGTGTCTATATAGGTTATTGATTTGTTGTCTGAGTATCTGTATGGGTCCCTGAGTGTCTGTGTGGGTGGATGTATGAGTCTGTGCATAGATGTCTGAGTGGGTGATTCAGTGGTAGTATGGATTAAAAAGTGCATCTGGGAAGGGCTGTATGGGTGAGTTAGTGTGTCTATGGGAGTGTTGGTGAGTAGATAAATGTCCCAGTAGTATATCTGTGACTAACTACATATGTTGTTAGGCACTATATGTGAGTGTTGGAGTATATAAATGAGTATACATGAGACTTAGGTACTTGAAGAGTGGTTGTATAAATAAGTGTCTGCTTCTATCAGTGATTGTATCAGACAGTAAATATGTGTTAGTATCTGTAAAAATAAGTGATGTGGTATGTCTTAAAGTAACGAAGTTGGTGTGTATAACTGTATACAAAAGTACATGGGTATGTAATTGATTCTTTGCATTACTGACTAGGTGTGTGAGTAACTCTGTGGATGAGTGGCAGAGTGTGACTACATGTATAGATGTATGTTTTCTTCTCAAAAGTATATCTAAATGACTGTAAACAGTATATGAGAGCAAGCGATAACCCAAAATATTTTAAACATTTATATATTTCTAACTATAATAAACTTATATTATCATAAATATATTTTGTCAAAATCTTGTTGGTGCGTCCTCCTTGCGCGCTCGGTGTGCGATTGCAATGTGACCTTAAAAAAAAGCATTTGATTGCTTCATAACATTTCCCATTGTAACAGTTGGATGACCCCATCCATTTTACTCATTCTCTCTACGGCGTTTGATGAGAGATACCTCTTCTGCTTAGAAAGCTTTTTTGAAAAGTGTTTTCCTGTGTACACATATCTTATACTAAACACAACATGCAACAATCATCTTGATCAATATTCATGGTATGTACATTAGCCTTCCACATGTGATTGCCATGTATCTCAAACGTTCCATCAAAAAACAAATATGTGTTACACGATGATCCTTGTGTGTGTGTGTGTGTGCACATTATTGTGCTCCCTTTTGACCTGGGTATTCGTGGCTCTAAGAAGTATCAGGAGCCATGGCCAGAGTGCACATCCTAGATCACATGTGACAAACAGTAAACAGCATTGTGTAGATTTCTTTTGCTGTACGCTCTGTTGTCAGGCTTTACCAATATAGTAGTGTGTTATATGTGAGACTTTCAGATTCACATTTGACATGCATTGCTTGACTGTAATGAGTGTTATCACTGCGTATGACGTAGCCTCACTGCTGATCCTCCCTCCATCTGAGAACATTCACATGTGTACGCTTCGCGATAGAAACACTTTTAATAATACCGCACACCATTGACATGCGTGTCTGTGCATATCCACAACCTTGACGACATGTGATGTTCGCCATTCAATCTTTTCAAACACCATCTCATTAGCGATACTTGCCGCCCTCCCGACACGTGCTACACTAATGTAAATTGCACACTCTGCAAGGTCAAAACTACACATAAGTACACTTCCTGGCCAGGCTTGAACTGAACAACGCCCAAGTTCCCGGAATAATTATTCACACCCCTACTCTGGCCTGGCGTACGCAAGCCCAGCCCCTTTACGGGAAAGAAAAAGTTCTTCTTAAAATTAGCACCCGGCCCTAGTGGGATTCCGAATGCAATTTTTAAAGCTAAAATCAGGTACTGGCCAGAAATATTAACGCTCCTTTTTAATGACATTATTATCTCAGGCTGTATTCCGGATTCATGGAAGGACAGCATTATACAGCCGATATACAAAAGTGGGCCCCAGGATAACCCGGCAAATTATCGATTAATTACCCTCACAGACGTAGATGCGAAAATATTTGCAAGTTGTCTGTTGGAGGAGTTAGAAACTTGGGTGGAAAAAGAAGAAGTGATCCCTATTTTTCAAACAGGCTTTAGGAAGGGAGAATAGACTCTTACTAATCTGATATTATTGTCTTTACTAGGAGAAAGAGCGATATGTAGGAAACAAAAATTGTACATATGTTTTATTGACTTAAAAGCCGCTTTTGACTCGGTTCCCAGAAATATTCTGTGGTCTAAGTTAATGAAGTGGGGTATATCAGAAACTCTTTTAAAAATGATTAAATTATTGTACTCCAAAACCTGGGTTCAGGTCAAAATTGGCGACGGTAGACATACTACCCGCCGTCTTGAAACGAATGTCGGCTTAAAGCAAGGATGTGTGCTCGCTCCTTGTCTTTTTAATTTATTCATGTCTGATCTCCCATCCCATTTTAATGATGTAATCTCGCATTCTCCTGCTGTAATGGGTAAAGAAATTAAATACCTACAGTATGCTGATGATACCATTTTATTGAGTCAAACCATGATAGGATTAAAAAGATTAATACATTCGTTTAATATATATATATAACTCAAAATGGTTTAACAATTAATACAAAAAAAACTATGTAATGTTAATAGGGAAAGGCAAACTAGGGGTAAAGGATTTGCCTATCAATGGTTTGTCTATTGAATGTGTTAAAGCATATAAATATTTAGGGATTACATTTGATGATGGCTTGTCATTTAGACGGCATTTTGATAACTTAGAGGCTAAAGGTTCCTCACTGGCCTTCACTTTTCGAAAACTGAGAGATAAATTATTATGTCCCAATTATGACCACCTGCTTAAAGTTATGAAAGCTAAACTTATTCCCTCCCTGTACTACGGGGCCATAATTTTTAAGGGTAGAGATGTGAAAGTGTTGTAGGGCATTGTGGCAAGGACATATAAATCAGTTTTTAGGATTCCTAGGCAGACCCACGTGCCAATTTAAGATTGGAATTTGGCCTAGGAAATCAGCTCTGTGTTCGTCAAGCTACATTTTTAAAAACATTACTGTCATTATCTCGAGCTGATGAGGGCACGCTGGCCAATATGTGCTGGCGAGAGATTTTAAAAGGCGAATATTCCAGAAGTTGGCAGGACTATTTATCGGAGTGTATCCTGAATTTCGAATGCCCTAAGTTGGAAGATGAAACAAGGAGTAAAATGTTTTTAAAAAATCAATTAATTCAACTGCTGCTCTGTTGTCAGAAGTCTTGGACAAGGATGAGTTGAGGAAAAAAACTCATGTTTGGTCTATTGCCAACTCTTTTGATAAAATGACTGCCCAACCCTATTTATTCTTTCATCAAAAACCCCTAATTAAAAAGAAATTCATGTTATTAAGGTTTGGAATTTATCCAACCAAAGATGGAACCCCTAAATGGGTGTCTAAATGGGCATCAAATATTTGTAGGCTCTGTGAGCAGTATGACGAAACCCTGCTGCATATGATAACATTATGCCCAAAAATTTTGCAGGAACGGAAAACAATTTTAAAACCTATTTTTAAAATAATGGGAGTTAGAACGTGTAGATCGGCATTAATATTTTGCCTAAGTGGTGATAATGTTTATATTATACAGCAATTTGTTCAATTCGTTCTTCATGTGGAAAGGAAATTATGTAAGGTTGATGCCCAAAGTATATGTTAAATTTGTTCCTGCTGAGATATGATGATGCTGCTGGTTTTAGGGGGTTGATTGATTACTTTTATGGCACTTTTTTTACTGTGTTATATATGCATGTTTTTAGAGTACTTTTTAATAATGTCCCGCTTATTATGTTTACTAATTTTATTGTTCGGCATATGTGTACTTTATCCCCGACATTAGCCATACAAAACAGATCATTAAAAAAAAAAAAGTACAAGGCATTTTAGATTTGTCAGTGAAAGTTTTAATGCACCTTTCAAGTAAGCTGATAGCATAAGTTACTTTAGTATTGATTCTGTTATACCAGTGTATTCTAGCGTGTTTTAGTTTTACATATTTGTTGAAATTATTTTTACCTTGATACTGTTTTTAGCTCTGTTGCCTTCTGTTATTGAACATTTGCTGCTAGCCTATTACACTTAATGCACTGTTCACTTTTTGTGATTGAATATTTGCTGCTAGTTTATTGCACTGAATGCACTGTTCACTTTTTTTGATGATAATATAAGTCAACTTAGCATTGATTTGGCAATATAACAGATATAGAGAATCTGTAAAATGCTCCTTTTCCTGCTAGCACATTGTACTTTAGCTTCGGCCCTGTTAGTACATTGCACTTTATTTTGGACCTTGTGGATTGTTATCGAACCATGAAAATATCGACAGATCTATAATCCCTAACTGGAAAATGTTAATCAATTATGGACAATTTATCTTTTATCTATGCTCTGTATCCCCATGTGTTCAATCAGTCATTGTGTCTGTATTGTATTTGATTTCTTTCTTCTTTTGTAATGGTTTTAATTAATCAACAAAGAAAATACTGCTACACGCTTGAGCCAGCGGGCAACGCTGCCCTACAGACACGGGGCGTTGGCTTTTAGGACAATGTAGTGAGCTCATTACTAAGTGTACATGCACACAGTCTTCCGCCACTGCATTACACACGCACATTATGCTTCTACCATGCGCTCTGTTCCTTTCTATGTAAACGTTCGTATAATGTATTATTATTTAACCTTGTGAATTCTCGTGCACTCCAACTCCTTTTTGAACCATGATTACCACTAACAGTTGGTAGATCGTACTTCAAAAACGAAGGATGCACTCAACTCCTGTTTTCTATCAAGCTTTAAATAAACCTTCATTTACCTCCAGACGATTCCACCATTAAATTATTTCTCCCTTTTCAGACACTGAATTGATTAGCTCAAGATGGGCGGAGCGGGAGCACACCCTGCGATGATGCCCTGGGCATTCTGATGTTTTCCATCGTGGTATCAAGACACTGTCCCCGACCAGAGACCTGCACTCCTACCGTACAAACGTACCCCAGACTTGCAGCTTGCACTAACACGTCGGGACACACACCGGTGATGGCATGTGAGCAGTGAAACCTCGGTATGCAGGAACTACTATTGAGCACAGTGCAGGGGAAGGGACTGGGGTGCAGCACCCTTGGTGCACAGGGACATACAAGCGATTTTCCCGTAGCTAATAATGTAGGACTATATTATCAAACAACGGTGATAACATTATTGCCACTTTAGCTGCAGGAAAATGCAGCTGAAGCGGCGATAAGGGGCTTGATGATATGCCCTTCTGAATTCCCATAGAAACCCAGGTTCACACCAGAACCTGGGCTTCTATGGGAATTCATAAGGGCATATTATCAAGCCTCTTATCATCGCTTTAGTGGCAGTTTCCTACAGCTAACGCTGCAATAATGTTTTCGACATTCCTTGATAAAATGGCCCTTAATCTCTGGCCTCATATGTTTCATTTTACGGACTTGCTGCACCACACTCTTTCTCGCGGAACCCAACGTGCTAGACAAATGGGTGAAGGGAGGGTAAACACTAAGGCTGGGCATGGTAGGCCGATGCCTGTCTCCTCCTTCCTCTCTTCTTTTGACTCTACTTCCCCTTCTCCCTTCCACCCACTTCCCCTCCCTCCCATTCTCACTATCGTCCTTTCATTTGTACTACCTTTCTTTACTTCTTCCACATAGCACACATATTTATGTTTCATTTTTGTTTTGCAGGTTTTCTACGCTGCATCCACTGGAGTCCAACCCACATTTTTTATATTATACTCTTTCTTCTATTAAAGCTACGTTTCTATTTATTTGTGTTTTAATAAATGTTACTTTTTTCAAATAAATAACTGAGTGTATGTAGGAGATGAGGAGAGACAACCTTTCTAATATTACAGTGCACCTACCAAACATAATCTAACTGACTATTACACAAATGAAGCCTGGGTAATTCTACTACTGCAAGAGTTCTATGAGTGTTCACTTTATAACACCATGAGTACTGCCTGTGTGATTACAGAACCAATAGGGCACTGCCTAGGACCTCCGAGGCTTCAGGGACTGCCGAGGCCCACCCTGCATATTTGAGTAAAGCCCCGGGGTGTGGCGATCCCTGGACTTCAGTTGGCCTCGAAACCCCCGAACAATTAGTAAACAATACCCGGGAATGTGGCGGTCCTATGGGCTGCAAAACGTCTCTGTGCCCTTTCGTGCCTAATTTACATGTGACATTAAGATCCCCAGTCCTACAGAGACCCCACAATATAATAATTGGATTTGCCATGGAACATTACCCACCAGGGACCTCATTTAAAGGAACGAGTGAAACCCCGCCTTTTTTTGTTGCTTTTTGTTTTTTCTCTCCATTTTTACCATGCACACCCCCTCTATTAAAGCGATACAGGGTTTTCCTCCTCTCACTTCAACTAGTCAGACAAGGGTTTGCTATCACAGGGTGGAAGCCATGCACCCACCCTCTAATAGCAAGCATAAATGTCCCGTGGATGGACACCCCGGGACATTGTATGACCTGCACCAGGGAGATCGCCCTCCCTAGGTCCATGATGCATTTGTTAGTATAAACACATACTAACACTACTTACACACCTGTAGTACAGAGACCAGACTGTAGTGAAGTAGCAGAGGAAGCACAAAATCTAAAAATATAAATTCTACCAGAAGTCAGATAACATAGTTCAATGAGGCGACGACCCTGGTATGAGTGGCAACAGCTACACAAAGAAAACGGGTCTTCAGCACAACGCAAGCAAAATTTGAAATATTGATGAGTGCTGCCTTCTTTTTACCTTCTCCCGCTCGTAGAATTACATACTAACATTCTACTATGACTTACATTGGAATACTACACAGAGCACTTTACAGCAATGAGCTCATGGTTTCATCCACAACTCTTGAGACCGGTAGGGGTGAGTAGTTTGCTTCCCACTCCCTGTATTGTATAAATGCAAACTGACAATACTTCCACAGGTATTCTACAGCGCCTAGAGCACATCACTTTACAGCAATGAGCTCACAATTTAGGCTCACGGTTTAATCCCTGAGTCTTCACACCAGCAGGGGTGAGTAGTTTGCTTCCCACTCCCTACATACTATTAACGCATACTAACACTAATTACACACTTCTACTACAGCCACTAGTATCCTACAGCATCCAGAGCCCATCAATTTACACCAATCAGCTCGGTTTCATCCCTGACTCTTCACACTGGTAGGTGTGACTACTTCGCTTCCCACTTCCGGTAGAGTATAAACGCACGGTACCGGTCAGTCGTTCGCTTCCCACTACCTGTATGGTATAAACGCCTACTAATACTACTTCCACACATATACTGCAGCACCCAGAGCCCATCCCTTTACAGCAAGTACCTCGGGTTCATCCCCAACTGTTCACACCGGTAGGGGTGAGTACTTCGCATCCTGCTTCCTGTATACTATAAAAACACATTAGAGGTCAGTAGTTTGTTTCCCACTACCCGTATGGTATAAACGCCTATTAACACTACTTGCACACGTATGCTACAAAGAGCTATAGTGTAGTTCCTATATTCCCAATAGGCTCTGCGCATTGGAATAATAAATCCTGTAGTTTAGACGTAGGACTGAGGTCGACTAGGTCTCTACTGAATCTATTAGACTTAATTCTGAGTGCCAGCTAGCTCAGAGGTCACTAGAAACTTTCTCGAATTCATAAGAAGGGATTAGTTTCTGACAACCGCATAAACATGGCAACTTTGTTTCCCAAGAATAAGAAATCAATCTCTAGAGTCGCGGAAACAATAGATAGCTATTTTACTCAGTCAATCGTGCATGCTTCGTTTCACCAGAGGTGCTGAGAAAATAGAGAGACAGGCGTTTTCAATAAAAAGTATTTATTGAACAGTCTTCTTTCTCAAGCATAAGAAATGTACTGCTACAATTGTAATACTGGTTATAAAGTACAGGGCATATAATACGAAAAGTGTTATAAAGTAGTACTGTAAAAGCATGATATGGTTTCTAAGCCATAAATTGCCTAAAACATATAAAATACATACAGTGATAAAATAATGACTAAAAGTACTCAACTGATGCTTCTAAAATACGCCTACCCCAGTGTACCTAACGTAGGTCTAGTACAAGGGAAGAAGTAAGGGAGGAGTAGTTTAAGTTTAGCATTTCTCTGCCAAGAGTCTGTCCAAGAATTCTCTAAGGGTCTAATTATGCTCTGTACCTTGGTTTAGAATGAAGGAGGTCTTGTATCTCTATCTCAGGACTCGTTCCCAGCAACCCGCAAGGGTAGCCTGGAAACACTGGAGCTGGATTTCTCGGCAGTGCGTCAGCTGGAGGGTCGGCTTCCTTCGGCACTTGCTGCTGCAGGGCTTCAGGCAAGTAGTAAGTCAATCTGCTCCAAACCACCATGTGTTTGTCTGGGCAAATCTAGGCATATTTATACTTTGAAGGTGCCAAGTTTGACGTATGATTGGTCTTACTAATGTCATCAAAGACTCAGTTCTTCCAAAACTCCATGATTTCCCAGATAAATTAGTATTCAGGCAAGGGGGAGTCACTAGCTGCTGAAGTTGGGTTTCTCTAAGAAATCGCTGTTGATTCATGGAACTTAGTGGAAGTAGCCATGCCGTATTTGGGCTGCACAGGCTTAGTCTAAATATGGTAATGATTTCTATGCCTATCTATGGATAGGATAATCTATACCTATATAAGGACATGAATCGGGAAATTTTACACTAGGGTCCTAGATTCATTAACAACACCCACTCCACGATTTTAAGTTCAATAAAACTAAACGTATAAGCACTGAACATATCTAAAGCTGGTGTATACAATCCCACCCAAAATACAACATACACATTGCATTTGAAAAGGCTTGTTTAAATGTAACGAGTATAGAGCAAACAGGTCTCTATAGACTTGAAGCATAGTATACATTCTATCATTTGTAAAATACAGTCATGAAATGTCTGAAGTTTTACAGAAAGGAAAAAAAAATTCGAGACCATCCCATATCATAGTTTATAAAATGTTTTTGTACTGATTATTTAGCCAAATATTGTCAACAGGAAGTTTTTCAAAAGAAATCTTGCTCTCTAAGAATAGTTCTACTTTAAGCAGATTACTCTGTGTCAAAAGTTCTATTTTGAAAAAAGTTCAAATTGGTAGATAGTTTGTTTTGAAAAAATGAAGGCCGAATTTCAGAGTTCAGAGAACGCCGTGTGAATTAATCAAAAGTAATTCTCGGTGTCAGGAGAAAACATCAGATCGTCTAGGGTGGCAAAAAAACCGTCTACCGTAGTAGGTGAAAGTGGAACCACTTCAGTTAGCAGATCAAAAGTGCAGAAGTGTGGATCATCGCGGTCAGCATTTGATGCATTAGCAATGTCCGAAGTAGATGGTACCTGTGTGCCTGTAGTGTCTCGTATCTCACCCTCAGTTAGACTTGCCGGTGAGACCTCAATGAATGCCGTCATCAGAATTGGGAGCCGTTTGGGGCAACTCGATGCATGAGTCGTTACTGGACCGAGCAAAGCGTCAACATCCGATGGCAGTACTGATGGAAGTGTAAGACAAATGTCCAACACGCATTCCTGTCCGCAAAGCAGGCATCGTAGAACAGGTAAGATGCAATCTTGCCAGATTTGTCTGAACGATAGAAACCAAGTCGTGTTCAGATCTCTTAAACGAACCAAGCCAAGAATCTGTGAAATTCTCTCACGATACTTCATGGCAAGGAGGCATTGTTCCATGGTAGTCCAGGTGTTGCTGGTGACTGGACTTGCCATATCGGAGCAGAAGGAATAAAAATAGAATTCCTGCTACTAGTCCCAAGATGAGAGGCAGGTCGCCGAACACAGAGTGCACGAAATTTGGGAAAATGCCGAGGACTGCTTCAAATGGTGTTAACAGTCCTGAAAAAATCGTCCTAAATACATGTGCGATGCCTCTGGTATCAGACATGCTTAAGATTTGACTTAACATTTCTGCGAAATGTACTGGGCAGTTTGTTGATAATAATGCATGTATCTCTGTAGAAGACCTTGCAACTTGCAGATCATACGTTTCTTTAGACGAGGTCAGTGGCACAGTTTTTTGTAAAAGAACGACTTTCATTCTGCTTAAAGTATCAATTCGTATAGAAGAGATATTCAGTGAAGGCCATAATTTCGGCCCCCTATCTGTTTTGTGCGTTGGATACAATACTTGCATACAACAAGTGACCATGGACGAGACACTGACTAGATACGTTTTCCCTGGCAACATGCCACAACAGCTGTGGTCGTTGAGCATAACGTAACTGCCATTGGATAGCTGCCTGAAAATTGGTTCTATCACTGCGGAGGGTGTACCGTGCAGATGGCATGAAAGGTTATTTGCAGAACCTTCGCAGGCTCCGTGTAAATTAATACCTTTGCAAAAAAGTGTACCACTTAGTGAGTTCTTACAATTATTACCACTAAGGAATACCACCTTTCCCTTATTCCAACATTTGTGTGTGTATGGTAAAGTCCAGGTAGACTTAATGTATTCTTTACCCAACCTTTCATACAGACCCGCTGGTATATGCTGTAGACAATACTGAAATTGGAAAATCGTCACTGGTATCGTGATGGTGCCATGTATTATCCATTCAATGACAGGCTTCTCAGAAACTGTCAATGGCAATCTTTCCAGTTTTTCAATGCTCAGCACCGTATAGTCTGCTCCTTTTTGTGCCAAAGAGGTTTGTTTATCTGTAAGGTTAAATACAGAAGACAATGACGTGGTGTTGATTAGACGCCATGGCACGTAGCCTGAACGGAGATTTTGCAACATCATTATGGAACGTAATTGAGACTGGCCATGTTTTAACATTAGCATGTCCTGCTCTATTATGTCAATTTCAGAGGATACAATGGCGTCCAAAGAATATATCCTGGAGGACAGAGTTGTTAACCCATTGTCCACTACAGAGAGAGCTTTCTCTAAATTAATACGATCAATTTCTCGTATTCTTTCTGCAGTTCCCATTTGCGTTATTTTCCAAGCTTCGTTGTACGCAGCGTATATACCGGCGTATATGAAAGGTTTTTGATGTGGTTTGCGAGGCCCCATTGAGAAATCTCGCAAATCATTGTCTTCGTTAAGTAAAGATAAGTGTTGTTTGATTTCTGGAAGTGTAGATTTCTGTAGCCACTCAAGGCATAGATTTTCTACACTATAAGTAGATACTATCCCTGGATGTTGTCTCTGGGAGTATCTTGGATCTGGCCTATTCACAGTGAACCCTTGTGTTTTGTCCAGGAATCCATATTGACAGTTATTCGTGTCTATGGGCCAGATTAACCATTTTTTCCAATCGGGATTAGTTCTGTTTTGTTTTAAAATATAGGGTACGTCTACCTCCTCTTCTGTAATATCATCACTGTCAGGTGTGGGTTAGGTATAGACGGTTTGTTTAAATCTTTTATCTTAGCCAGGCCCAGACAAGAAGTTTGTTGAACAGTGTCATTTAAAAACAATATTTGTTCAGGTATAATGCAGGCTCTGAACAGGGCTTCTAAACCTTGCACCTGCCAATCTTTCGTGCCCCAGACAGTTTTTGCCTCAATGTTGTCTTTCCAAAAGTCAAAACCTAATGTAGACAGTTGAGCATAAAAGTTTGCAGAATAAATTTGTTTAGTATTGGTCAACATTGTTTTCATTCCTGTCTTCTTTTCATTTTTGAAATAAAAAGTTTCTGGATTTGTAACATTAAACCCTGAGAAGTATAGAGACTTTTCATAAAATGTTTTTGAGCTGACCTTTGACGGCGTTGGACAATGTTCCCATTGATTGTGAGTAAAAACATTTCTAGTGCTTGCAGATTTATGCAAATGATGGTGACCATAATGATTAAAACAATACATTTGTTCATAATCTGATGAACCTTCTATGTATTCATGTTCTGTGACTTTAGCTGACATTTCTAGACCTGTCATCATGTTATTAACAGTATCAAAGTCCCAATCATCAAAAAATGTGTTGGGTGAGACAAAGTCACTCAAAGACACCTTAAATTGTTGTGGAATCTTCAGCAACTCCACCGGGGCATAGATGTCATAATCAGTTCTGTCCCATGCTATACCACCAGGTATAGGAACGACTGTGATGTTCACTGATGAGAGGTCTCTTTTTTCACGATGAGATGGTTTGTGAGGTTTCAGGAGCAAGTTGACTTTCTTACTTGCTGTGTCCATTGTACTGTATTTTCCATCTATCATCCTTGCCAAACATAACACCAGTATGAGCCAGAGCAGGAGGAAAAGTACACTTAGCACAATCCAAAATTTAACCCATGGTGAAATCAGATATGTGTTTTCAAGTTGATGAAAGAGTTCTGTTGTTTTTTCTTTAAAAGTTTTATTTGCTGGTTTTTCTTCAGGTTCACTGGGATCCTCAGAAAATGTATCAACGTTGATGAAATAGCAGGAGGCAGTTCTGTCAATTGTTGGAATTGCATTAGGATTGTTATTAATCTTTGGAGTTGCTTCTTCCTTTGTCATATATGTATAGTCAGAGGCTACATCATTGTAGACAGGTGTTTCTTGACGAACTGTTATTTGGGTATCCAGAGGCATAAGTTCCATGGCTTTGTTGCACAGTCCTTCTTTTCTTACTGCAGGTTTATCAAAGGTGATAAGTCTTTCAGTTTGAACCTCTTGGATTGTAGCAAGATTTGGTCTTCTGCTACATCTTGGGAGTCCACTGGGTGTACTACTTATTATCGGCCACATGATTGTGGTTTGACCCTTTTACCAGCAAGGAGCGGTAGTACTACTGATATTGTTCCTTGGATTGCCAAGATAGGTACTGCTTTTCTGTAAGAAGGCCCAAATTCCTTCTTTACCGCGATCTTTTCCCTGACTAGATCCCCAATCTTTGGAATTCAGACAGGTCTTGCTGGGACAGGTGGTTTTTCTTCAGTGGTTGTTGGCTTCTGTATCGTGTTACTCAGACTTCTTCTTGTTTCAGTTAAGTCCTGTAAGACAGCCAAACGATCTTTGACATCAAAGGCTTTTTGTTCCACCACTGAAGTTTGACAACCGAGGTGTTCGATTAACATTCTAGTACCAAACAGTAATTCATACGGAGTGTTTCCACCCAGAGAATTTCTTGGCAGATTGTTAAGACTACGTTGGACACTTATTAGATGTTTGACCCAACCATCACCCGAAACTTAGCTGTTATGGATTGCTTTATGTCAAGGTTTTTTCTTTCCACTACTGCATTACCCTCAGGCTGGAAGGGACTAGAATACCACAATGCAACGCCCAAGCTAGCCATGGCCTCCTTGTAAGCTCGAGAGCTAAACGCAGGACCCTGGTCAGAATGTAGCGTGCCGATTGCGTATGTGCTGATAAAGACTCGCAAATCCTTTATAACAGTTCTGGCGTCAGCCGAGCGCTGCGGCCACATCCAAATAAATCGTGTTCTAGTAGTTGTGGGACCGCATTCGTCCATTATGACATTTGCGTGTAGATAGTCTAATGCTGTCTAACAGTGGTATCTGAACTGGGCTGGCTACACTGTAGTCAGGTATCTGGTGGTGTTCAAAACTATGATATCCGTAACAGGTATCGCAGTTGATTCCAAATTCGTAAACCTGGACACTCATCCCTGGCCACCAGTACATCTCTTCTAGTTGTATTAGCGATTCTAAGATCCCTATATGTCTCAGACCCTCTCCCATATGTGCTTCGTGAACCAAAGCACCTCTCTTGTTCCTGTTTGGAATTACTCTGTCCCCCACTCCAGGGATTCGAGCAAAAGGAACGGAATTTGCATCAATTATGTATGTATTTGTGAGTGGATAGTTTAGAGGTAATGCTGCATAGCTGCCTTCCATTGAGACTTTTACCACTAGTAATGTTTCACCATCTATTACTCTTTTCGATCGAGTGATTGTAGCTACGGAAGCCGTTTGCACAGCTGCCTTTGCGGCTTCATCAGCCAATGAATTCCCTGCAACGTGAACGCCATCACGCTGATGACTCAGTGTATGAATCGCTTAAGTCTTTTTTAGTTCTTTCTGTATTAGAACTACTTGTTCCCAAAGCGTGTTATGCATAATTGTGCCACCTTTTGTATTTCTGAAACCGTTTCGAACCCTGTTCTGCAAATGCTTGTTGTAAGATTCGACGCAGAAATACGAATCGCACACTATTAGTGTGGGGAATTCGCGATAGGTATTCTCAAGCGCCATCTTGAAAGCCTGTAGTTCAGCTCACTGAGCTGTACAGTGTCCGAGTGATTGAGTTTTAGTGACCATAGGTCTAAATTTACCTTCGCGCCAGCAACCTTTAACAATCGCGCACGCAGCACTATAGGCTTGTTTACCCCCAAATGCGGGCTGGGCTGATCCGTCTGTATAGATTGTACATCCGTAATGTTCTAGAGGCAGAATCTCGGTTGGCAGAGGACATTCGAATTCGTATTGTAGGAATTCTTGTGTCTTCAAATAGGGGTCAAAGACGCATTCAACTTCTGTTCCAGCAAGAGAGTTAACTCATTGTATCCATCTCGGATGTAAAGCTTTTGCATTGGGAATGCTTGCTTTCGTCACTGCCTCTAAGGCAGGTACAGGTGTAACGATCATTATGCGTTTACCCTGTGCGAGAGCTCTCTCCTTTGCTACTGCAGTTTGAACCGCTGTCAGAATTTTTTCTGTAGAAGTGAATTTTATTTCAGCTTGTGTGTACAAGTGTGATTTGTAAGCTATTGGTACCTTTTCACCTACATTAAAGGTTATGTACGTGAACCCGCATCTCCCTAGGATGATTCAGATCACAAGATTGCGTGTATTATCGCGTGTTTCCAATTGTGTTTTTGCTAACATGTCTGCTTGTACTGAACGCAAATTTTCTGTATGGTTTTGAGTCCAATTTGTTGGTTTGAAATCAGGTTTGATTAGTTCGTAGAGAGGTTTAACTCTTTCTGCGTAATTTAGAACATAAGTTCTTCATAAATTCAGGAAACCAAGAATTGACTGTAAGTTTTTCAGTGTCTTTGGAGGTTGGAGCAGCGCACATTTCTCTAGGAAGTTGGCTGCCAGGATTTTTCCTTCACTTGATAACTTGTATCCTAAGAATAGGACGTTGAGGTGGGCAATTCGTGATTTCTTAAAATTTAATTTGTACCCTTCAGAAGCGAACCCAAGTATTATGGTGTTCACTCTTTTCAAGTGCACGTCCAAATCATCGTCTGTAAGATGGATGTCATTGACATAAGATAATGCCTCATCATCATACATTTGTAGTACCTCTGTTACTCTGGCTGAAAATAACCCTGGACTATTCTTGAATCCTTGGGGGAGAAGGCAAAATTGTCGCTGTGTCCCCATTATTGAGAAAGCCGTCAAATGCTTTCTTTCAGGTGCAATGTTTTGACATAAAAACCCATTTGAAATATCTAATGTGGTTTTATATTTTTTACGCACGATGTTATTCATCAGTGCTGTACTATGTGCATTTTGTACTGCAAATGTTTTGCAACAGGAGTTTAGATGTCTGTAATCCAAAACTAGACAATATGAATTGTCTGGTCTGGACACAGGAAACAAAGGATAGTTCATTGACGAGGTGCATGTTTCAATCACCCCTTGGTATTCAAGTTGATTTAAAATCTCCCTGACTCGTTTTTTAGCTTCTTGCTTAACTGGATACTGCCTTTGTGCAGTAGGTGGATTTTTTAAATGGATTTTATGGTGAGGAGAATCCTCATCCCATCCAACATGATTTGTATGTAATGCTGGAGCCTGGGTCACAGCCCATTTTCTGGCATAGGTGTATTTTTTATGAATAGGAATATGATTTGAGAAGGCTGGCATAATTATCTCTTCGCCATGTGGGCACTTCCTGACAAATTCAAGTGGCCAGTCTCGTTCAGCTAGAGGAATGTCATAACCCTTAGAAAGCTTCTCCCAAAAGAGTGCCTTTATTTTTCTAAGTATGTCCCCCTCCATCCGGAGTGTTACTTCATATAACTTGTGGGGTACACTAACCCTGGTGTCGGCAGTTTCAACTTGAATGCATTCATTCAAGTCCACTGTCTCCAGATGATCCATCAGGATCTTGCGAGCTATGGTCATTTCTGCTGCGCTGTCTAGCATTGCCTGGGCCCACTCCCCGTTCTTGAGTTGTGTCCTCAAGATCCTCAGCATGTCTGATCTTTATGCTTGCTACCTTCTTCTTGGTGAATTGAGTTTTCTTATTTTTAGGAATGCGCTGTTCGTCTTTGGACTTCATGCGTTCTTCTTTTTGTTCTGATCGTCCTCTCCTCTTGGATTTCTGCGAGGAAGTCTGAAAGGTACGAGAGGAACGTGTATCAGTATCTTGATATCTATCAGGTTTTCTTAAGTTATCCCTATTTCTAAGGTTATAACTTTTTTCAGAGGGCTCCCGTTGGGGAGACCTACCTTCCCGTTGGGGAGACCTACCTCTGGACTGAGAATGCTTCTCTTTAGGAAGTGTCTGTTTAGTATTTTCCCACTTCTTTTAGGAGTAGTGAGATTATTTTTAATGAAAACTTTTTCAGGATTTTCAGTTAGTTGGGGTTTTAACGGTTTTCCACCCAAACTATCTCTACCTAGTTCTTCATATGATTTTTCAATAATTCTTGCAAGCTCATATGGTTGGTCTGTTATATCTGTTTCTTTTAACTTCTGGCGGATTGCCATGAATGCTGCTTCACCTTTAATGTTGGCTAATAGTATAGCCGAGGCCTGTTTGAAATCTTTCAGTAATTTCATACCTAGATTTAAGGCTGGTTCTGGACCGTATTTGTTTTGAATCTGTCTCAGAACGTCTGGTATTACCGCCATAGACGGGACAACATGTGTTTTTGTGTAGATTGAAGCAAAGGCTGTACCCCAAGTGTCACAGTCCTCTACATGTGGTGCAATCCCCATTGGTAAACAGATTGTCAGAATTCTGTGTTTCTCATGAGGTGTACTATCAGGGCATACTGCCTCAATTTGAGTAATTTGTTGTGCTAACCAAAACGGAATTTGTTCCCTTTTGGCAGGCAGTTTACCATTGACTGATTGTATAGTCTGAGGTGTGATTTTGTTTGTGTCCCCCTGGTGAGGGGTGTGTTGTGGAATCCTTACAGTAGGTTGGACTGTTAAGGTCCGCATGACATATTGAACCAATTGTCTATGTATTTTAATTAATTGTTTTAACTGTACTAACAGTTCTGGGCCTGTCATTTTCTCAATGTCAGGATGTGGTGTATAGCTGGCTACACCCGGCCATGTTGCTCCTGGTCTACCTAGTGAACCGAGCCTGGTAATGTGATTTTGATGTTGTAGGGCGCCTTTAAACCAGAGCTGATGCTCTTGGTAAGTTAATAGAATTTCAATGTCCTCTTAAGGAACGTATTCCTCTGGAGGTTCCTCTACTTTGTAGTAGTGGAACTTGTGTGTTCCTCCATCTGCTGGAGGAAAATGAATCCATGAATACAATACCTCTGTCTGCCGATATTCATGTGCCTCTATAACAAAGATTACTTTACCACCTCTCGTTGATACTCCATTATTTATCAGTTTGTAAGTTATAGTTTTCCTTACATTTACCAGGATGTTTATAACATCTGGGTCATTCTGTAACCTATTTCTGTCATCTAAATCTGCTTGTGCTGCTGCTGCAGCTAATTCTTCGTCACTAATCATTTTTTACTGAGGGAAGAGTTTGCAGAGCAAGTTTCATGGAAGCAAAGATTAGGTGCACACTATTTTGGAACACTGTATCCTTCAACGTTGAACAAACCAAAAACTAATACACAGGATTTTCCGTTCTACTCAGTTTTGGCAGATATTAGCCTTTCACCCACTCCAGACGTCTATTGGAGTTTTTATGGGAGAAAGGGGTCTGTGTGAAAAGCACGACTCAGTTACTCTAGTATCTAGCGTTAAATTATCGCCTTACCAAACGTTGGGCGCCATGTAGTGTAGTTCCTATATTCCCAATAGGCTCTGTGCATTGGAATAATAAATCCTGTAGTTTAGACGTAGGACTGAGGTCGACTAGGTCTCTACCGAATCTATTAGACTTAATTGTGAGTGCCAGCTTGCTCAGAGATCACTAGAAACTTTCTCAAATTCACAAGAAGGGATTCGTTTCTGACAACCACATAAACATGACAACTTTGTTTCCCAAGAATAAGAATAAGAAATCAATCTCTAGAGTCACGGAAACAATAGTTAGCTATTTTACTCAGTCAATCGTGCATGCTTCGTTTCACCAGAGGTGCTGAGAAAATAGAGAGATGGGCATTTTTAATAAAAAGTATTTATTGAACAGTCTTCTTTCTCAAGCATAAGAAATGTACTGCTACAATCGTAATACTGGTTATAAAGTACAGGGCATATAATACAAAAAGTATTATAAAGTAGTACTGTAAAAGCATGATATGGTTTCTAAGCCATAAATTGCCTAAAACATATAAAATATATACAGTGATAAAATAATGACTAAAAGTACTCAACTGGTGCTTCTAAAATACGCCTACCCCGGTGTACCTAACCTAGGTCTAGTACAAGGGAAGAAGTAAGGGAGGAGTAGCTTAAGTTTAGAATTTCTCTACCAAGAGTCTGTCCAAGAATTCTCTAAGAGTCTAATCAGCTCCGTTCGTACACGAGAGACGACCGCCGGGAATAGACAGAGGAGGGATTGCCAGAAGCGGCACACCGCCTCAGAAGAAATTTACTCGTTTCTTCAAACTTGGCACGGAATAGGAATCCCCTCCCGGCTTCCCGCCTGAAGGCATAGCGGGATACAGCGCTACACTATCTCTACAGGATTACTAAAAGAGATATGATAACCACGTTCATATACTACCAGTGATCTTTCTTTCAACCAGCCTCGGCTGTGTTTGTACACACAGAATACCCTTTGCTTGAAACAGAGCTTGTAAAGACCCAGACTTACTCCAACCACACAGTGGTATTGGGAGTTTAAGCCCTGAAGAGTCGTGTTTGACTCACCCACACACGACGAAACACGTGTCGGCGATTTCTTTCTCAAAAGTCTGGAGAAAAGTAAAACAACTTGCTGTAACAAGAAGTATCACACCAAAGAACCTGCTTCTGCGTTTTCCTTTTACTGTTGGTCATTGAACCTTGTCTTGATATATACATATGTAGTTGCGAGAGCCTTTTTCAGTGTATAATTGTCTTGTCTTTGACTTGTTTAGACGGTTAAGGAGGTTTTGCCGTCTGCTCTTTACGCACTACACTACGAAACCCTTGCTTTTCACACACTTTGTAACGTTTCAGCCCAGGCAGTGCGCCCCCGTAGTCCTAATTTTCTAAAAACCCCATGCACAGTTTCTCAGCTCCGTACCTTGGTTTAGAATGAAGGAGGTCTTGTATCTCTATCTCAGGACTTGATTTCCCAGCAACCCGCAAGGGTAGCCTGGAAACACTGGAGCTGGATTTCTCGGCAGGAGAAAAGACAGCATCTCTCAGTGCGTCAGCTGGAGGGTCGACTTCCTTCAGCACTTGCTGCTGCAGGGCATCGGGCAAGTAGTAAGTCGATTTGCTCCAAACCACCGTGTGTTTGTCTGGGCAAATCTAGGCATATTTATACTTTGAAGGTGCTGAGTTTGACGTATGATTGGACCTAATAACGTCATCAAGACTCAGTTCTTCGAAAACACCATGATTTCCTAGATAAATTAGTATTCAGGCAAGGGGAAGTCCCTAGCTGCTGAAGGTGGTTTTCTCTAAGAAATCGTTGTTGATTCTCGGAACTTAGTGGAAGTAGCCATGCCGTATTTGGGTTGCATAGGCTTAGTCTAAATATGGTAATAATTTCTATGTCTATATAAGGATTGGATAATCTATACCTATATAAAGGCATGAATGGGGAAATTTTACACTAGGGTCCTAGATTCATTTAATACAAGACCACATCACTTTACAGCAATGACCTCACGGTTTAGGCTCTCGGTTTCATACCCGAGTGTAGCACCATATCATATCAGCACCATGTCACTCTGAGCAACACCGCACTTTCAGACCGATAATAGTGACTACTACGCTTCGCACTCCCCCACAGAGGTTACAGTACTCCTACCCTCCTTTCCAACTATTTTCACCCTTTTTTCCCCTTAATCACTTCAACTGAATCACAAAATGGCGGCCAACTCTTCCTAGTTGCAACCGCTCATAGTGCTCACAGCCACCCACTTTTGTACCACTTTGTTCGCCATAAGTTGGCAGGGTATGCTCAGACGTGAGTCCCTTGCTCACTTTGCCACTGCATTCAAGCAAGCCGGGCTGAAGACGGCTGAAATGCCAGAAACTGGTCCTCGGAAGCTTGTTTCCGGTCCAGGGAAGGCATGGCTTGGCAGTTCGGGCTGGACTGTTCCCATGAGGCAGAGGGTCAGACTGATTTGCATATGGCCATGTCTGAACTAGGGTGGCAGAGTGGGCTAAAGAACGGTGATGGATTAAACCCAGATCTGTTGACTGGGTATGAGTGTTTGATTGGTTCAGATGCTCCGTCCATCACCACCCACTTTTGTACCACTTTGTTCACCATAAGTTGGCAGGGTATGCTCAGATGTGAGTCCCTTGCTCACTTTGCCACTGGATTCAAGCAAGCCGGGCTGAACACAAAGTTCTATTTTGGGGATTAGTTCCCTTTTCAGTGTTTTTTCATTTTCAGGGCTATCAATCCAGGTGTACAAATTGCTCCTCTTTGTTGTTGATCGCATGAGGGGTCTTAGTTCTTAATCTGATTATGTATCTGGCTTCTGTTTGGCATCGTTTCCTGATCCTATCACCACCTCTTTCATAATTTTGTATGGTGTGGATTCCAGAGAAATGCATTGCTCTCCAGTCACTGTTTTGGTATACAATAATGTGTTTTGCTGTGGCATAAGAAGAATATTTATTTTTTACTGCTCGAATATGTTCAAGGATTCTTTTTTTTTAGCAATCATATCGTGCTTCCTATGTATTGCATGCCAACTGTTACATTGGATAACATATATTACAAACTTTATCGTGCAGGTGATGGTTTATTTGATGTCAATTGTCTTGCCTTGGAAGTCCTGTGTGTTTTTATGGTTCTCTCCAATTTTTCATGCCTTGCACGTGGTAAATTTTACAAATACCTGTTGTTGTTGGCGTAACCATTTCGTTGGTGTTTCCTGTTGAAAGTGACTTTGCACAATTAAACCCTTTATTGATTTAGTTTTTCTGTGAGTTATCATAGGGCGTGGTCCAAGTAAGGTGTCAATGTCTGTATCATTGGCTACCAGATGCCAATATTTTTGGATGTTTTTTGGTTGTTTTTTGTAATGAGGCCACATCTTGGCGGTTTCTGTTGTTCATTTTCTGTTGTCATTTTCTCTGTTTTGTAATCAGAGTTTCAGTTCACGTTCTCATTTGCATTTTTTGTCTGCCTTTGCTTCATTTGGTTTCATTGTACCCTCGTGATCTCAATCTCAGTGATGCTTCCTTTATTTTCTGTTTTGCGTCATTTTCTTTTGAGCAGTTCATTTCATTCTTGTGAATTCTCCGTAAGAGATGCTTTCTAAAAGAGACTTAGGGTGAAAGCTTCTACTGTGCAATATGCTGTTTGTTGATGTTGCCTTTTGATACAAAGTGGAGTGAATTTGATCCCCCATGGTATATATCCAGGTGTCAATGAATGCAATACCACTAGTACTTGTGGTGCATGTGGACCTTAAGCCTAAGGTGTTTTCATTCAGTGTGTCAAAATACTCCATAAAATTTCACTCTGAACCGTTCCAAATTATAAACAAGGCATCAATAAATCTGACCCATAAAATGATACTGTTTATATGATTTTGGTTTTGTGTGTTCCAGGCTATTTCTTTTTCCCACCACCCAATCACAATATTCGTGTAGTTTGCAAAAAAGTAATGCCCATGGCAGTTCCGCAATCTTGCTGATAAAGGTCATGATTAAAGAGGAAAATGTTATTTGTTAAGCATAGTTCTATCATTGTCAGTAGCATTTTGGTGTGCTCCAACTCTGATATATTCCTTTGTTGTAAAAAAATGTGCACATGCCTTCCAACCTACATTGTGCTCGTATAGAGCGAGAGCACGTCTATGGTAGCTATGATGTAATTCGAGCTCCAAGTTATTCCAGAAAGAATTCTTAAAAAGTCTCCAGTATCGCGTATAGAAGAGCTCAAACTTTGTGCAATGAGGGCCAGAAAGTGGTCAACATACTCCGATATTTTCTCATAAAGGGAGTTGCATGAGGAGACAATCAGTCTCCGAGGTGGTTGTTTTAGTGACTTGTTTATTTTAGGTAAAAAATATATTGTGGGCAAATCATTTGTCAGAAATTGTAATTCTTCGAGATGTAATAGGTTTGCTTGATCCCAGGATTTTAATTTCACATTCAACTGTATTGCCATATCATTGATAGGGTTCCTTTGGAGCTTGGTATATTTGGAAGTATCATTTAGTTGCCTGTATGCCTCATTTTCATATGCTTCTATGTCCTGTATAACAATATTTCCACCTTTATCCTTGGACTTAATTATCAGTGTTTTGTTCTCCATTACACTTTTTAATGCATTCCTTTCTTTGCAGGTCAGATTTTCTTTTCGATTCAGATGTGTGACCATTTCCATTTTGTCCAATTCCTCTGTAATTGCTGCATCGAAAAGGTCGAATTTGTTTCCATGTGACATTGCTGGGCGGAACCTAGGTTTTTTCTTTAGACCGGTGGGGGGATGCTTGGTAGTTTCTATTTGTAAGTCTTTGATGATTTCTTGTTCTGTAACTTCTCCTTCATCTAGATTGAACAGTAATTCCAGCATATTTTGCAAGTCTGGTATTTGATCTATTGTTAATGCAACGGTCTTATTCTCCATACTTTCTGGTAGTTGTGTTGTAACATTTCCAGACTTCTTTGTGTCATGTACTTTGGCAAGTTTCAATTTACTTATATATTTATATAAGTCAATTTTCGTTTGGGTATAGTCTAAAAGATTTTCCGGTCAGAAGGATAGCCTATTATTCAATAACATTGTTTCTTCATTTGATAATCTGTATGTGGATACATTTACGATTAGGTTTTCCTCTATAACTTTTTCAAACTGCTCAGTGGGTATTTTCTTCATCCGTTTCCCTCGCCTTGTTTTTCTTAATTTTTTGAGGTTTCCATTTTCCCTCTGCCTCTGCCATGTCCTCGATATGTACCTCTCCCCCTTCCTTTTCCTCTTTGTATTGATTGATCAATATGCATTATCCTCAGTTCGTCTAAGAAAGTTGGCTTTGCAATAGATGTATCTCCAGTGGCTAGTTCTCCCTCACCTACATCTGATTCACTCAGTGATTCCCCTGCACTTCTATATTTATTTGGTTGGTAGTTTCTTTTTATGGCATCAAATCTTTTGGCAAAAGTTAGTATTCTTCCATGTGTATATTTCGCATCATCTCTTTTAAATTTTCTTTGCTTGCATCCTCAATTTCAGTCTCATATTTCTCTAGACGTATATATGTATATATATATATTTATACAAGACAAAAGAGATTATGCAGAGGGTAGAATCTTAACTTTTGCCAAACGTTTTAATTGAGCACAACGGGATCACCAGTGCATCCAGCAAGAAAGGCAGTGTGAGGTAAACACCACTAATTTGAGCTCAGAACTAAGCTCAAACAGAGAGAGACAAACCCCGTTGGTCCCTTTAGGCCTACGTCCCTTGACCTTTCTCCATGAATTTCACTTGTTGAAGCAACAGAAGGAACAAGTTGGACACGAGCGAACACCTTTGAAGCAAAACAAAAAGGGAAGAGATTGACGAAAAAGAAAATGAAGTGGCTCAAAGAAAAACAAAGATTAACAAGAAGAGGAGGAAGAACCAAATAAAGGTATAAGAAACAAACTGTAAATTATTCAACCGATAAATCCATTTTAAATTTATCAAATCGGACTCTAACATCTGATGAGGAATCAATATTACGTATGGACTTATTCTTTCGTCCTACAGTTGAGATAAACTATGTAGACATGTAAATTGATCTATTCTTAATTGTGAGGAAACTCAAATTGATGAAATTACATAAAATACCAAAATATCAGGGTCATTTGTAGAGAAGTATGATAACAGACAAGGCATCAGAAATATCTTCAGACTTTACCTTACAAGACATAAATTAATTCTTTGAAATCCATGAATTGGGAACTAACTGTGATCGTGAGTATGATTGTGTTGGGAATGAGGATGTGGGCATGACATTGAGAACTTCGGGATTTCCATTTAACATAATCCACAAAACCGACCTAAAACCCAAATCAAAATATAATTTAAATGTACCACCTGATAACATTGAGGCATTCCATTAAGTATTGATTCATGAGCTATCAATGTTACCAAATAATCATGACTCTTGAGTAAAGGACAATCTAACAAAGGGTCAGAGAGAGGCTCTGTTCAGTTTATTACAGGATACATTGATAGTAATCAAACCCTCTAACAAGGTAGATAATATTGTCTTGATGACTTCAACGATTATCAATCAAAAGCTATTAGACAATTGAATGTATCAAGTTGTTATGAAATCATTAATTTGGAAACATATGAAACATCGTTTCATAGATCTCATGCTATGTTGAATGAATGGTGAAGGGTGGGTCTTTTTGGGTCTTTTTGGGGATGAGGAGTATCAATATTTTTTGAAAAATGAAAGCCTACGATTACCATGCCTATACCTTCTACCAAAGGTACACAAAGATCCCACTAGATAACCAGGCAGGCTGATTGTATCATCTAATGGTAACCTCTTGGAACCTCTTGAAAAATACCTCTATTTTTCTGGATCACTATCTTGCACCATTGGTTAGGGATCTTAGATCATATTGCAAGGATAGCACTGAGCTTTTTAACCTCATACCTGCTTCTACTTTTGTAGTGCTGCGCACGTCCGTTGTCCGTTGTCCGTTGTCTGTCGCGGCCCCGCCCGCTCAATAGAACGTTCCGCACTAGCGCGGAATGTTCAGCGCAGCTAAGGAGTTAAAAGGATTCATGACATCAAATGGGAGAAAAGTTTTGTGATGATATCCTTAGATGTTTGTTTGTTCCTTGTATACATGTATAGATTAAGAGAAAGGTGTAGAGGCTTCCATGTATTTTTTCCAAAAGAGACAAATTGGTCTATTAAATCATACCAAAATGCTTGAACGAATGATGTGTTACTGCTTACAAGAAAATATTTTCGTATTTGACAAATCCTATATAGACAATGATCTGGGACCGCCATTGGAACCTGTTTTGCCCCAGCTTAACAAATTTGTTCCTAGGCTGGTGGTAGGAACAGGTAGTGTGGGTGGATGCCAATGAAAAATACACTGATCATGTGCCATTGTGGTTAAGATATATTGATGATCTTTTTATCATTTGGGATGGAGAAATAGATCTGGCAAGACAATTGACTGAAGTTCTGTCAGACAACAGTTTGAATTTGGGTTTTACTCACACACTTAGAAAAGTATAGTGCAAATTTTTGGATATTGCCTCCACCATCCAAAAAAATAAAGTGGTTACTTGCCTTATTCAGGAAGAAAACAGCGGGTAATAACACAACACACTGAACGTCATTATCCAGCCTCACTCATAAACAGTATACCCTATGGTGAACTGTTATGAGCCCGCAGGAACTGTAATACCGATGAAGGTTTCAATAGAGAACAGAGCAACATCATGCACAGGTTCAAAAAGAGAGGTTACTCAAATAAAATTATTTCCTGAGCTAGACATAAATTACAGGACACTAAACATTGGGAAGTCTTGTTTAAGAATAGGAAGGATTTTGTCACCAAACAATTTGAAATCATTCCCAAAATGACTACCACCTTTAGTTAGAGATCACACAAGTTTAAAACTAATTTAAAGAAACATTGCAGACTCATTCGGGCTGATCCTGTGATTGTGAAGAGTATAGGCAATGAACCTTTGGTCACCTACAGGAGAGCAAGATCCATAAAAGACAAACTGGTGCACTGTTTTCAAACCAATGAGTCTTCAGGAACTTGGTTGCAAAGTAAAGAAGAATTTTACAAATGCAATTCATGCAAGGCATGCAAGCACAGTTACAGTTGCAGGAGCTTCAAAACATGGGATGGAAAAGACAGGATGATTCGTAAATGTATCACCTGCACCACTGATTTTGTAATTTATATCTCAGATATATAGGCAGCACAAAACCACAATTGAAGAAATGTATTTTAGAACATCAAAGGGCCAGAACTATTTTGGATTTTAATTATCCTCTCACCACACATTTCTATAACACACATAACAGTGATATGAAATTGCTTAAATTCTTTGGAGTAGACCGTGTAATGAAACACATTCGAGGTGGTGACAGAGAGAAGCAGATGTAAATACTTGAATCACACTATATAACTGATTTACACACTAGAATGCCATTTGCAATGAATAGGGAGGAGGAACTGGCAACACATATAGGAGGAGTATGATTTACTCCAATGCTCTGAACACTGGGACATCATTGCATTACTAATACTATAATTTTAATGTAAACTTATGATAATATTTTCTATATATCATGATATTATTTTCCTTCTGGCCATTGCATTTCCTTTTTTTAGGGTTTCACATCATAATTTTATTATGAGGCATAATGAATCATGTTTCACTATTTGGACATTTGCCCAATTCAGGAGAAAGTTTTTCGGCAGATTCTGAAGTAATTAAATATATTGATAACATTCAGTGTGATAATTGAATCATATTAATTGATTGATGTATCGGGACAGTCGAAACAAGACTTGAGTATAAGATTTTAGGATTATAAAACAATATGTGGTTATAATTTTGTAACTTAGGGCACTACTTAGCAACTTGAATAAATGAAACGATCGGCACTAGGAAGTAAAATCTTTCTTCCATATGCATGAAAAGTGATTATGTGGTTGTAATGAGATTCAATTGCAAAATATGTGCATATTCATTTTGTTTTCATGTATTTCAATATGAATTTTCATTAAGAATATTTATATGTACATTGATCGGTTTTTTTGACTGAGGAAGGAGATAATTCTTCTATGTCCATTGATGAAGCAATAGGTATTTATGCGGCATTTTGGGATGTTACATCAACTTGACAAAGGCTGTTCCATCCGAAAAACCTTGTTCTTGCACAAATAAAAAACACTGTGGATATAATCGGTGTGCTGCTTTCCTAGTCATTGGTGACAAGATTTGTGCTTGATTTTGGGAGGCTCCTGCCACCACTGCTGGCAACGGCACATAAAGGCAAGCTTATGACGTATTGGGCAGTAACTGGAACTTTTTGCAAATATACGTCGTCCCAGCCACTCCAGAACCGATTTTCCAATCCAGTAAACCAGCAATCCAGTAAACAGTGAATTATTTCCATGAGGCGCGGTAATTGAGTTTTGCGGGGCAGGGGGCGGCGTCTTGCAAACATGGATCAGACCGCTCTGGACCGATCGCCTCTACTAATCCCTCACATCGTTACTACCGCTATCCCTAATATTTGATACATTGTTTCTGGAACAGTGCAGCATGGCTGTTCTGATCTAACTGCCGTGCCATTTTATAATATAATATAAAATATATTTTTTATTAATAGTGTTTTAATATATACATTTTTTTATTTTTGTGGAGTTTTATATAGCGCGAACTAGACCTGAACCGAATCAGGTATCAG
The DNA here is from genome assembly GCF_964261635.1 of Lissotriton helveticus. Classification (NCBI taxonomy): domain Eukaryota; kingdom Metazoa; phylum Chordata; class Amphibia; order Caudata; family Salamandridae; genus Lissotriton; species Lissotriton helveticus. Next base: position 1,089,182,819 of record NC_136071.1, on the reverse strand, counting down.
AGCGCTTTACTTAGCACAAGGTACGGTTTTTACATGAATCACATAATCCCAGAATCACAGGAGGTTATGGCGTCGTTACCGAGACTCGAACCCAGATTCCCAGGTCCGAGGTCGAGCGCCCTAGCCGTTGGGCCAGCTCCTCTCCCCTATATATAAACAATCACACATATATTTCTGCAAGTATATATGTATATGTAGTATTAAATATTACTTACAATTATTTAATTTACATTATATTAATGTTGTATATGAAAATATATAAGATTTACTATTTTAAACTATATACATATATGTTAAAAAATGATATTTGTGTATGTTTTTAACAATATAAATGTGAAGTAATTTTTTATCGATTTTTTGTACTCACTATTATAAGTATATGAATGAATGAGTAAATGGTATATTAGTCAATTAAAACGATAAACACAGCTCCAATCATACCGTGCAGGACATCTAAGAAGAAGTGTAAAACATATTATACATCAGCTGCAACCACTGCACATCTAAGCAGGACACCTTCTCATTATGTGCTGCCTTCCACAAATACAGAAATAAAAATGTCGAACACAAAGGATAAAAGGGAGTTGTTTGAATCAGCACGCCAAACTTCATTCTACAACTCAAGGGTAATTGATCGCAGACCAACCTTTTCCCTGGTTGGTTATCCTGTGAGTTCTTTACGATGCACTGGTTGTGTTTCTGCAGATGAATACCATGATTCAAGACTAAGAGCGATTAAAGTGTCTGTAGGCAGGTCCACAGAGCGTGTAAAATATATATACTTTACTAAGTGGTCAGTGATAATTCTACCAATAATGTGCCAGTGTGCAGAACTATGTGCTGTTGAGGCTGATTCACTTCTGTGCAAGTTTGATATTCACAATAGGATTTACGGGTAGTATCTTTACGAGTGCTGGGTCTCCGCACACAAAAATATATGTATTTTTATGTGAGGAGAATCTTTTGTTGATCTTTGTTTGGGAGTAGGTAAGGCCCTTTTAAAACCTATGTGACCTACACCAGCCACGCCGAGCATGGGCATCCGCAGAAATTTTTCCAGGGAGGGGCTAATGTTAATCAATAGGGGCGGGGCTAAAATGGCAGACAATCAGGATCGGGTAATGCTCAGGCCAAGCTGAGAAAAAAAAAAGTGGTGAATTCTGCATTTGAAACTGGACAACAATTAGAGCACACATATGAACCCTAATATTACACCCTGCCCCCTTAAAACTCATACATTCCCTAATCCCTGAAATTAGCCCCCTGGCACCCCAAAACCCATAACCCATACCTGCCCTGACCCTTAAAATTGTCCCCCTGGTACCCCAAAATCCATACCCGCCCTGAACCCTAAAATGTCCCCCCTTGCAACCCAAAACCCATACCCACCCTGAACCCTAAAATTACCCCCTGGTACCACAAAACCCATACCCACCCTAAACCCTAAAATTACCCATGCCCCTCCAAAACTCATACCCGCCTTGAACCCTAACATTACCCCAGGCACCCCAAAACCCATATCCACCCTGAACCCTAACATTTCCCCAAGCACCCCAAACCCCATACTCGCCCTGGACCCTCAAATTATCCCTGGCACCACAAAACTCATACCCACCTTGAACCCTAAAATTATCCCTGCCACCCCAATACCCATACCCACCCTAAACCCTAAAATTACCCCACTGGCATGCCAAAAGCTGAAGGCTATGGGGCAGATTTACAAGCCCCTGCGCCACTTTTGCGTCACTATTAACATTGGAAAAGTGTATCAAAAGTGGCCCAAGGGGCTTGTAAATCTACCCCTACAAGCTTACACTACATTCGCATATTCGGAGGGGACTGTCCTCCTTGAGGTTTCCATGCATGTAAGTCTAAAACACTGTAACCTATATATGCAGCCAGTAGGTAATGCTGGTGATGCTGCAGAATGCATTAAAGTTACTGGAACTTACTTAAAAACTCCTGCCTGCTCTTCTGATACTATTCGGTGGAGTCGGGCTGATCAGCGGCACTGTCGTCCTGGCATCCAGCCCCTCCCGAAGGTCTCACTTTCTAGATAGGTGTCGGTCAAATGTCTCCTGGATTCTCCTTGCCTTGAAGAACCGGTTATTTAAGACCCAGCGGCGCCAGGGGAAACGCCCTAGTCTCTGGGTCCATCCTGTCTTAGAGTACAGAGACATGGGGTACTTCTTGGTGACGTCAAAGATCAATTTTATTAGCTGCAGCCAGTAACAGATATCCTAGAAGTACAACACGGTGCATGTTCTCAGGAGACTGCTCAATTTTACAAATCCAGTCAACCCTTTTTATACCAAAAATTGTGCTTCAGGCAAACATTCCTTATTTACAGTTGACCATTCACATGTTTTCATGACAAAAACGCAGAATCATGATGACAAGCCCATTTTTCAGTTTGTCCAGCCCACAATCAATTCTTGGTCAAACCTGACATTCTTTATCAGATAGGTCGGTCGTACCCACCATAAAAACGGGCACATCCCCATCGTAAACGGACCATAAAGAAAGGAGCAGAGACAGGTGATAAGACACAGTTGTGTGCAATAAAAGGTTTGATGGTGTCTTGTGTCTTGATCAGTAATCTTGATCAGCTACTGGGAAAGGAACTGGCTTAACAAGTTTGGCTTCAGGCAAGAGGGTCGCTTGCTCAGGTCATTCAGAAGTCAGCTAAAGTGTAAGTGTGCTTGGAAACTCGTTCGGCCACTGTCATCGGCCTATGTGAGGGCAACCACAAAATGGCTGCCGTATATAAAATGGAACCCGAGGGTTCAAAACGGAATCCCTGATTTCATGGTGATCTCGTCACTCAAATATGACGAAAATGCTCGTATACCTTACACTTGCCATTTTCGGTCTAATGTTAGCAAAATTGTCATGCTACGACGACTTTTATGAAACGGGTTCAGAATTTCAGTACCTCAGACCCTCCTTTTGCCCTTACATAGGCAATAACCTAAACCCATGTCAGTCTGAGTCCAGGTCTATACTCATCAGGTCATCAAGATGTTGCTGTAGCATCATCCTATTACTTAGCATGTCTTTTGGCACAGGTGTCCTTACACACGATGTAGCACAGAGGTCACATATAGCAGGAGCACACTGTACGCACAGACAGAACAGGAAAAGAATGGCTAAGATCATCCCAATGACCTTCAGAATCTTCCATCCCCACATGGATAACAGTTCCCAGAACCATCTCATCAATGACCAATCTCCTTTATCCACATGTATAGATTCAGAGATCTTATGTAGTTTGGAAATGGCCTGGTACACTGTCGGAGCATTATCTGGAATGAAAACACAGCAACTTGATTGGATCACTTTACATACCCCACCTCGATCTGCAAGTATGACGTCTAACGCAACTCTGTTCTGGAGTGTCATAAGGCGATCCGACTGGAGCTCAGCAGTCAAGTTACTAAGGGCACCGGCAGTTTAAACTACGGTGGACTCAACCACCCTCGTCAATTGTCATAGGTTCCTGCTGTTAACCATAGGTCCCCAAAACGGCAGAAAACCCTTCAAGAAATCTCCTAATTATTGTCCTGCAGTATCTTCCTTAGTGAAGACCACTCTAACTACCCTTGTCTTGTGGTAATCTGCCACAGCTGTGTAGGTGGGAGGCAACATGAACGAGACAAAACATGTGCCCGAGAAATCAGGGGGCAACCATGTGTATGCTCTATCATAACAGATGAAATAGGTACCCTTAGCTACTAGGAACGATGGGGAAGTCTGAGACGCAAAAATATACGTCTCAGTGCAGATACTCTTCCCTAACTGAGCTCTTGGATTCTTGCCATTACCTTGCAGACATAGATGACCTTGATGGGGTACAATCCAAATCGGAGTGGATCTTTTTGCTCGCTGGTTCTCGCTCAGACTCGCTCCATATCCAGTCACGTTCCATCCTATATACGCTAGTGTCTCATCTTTCGGGATAGTCTCATAGGAACTAGCTCCCTTAATCATGTCGACTATTCCCTTAACTAGAGCACTATTCTTTGGATTATCCTTCACAGAACGTAGGGGGTGAACTTCACGAGCATAGATGAACATTGTTCTGTATGCCCATACGGAACCATTGTAGCTGAATGGCAGGACCAGGTAAGGAATACCTTTATCAGTAATATGAGGCATAAGACCACACACCCAACAGTTAGTCGTGTTCACTACTAATTGGTGTTGGTGCAGAAGCTGAACGAAAGAGTTATTAACGAATTCCAATCTTCTAATGGTCTCATGTTCAGGCAGAGGATGAAAAGAATGTGAAGAAACAGTAGAAGAAGGTATTGGCTGTGTAGTGGGTGCAAACGTCACTTGAAAAGAGAATATAACATATCCCGTTAAAAACATCATTAAGCTAAGCAACATAAAAAGACACAATATTAAAAACCATTTTCTACTCATTAGTGTACACATTTTGGCTCTAAAATTCATTTCTTTAACAGGTCTCTCCATCTCGAAAAACTCCATCCTCTAACCTTGCTGCTCACGGTGGTAGGGTGTTCCGTGCTAAGGAATGCGTCTGTCAGTCCAGGGAACGCCCTAGGACCAACCAGAACCGTCGACCTTGTGTCTTCGGCTTGCACTCCAAAGACTTGACGCCGCGACCCTACAGCTGAACCCGGATGGCGGTTCGAAAAACAAAAATCGGTCAAAACAGTTTCTCAGATGGGAGAGCTGAACTTTCAAAAATAGTAAAGAAAAGGATTTTTATTTGTCCATGATTCTTGGTCTCAAATTATAACGGCTTTTTCAAGATAACGTCTGGTCTTGGAATAGGAGTTCAGGCTCGGTAGTGTCCAATCGAACTGACGGTGGCACAGCCTCTTGCAGAAGATCGTCGCTTTCACGCTCAGAACTTGTCCCAATTAAACGTGCATCGCTAAAAGGCAGAAAACGAGGCACAGTTTCAGTTTCAGAATCAGGAATGCCCTCCACGACCCACTGGTCGTAAGGCAGAGGTAAGGGAACCCTCTTGCAGTGTACGCCGTGGATCCAGTTCTTTTTCCCTTGCACTCGCACTGCAGTTCTCGTGGACAAAAGCACCAGGTAGGGGCCGATCCAGCAGGGCTGATCGTTCTTTGTCCGCTGGAAGTTCTTAACTAGGATCCACGAGCCAGGATCGATGACGTGTCCTGGATCTTCAGAAGCCTGAGGCAAAGTATCGTGAACCTGTTGGTGTAAAACACACAATTTAGCCGTTAGATCATATAAGTAATCAAGCAGTACAGGGTGTTCAATCTCGCTGTATTTTGTCGGCCTCGGCACTCCCCATATGTTGGCCGGGCGACCGAACACAATTTCATAGGGACTAAGTCCCACTCGTGAATGCACAGTCATTCTTGTCGATAAAAGTGCTAATGGCAAAGCATCAGGCCATTTAAGACCAGAGCTCGCTTGTATCTTGGCCAGTTTCAGTTTTAGCGTGCCATTATAGCACTCTACTAGTCCAGCTGATTGGGGGTGATTTGCAGCATGACATTTTTGCCAGATGCCTAGCCCTTCACATACTCTCTTCATCACTTGACCCACAAATTCACTCCCATTATCACACCAGACCATTCTCGGCAAACCGAATCTAGGGAAAAATTCTTTGACAAGGGCTTTAGCTGTGGACATGGCAGTGTTATCTTTTAGGGGATATGCTTCTACTCATTTTGAGAAGGCACAAACAACCACTAGTACGTACTTCAGGTTGTTGCATCTCTCCATGTGAATGAAATCTAGCTGCAAAACCTCGAACGGATACGTCGGAGGAGCAAAATGACCAGCTGGAGTTGGAGTTCCCTTACCAGGATTGTATTTCAAACAAACCATACAATTCTTGACCACATTTTCTGCACACTTAGGAATTCCAGCAATTTGCCATACTGGAGCCAACAACTTACAAATCCCTTTCACACTGATATGAGCATTCCCATGCGCCATCGTAAGCACTGCAAGCACGTACGCATCGGGTAACAACCATCGCTGATGCTCTGACAACTCAACCCAAAAACCATTCGAATACAATCTACCCGTACTCTCTCTCCACACCCTCAATTCCTTCTCTGTAGCTTCAGCTTGAATAGACTTCACACTCTCCATCGTACCTTCACACATTCCAACGTCACCAATCCATCTTGCAGGGCCCGCAACATACATTCGACTCATCACGTCTCTTGCCGTTTTTTTCGCAACTTTATCAGCAAACGCATTACCGCGACCAACGTCGTCAGTAACCTTCTTATGTGCACTGCATTTCACAATCGCAACTTGCAACGGCAAGGTAAGTGACTCAAGAAGCTCATTCACCAACTGACCATGCTGTATCTTAGTTCCATGAGACGTGAGGAACCCACGTTCCTTCCACAATCGTCCAAAACTGTGAGCCACACCAAATGCATACTGGCTGTCAGTATATATGGTCACTTTCTTTCCTTTTGATAATACACACGCTCTGGTAAGTGCAATCAACTCTGCTGCTTGAGCTGAATTATGTGGGATACGTGCAGCTTCAACAATCGTATGCAAAGTCGTAACAGCATATGCCGCAGTCGTATCACCATTTGAAAGCTTGAAGCATCCACCCATAAGTTACCATCACACTTCGCAATGTGAATGAATGTCGGAATTTGTAAAGCGCACAGCTACCTCCACCGGAGGTGTCCCGGCGCTGTCCGTATACCACTTAGGAACCCTTCCTGGCTTTCCTGGGAAATGTCCACTCCTGGGCACCCCCCAGTTGCAGCCAGGCATCCCAGCGGTTTTGGGGCCGTTGTGGAGACTAAGCAAGTTATTGCCCAGGGTTGCAGCGTGGGACTCATGATCAGAACAGGCACTGAGGCGAGAATATCCAGTCAGGGGTATTAATGAGCCGGAGACCTGCCGAGGCGGGAATCGAACCCTGGTCCCTGGCCAGACCTCTGCATCAAGGTCTGCCTGCTCTAACCATTGAGCCACACTTCTCCACGAGAGGAGTGTCCCTAAGATCTACTCTCCCTTTCGTTTCCTCTTCTGTCCTGAGAAAACAATCATGTTGTTCAGAAACACCTGCCTTTGCTACAATCGGCAACAACGTAGCTGGATTCAGCGTGTTGCATCTCTTTATGTGCACATGACTCGCTAAAAGTGTCAGCTCATAACCTGACAATCGAGCACTAGTTAAGTGATGTGTCTTGGTTCTGTTTAGCAAAGTATCCACTGCATGTGGAACCATTACAATCAGCGTATTATTCATCACCAAACCAGCAGACTGTCGAATAGAAACAGTTGCTGCCGCTGTAGCTCTCAAACAACTCTGCAACGCTCTAGCTACCGGATCCAAAGTCGACGAGAAATACGCACATGGACGCTGCTTGTCCTCAAAAGATTGTGTCAACACTGACAATGCACATCCTTCTCTCTCGTGAACGTACAGTGTGAAGGGCTTACTGTAGTCGGGGGTACCCAACACAGGAGCTGAACACAATGCATCGCGCAATTCCGAAAAACTTTTCTGACACTCTTCGGACCACGGAAGGGGATTCGGTGTATCCTTACAAGTCAATGCCACCAAAGGTTTGGCCAGTAGGGAAAAATTTGGTATCCATTGTCTGCAATATGACGTGATACCCAAGAAAGCACGCACTTCTCTCTGTGTAATTGGCACACTCAATTTTGCAATCGCTTGAATTCGTCTGGGGTCAATTATCTTCCCTCCTTCGATAAGAGATGACCTAAGTAGGTCACTTCTTGTCGACAATACTGTAATTTTGAGAGAGACACTTTGTGATGCAAATCAGACAAATGACGCAACAATGACAAGGTGGCTTCCTTACAAATCTCCTCAGTATCTGCAGCGACTAACAAATCGTCGACGTACTGAAAGAGAGCAGCACCATCAGGTAAAACAATCGTATCAAGCTGTGTTTTCAAAGCCTGACTATATATTGATGGACTTTCACAATAGCCTTGAGGAGCTCTCTTAAACCGGAAGCTTCGACCTCCTAAAGAGAAGCCGAAAATATCCCTACTCTCCTCGGCAATCGGGATGCTGAAGAAAGCATTCTTCAAATCAATCACTGAAAACCACGTGGCTGAAGCTGGAATCATGGTCAGTAAGGCAGTGATATCTGGAACGACAGGAAATTGCGGAACTACAATCTTATTCACCTCGCGAAGATCGATCACAAACCGGTAAACAGGTGGCTGAGAAGAGTCAGTACGTTTTAAGACAGGCAACACAGGGCTATGGCAAACATTACCTCTCGTTTCTTCAATTACATCTTTCTCAATCAGGTCATGAATGATCGCTAGCAACGCCCTTTCACCTTCACTCGAGATCTTGTATTGGGGAATACGTGGCATTTTAACATTCGCTTTCAATGTCACAACATATGGCGGTATCTCCAAAAGACCCACGTCATTAGGACCAGTAGCCCAAAGAATATCAGGAAGAGACGACAATTCTGTCGGAAGCTTATCCTTTGACAAATACATCGAGGAGACCACTTTCTTACCCAGTGTAAGTTGTACTCCCGATGGAGAACAATACAATGTCGCGTACAATCTTTTCAACAGATCCAATCCCAATAAGTTCTCACCACAACCTGTCGTTAGAATAAGGGGTGCTTTGAATTCACAAGGTCCAACAGAAAGAGACATAGGACTGGAGATTGGGTTCCTAACTGGGGCACCAGAAAAACCTACTGAAACGTTCACCTCGCCAGACAAAGGTGCGCCAGGGAGTTTAGAGTGCATAATAGAACTCTTTGTAGCACCAGTATCTAACAGAAAAGGCTCTGACACGCCTGATGTAATCACCTCAACATAAGGTCCACTCTGATCTACTGGAACTGAAACAACTCCCTCTCTTTGTCCATGGCTGTCCTAGCAATCACCACCTTCCATATTTTCACCTTCTGCGTAGTAGTCATCAGCATAATACTGAGTCGTCCTACCAGATGCGTTATTCTGCTGGTCAAAACTATTCATTGAATTTTGTGGAGGAAAGGGACGTGCGTTCTGTGGGAAACCTCCAAGTCCTCTACCTCTAGGAGCTTGTGGAACACCCCGACCTCTTGTGCTGGAAACACCATTCATACGCTGTAGCAAAACAGGGCAGCTACTTCTGAAATGGCCCTCTTCTTTGCAATATGCACATTGATTAGGGCCTACAGGAAAACGTTGTTGAAAAGGCTCGAACCTTTGCGGGTTTCTCTGAAACTGCTGAGGTTGCTGATAATCACGCTGGTTGCTACGGGGCGGATACGCTTGCTGTAAAAGAACCTTCGTCTTTAACTCTTTAGTCTTTTTGTCTGCCCTATCCTTCTCATCCGTTTCCCTATTTTCGTAGTATTGTGCAGTAGCCAATATCTATGCTGCTGAGGAAACAGCCCATGAACTCTCGGAATCCTTCAACTTAGTACATAACTCAGGAAGCAAATTATGCACGAACTTATCAACAAACAACCGTTGACCACCTTCAGTACTCATGTCTTGACCACTGTGGTCGATAAACGTTTCTTCAAACCTAGTGAAGAAATCGGACACAGTTTCATCTTTCTTCTGCTTACACGCAGACAATTTGTCCCAGTTTACTCGCATAGCAGGCATTAAAGTAACGATCTTACCAGGAAGTTCTGCAACTAAAGGCACAGGTTTAGCACCACCAACTTGTCGCCCATCTGCAGCACTAATATTAACCCAGGTATCACCTAACTCTTGCGCATGATCCGTGTGACGAATCAATCCCCATAAAGGCTGTGGGACCACGTTTCCAAACAACATGTCTATATCAGCTAAATTCATAACACATGAGTCTGCAGTCTGGGAAAATTCCTTATAATACCCTGCAGGGTTTTTACGGGGGTCCGGTAAGGTCTGTTTAAGAGCCAAAACTTCAGCTCGCTTCCATGGAACATGTACCCAAACATGCTGAAAATGAGGCTGAACAGGTGGATTAGCGGCTGGATCCCCTTCTTTCCAAACTGGGGGAACTTCTCTCATTGGATATTGTCGCGCCTTTCTCCTAACAGAGGGATCAGGTTCAAACAATGACCGAGAGATAGCCTCACTCCTAAATGACAACAATGTCGCAACTGTTCTCTCAACATCTGAACCCACAATCGTGCCTTTCGCAAACTCAAACCGTACACGGCACAACCCAGGTGAATTGGGTTCCAAATCATTATCCTCCAATTCTTCGCAAAGAAAAACACACATTTTATCAAAAACATATCTCTGCTTCGGTGCTTCCCATTGGCGTAAAACATCCATAACAGACTCTAACTCATATCGTGCAGGGTCGGTAACCCATTTATGCGCCAAATGGTCCAATACTTCCTTCTCTCTAGAATCAGGCAATTGGCTACGTAACTGTTTATGCTCTGAAATGGGGGTCGTGTTTAATGACCCAAAGAAAGGAGACAAAAGACTAGTGACAGTATCCGTCATTCTCTGTCGTACAGAAGGAGAAGTTGACAGAACAGGAGATAAAGCTGATTGAGAGGAAGCTAATGTAGGAGCAGAAACAGAAGAGGCAGCGAGAACAGGCGAAAAAGTCGTAGGAAGTAAAGACAGAGCAGGTAGCAAAGTCGGCAGCTCTTGAGAAGGCTGCACCAGAGGAGTAGGAGCCAGCTGAAGAGGAGCTGGCGGCTGTGCAATAGCAAGAGGCAAAGCAACCAGAGGTTGCGCCGCTAAAGGTTGCGGAGGTGCTGTAGCACTCTGCGCATAAGGGGGTGGCGAGTTCAACAAATGAGACATTAAAGGATTTTTCTCAAGTTCCTTTGCTACATCTTGCTGAAGAGGTGGCAAAACTGGATAGCATTTATCGATCGCCATTTTACGTTGCCTGTGCAACTGCTCACTCGCTTGTTCCTCTTCATTATCGTTATACTGCATAGCAGCTTGCTTTATCGAGATACCGTTTTCCCTTTTATTTCTCTTTGCTAATTTGATTTCTTTCTGTTTGGCTTCCTTTCGCCAGAGGCGGAAAGAGTCAAACATCGCTGGCCAGGCTTTCTTCTTAAAAAGTCTATCCTCTAGGTTATCTAAAATTTCCGTGTCAAAACTACCATGTCGGGGCCATTGTCGGACACCGTCCTTTTTTGTATAACGAATCCATACTTCGGTATATGCAATGGGGCCTACGCCATGCTTCACATACAGTTCATAGGTTGGAGTTCCAATCGGAGGAACCGGACACAAGTCCTCCAATCGGGAATCCCTATTATAACCACAACAAAACAAATATCCAAGTCTGCTAAGACCAGGCATCTTCGCTCACTAGACTAGCTTCAAACTTCAAGGGAATATCGAATACGATAGTCTCGTGAATACACGAGTCCCTCGGCTTTGGTACTTGCAAGTTCCAAATCAAAGATCACAAGTTTCAAATCAAAGATCCCAAGGGATACCCAAAAACAAAACTAAGGACTGGGAGACGCTCCACTAATACTTAACTGAGGTATCGATGACTTCGCCAGAAGACCCGTCTATCGTCTCGCTCTACAAATCATCAAAGGCTCCAAGACAGGGCGATAGTCAGGGCAGCAGTCCTTCGTAGCCGTCGGAAAGCGGGGAACCTCGCAGCAAAGACTTTCGGACCACGACGACATACAGGGGTCGATGAAGTGGTTGGCCTTCCTCCAGAATTTCCACACGGAGCTCCTCACGAACCTCTGGCTTGAACCGGTACCGCTGAAATCGCCCTAAGTTGGGCGCCAAATGAAGAACTGCGTTATTTAAGACCCAGCGGCGCCAGGGGAAACACCCTAGTCTCCGGGTCCATCCTGTCTTAGAGTACAGAGACACGGGGTACTTCTTGGTGACGTCAAAGATCAATTTTATTAGCTGCAGCCAGTAACAGATATCCTAGAAGTACAACACGGTGTATGTTCTCAGGAGACTGCTCAATTTTATAAAGCCAGTCAACCCTTTTTATACCAAATATTGTGCTTCAGGCAAACATTCCTTATTTACAGTTGACCATTCACATGTTTTCATGACAAAAACGCAGAATCATGATGACAAGCCCATTTTTCAGTTTGTCCAGCCCACAATCAATTCTTGGTCAAACCTGACATTCTTTATCAGATAGATCGGTCGAACCCACCATAAAAATGGGCACATCCCCATCGTAAACGGACCATAAAGAAAGGAGCAGAGACAGGTGTGAGCAAGTTAAGACATAGTTGTGTGCAATAAAAGGTTTGATGGTGTCTTGTGTCTTGATCAGTAATCTTGATCAGCTACTGGGAAAGGAACTGGCTTAACAAGTTTGGCTTCAGGCAAGAGAGTCGCTTGCTCAGGTCATTCAGAAATCAGCTAAAGTGTACGTGTGCTTGGAGACTCGTTTGGCCACTGTCATCGACCTATGTGAGGCCAACCACAAAATGGCTGCCGTATACAAAATGGAACCCGAGGGTTCAAAACGGAATCCCTGATTTCATGGTGATCTCGTCACTCGAAAATGACGAAAATGCTCGTATACCTTACACTTGCCATTTTCGGTCTAATGTTACCAAAATCGTCATGATACGACGACTTTTATGAAACGGGTTCAGAATTTAAGTACCTCAGCCTGGGCCTCCTCTGCTTCTTTGTCTGTGCCCTTGGATGCAAAAAGAGACAGACCCATGGCCCTGTTCACCATTTATCTGGTGAGCAGCGCCATGGATGTGTATTCCATACAAGTGCACAGACAGCAGGGAGAAAGGGATGGCTGGCAGTGCAGGTGACGCTTTCCTTTGTAAAGTCATTCTGCTGGCGTCATAGCCCATGGTTTGCTGTCTGTGCACTTGTATGGATACACACCTATACAAGTGCATAGACAGCAAACCCTGGGCTATGATGCCAGGAGAAATTCCTATACAAAAGAAAAGTGTCACCATCCCTTTCCCCTTGCTTTGCACATCTTCCCACTCCCACTCCATGACCAGGCAGCTAGAAGTGGCGATTTGTCATTCTGAGGGGTGTGAATGTTATAAGAATGTGTGTGTCCGGCTGAGACAGCTTCCCGGCACACCACACACACACAGCCGCACCCTGGTACTTCACACAGGTCTTTAAAAGACCATTTACTTGGTAATGAGGCTTTGTTGTGTTTTCACCCCTACTTAGAGGCCCTGCATCTCCACTCTGCACATGGCTTTGGCTGGATGAATTAGCCCCCCCCTTCCAAAATTTTAGGGAGAGGAGTTGACGTGAGGTTTAAAAGAGGGGTGAACAAGGGATTGAAGACACTGAGTGGTGACCGTGATGGGGCAGACATTTAATGCAGTTTCCTTTACAAATAGGTTTATTGTACAAATCTAATTTGACATACTCGCAGACAGCAAATGCTGCTGCCTTTCCTGGGTTGCAGGGCGCCTGCACTTGTCGCCTCTGTCATTGGTAGCCCCCTCCATCTGAACGCCAAGGATCACCGCCCCCCAACCACCGGCACCTGGAGGGGTCGCTGTGATGCCTAGAGTGACCAACTGGCATGGGTGCAAATTCAGGAGAGTGAGTGTAAAAATTCAGGACAAAGGGTTAAAATTCAGGACAAAAATTCAAGACAGGAGGTCAAAATTCAGGACAAAAGGTAAGGTTTAAAGACACATCAGAGAAGGTTGCACAATAGTATATAAGTAAGTAAATAGACAACCACTAAAGTACAAGTGAAAATAAGTTTATATTAGGTTGAGACTATTGTGCACTTCATCGTTTGTCAGTATACGCGCAGCTTTAAGCAAATGTGCAGGTCTTTTTATGGTAACGAAACCAGCCCCATCTTTCCAGCTCCCAGAGAAAACGCCTGATGCCCGTTCCGGCCAGTCTGGCCTTGATACCACCCTCCAATGGCGCCCCTCATCTTCACATAGACCCTCTCTCATGTGTATTTAATTTCTTGTATAGTGCTACTCATCCCAAATATGTGGGGCAGAGTTTTGGAGTGCGTTACAACACACACATATTATATAGAGACAATCACTCATATAAATGAGAAAGTCAATATATAGGAAATGTTGCTTACGATAATGCGGCTTACAATGTGTAATCATACTTTCATCCATCATTCAGTCTTTCACAATTCATTCTGTCCTCCCATATGTGTGCCGATCCATGTCCATATTCATCCATTTACAAACCTATCCATCACGTTTCCTTCCATCCATCTGTATACTCATCCATCCACTCTTCCACACATCCATCCATTAACTCACCCATCCAGCCATTCACCTGTTCAGTCATCCATTTACACATCCCCCTTCCTCTTTCAATTCCCCTTTCACTTAGCCATCCATCCTTCCATCCACCCACCCATCCATCTACTCATCCACTCATGAATCCATCCATTGAACCTATCATTCATCTATCCCTTCTCTCATCCATCCTCCCTTTCACTCCTTCACTCATCTATCCATCCTTTTGTCCATCTACCCGCCCTTTCACTCACTCATCCAGCCTTACATCCACCCTTTCACTCATCCGTCCATCCATTCACCCTTTCACTTATCAATTCATTATTCCACCCTTTCACTTATCAATTCATCAATCCATCCATCATTTCACTCATCCATCCACCCATTCACTCGCCCGTCATCCACCCTTTCACTCATTCGTCCATCCATCATTTCACTCATCTATCCAGCCATCCATCCATCCACTCATCCCTTAACTTACTTACTCACTCACCTTTTCACATTAATTATGAGACCCATCAAGGACTCCACCCTCGCTGTAGTTCCTAAAGTAAGGGGTGGGGTGGAGCAGGGTTCACTATGCCCCTGCACATAGGAAATCTGAAAAAGTGGAAGGCATGAGTCATGCATGATGCGCAGGGCCTTGACATGGGGCGACTGTGACATGGTATTGTTTCCAGAGACTTTAAGTGGGATGAGAAAACTAGGGGATCTCTTCAAAAGGGTGTTTGATGTAACAAAATGCATGCCTTAAAACACATAAGCTAAAATTCTGTGCTTAATATAATGTGCCGCCTGACTGGTATTTTTGTTGCTTCTGTCATTGCATCCAGATATATAATACAAGTAACGTTACACTTAGAACAAGTAACGTTACACCTACAACAAGCCAGAACTATTGGCTTTGTCAATGGTTGTTAGTTGAATAAAATAAAAAAGCAGCAACCATGGTTGCTGTACTAAAACTATAATCCTTTCCTTTCAACTTCTTTCACCGCCATCCTTTGGCTAACTGGATTCTCACCTAGCAGCAGCATGGGCGTTTTTGCACTTTCATGTGACAGAATGCCCTGCCCTGGACCGAGGCTGGATGAGGCCACCACATGCTGTGCCAGCCCAGACTGACCCATTGTCATTCTGTATGAGGCAATCAGCCCCACGCAGAATGATAATAGGTGGGGTGGGGCTGCTCTTGTGCTCAGAGGAGTGCGAGGCGCCCCATCAGGGAGCTGAGGCCTTTTGCAGGGGAACAGCTCTGTTCCCTGCGATGCTTAAAAGCCCCGGTGTCAGGCCTCACTCCTGGATGCATTTGTGCAGATGGGCTTGCACAGGGGGGGGCAAGGAGAGGCGCTCCAGGGGGGGGGCAAGCGCCCCTCCTTGCCCCCCCTGCGGACGCCCATGATGCAGAGGTGGTTTAACTTTAAATGCTCAGCGGCAAACAGGGAACTTTGTTCTGCCCTGGAAGCTAAACACAGGGATTCTGTTCTGATTGCTGCCCTGTGTAAGAAATGCAAAAAAATACTAGCAAGTGACCTCAGAAGCTAGTCATATTCCATTGGAAAGCATTAATTCAGTCATCCAAACTTGGTAATAGCAAGCGTCTTTGTCAACAGGCCCCCTAGCTCCATTTCATACCACATTTCCAGTAACATTTGGGAGGAGCATTTTGGCATGACTTATACAATGCATTTGATCCCGATAAATTTGCTATAGATCCTCCTTTAGCATCATGCTTTCAGTTAACTCTAACTGAGGCAGAGGCAGCCATCAATCTTAGTTGTTGTGGAAAAGCGCCGGACCAGATGGGGTCGCAATAGACTTGTTAAAGGGTAATGTTGCATTTTGCGCTCCCCTCCTTACTAATGTTTTTATCAGCTTTGCCTGTTCCCCTTCACCTAGTACCCGGAGCTCCTCAATATTTATGGCTATTTTAAAAAAAGGAGATTGATCACTACCCGATTGTTATTTTCCTATATCTTAGAAAGACACATCTGCTAAATTACTGGGGAGAATTATCTACAACAGATTAATGAACTGGGTGGCCGATGAGTCATTAATACATTGTCACCAGTACAGATTTAGGCATAAGGTAGGGACCATTGAACAATATCTTGACCTCGGATGTATGACGTTAGAACGCATACTTTTAGCAGGCATACCTTTACCACGCATTTTTTACAACGCAGGATCCATTACAACGGAGTACCATTACCACACATTTTTTTACAACACATATACCTTTACAACGCACACCATTACAACGTAAGTATTGGTAAGTATATAATTTTTAAAAAAATGTAAATGATTTAAATTATTATAATTTAATTACATTTTAATTTAATTTTATTTTAAACCCAAACCTATCCCTGAACCCTAAAAATACCCTTTTACCCAAAAACCCAAACCTAGCCCTGAACCCTAAAAATACCCCTTTACCCAAAAACCCAAACCTATCCCTGAACCCTAAAAATACCCCTTTACCCAAAAACCCAAACCTAGCCCTGACCCTAAAAATACCCCTTTACCTAAAAACCCAAACCTATCCCTGAACCCTAAAAATACCCTTTTACCCAAAAACCCAAACCTAGCCCTGAACCCTAAAAATACCCCTTTACCCAAAAACCCAAACCTAGCCCTGAACCCTAGAAATACCCCTTTACCCAAAAACCCAAACCTAGCCCTGAACCCTAAAAATACCCCTTTACCCAAAAACCCAAACCTATCCCTGAACTCTAAAAATACCCCTTTACCCAAAAACCCAAATCTAGCCCTGAACCCTAAAAATACCCCTTTACCTAAAAACCCAAACCTATCCCTGAACCCTAAAAATACCCCTTTACCCAAAAACCCAAACCTAGCCCTGAACCCTAAAAATACCCCTTTACCCAAAAACCCAAACCTAGCCCTGAACCCTAAAAATACCCCTTTACCCAAAAACCCAAACCTATCCCTGAACTCTAAAAATACCCCTTTACCCAAAAACCCAAACCTAGCCCTGAACCCTAAAAATACCCCCTTACCCAAAAACCCAAATCTAGCCCTGAACCCTAAAAAGACCCCTTTACCCAAAAACCCAAACCTAGCCCTGAACCCTAAAAATACCCCTTTATTTTACGAAATGCGTTGTAAACGTACATGCGTTGTAATAGTACTTGCGTTGTAATAGTATCCGTTGTAAAAGTATGCGTTGTAAAAGTTTTTGCGTTGTAAAAAATGCGTGGTAATGGTATTGCGTGGTAAAAAATGCGTGGTAAAGGTTACATACCCTTAACCTCAACATAATTCTTGTGAAATACACAGTGGTCAAAAAAGCACCTTTGTAGCTAGCATTCATGGATCTATCCTCAGCTTTTGATTGAGTGAATCAAGCCAATTTATGGCATATGCTTATCAAACAAGGTTTAGATCCAGTACTGGTTAACTTTTTGGCACGTCTACATGAGGATATGAAGGCAAGGGCATGCACTAACACAAGGAGGGAGATTGTCGGTGGTTCTGTCCCAGGGCAGAAGAACCAATATCCACAGGAGCTAAGATAATGCCTTTCCACTCCCCTAGGTTACAACCGCCTCTGACCAAACAGGCACACCGAAGGATAGACTAGTACCCCTAGGGAGTGAAGAGACGTCATAGGACCACCAGAATTATCTTCCAGTATTTCCCACAGGGAGGTGAGAGGAACCCAGAAGCTGTGTAACCCTGTAGAAAACAGACAACAAAGGGTTGAGAAATATTAACAAAAGGTATCAGTATAGGCAAGAATGCAGAAAGGGATTTACAGGTTAAACTACCCAGGTTGTATGCTTCCACATATTCACTTTGACGCTGCCAGCATTTCATGTAAAGTTGGTCTCTTCAGTGAAGAAAGGAAGAGTGGATAATGATGACAGCTTAATCCATTTGTTGAAGAAAAAAACATACCTTTGTCCTTCTGTTGATTTATAAAAAGAATATATATAGCCAGAAGCATTGAGGCCAGTTAATGCACATGGGCGTGTAGGCTGAGTCCTCCAGTGGTCGAGAAGGGAATCATGCAAAATTGAAGGCACAGAGTTCAGGGATTGCCGTAGACTAGGGGTGGGCGGACATTTCCGTTCCGCCCACGGAATGTGCGAAAATTTGCACCTTCCGCAAAGAGGCAGAAAAACTGAGCAAATTTCCGCACATTCACAGGCGGAACGGAAGTTGGCCGCCCACCCGCCTTCCACACGCCGCCCGCTTCCCGCCCACCTTATTAAATTATATTTAAAGGGTAAAATAATAACTTAAATAAAACTTACCTTATTGCGCCGCAAACTTCCCCCATCACGGCTTCATCTTGTAAACTGTGCATGCACGGGAGCCTGCGCATGTGCATTCCTGGCCAGGACTGCACATGCACAGGCTCCCGCGCATGCGCAGTTTACAAGATGAAGCCGCGATGGGGGAAGTTTGCAGCGCAATAAGGTAAGTTTTATTTAAGTCACTATTTTACGCTTTAAATATAATTTAATAAGGCGGGTGGGAAGCGGGTGGCGGGCGGGCGGGCGGTAACCGGGCGGCCTCGCGTAACAGAAATATCACGGAGAGGCACGGAGATTGGTTCAATCTCCGTGCCTCTCCGCGATAGTCCATTCCGCGACTTCCCCCAACCCCTACCGTAGACGCGAGCAGACTCAGACGGATACAATGTATCAGTTACGGTCTGTCTACGCGCCTTAATTACAGCATAAAGAAAAGGTCAGCGATGCCCGCAGCTGGAAAAGAGGAAAATTAAAATAGTGTCACAGCGCAACCTCGCGCTCTAAGCACACTAGTTTCCATAGAGCCTGTCCCCCCAGAAGGCAGAAACGGAACTCAAACAAAGGGGAGAAAAAGAAACAAAGGAACACAGCACATCACAGCGTGTCCTTTAAACACACAGGAAAGGTTTCAGTGCGACTTCGCGAACATGGCTGAAATGCACAAAGCAGGGAGAGCGTCCTAATGCTCAGTAGCTGGAATCAAAATGACCAAAAGGTCAGGGAATCCAGTAACAATTATAGCGCCTCTAGCATCTGAGAACCAAAGTCCAGTTGCAGCAAACTCAGTCATTTGGAAGTTGGAAATCCTGCAGTCACCTGACCTTGCAGCAATGCAGCATGGGAAAGCATACAATCTGGTACCCATTGCAGTGTATTATGGGAGAGGTAGTTTTTGGCTAACGCCAAGTAGGGACAGGGTACATGAAACTTGGCAGTTAACAGTTCTCCCCCCTAGAGGCCTACTTACTGATCTGGAGGCATGTAGAGCGTGGAATCTCCTCACTAATAAAGGAGCATGTCCGTTCTCAGCTGGTTCCCACTTTCTGCCTTCAGGGGCATACCCCAACCAATCAACAAGGTATTATAATTTACCCCGGTGTCTTCGAGAATCAATAATGCGCCTGACTTCATACCCGAGTTCCCCTTCAAAGGTGACGGGAGGAGGTGGAGGCTAAGGGCATGAAGTAGGGACATATGTTTTAAGCAGGGATGTGTGAAAGGTGTATTTGCATGTTGGGTGGTAGTTCTAGTTTCACTGCTACCAGGTTAACTACCTGTGTTATTGTAAATGGACCTACATATCTGGGGTGTAATTTTCAAGGTCCAGATAACTGGAGGTTTTTAGTGAATAGCCATACTTGGTCTCCGACACTGTAGTCATGGGTAGGACGTCTGTGCTTCTCAGCTTGTGTTTTCATGTATTGTTTGCCTTTAAGTAGCTCCTGTTTGGCATGTTCCCATATGGACAGGAGGTGAGTGTGGTGTTCACCAACTGGCGGAACATCGGATACCGTTGGAGGAAGATGAAAAGGGAGATACCTAGGATGATAGTGAAGTAAGTGGAGTAAAAGGGCGATATCTTGGAAGCAGAAAGCGTGGAATTATTATATGCGAATTCTGCCAGGAGAAGAGCCTGGACCCAATCACTGGTAGTAGTGCTTATTAAACATCGGAGAAACTGCTCAAGGGTCTGGTCTGTTCTCTCCATTTGTCCGTCTGTTTGAGGGTGGTAAGCCAAAGAGAGGCGGTGGTCTATGTGGAGTGCCTTACATATTCCTTGCAGTGCATTATGGGAGTGGTAGTTTTTGGCTAACATCAAGTAGGGACAGGGTACATGAAGCCTGGCAGTTAACAGAGATATCCAGCGATATAGATATCCATTGTGGAGTGGGACAGTGCTCGGTTTTGGCCCCTCTTTTATTTATATTATACATCAATAATTTACACCCCTTTTTATTACAAGTCACCTCAGATGTTCCCATTATTAAAGGTAATCCATTAACCTTGCTAGTGTATGCTGATGAGGCCGTACTTATGTCGCACACCCCTAGGGCGCTGAGTCTCGTTGTACATGCATTTGTTAATTTTAAGGCCTCACTAGATTTACATACTAATTTTTCAAAGTCACAAATTATGTTATTTGGGTCGAAGTGTGGATTCCTCCCTACTATGGAAATCTGTAATCATTCATTCAGCAGGATTAATACCCTTCCTTATTTTGGTATTTATTTTTCTGCTCAGGGTTCTTGGGCGTCCAATCTTGCATATCGTTCTACCAAATTCTCAATGGCCAATTGGTCTTTCTGCGGTCTCCCCCAACCTCTCGGGTAAGGTTATTTAACCATTCTATTGGAAGTTTACATGTCCCAATGCATACCTATAGCCATGAATGGTGCTGATGTGTGGGGTATCTTAAACTGTGTAGGTATACAAGGAGAAGAAAATAGATTTATTCAGAAAATGTAATCTTTTCCCCTCTCTGCCTCAAATTGTATTTGTCATAAGTAACTTGGGTTCTCTTTTATAGAAGGCCTGATAAGGTCTGGTCCGCACTACTATGGCTCTCAATCTGGAAAAACAATGAGGCTGTATTAACAAGAGATATAATAGCTGGTTGCCTCTCCTTAGACAGTCTATTAGGGGTCCCTTGGATCACATATGTTAAAGCTGTATATAGTAAAACTGGGATGGAACTGTTTTAGGCTTGTCATAAAACTAATAGAAAGAGTGCGACCAGTGATTTTTACAATCTTGAGGAACCTCGGCGGGTAAAGCTTTTGGTGGAAAGATAACTGTTGCTAATTACCTAAATCTGTGTGAATCTGACAGTCCCTGCAATTATATATGACATGTTCAAAGTTGCCGAAAGCGCTCTTCATTATTTCGATTTAGGTCTGATACCGTAAAGTATTTGCTCTGTTTCCTTCTGGGCTACACACACACAGTGGCGGCTCTTCGAGGGAGTGCTGCGGGACGGTGGGCGGGGCGGGGGATGGGCAAGGTGGGGGAAGTAAACTCTAGCATATGGCAGAACCGAGTTAAGTACATAAATAAATAAATAAAATGAATTACATTGCACTTGCTGCAACCCAATCGGCGATGCAGCGCAGAGCCACCACTGCACACACAATCTTGATTGCAAGACTTGCCCGTGTGATAATTCATCAGGACAAAGTATGTTTCATTTTATGTTTTTTTGTAAATTTTATGAACGTTTCACAAAACCTTGTTTAATACCCCTTCAAAAAAAATACTGCCGCAATATTGGCCAATGTAGAACCGTGCTCAGATTTGTATTACTTTCATCTGAAATGGATGTTATTTTACACACTGGGGCTTTTACAAAACGTTTTGTGTAAGCACACAAGTCCATGCTGCTATACATTTACATGATTTGTACCATTGATTGATTGATCTTGAATTTAAAATATTCATTAAATAGTAAAACGCATAATCAGAAACGCAAATTCATAGTTCACACCTCAGATCATCGGCTCAAGGCAAGGAAGAGCTTACAATTACACAAGACATCACATTAAACACCACAGGTGAAATACTTCATATTTGAGTCACAATGAATGTGCAATTCTGTGAATGCCTGTTAAAAAGGACAGTGACAACATATTAGTTGATTTTGCTATTTGCAAAATTGAACACTACGCATAGCCTTTGCCTGGAGTGTTAGATGATATGTGATGTATATTCCTTTTTATTCCTTAACCCTAAAGATCAGTATGAAAGCAATAGAGCAAAATGAATATTTACTCCACTAAATACTCCGAACTGATGATTTGATGATTGTAGTTTGCAATGTCCTGCAGTTGTGAGGGTGAACGTGTGTGTACTCAGTGTAAATGTGCATCTATGAACTGTGCATGATTCACACCAAACTACTTGAAGCACATGCCAATTCATAAAAGCTTTTATGACCATTTTATTTCCATTCGAGACGTTTTGGGGCCAATTCACAAAGGCACGTCAAACAATATAAAAGAGTACAACAGGAATAATACTTTACATAATGCAAAATACCTTTCTGAATCGACCCACAATGTATCCTGTTGTGGCTAAGGTAAGGGAGCTGCTGTGAAACTTGTAAGCCTTTTTAAAAATTCTTCATGCCAGAGTGACTATTGGGATATACTGTTTACAAGATCAATGTTAACTAGAGTGTATTTACACTATCATTGCTAGCTTTAAAAATAAAACCATCCTGTATCCTAGCAAGGGAACCGACTTCTCAAATAATGTTAAGTATGTGTGCTGCATATTCCTACTAAAACTTGAGCACACCAGCAGTGAGCAGTCACGACCATCACTCTCATTTAACGGAAATAATATGACCTTATTAATCTTACTCAACATCTATGAATTACCCACTTAGCATTAGAGCTAAATTATTAAATATCTATCAAACTAATTCTTCGCACTTTAGGGCTCCAAATAGACATACTCTAAAGATTGCTATTGTACTCTGAGGAATAATTGATATGAAGTCTATTTCCTATCATTCTTAACTGCTAATAATAGCAATGGTCCATCCAGGCCATGATTCATTTTATCATCCCTTGGCTGATGCAAAATCCTTTCCATAGAACTTGTAATAAACGTCTTAGTAAAAAAAAAATCTTCGTAGTTCATGAAAGTCCATTCTGAGTAGGAGAGATTATCAAACCGCCTTCTCTGGATAACCCACAATGTATATCGATCTCGGGGCCTCATTAGGAGTGATACTTTAATTTGATATGGGATGGTAACAATAGTTTCCGACCACATCAGGTTTATAAATTGTGCTGTTTCACAGGGAGAGTTTGGCTTCTGACAGCAGCTGCAATTCCAATGTGAAACAATGGGGTGAATGAAGTATGCAGAAACTGGAGAGAAAATACTTTTTTCTGCATGATATTCCCCTAAAACTTGCAGAGCACATTGAACATGTCTGTGCACCGTGCAAAAATGATCCTCTCGTTGAAAAGCCAGTCAACGGGGTTTCATTTTATGTTTCAAGCTACCTTCAATACATATTTTTTAAGGAACCAAGATGTGTGCTAATGCTGATATATAGTGTCTAAATATATTTATTTGCCAAATATTATAGCAAGAAATAAAGATGTTTAAGAATAAATGATAGTACTCTAACGAAGAAAATCATGTTATGCAACGAGCAAAATAAAAATAATTATATCATTTTTCTTTTTAAGCAATCTGGCTATTGATTTATGACTGATGATGCGTTGTGGCGTTTGCTTGACGAATGTAAATAAAACTTTCCCCAAAACAAGTTTATTTATTTTAGTTTCAACTTGCTAAACTTTGTATAAATACATCAGAAGGGTAGGGTGGGGAATTTGGGAGAGAATAAGAGGAGCTAAATGTGGTAATTTCCCATTTTAACTGCCATAAGGAATCCTTGCTCTTTGCTACAGAAAAAAAGCTGAATTGAATTACACCACACCTGGCATGATACTAGACGTTTGCCCAGGAAAGCATCTTTGCTTGCTTTGGTCTGCATACATTTAGTAGTTTTTGAGCAATTATCATTGGAAAAATATGTAAGGAGGCTTATAGCATTTACATGTTAAAGACATCTGCTCTGTTAGTCCATGGACAGGGCTGGAACTTGACTTTGTAAACTGTCTGCGGAGCCAACTAAAAAATATAAAAGCCCCACATTGGACAAGGGAGCTATTTGTTTCATTCTGCAATTTTGGATCTGTGGACCAGAGCTGAGGCTGCTGGCTCAAAGGCTTTATCTGCCTGGCCACAAGAGAATTGCTACCTTCTTGCAGGAGGAGGCACATGATCCCTTCATCCAGATGAAAAGATAGAAATGCCATATTACGGGCAGGGTGGACACACCCTGACCACAGTACCCAGCTGAGGAGCCCTGAAAGGACCCTCAAAGATTAAAATAATTGGTAATTCATAGCGCAGGATCTGTGCGTTCCACACAGAACTTGTAAACTCCTTAGCGCCTACAGGTGTAGCCCCTCATGACCATGAGCAGAATGTTGTAGCCTCTGTACAGGCCATGTTGGGTCCCCTGCTTTATTTTACCCACTCTGTGCAGAGTGTATGAAAACTACAACTCAGAGATCCATATTGTGAGCTATACCTTAGCTTGTGTATTCTGTACCAAGTTACCAAACATTTAAACTTATGGACTCTTGTTGGGTCCCCTGTCATGGTTTGCAAACTCAATACATAGTTTGAGCACTAAATGTGCCACTATGAGAATTGTCAAGTCTTCAGACTATCAACATATTTAAGAGCCATCCAAAATGTATGATATCAAATATGTCTTCTTTAAATAGGAAGTTTAGGAGTAAGCTGGAGTGAGATTGTTTTCCTCTAAAGTGTAAGGACTTCTAGCATAGTACACTTCCTTTTGACAATTTAAAGGGACTACTTGGATGTTCATTGGCTGTGCTTTAGGGATTATATGTGGTCTCCATTTTAGTTTTCCTTCTAAGCTTAGCATCTTTTTGAAGTCATGGTTTACATTTGTTTTTTCATTAACATGAGAAAATGTCATGTACGCATTTATTTTTTGTAGACATTGTTGTTTGGTAGTCTGCACTGTTAGTTTCAGTGTGACACATACCATAAAGCAATGTCCTTTCTTATTATGTGCTCTTAGGAGACAACTTTGTCCCATTAGACTAAGTAAAAGTGTTATTCAGTGTACAGCCTCAGTCATAAAGTTGATGAGAAGCACTTAACACTGGAGTTATCATGCATGCTGCAAAGAGCTGTAAATGAGACTCAGCCCGCAGGTCCCAACAATCATCCTAATAAGGAAGATTTCTGTGATGTGTGCAGGCTTTCGTAAATGTAAGGAGACCGGCTTCTTGGGACATGACACCAAGCTATGGGGTAGATCATCCAACTGTCTGGCAGAAGGGTACCCCTGATTCTCTCTCACTAGTATAGGACAAACAATGATAGATATGAGTCATATTAGGAACAATTAACATGGTTAAATTGCTTTTGTTTTTCAGTATTCAAATAAAGCTTATAACAATGATGTGTTTCATCTGTCTAATTATCACAGTTCATGTCTTATTTAAAAGAATTAGATCTTTTCAATAAACTTTTGAAAATGCACTATTTTATCTTTTCTTTGCAATAACTTTGAGCACGCAAAGGTGACAATTGAAAGGATTGGATCTGTTTCCATGAGTTGAGGCGGCTGGAGATGAGGACACTAGTGACAGTCTTTCTAGTATCATTAGGGATCCATCTACAGATTCTGCAGAGCAAGCACAGTGTGTGTAAGAAGAAGGAAGTGACTATGTTGACTTGAACTTTCATAGTCAGTTGGCTGTCAAGGATGAGGTTGCATGCATGGTCTGTCGGTGTGGTTGTAGGTTTGACTTCTGTAGGCCACCAGCTGTGGTCCCATGCAGAGCGGTTCTTCCCGAAGATCAGTACTTCAGTTATGTCAGAGTTGAGTTGGAGGCAGTTTTCTCTCATCCATTTGACTACATTGGTCATGGCATGCAGAAGTTGGTTTTGGTGTTGCAGGGGTCCCCGGTGAGCGAGAGGATTAGTTGAGTGTTATCTGCGTAGGAGATTATGTTGAGTCCGTGGGATCTGAGTACATCTGCAAGGGGGTGTATAGATGTTGAACAAGGTGGGGCTGAGGGATAATCCTTGTGGTACGTCACAAAGTTTTTTTATTCCTGTGTTACTTTTCCTGCAGTTGATGCAAATTCACTAGCCTTTCACACTTAGGATGTAGCAGTTCTTTCAGCAGCTTATAAACCTTATGAACTTTTAGGAAATACCATTAACGTATCAGGAACATCATAATTGGTTCCAAGGCAACCTCCCAAATATTCATTGACATGTAGGACGGGGCCCTCTCAGTAATGCTAGGGTAACCTGGTTGGTCTTAGTAGGCTATAGACCTTATCTGGAGGCAAATTGATTAACACATCAAGAGACGCTTGTTCTCTTGAACCATTTGGTTAGACTGTATCAACGCCTGATCCAGTGCATTATGTGCACATAGAATACTGCCCCAGCAAGGGCTCCTCAAGCTGAACAGGTGCAATTAGCTGTGCCTGAAATTAATCCAATTAGCATTAATGCTATTATGGCTAATATTCTAGCCAAAAGTGATGGGTTTGCATTTTGGATTACACAAAAAATGAATCAGTTTGAGGCAGTATTTTCCTATACAGGACCCCAAGATAAATTTAGAATTCTTTCTATGTGTTTTTCACTTGGTAAGGTTCCCTAGTTGAGTGTAATACATGGGGAACTATAGTTGATTCATTTTACTCCAGTACTCATGGTGCTCCTTCAATTGCTAAACAATTCTCCTCCCGAGCAATACTAGAAAATTATATAAGAATCAATCAGTCAAGCAATACTCTTTGATTCAATAGCAGTAAAAAACAGTGCAAATATTTTCCAATAGGTCTTCTTTATTTCTTCTTTTTCTTTCAGTCACTCAGTACTATTCTTCCATATTTTCATAATATATTGTTCTTTGTCTTTGCCAACACTTGTTTCATCCTACTTTACAGCATAAGGACTTCGTCAGGGCGATTGATATCTATGGTCTGTAGATTGGTGAAACCAAGAGGTGGTAGAAAACCTTGAAACCTAGGTCATCCAAAGTTTAAGGCCTTTCAATATCATTTAGCGTCTGAATGGTATTCCTGTGACGATATTCACGTTCTCCGCTATGTATATTTTCTTTGTAGCGGGTGCATCCAGTCCAAAGTTTAAAAAGTAGTAGCGACTTTTCCATGTATCGGTAGAAAGGTATTCTGTCTCGGCATAAGGGAATCTTTACGGTAACGGCGTAAATTGATCCTTCAATTGCTGTTATGCCCGAAGTGTTTCAACTAACTGAACGTGGAGCAGCCCCTGCCCTAGAATTGGGGATGAAACCTATTGGCAACTTTGCCCCAGGGTCCTTATTCATGATAAGTAATATCAGAATGGAGGCAACTTCTTTGGTTATTCACCAAGTGAGAGGAGGAATACTTTATTGTTTTAAGTTAATAAAAACCAACACAATATTTCCACATGCTGCACAAAATATTAGTATACTTGTGTAATTTATTCAGACATTACTTTCTGATTGTGCAAAAAAGACTACTTGACATGCAGCAACTCGCAACTCTAAAACTAATAATTTCTTAAAATTCTAAAAGTTTAAATATAAGTGCTTTGCAACATTTATCATCTTGCAGTCTACTAAAAGGTTTTAAAATTATGTTATGTATGTACAAGTATAATTGATATATTAATTCTGATTATTCAAAATGCTACAAATCCAGGTATGCAATAACATAGTTGAAGCCTCTTAAAAATATTTTTAAACAACTAGATTTCATAGTCCTTGAGTTCATTTGGTGGTTGAACCCTTTGCACCACTAACATCACCCAGGGTAGTCCACTGTTTGTGCAATGCTCAAAGTGATCTATTGTAAAGTAAGTTGTCGTGCAGAGAAAAAAAAATCAAGAATTTACAATTTATCTGGGGGTCATTGGGATTTAAACACTTCATTATAGGCATTCAACTGGATCTAATCCCCGATCAATGAAGATGTGCCTAAGCAGTAGAATGCAGGCTCCTTTTAAGGCAGGACATAAGCAGACCCAGTGTATAATATCTTTCTTTAGGGTACCACATAGTTTGCATGATTTTGATACTTTATATCTCCATACAGGTTTGTGAGCCCCCTGGCAACACACTAAGCTGGAAAACCAGTGGGTTCTTCTTTAAATATGCTGAATAAGTTGTGTCAAGATATGCTGCTGGCTGTAGGGTATTATATGCTTGTATTACCATCCAGGCATGTTAATAAACAGAAAATGTGTATTTGTCGACTATGAGAGAGTGAATTTTGGCTACTTTATTCATAGCATGACAAAAGGCCAGATGCAATAGATTTAAGACCCATAAGTCAGTTGTATTTGTATTTTCCAGGGACAACCACAAGTGTTTGCTGTAGTTAGAATCTGCATCATTCCTCAAAGACTGCCATAGAGCACTGACCTCTGCCATAGAGCACTAGTTTGATTGATCTGTATTTTATACCAAGCTACACTAGTGTAGTATCTTCTTGCTATATTGTGTTGTGTTAGCGTAAATTCCAGACGGACTTGTGCAGGTGAAGCGTTCTAGGAAATCGCCCAAAAACTTGCTTGTAAGTGTTTGGTTGAAGTTTATCTAAAATCAGAGCGTTGTTACCGTGCCGTCATATGCCAGCGTTGGAAAGCAATTTTGCAGTGATGTCAGCTAGCAGTGGCTGAAAGGAAGGACCATCCATTTTCTTGTCAAGAGTACAAAAAGCTTAAGTCAATATATTTTCTTTTCCCTCACCATGTACTGCTTCTGTGTTTGGAAATTCAATTTCTTATCAAAGTACAGCCCCTAGTAGTTGTAGTTGTTGAGCTCTTCTATACTTACATCTCCTAGCCAAATTTTGAAAGATAAGCTGAATCTATTTGCTATAGACATTGTTTTTGTCTTGGTTGCATTTATTTCTAATTTATTGACCTTGGCAAAGTTTGCAAGTTCTTCGAATGATCTTTGAAGACCCACTCTAGTATGACTCAGTAGAACAATGTTGTCAGCATACTGTAGGGGTGTCAGAGGTAATGGACCTAGTCTCGGAGGGTGTGTATTTACCTGGTCAAGCCGAGGCGATAAATCAGCCATGAAAAGGATAAATAAATGTGGGGCAAGAACACACCCTTGTTTAAGACATATGGCTGTAGGTATTTGCCTGGACAGTCTTGTTCCATCTGCCACCTTAATTTGGATCCAAGTATCAGTGTATAATTATTCGATATCACATAGCAAATTTTCTTGGAGGCCCCACAGTCTTGGTTTTCCCCACAAGTGGGCTCTATCAATTTGATCAAAAGCAGCTTTTAAATATATAAAACATAGAAGCCTTCAAGTGTTTACATTTCTCAGCTAATCTTGTCACTGCTAACATGTTGATAGTGGTACCATAACCTTTCTGGAACCCTGTGTGGTGGAATGGAATTAGGTTGTTGGTATTAGACCATTTGGTTAAGTCTTCCACGACTAGTGAGGCATAATATTTGGCTTCTCAGTCAATAAGCACAATTAATCTATAAGCTTGACTCCTCCCACTTAAAAATTGCGTTTATTTTCAACCTACTCCAGTTGCTGGGGATTGTTCCCATAGACTCCACCTCATTGAACAATGCCGTTCAGATCAAGCCTAAATATCGCTTGTGGGATACCATTAGGGCTGGCGCCCCATCATTTCTTCCAGCCATGATCACTTTTACCACTCTAGCTGGTGTGCAGTATGAGCGTACTGGAGTAGTTGGCATACTACTTAATGATGATGTTACTCGATCTTTTACACCATCTTTCTCAACCACTTTGTAATGTTCTTGTACTTTTGGGCACTCATGAATAGCAAATGTATTCATTAAATAACCAGCCCAATTCTTTTCTGTGATGCACAAGAAACTGATTATTCTTGTTTTCCTGCCAATGACATTAATCGTTGTCCAGAAGTCTCTGGCGTTGGGTCGTTTACAATTGAAAAAGAGCTTTGCCCAGAAATCTTCAGTCTTTGATCTTCTCTCTAGCCAGAGTTGTTTTTTATATTGCTTTTTCAGTCTTTTTATTTCTTCCATGTAATCATTGTTATACTGGATTTCCTGGCCTTCCCAATTTCTCATCTCAAGTCCTTTCTCAATTCTAGAGTTTTTTCCGTCAGTGCCACTACCTGTTGGGATGTTTGGCCTACCCTGGGTCTTGATGCAAAGGCATGCATTATCAATCTTGTCAAAGTCCTATCCAGGCATTTATTGAAGTAATAGATGATTCTATACTGGCCTCCAGTATTGCTTTGTCTTGGTGG
Source organism: Lissotriton helveticus (assembly GCF_964261635.1). Taxonomy (NCBI): domain Eukaryota; kingdom Metazoa; phylum Chordata; class Amphibia; order Caudata; family Salamandridae; genus Lissotriton; species Lissotriton helveticus. Next base: position 1,089,152,489 of record NC_136071.1, on the reverse strand, counting down.
CCAACTTCAGGAGTGAGTGTTGCGACCATAATAATCGCTTCAAGTTTGCTGTTTCCATTCCTCCGATTGCTACGGCTGCCAGTTGATGCCTACCCAGATTTAAGCACAGCTCCAGATGTTGGTATGATTGATCAGTATTCGCTGAGATTATGACTTTGTAATTTCTCAGCTGTTGTAATAACAGCAAGGAAAGAATCGTATAATCAATTATTAATCCTGATGTTGGTTCATGGTATGTGAAATTTTCAGGTTTGTCATCTTGTGTTCTGCCATTGCGGCCCAGATGCACTAGTGCTGTGACCAGTTCTTTCTGGATACGATTAGGTAGTTTTGGGGGATGGGTGGTCTGCGGATGAAGTGGCCAGAATTTATTTTGAGCTCCCAAATGCTCATCCTCATGTGATGTATATATTAGGTGATTGTTGAAGTCACCTGTTATCATTATTTCCCAGGTGGGAGTCTTAAATCTTGCCTCAGTTATCTCATGAAGTAATTTCCTGAATAAGACAGTCTTGTTTTGCGCGTTTTGATGAGCGTATATATTAAATAAAATTACTGGTGTTTTCCGATAATCTTGGCAAAAGTTAAGCTTACTTATCTGTATATCTGAAGTTGTGGTTGGTAATTGGTGATTCACCAATGGCTCGCATTTGTTCCAACTGTGAATCAGGAACGCGAGCTACCTAAAATATTTTTTGAAACCTATACTTCTATGGGTTGAGATAGTTTGGGAACAGTCATAATACACCACAAATTAAAGTCAATTCAGAAGCTGAAATTACCAAGCAGACACCTCAGTCTTCTACAAAACACTGAGATAAAAATAAAGAAAAGACTAGGACAAAAACACATACTGGATCTTCACAATCGGAGTCTTCCATAAACCGTAATAATTTTTGTGACTGTGATAAAATTAAACTTCCTGATACACGTCCCTCTCATTACTTGCAGGACTCTACAGATAAGTGGTCAGCAGGAGGGGGTTGAGGCAATCGCAGACAGGAGAAGTATGTGAAACCAAAGACGGAGTCACAAAACTCCTCTGACTTCTTTTAAAAAAAGATCAACTTCGAGCCCAGAGAAATAATTTAAAAAAAAGAAAAAGGCCAGAATTTCTGCTAAATATGCCACAAATGCTCAGAACTCTTCTTTGGAACAAGACGTGGGTGAGAACTCTTCTCAACAGTGCAGCAGAGGTCACAATAGTTCACCAGACTCTTTTAAGGGGTTCTGACTGATTAATATGTATAGGTGGAAACTCCAGACCAGAGATTTAGCCCCCCAGATAGAATTTTTGATTTGGACTTTCAAAGTGAGGGCAACTTACCGCGTACAATTAAAGTAATTTTCTGTCAGATTTGACTACTGATTACAACTTTGTCTTTGGCTGAGATTGATTGGCTGTTGGAGTTTCTTAAAGATGTTTTACAGTGGGAGGATGCAATCATACCTTCCTTTTCTGTTTTTATTCTAGAAGAAGTGCTGCAGGAAGGGCCCTTGTGCAGGCTCCAGTTTTACATGATATTCAGGGGGGGTGGGATACAGACTCATCTTATCATGTTATACCTGTAAGGTCCAGCCCACAGGTTCAGGCACAATATCCTATTAAACATGAAGCTAAACGTGCGGTCAGGGAGATTCTGTTATAGTTAGAATATCAAGGTGTGATTGAGCTTTGTGCCTTCCCTATCAATAGCCTTTATTTCCTGTGATCATCGCGGAGCATTCTTATTGCGTAGTTTTCAACTAACAACATTTAAACAGTCACACACAGACGTTTGCTGTGCAGAATTCACACCGCACATGCTTAGTAAACAAGATATAGGATATACACAACTACAATGGACAATTCCAATGTTTTTTTCTATCAAAACATAGTGCCGGAAAGCTGGAATTTGATGCCATACTCAGAGCTAGGAGCCCAATAATGGTTCTGTCGGCTCCCACAATGGGATTAGAACAGTCCAGTTCTGTTTGCAGCCCGAGTAATGTCAATTTTACAGGAAAGAGACTCTGAAGCGTTGTCCTACCACGACAATCTTTACATCACTGACAATGATTTAAACACACATTTGGTCAGAGTTGATCGTATTGTTTTGGGGTTCGCTAACCATGGCTATAAATGTAATTTTCCAAAATTGCCATTCTCAGTGTCCTATTTTTAGGATATGAATAATCAAATGAAGGCAAAAGTCTGGCTCCATATTTCTTAAAGAATTGTGCTCTATTGCAACCACCAAATACCTTATAAAGCTACAGTCGCTTAAGATTTCTAAATGCCCAGGCGCTCTGTCCATCATCCCATTTGGTATTGCTTTGTTCACCCTAAGTTGGCAGGGTATGCCCTGACGTGGGTCCCTTGCTCACTTTGCCACTGAATTCAAACTAGCCTGGCTGAGGACGGCTGATTAGCCAGAAACCGGTCCCAGGATGCTTGTTTCCGGTCCAGGGAAGACATGGCTTTGCTTATGGCCAAGTCTGAACTGGGGTGGTGGAGTGAGCTAAAGAATGATGATGGATTAAACCCAGATCAGTTGACTGGGGGTGGGTGTTTGATTTGCTCAGTCCATCATCCCGGTTGGTATCGCTTCCTTTGCCCTAAGTTGGCAGGGTATGCCCAGACGTGGGTCCCTTGCTCACTTTGCCACTGGATTCAAGCTAGCCTGGCTGATGACGGCTGAATAGCCAGAAACCTGTCCCAGGATGCTTATTTACGGTCCACGGAAGAAATAGCTTGGCAGTTCAGGCTGGACTGTTCCCCTGAGGCACAGGGTCAGACTGATTTGCATATGGCCATGTCTGAACTGGGATGGTGAGGTAAAAATGATGAAGGATTAAACCCAGATCAGTTGACTAGGGGTGAGTGTTTGATTTGCTCAGGCGCTCCGTCCATTATCCCGTTTGGTATCACTATGTTTCAACATAGTCAGAGTCAGTTGAGGTCGATTTTGCAATTGGGCTCTGCAGGTTTTAAAATCAAATAGAGTGCAGCTGAATTATTTGAATACTACTGAGTTATTTTTGCCTTTTAATTTGACACATTTGCAAAAGATAATTGTTAAAGAAGAAGCCACCTACAGTATGTTTAATGTCGAACATTTAGAAAAAGTGCCCTTTTTGGTTGCGGAAACTCCTTCTGCAGTTTGGTTACTTCATGGTTTCATGTTGTTAGAAATGGGGGTCTAGTTGGCAGTGGTATACACCCAGTCCAAGTAAGGACCCTTCCCTCTAGTCAAGATAAGGGAGTTAAACACTCAGATAACCCTTGCTCACCCCCTTGGTAGCTTGAATGAGCACTCAGGTTTATCTCAGAGGCAATGTGTAAAGTATTTGTACATAACACACACAGTAACACAGTGAAAACACTACAAATGGACAACACACCAGTTTAGAAAGAAAAAGTATCTTTATCTAAACCAAACAAGACCAAAATGACAAAAATCCAACATACAGAACTTAAAATATGACTTTTAAATGGTTTTGAGCGATTCTGTCTATAGAACATAAAGTACCTCAAATGCCTAAAAATCCACAAGGTAAAACAGCTGCAGATAAGGGAAGCATTGGAAAACACAGTGATGCGTCGATTCCTGAGTCCATGGGGAGGCGATGTGTCAGGTCTGCTGCTTGCAGGAGAAGAGTTGCATTGAATCCATACTGTAGGGGAGAGCGATGCGTCGAAATCCAAGACAGTTATGGTCTGCGGGTGATGCGCCGGAAAAACTTGACACCCAGGCGTGATGCATACAAAATCCAGGCACGCCAAGTGCCCACAACTGGATTTGGCTCCACAGGGCAGGTCAAATTTTGCAGCAGTGATGTTCAGGGAAAGTTTGGGCCTGGTAAGTGGGTGTGCTTGCCAGGTCAACATGACAGTTTAAAACTGCACTCACAGACAATGGCAGACCGGAGACAACTACTCATGTGGGTGGCACAATCAGTACTGCACGCTGACTAGTAGCCTTTGATTTACAGGCCCATGAGCGCACACCGTGCACTTTCCAATGGACTTATCAGTAAATCAAATATACCAATCATGCAAAAGTATACTTTACACAGATAGCGCTTGCACTTTAACACTGATCAACAGTGGTAAAGTGCTCAGAGTACCTAAACCAGCAAAAACGAAGTCCAGCATAACAGTCAAAAATACAGGAGGCAGAGGCAAAAAGACAGAGGAAATCATGCCAATAATGCCAGGTCTAACACATGTCTCTTTTGATTTCCAAGTTTCATTTTACATCATGTCCTCAGCATTTTCCAGTAGGCAGATACAAGGAGATGGCTACACATTTTTCACATAAAGCTTAGTTCCTCCCTTTTTAGTACAGATACATGCACAAAAAGAGGTATTTGTTAGTCTCCAGGATTGTAGTGCTTCTTTGGGTTACTCCTTGGTTTGCAAAGAGATTACACTCAATGGTATTTGTAATGCTTCTGTGGATAACTTAGCATGGTATTTGAAGGGTGTTCCCATACAGTTGATCAATAATACATTTGTGTTGCATTCTAATGGAAGCTTTACAATATTAAGTGTTCAAAGTTGTGTTGGGGTGGTACCAGGTGTCCCTTATTTATTCACTGTTTCTAGGGTTGTAACTTGCTGTATGTATGTTCTCTATCCTATGTCAAATGCTGTCAGAAAAGTTAATTTGTGGCCGAAGGTCTTTGTTGCCAAAATTAACTTTGATAAATTTAGCTGACTCAAACCCTTATACTTTCAAACTGATGAAGCTCTCAGATCGGCCTGAGAATCTTTTGAACTCCGAGTAGCACGTTCCTTGTCAGAGGTGCACTCACTTTTAAGTACTCATTTATCCCAACATTTGGGTGAGCTTGTACACCGTAGTTTTAACCTCTTCCATGCTCATGACGGCTCCCGGCCGTCATGAGTCACGGTGGGCGTGTGCTGATGACGGTCGGGAGCCGTCATGACCACGCCCGCGATCGGAATGTTCAGCACTGCGGCGAAATTCGCGCCGCAGTGATGAGGTTAACACTTCTAATGCAGTAGGAGTGGTACACTTTTTTAAAGTGATTGGGTCTGACCTGGTTTCTGTGTTCCAGAATCTGCTTGGAGTTATACCGTCCTTGCTACATTCCTTACCTTCAAACGTTTTTGGAGGCATTCCGATTGTACTGTTGCTCTTTGTTGCTATTTAACATCTATTTTTGAGGCTCCACAATGGATGTCCCACAATGAGGTCGAATGGAGATGGGACTACTGCATGGCCTACTGTGTCGTGAACGCATGATCCAGTATTTTGGAGAGTCCTTGTTATTGAAACTAAACGAGAACTGGTCTTGGTCCTTCAGGCCCATATGGTTTCAGAGTGAAGTCTGTGTTTCACTATTTATGGTGCTCATCTGAGTGTGTGCTCGACTTGTGCCTTGCTGCGCAATTGTCACAGTTTTCTGATATCGATCTGCTTGTGCGTCCTTTGTGGTCACATCAGTTGTGTTGTCAAGTAATGCAGCCTCCTTTGTTGGAACTTCATAGAACCTTCCAGCGCATTAAAAGGTTCCTGTTCCATAGGATCAGAAATCACAACCTCCACTTTACCTGGAAAATGGCACCTGCACACTCCATAATTGAAGTGACTGCTATATTACAATTCTGAGCAATGGCTGCCAAAGTTCAATATGATATTCCTAGACTTTCACCTGGCCTCCAAGAGGAAGAAGAGGAAGTTATTTGAACTGTGAGAATAAGTGGAGATGCTGACACATGATTTGCTCATGTTTCTCCTACAGACGCTGTGACTAGAAGCTTTCTAAAGGGCAAGGAGGACTTTGAACTTTCACCATGGGACGACACTTAAAGGTTAATAGAGAAAGAGTATTTTAGGTTCCAGCAGGTAAAGACAACTCCCTTAACAGAGAATGCAAAAATACTCTAAGCAACCTAAACGGGTGCAGCAACAAGCAGACACAAATGCTGTTCTATAAATCTTTGTGTTTTGGTGTAGAGAATAGAAGTCCAAGATGGAAGACAATTACAAAAAATCCATCAAAGCAAACTCCTGCTGTGCAAAGCCAACCTCAGAGGTGCAGAGGAAAGAGAATACATTCATTGAAGTTGGATAAAGCGTATCATCAAACAACCCAAGACATGGACCGCAAATTACTGTTAATGTTAAGCTGTGAATAGGATTGATTACAACACTGTGTGCAAATATATTACCAATCTCTGTAGTTCACTGAAAACACAGAAAAACAACAGTTATGAAGAATTAAAACTGTTAAAAAACTATAATTTGCTAGCTATGATTTGGTATGCAATCCATGACTTGCAAAACCGCCAGTCATACACTAAATGCAATGCCCCTGCCATCACCCTCAGCAGATGGCTTCACACATAATATAAACGATCTCACCAGTAATATGGTAAAACACAATACTTTTACATTATGAATGGGATGACTACTGATATAGTATCTTTGCAAATGTATTGACATTTTAAGATGTGTTTTTAAAGTGAATTTTTGACATTGTTTAAACTGATTTTAACGTATTATGACCAAGGCTAAACTCAACTTAATACTAATTGTGTTTTCTTTAGATCAAAATATAAAACTGTTTTATGGTAGTTGTAAAGATATACGTGGTAGGTGTCAGTATGTTTATTTATTATAAAATTTTGTATAGCGCGAACAAGACCCGTGGGTATCAGAGCGCTTAACATAGCAGAGGTAAAAGGATTAACAAACGTATTAACAGTTATACGAACAACAGATATGAGGTAGATGATATATATTCATAACACATGTGAAGTTTGCGTTAATATTAAGTTGCGGCTAGACTTATATCATGAGCTATATACATAAACATAAATGAGGTAGATCGTTATAGGTTCATGTGAGATGCAGTTATAAGTCCGCATTGATATGGGGTTGCGGTAAGGATATCGTTTAGTGATATAAATGAGGTCAGTCTCACATCATAGAATTAGCGTTCATGTTATTACTGATTATGCTTCCCTTTCTGATGACATACATGTTTTGCATTAGGGCAGTAATAGACCAAAGCAGTGAGCAATAATCTTTTGTATGTAACGTATTTACCCAACAGAAGGCTCTTCACTTCCCGCTTGAATGTTGCAATATTGTGGATCTTCCTAATGTTTGGAGGAAGTGAGTTCCAGATTCTGGGGGCAGCTCCTGAGAACGCTCTGTCATAAGTTTTTTTCTTTTGGAAAATGGCTGGCCGTAACAGCAACTCCTCAGCGCTCCTAGCTGGTCGGTTCCCTCCGGATAGCTGAATTTTCTTGGCTAGGTATCTTGGAGTGTTGTAGTGGAGTGCTTTATGTGTGATACATGCTATCTTCATTTGTATTCTAGCTTCATAAGGTAGCCAGTTTAAAGCTTTCAAGTGCGGGGATATATGATCGAATTTCCTAGATCCGGTGATAAGTCTTGCCGCAGCGTTAAGGCAGGCTTTTAGTGGTGCTGTGGACGTTTTTGGTAAGCCAGCTAGGGTGGTGCAGCCATATTCAATCCTTGAGATAACTAAGGAATTGGATTGCCAGTTTGAGATCCGCCTCTGAGATGAATGGTTTCAATTTTCTTAAGTAGTTCAGGTGGAAGCGGGCACTTTTAGCCATTGAATTAATGTGGGCTTTCATGTCCAGATTCTCGTCTAAGGTGATTCCTAGCGATTTAGCTGAGTTGACTAGGGTTGGGGTGCAGTGTAGCGCAGTCACGAATTTAGTCCATTCCTTTATTTCCGTATTGCTCCTTGGTGGTGAAATTAGTAGGAACTCTGTTTTGTGAGCATTTAGCTTCAGATGATTGGTAGTTAACCATTGTAGAGCCATTTTTAATGTCTCATTCATTAGTTCAATGTCTTCTAGGGATGCAATCTTTATGTATATTTGTGTGTCGTCTGCATACATGTGATAGGATATCTGTGATTTTTGGAGAATTTCTGTAAGCGGTTCGACGTATAGGTTAAACAGATCTGGGGATAGTGTCGATCCTTGAGGGACTCCAATTGAATTAGGGCATGGAGGTGAGATTGATTGGTTGACCAGGAATCACTGTGTTCTGTTCTGTAAAAAAGAGTCGAACCATTTCAGCACAATTCCCGACAATCCCATCCTGTCCCGTAGCCTGGACAGTAATGCTTCATGATTTACCGTGTCAAAAGCCGAAGACAGGTCAAGGAGAATCAGTAAGCATGCTTGATTTTGGTCAAGGGCTTGTAGGGCATCATCAACAATATGGAGGATCGCTCTTTCCGTGCTATGCCCTGCTCTGAATCCTGACTGGCATTCATCTAGCAAGGAGAACTTGGTGATGTGTTGGCTCAGTTGGTTCTGTACGCATTTCTCAATTAGTTTGGCCAGTAAAGGGATGTTGGTCACTGGGCGAAAGTTGTTTGGGTCCGATGCATCCGCTGACGGTTTTTTGATTATGGGAACAACTTGACCTGTTTTTAGGCAGTCAGGGAGGATCCCTTGTGAAAGTGAAGCATTTATTATTTCGGTCCAGATTGGGACCAAAATGCGGCTGATTTCTTTTAAGCATTTTGTGGGAAGGGGGTCTTGGTAATGGTTGTTAGGTTTGATTTCGGAGAGCGTCTTGGCGATCATGTGCTGGTCATACAGTTCGAATGTGTCCCAATTTGCCTTGTTTTTTGTCTTTGTACACTCCGTTGTAAAGTCGGTATCGCTCGAAGGCAGTGGTTCGATGGGAAGGTTCGCCACGGCGTTTTTGAGCTCTACTTCAAGCGATTTAGCCTTCTCCGTGAAAAATGTGGAGAATTCATCACAGCTTAGGGGTGTTTTTGAGTTCTCTTGAACGGATTTGGCTAGTTTGTTTGATTGTTGCTTTAGGATTTCAAAGAGTTTTCGTGGTCTGTTTTTGGCATTGTCCAGTTCTGATCTTATGAATTCCTTTTTTGAATTGATAATCTTTTTATTATATTGAATGATAATGCCTCTGTATCATGTTGTAGAAGCGCAGGCAGTTTTAATGTTACATTCTGGTCTCTCAACTTAAGTATAGTTTCTTGAAATTTTGGCTAAGTTATTAACAAATCGCCCCCTCCTCCCCAGTTTGTGTAACATCACCCCCCCACTTACCTGATCGGCAGAAAACATAGGGCCAGTTGTACGACCATTGGTTTTGTGACTCTCAAATAGCGAAAGATTGCGAGTCGCAATTTGCGATTCGCAAAAACCAATATACAACAGTGTAAAAAGATACTTTTAGCGATTCCCAATGGGGTTGCAAAATGCGAGGCCCATGAATATTAATGAGCCACTCACAATTAGCAACCCCATTGGGAACGGCTGGCCCTCCCAGGGATGGTGGTCTGCTGGGCTTAGCAGACCTCCATGTCTGGGACTGCTTTTCAATAAAGCAATTTTTTTTTAAATGCAGCCCGGGATGCATTTAAAAAAAAAAAATGAAACTTTTTTATTTCCTTTTTTAAGGGCAGGTAGTGGACCCTGCCTGAGAACACAGACTGCCCTTAAAAAATATTTTTAGAGCCAGTCATACAGGGAAAGGAGTCACCCTGGGACCCCTTCCCATTTGCGACTACATTACCACCCTTTGGAAGAGGGTGGTAAATTGCGAGTGTTTTGCGACCGCAATTGCGGTCGCAAAACATTCATACATGGCTTGTGAGTCACTATTAGAAAGGGAACCCTCCTTTCTTATAGCGACTCGCAAAACACTATTTTTCGAGTCGCAATTTTTTGCGACTCGCAAAATAGTGTTAGTACACTGGCCATGGATGTTTTTGCATGCGCAAACGGGTCGCAAACCCATTTGCGCATGCAAAAACTGGTCGGAAACTATCACTAGGTTTAACTTAAACACACCACAAGTAAGCTAAACATATAAATTCATGACACATTTCAAAAAGTATCAAAATAGGCCAACGTTTTTAGCAAATTAACACATCCTCCACTTGACGGAGCTGCCTGAAACTCCACATGTTAGCACTACATTAAAACATGCCAAGTGTCCGCCAAATCAAGTGCAAATCTGTGAAATGGCCCCACAGTTATTAGTGAATACAAATGTTTAAGATTGTCCCTCACCAGATCTCACTGAAACTAGAAAAACCTGCAATGGGCTTCACTTGATAACAGCCTGCATTTGTTAGTAGTACATTAACACTTTGTGACCATCTCACCTTTAACTGTACTCCTACTTGACTGATTTGCATGAATGTAAACAATAAGGGGTAAACTAAACATGCTGAGACACTGTCACATGCAATGCAGAAATGTGAAAGTCCACCAATAATATTAGCAAATGAACAATTTTGTCCATCCCATTCACACCCTCCCCTTCCCATGTTGGAGCAACATGAAACCTAGGATTTCTGTCATGGGCTTACCTTGCTAAAAAGCATCACTTACATCATATCCACTAACAAGTATGACCAATGTTGAAGTTGGAAATGTATTAACCACAATAGAGCTCACTACTAGGGCATTGTGACTTGGATTCAAACAAATGACAGATAAGGGGAATTAGAGTAAGGTTGAGAGAGTCATAAAATGGCAACCGGTCACTCAAGTGTACGTGGAACATCTGTCATGGAATGAAGATTACATTTCGTTAACACAATTCAAACATTCTTTGTTAGCCCAGAGACTCCTTATTAGTTGCCTCGAAAACAATATAGGAAGAACACACTCTGTTAAAATTACATTAATAAGGAAATGTCATAATATATAAAGAATGGTGCAAATGGATACTGACATTATCAATCTTTGGAGCATGACTGACCAACAGAGCAGAAGAGACATTTTTCTTTGCAAAGGACATATTGCATGAGAACATTTAGATTTTTCACAGCCTGGTGGGCAGAAAATCTGGATTGTTTTAAGGACACAGAGGCCAAGATTATGCAAGTTCTCCTTTATTGCCACAGCTCAGCAGTAACAATGAAGAGAATATAGAACTACAATAACATTCTGTAGTATCCTCATGTTGTATGTATGTTCTTGTATCTAGCTGCTCAGCCCAGTGTGAGTGTTCTCATTGGAATCTTAGTGTGGGTGGAATGTTGGATGCATGATAGTGGCAGTTAAGGATGGGCTGAGCGGCTCCTGAGTAGGCTGCTCCTGATGGGGCTATTGATATCTACATCTGAAGAACTAATAAACATCTTCTACATGTACCTGATTTAGTCTACGGTGTCTTCATATCTACACCAGAACCTGTGGGACCAGCCCACTACATTTTGGCGACGATGGATCAACGTACCTACAATTTTTACGGATGAAGTGCATCTTGAGTCTAACAAGTAAGCAAATAATAACTGTCAAGCAACAAAGTATCTTCTTGAAAGAAAAAGCAGTAACTTAAAATGTAACAAGATGAAAAGAAATGAAGAAGAAGCGCGTTATGAAGTTTACAACTTAAAGTAAAAGATCATTGACATGAAACCAGACCATAACGACCTGCTTGCCCCATCAGTGTCCATCACAACGGACAGCCCACGTGGAGGTGAGCTTTGTCTGGGTATTTTAAAAAGGAAAATGTATTTAACAAACTGCATATGAAACAGAAAAAGATTTTTAAGCCTCCATGAGAGCCAACTTTAAAACGAGATGTGTTTATTCTCTAAAGAAAAGAATGAAATTCAATGACTTTATGTGTCTTTGCCCATCGGAGAGGGGCTAATTTGTGCTTTAGTGAGAGACAGTTTTCTGTTTCATAGACTATAAACGTCAGAGCAAACTGTGAATATTTGAGGTCACGCTCGAGATTTACTTCAGCTTCCCTTCGAAAAACAGAAATGCAGTACTTTTATCAGCGAAAGGCTTGTGTAGAAAAGTAAGCGTACCCTAACTGTGAATGTAACAAAGCTTGCTCAATTTTTCCGTTTTTTTTATGAGTCAGTATTTTCATCAAACAGCAAATAGATCTGTTTTGGGTAGTTACCAATGATACCAACGAAGTTATTTGTTTTTTTGTTTTTTTTGACAATTACCAAATATTATTAAGTTTAAAATATTGCGTAAATGTATTGGACACTAACGCTTAATTCAGGTTTGAATTTTGAAACAGTCACGCTCTCCTCAGTGTTTCTTTGGTCGCGCAGAGGACAGCTTTCCCATTAGTGACGTCTTTTCTGGCTCATTGGATTCAGCTACAGGGTGACGCCGGCGAGCAGCAACGCACCTAGAGCCATCCGGCTCGGCGTAAATAACGTGCCGCCATTTTCTGCTCAGAAGCATCAGCCTCTATGTTTAATGTTTTTGGTGACCGTCAACATGAGGTAAAAAGTTTTCTTTGGCATTCTGGATTATCTCAAACATGACTGTCTGTGCTTTCATCTGCGATTCAAAACATCGTCCAATCTTATGAAGCACTGCTATGTCCTGCTCACACATCGTGGACTGCCTGCATGTTATGTTATGTTATGTTATGTTATTGATTTTTGTATCGCGCACAGCTGCCCCAGCGAAGGGGTGTCCTGGTGCATCATTACACGGTGACAGGCACACCTTTAACTTAAAAGCAATAGTGTTATATGTTAATAAAACTTGACTGTCTGCCTCATTCCGGTGACAGGCACACCTCTGTCATTGTGTCATTTTAAGCTCTCTCAACTAACAGGAGCCTTAGGGGGATAAGAAGCAGGCCGCCCCCCACTCAAATTACTCTTACACAACAATGACCTGCCCCTAGTAGGCTCTATGGCTACAAGGAATTTGTATTGTGGCAGAGGAAGTGTATACCTTCTGTCCCCACAGTTTGCACTCCGTTGCAAATTTGAGTCTGGCAAGGTTGCCTATATGTGTGTGTTTAATAGCTCCACCACCTGCTACATGTGTCCCCTATCTTCCAATCGTGAAAAAAAAAGGGGGAGGGAAGATTGACAGTGCCTCACGGAAGCAACACCAAGGGGAGGATTCTATCAGACTGGTACTCGCCTGATTCCTCACTTCTCATCATCGGCTACTGTCAACCCCAAAAGAAATGGGAGAAAAACAAAAATAAAGAAAGTGCATATAGATCAGACAACCATCAAGTGTTGTATGTACTAGAACCCGCTGTGATATATCCGTGCCTCAATTAGTGAAAAACAAATATACCACATTAAAAAGAGTAAGGCTAACTGGCAACTCCTGACTTTATTCTGTGCTGTTAGCTCACTCTGTTAAAAGTCAACCGACATGTTTCATCACTTTATCTTACGTTTCAGTGATTTCTTCAGGGTTTTTATGGGTCAGCATTTAGCATGCACCTTTCTGAATCTTCCCTTATTGTACCTGTAGCGGTTGGTAAAACATAAAACACATACATTACTTTTGTACATTAAAAAGTCTCTGCGAATGGCACCGGGTCCGGTGCGAACTGGCAAATGACCGTATATTGAGTATAGAATATATTACCAGGTGGCCTTCTCTGGCAAGCCTACCCGGCCCCCGTGGAAGACTGCTTGACGTGTGTCGTCCCCTAACTCAGTAGTGGGAAACTGTGAACCGCCTACTGGTCGGTATCTGTGGCAAAGACAAGTACACAAGATTAGCGTTTTGGAATACATCGCACCTCACTTATGCCTGTCAGCTTAAAGGCAAGTATCTTGTTGCAAGGTCCCTTCCTTCCTTCAACCGCCTACCCCACTCACGTTTTCTAAAACGGTTCCCCTCTAGATGTTAACGAAGTGGCTATGAGACTCCTTACCGCTTACGCGTCCAGGTGTGGTCTGCGCTCACCCCTCATGCGTCATGGCGGTGCCGGCAGTCTGTTTACAAAGCCCATTTCCTGGTCACGTGGACGGACGTGTCGACGTGACGTGACGCGACCCGCTTTCTACATTGCGGGCGCCATCTTGGAACGGGAGAATGGAGTGATGAGTAGGTATATACACACGTGGCTCACAAGCATTGGTAATTGTGAGCCCCGTGTGTATATACCTACTCATCACTCCATTCTCCTGTAAACAGACTGCCGGCACCGCCATGACGCATGAGGGGTGAGCGCAGACCACACCTGGACGCGTAAGCGGTAAGGAGTCTCATAGCCACTTCGTTAACATCTAGAGGGGAACCGTTTTAGAAAACGTGAGTGGGGTAGGCGGTTGAAGGAAGGAAGGGACCTTGCAACAAGATACTTGCCTTTAAGCTGACAGGCATAAGTGAGGTGCGATGTATTCCAAAACGCTAATCTTGTGTACTTGTCTTTGCCACAGATACCGACCAGTAGGCGGTTCACAGTTTCCCACTACTGAGTTAGGGGACGACACACGTCAAGCAGTCTTCCACGGGGGCCGGGTAGGCTTGCCAGAGAAGGCCACCTGGTAATATATTCTATACTCAATATACGGTCATTTGCCAGTTCGCACCGGACCCGGTGCCATTCGCAGAGACTTTTTAATGTACAAAAGTAATGTGTGTGTTTTATGTTTTACCAACCGCTACAGGTACAATAAGGGAAGATTCAGAAAGGTGCATGCTAAATGCTGACCCATAAAAACCCTGAAGAAATCACTGAAACGTAAGATAAAGTGATGAAACATGTCGGTTGACTTTTAACAGAGTGAGCTAACAGCACAGAATAAAGTCAGGAGTTGCCAGTTAGCCTTACTCTTTTTAATGTGGTATATTTGTTTTTCACTAATTGAGGCACGGATATATCACAGCGGGTTCTAGCACATACAACACTTGATGGTTGTCTGATCTATATGCACTTTCTTTATTTTTGTTTTTCTCCCATTTCTTTTGGGGTTGACAGTAGCCGATGATGAGAAGTGAGGAATCAGGCGAGTACCAGTCTGATAGAATCCTCCCCTTGGTGTTGCTTCCGTGAGGCACTGTCAATCTTCCCTCCCCCTTTTTTTCACGATTGGAAGATAGGGGACACATGTAGCAGGTGGTGGAGCTATTAAACACACACATATAGGCAACCTTGCCAGACTCAAATTTGCAACGGAGTGCAAACTGTGGGGACAGAAGGTATACACTTCCTCTGCCACAATACAAATTCCTTGTAGCCATAGAGCCTACTAGGGGCAGGTCATTGTTGTGTAAGAGTAATTTGAGTGGGGGGCGGCCTGCTTCTTATCCCCCTAAGGCTCCTGTTAGTTGAGAGTGTTGAGTACGGCAGCCTAGCCGTGAGAGCCATAAACATAAATCATTATTCACAGAAGGAATACACTGTCACGAGGTTGAGGTTCCCGTGACGCTGTTTTTATACTAATTGTCTCAGCGAACACTGGCAAACGTGCACTTTGAGTACCATGGCAAATTTTTGCCTGGCCTTTACGGAAGACCACATAGCTACCATTCTAGCAGGACCATCCCTATTACCAGACACTCCATTGGGAAGTACCAACACCGCTAGGGATGAGTGGGATAAACTGTCAACACTTAGGAAACGACAAATTAGAATAGCCCTCCACGGAGCATTAATGACCGAATATCTCCGGGCAGGGGCGGCACCAGCCAGTCTATTGGTAAGGTTGGAACCAAAGATTTTCCTGGAGGATAAGCAGTTCCGGGTGGACTGGAGCTATATACCTAACAAATGCACCCGGGACTGGCTTATTTTAATCATCAACACTGCTAAACGCCTAAGTGAGGAATTGCTCACTGAAATACTGGACATGGAAACTAATATAAAAAATGACACCGCCATACTTGATGCGAAAGAACAACTAGCCAAGATCCAGACTGACTTGGGAGAATACCAAACATACATGGTGACCCAAAAAATAAAAGGTTTAAAACGTAACCTGGATAAGTTCAGCCATGAATGGGCTTTCCCATATACTGAGGACCAATACTACCAACAGACCAATGCCCAAAATTTGGCACCTCAGCGTGGAAGGGGAGGCAGACAACAGGCCAGGAGAACTCCCAACAACTGGGCGTTTGAGAATACAAGCAGCGAAGAGGATGATCCGGACATGCAACCCCCACAAGGCAATGCCCGAGTGAGATTCCAACCTCAGGGTACTTCTGATCAGGACCTAGGAGCCCTATTTAGGGCTTTTTTAGGGCAGCATCAATCCAACCAGAGGGGGGCCAACACGAGAGGCAGGGGCAGAGGACGAGCCAGACATATCACCAACACAAACCAACAAGCCTACTCTCCAAGGATCACCCGCAGCAGGGGCCGAACGCCAATATAACTCCGTTGAAGACTATAGTGGTGAATCTATCAGATCACCCACTTACACCAAATGAAAATGCTGTGTTGAATAAAGGTCTTGGCTTCGTTCCGACCCCCAAACATGATAGTTTCCAACTAAGAGGCGAACTCATTGGAGTAATGAGAAAAATCAAACTACGCAAGTTCTTTGAGGGCAAAGAGAACACTTCCATCAACACGGATGTTTCTACAGATCTTAGGCGACCTTCAAACTTTACCCCCCTGAACCAGCAAGTGGGCCCTGAGGTGACAGTTTTTGAGCAAAAAGTCCTACAGGACAATGCGGACTTGGAAAAACAACAGCAGGTCAACAAACCTAGTAACATGTCGAAAACTGATTGGATGGCAGTCAAATCATTGCAAGACAACGATCTTATCACCATCAAACCGGCCGATAAGGGCGGGCGGTGGTGGTAATGAATACATCTGACTATGAGGCAGAAGTCAACAGACTTCTAGGGGTCAGAGAACATTACCAACCTCTGGCTAGAGACCCTACACCCGAATTGCAAACCACTATACAGACTATGGTGGCTACTGCACGAGAAAAGAAGTGGATCACGGCAAAAGAGGCAGACTTCTTGATTAATCCATCTCCCAGAATACCAGCGTTCTACATTGTGCCCAAAATCCACAAACCACAACGTCCCCCTCTGGGTAGGCCAATAGTTTCTGGCATAAACTCCGTACTTGAGCCACTTTCCCAGTTCGCGGATTTCTTCCTGCGTGAATGTGTCATCACACAACCTTCATACGTACAAGATACGACTGACATTCTGAGACATCTTCAAACGGTCCCATACAACCCTGATGAGAATCTATTGGTGACGATTGACATCGAGTCACTCTATACTAGCATACCCCAGGAGGCGACACTGGTGGCAGCAGCTCGCTCCCTGGGGGAGCTAGAATGGTTCTATGACACAGCACAGACCCTAGTACTGCAATGCATTGAATTAGCCTTGACACGCAACTTCTTTGCATATAAACAACAACTATTTTTGCAGACCTCTGGGACTTCGATGGGGGCTACTTTTGCCCCCAGCCTGGCATGTATTTATGTCGGCCAATTCGAAGCCAACTACATCTATCATGCATCCAATCTCTTCCAGGGGAACATTGTCCTCTGGAAGAGATATATAGATGACATTCTGTGCATCTGGAGGGGAACCCCAGAGGCATTAGATCGTTTTCTATTATGGCTCAACACCCTCGATAGATGTCTCAGGTTCACTTGGTCTGTGGACCGGCACAAAGCCACTTACCTGGACTTAGACATCAGTGCCACAGATAACAAACTTGTAACATCAGTACATCAAAAACCCACAGACAAGAATTCGCTGCTACACTACAAATCTTTCCATCCAAGGGCCCTGCGAGACAACCTCCCGGTGGGACAATTTATGAGGTATCGGAGAAATTGTACAACCACCAGCAGTTTCATGGAACAGTCTGAAGAACTGACTGACAAACTCATCGCCAGAGCTTACCCCCGAAAATCGGTGAAGCAGGCAAGAAAACGGGCACTGAACACTCCCAGAGAGGCTTTACTGGAGCGACAACCGAAAGAATCCAAGGACTGCATCCCAGTGATCACGACCTTTGGACCTCATTCCACAAAAATCCGTCAGATAGTGAGCAGACGTTGGCACATTTTGAGCACCAACTCAATGTGAATGCCACCCCCCAGGTTTGCCTTCAAGCGATCTTCCAGCCTGAAGGACCGGCTGGTCCACACACGACCCCAAGTTAAGCTGCCGCATTCTAACCTCCCCCCGGGCCACTATCCTTGTGGAGAATGTACCATCTGTCCACTGACCACGAAAACCAGTTCCATCATCAGGACCAATGGTAGTACCTGGCACCTAAACAGTTTCAGTAACTGCAACACGTGCAACGTGATATACAGACTATCCTGCCCATGTGGGCTGCACCACCAGAAAGATCAAGGTGAGAATTCAGGAACACCTCAGTACATTGAAAACAGCAAAACTCTCGACTAAATTGGTGCAACATTTCAACAGCCAAAAACACAATCCCAGGGATCTCCGCTGGGTCGTGATAGAGAGAGTACAAGGAGACCTACATAATATGAGTAACAGACTACTCAAGAAAGAGGCACGGTGGATCTATGAAGAATTAACAGCTGACCAAGGCCTCAATGACATTATCGAGTGGAACAAGGTCTCAATGATCTAGAATGTAACCCCTATGAGACACTGTAGGGATCGTGCAGTTACCTGCTGAGATAAACTGAATGTCGCGATTTAACAACGTAGTAGCACAGTGTAAAGTATTTGCAGGGGACTCAGGCCAGGGTACTATGGTGTCTGTTTTTTTAAATGAACTCAATCGTTTTTAAAAATTAGTAATATTTAGGCAGGTTGTAATAGGAATATACCCATTCTTTTCCTAAACCTATTAAGGGGTCTTAATTACCAATGCTTGTGAGCCCCGTGTGTATATACCTACTCATCACTCCATTCTCCCGTTCCAAGATGGCGCCCGCAACGTAGAAAGCGGGTCGCGTCACGTCACGTCGACACGTCCGTCCACGTGACCAGGAAATGGGCTTTGTAAACAGACTGCCGGCACCACCATGACGCATGAGGGGTGAGCGCAGACCACACCTGGACGCGTAAACGGTAAGGAGTCTCATAGCCACTTCGTTAACATCTAGAGGGGAACCGTTTTAGAAAACGTGAGTGGGGTAGGCAGTTGAAGGAAGGAAGGGACCTTGCAACAAGATACTTGCCTTTAAGCTGACAGGCATAAGTGAGGTGCGATGTATTCCAAAACGCTAATCTTGTGTACTTGTCTTTGCCACAGATACCGACCAGTAGGCGGTTCACAGTTTCCCACTACTGAGTTAGGGGACGACACACGTCAAGCAGTCTTCCACGGGGGCCGGGTAGGCTTGCCAGAGAAGGCCACCTGGTAATATATTCTATACTCAATATACGGTCATTTGCCAGTTCGCACCGGACCCGGTGCCATTCGCAGAGACTTTTTAATGTACAAAAGTAATGTGTGTGTTTTATGTTTTACCAACCACTACAGGTACAATAAGGGAAGATTCAGAAAGGTGCATGCTAAATGCTGACCCATAAAAACCCTAAAGAAATCACTGAAACGTAAGATAAAGTGATGAAACATGTCGGTTGACTTTTAACAGAGTGAGCTAACAGCACAGAATAAAGTCAGGAGTTGCCAGTTAGCCTTACTCTTTTTAATGTGGTATATTTGTTTTTCACTAATTGAGGCACGGATATATCACAGCGGGTTCTAGCACATACAACACTTGATGGTTGTCTGATCTATATGCACTTTCTTTATTTTTGTTTTTCTCCCATTTCTTTTGGGGTTGACAGTAGCCGATGATGAGAAGTGAGGAATCAGGCGAGTACCAGTCTGATAGAATCCTCCCCTTGGTGTTGCTTCCGTGAGGCACTGTCAATCTTCCCTCCCCCTTTTTTTTCACGATTGGAAGATAGGGGACACATGTAGCAGGTGGTGGAGCTATTAAACACACACATATAGGCAACCTTGCCAGACTCAAATTTGCAACGGAGTGCAAACTGTGGGGACAGAAGGTATACACTTCCTCTGCCACAATACAAATTCCTTGTAGCCATAGAGCCTACTAGGGGCAGGTCATTGTTGTGTAAGAGTCATTTTAAGCTCTAACAAAGCAAAAGGGCTATAGAGAATGTTTTTGTTTCATATTTGAAGAAATATTTATAGTGAAACGTTTTATCTAACTCGTGTTTGATTTCTTTCTACAGTAAGCTCGTTTTAAAAAAAAATGTTAACTTTAAAGGTGTGGTTAACATAGGGGTGGGTGTATAGTCCCATTTCCTTTTAGGAACATGATTTCTTTTTCTTAAAGTTGGGGGAGGGTTTTAAGTCCCAACACCCCAGTATGCCAGTTGGCATGATGTTTTCTCTATGGATTTTTGTTGCAATGGAAGTGTTTTTTTTAAAGTCCATTCACCCCATTTTTACAGTATTTATCCCTGTCTTGGGATGGGGGTGGGTTCAAAGTCCCATGACCCCTTGTTCACACGTGTTATCCTTGCTTTGGGATGGGAGTGGGTTCCAAGTCCCATGTTCCCTTGTTCACGCGCTACATTTTGGTGTGGGTTTTAGTCCCATAACCTCATCATATAGATAGTTTATCCCTGTCTTGGGATGGGTGTGGGTTCGTAGTCCCATGTTCCCTTGTTCACGCATTACATTTTGGTGTGGGTTATTAGTCCCATTACCTCAAAAAGTTTTTAATCCCTGCCTTGGGATTTTATCATTTTAGTGAGGGGGTTTTTATCCCACCTTTGTTTTAAGGGGGTTTCAGTCCCACCTTTGTTGTGACTTTTGGGTTTTAGTCGCAAACAGTTTAGCACGTGGGTTTTAGTCCCACAGTGTTTCCTTACAAGAGGGGTGGCGTATTTATTTACATTTTGCCACAGTCTTCTAATGCTAGAAGTACTTTCTTTGATTTTGTTTCTCCCATTATGGATTTGTCTGGGGTCTTGTTGTCCCCTCAAGTTTACTAAATGTTGTGAGCTTTTGTGAGCTATTAATGTAAGCCTTTCTAATTTCAATTTGTTTGTTATTGAAGGAGGAGGATGGTGTCAGTTTAATTCTATCTTTTTGCTTTCTTCCTTCTTCAATAATTTGGATGTCTGTTTTCCCTCTCGTGATGCTTTTTCATATTCATCCCTGGGTTACAGATTTCTTGGAAGTTTGTATATTCTTGTTGTGCATAGTTTTCCTCTTCTTAGTTTTTTGTTCTTTTGTTTTCCATTATTAAAGGGAGAGGATAATGTAGTATCCTCATGTTGTATGTATGTTCTTGTATCTAGCTGCTCAGCCCAGTGTGAGTGTTCTCATTGGAATCTTAGTGTGGCTGGAATGTTGGATGCATGATAGTGGCAGTTAAGGATGGGCTGAGCGGCTAGTAGGCTGCTCCTGATGGGGCTATTGATATCTACATCTGAAGAACTACTAAACATCTTCTACATGTACCTGATTTAGTCTACGGTGTCTTCATATCTACACCAGAACCTGTGGGACCAGCCCACTACACATTCCATTACAGTATAAACCCTGTGAACATGCAGCCATCTTCCTTCTTTGTCAGGAGCTATGAGCAAGAACAAACTCAGAAACAAACATGACTTAAAGTTGATGTGGAATGAATACCTCCATTCTTAAACAATCCGTAGACAAATAATTCCAATCTTAAAGAATCCGTAGACTTCTTATTCTGCAAGAAAAAAGACATACCAGGTCAGAATATAAAATCCCTAGGGAGGGTTACAAAGTGGAGGGATAATCTTGGCCTCCATGTCCTTAATAAAATCCAGATTTTCTGCCCACCAGGCTGTGAAAAATCTAAATTTTATGGCACAACACGGAGGGCAACATTATGCAAGTTCAAAGTGAAGCAAGTACATTATCAATCACATTATTGATTGGTCGGAAATAACTATTCTTAAACATGTTTTCATTTGACCAGTCAGCTGCTCTAAGGATATCCTAGAGTCTAAGCATGGGCGGATTTTGCGGATCCACGATTCACGGATTTGCGTATTCACGGATCGTGGATCCGCAAAATCCGCGTATTTGCGGATTAGCGGATTTGCGGATTTGGGGCGGGGCTTCCATGCGAGTGCACATGCCTCTTGTGTGTATAAAAGGTCAGAGACCGATCAGAGCAGCAGATGAAGAAGATACAGAAGCTCCTGGCCACAGGAACAGCACGAGGATTGCGCTCGTGAAAGTCAAGGATGCAAAGGCCTCTGTCCAGCATCACAGCTGATTAGCGATGGTACATTTGGGAAGAGGGCACAGCTGCCCAGCCTTGACAACGCTCACGATTGTTTTTTGGGCCGATGAATGAGTCACTGAATTTAAGCTTCAACTAGGGCACATGCTTAAATGATATCTGTAAGTGCTTCCGGTTGAGGTTTAATTTTTGTGCCAGGACCATCGTGCCAGAATGAACCCCCCCTTCATATTTATTCAAGAAGACGCCACCGTTTAGTGCCATACCTCATTGGCTAAATGTATAGTGCTTTCACTACACTACACTACAGCTGCCTAAAGTGCCAGATAGTTGTCTACAGCGACCAGGTGTGTGTTACTATGCAATAGCGCCGAAGGGCGCAGGGGTCCCTTGAGTGAGCTATAAAAGCTCCTGTCCGCAGGAACAGCACGAGGATTGCGCTCGTGAAAGTCAAGGATGCAAAGGCCTCTGTCCAGCATCACAGCCGATTTTCGATGGTATATTTGGGAAGAGGGCACAGCTGCCCAGCCTTGACAACGCTCACGATTGTTTTGGGGCCGATGAATGAGTCACTGAATTTAAGCTTCAACTAGGGCACATGCTTAAATGATATCTGTAAGTGCTTCCGGTTGATGTTTAATTTTTGTGCCAGGACCATCGTGCCAGAATGAACCCTGCCCTTCATATTTATTCAAGAAGACGCCACCGTTTTGTGCCATACCTCGTTGGCTAAATGTATAGTGCTTTCACTACACTACTCTACAGCTGCCTAAAGTGCCAGAGAGTTGTCTACAGCGACCAGGTGTGTGTTACTATGCAATAGCGCCGAAGGGCGCAGGGGTCCCTTGAGTGAGCTATAAAAGCTCCTGTCCACAGGAACAGCACGAGGATTGCGCTCGTGAAAGTCAAGGATGCAAAGGCCTCTGTCCAGCATCACAGCCGATTTTCGATGGTATATTTGGGAAGAGGGCACAGCTGCCTGGCCTGTTAACTATTTTAGGATGGCGCCGGCAAGCTGCCAGCGCCATCCTAAAATAGTTACTAAATTAGCTTCAACAGGAAGCTCGAATAGATAAAATAAAGCAGATGCACGAGCGCCTGCTTGAATTTATCTATTAGTGCTTCCTGTTGAAGCTAATTTAGTAACTATTTTACGATGGCGCTGGCAGCTTGCCGGCGCCATCGTAAAATAGTTACAACAACAGGCCAGCAAGGCTTGAACTTTTGGCCTCGGAATCCGCCGCTCGCGGATTGCGAATTTTCGGTAAATTCGCGAGAGTTCGCGGATCGCGGATTTACCGAAAATTCGCAAAATCCGCGAGCGTAGCGGATTTTGCGCTCATGCTTACTAGAGTCCTCCACCTTGCATAAATGCTTTAGAAGCAGACAACACCACTTTCACTCTTCACTTCTTTGACCCATCTAGCAAGCATGGGAGAAGAAACTGCATTATGGGGAGATCTATGAGAAATCAGCAGTTGACTTCCAACTTCTCTAAGACGTGCCGTCCTTTTTTCATACTCTTGAGACAATTAACAACGCATAGACTTTCATTAAGAGGAAAGAAAGGGTAGAAAATAGATGAAGACATAGTTTGGTTCTCTTCTTAAGGTAAAAACAAATGCCTTCAGGTTGGTAAGATCTGTTAGAGACATCTAAAGCCTTAACATCTGAGGTTTGTCTGAAAGGAACCAAGCAAAGTAATACAGTAATCTTATAAGAAATGCGTTTTAGAGAGAGGTTAGCGTTATCTCCCAAGAAGAAATAAGTTGTAATACCAATTTAAAGTCCCATAAGGCTGAATATTTAGCAGTTGGAGGATTAAGAATACGCATGCTTTTCATAATCTTTTTTGATAAAAGGCTTTGACCAACTGAGACACCATCAACTAAGGAATGACCTGCAGCTATTGCTGATCTATAGACATTAACAGTGCTATAACTTAGGCCAGAAGCGAAGAGTTCCAATAGAGAGTTAACAACGTGTATTACATCAGTTGAAACGGGATCATAGTGTTGTTGAAGACACCAGCAAACCCATTTATTACAAGCCAATTGATATGCTTTCCTTGTTCCAGATGCCCAAGACTCAGATATGAGTTGGAAAGCATGTGCCGAAAGGCCAGGGATTTACCATTGTCACCTGAAATCTTCCATGAGAGGGTGAGATTAGCCGTGAGGGCCTAGGAGTAGTTCCTCGAAAAGGGGTATTAGAATAGGGAAGCCCATAGCCATTTCCAAGGTGAGAGGGAACTATGCCTGAGACCTCCAAAGAGGGGTTATCACCACCATATTGTGAAGGTATCGGCGAGCATGTAAGAGAAGACGAGGAAGAATGACAAATGGCGGGAAGGCATATGGCTTTAAGCTTTGCCGGCCCTGGAGGAAGGCATCCACCCCTATCACTCGAGGATCCAGCTTCCAGCTGAAGAAATTCATCAACTGAGTATTCATTCGGTCTGCAAAAAGATCTGTCCCGAAGGGACCCCATTTGTCTTGGATTGTCATGAATATATGTCTGCTTAATTTCCAGTTGCTGGAATCTCTGAAATTTCTGGAGAACCAGTCCGCTACTCCATTGTTCAAACAAGGGATATGTTCCGCTGTGACGGACAGTCCTCGGTTCAGACAATAATCCCAGAACGTTTTCGCTACTTCGGTAAGACTCTTTGAATGTGGTCCCCCCATCTTGTTGACACGTCTCACTGCAGAGACATTGTCCATGCGTAACATTATCGAGCACTTGACTGAGTTCTGGGAAAAACTCTAAACCGCAAAGGAGCTTGCTAGGAGTTCCAAGCAATTGATATGTAGTTCCTTCTCTGCGGGTGTCCAAAGACCTCCTGTCGAAAAGTTGCCACATGTGGCACCCCAACTCTCTAGACTCTCATTTGATTCTATTATCAAATCTGGGCATCCCCCAAAGATGGCTTTGCCATTCTAGGCTTCCTCATTTTTTAGCCACCAAGACGGTTCTTTCCTCGAGTCTTCGTCCAAGGAGGTCATCTGAGTGTAAGAGAGAGACGATCTCAGAGCTTTCGCTTTGAGTCTTTAGAGGGACCTGTAGTGTAAAGGGCCTGGAAAGATCGCTTGAATGATTGAGGAGAGGAGACCCAGGATTCTGGTTAAGAGTCTCAAGGGAAAGACTTGCAAAGAAAGTATCCTTTTGAGTTCCTTCATGAGTTTCTAAAAGTCTCTTGCATGACAAAATTAAAGGACCGTATTTAAGAGTCAAAGTAAACAACTCCTGCCAGGCTTTAGATGAGCCAATGAGATGACAGATAGAAGAGCATGCACTGGTATAAGCTCTGTTAACTACAGGTCTGTCTAGTATCTCAATCAGACACGAGGCAGCATGTACCATGAATAATTAATTAATCACCTGAAAGTTGAAAAAGCTAGATTAGCTAAGTTCCTTGCATCACATTAACCACTTTGCATTTACCACTTGAGCCACTTGGTTGCATAAATGAATCACCTGTTTCCAATCCAGAGGGTGGTAATTCTCTGTCTCTTTACCCACTGCAAGTAGGTAGCCAGAAAGGGGCCCTTCTCCTGGCTGTGGTAGACTGGGCAAGCACAGTTTCTTTTCTCCAGTAACTATGAGGCCTGCTAATTTGGAAATGACAGACTTTGGGACTGGAATCAAGGTAAACCGAGAGGTCTTAGAAGAACCAAGGGATGGCAGACTGAAAGTTTGTAGCTGTGCAGTTAACAATAAGACATTTGAAAACCATACACAGCCAGGAGGAGCATGTGCTTAGAATAATTGGCAAGTCATTAAAAAAAGCAAGTTTAACTAAACCCCTAACATGCATAACAGAAATCCTTTTGCCTTCTTTAATTATCATAAACCACCTGCTTACAACCTTGAGTTGTAAATAAATCTTTCTTTTTCCATGTAAGGATGCTCTCCTCTAAATCCTATATTCTTGAAATTAAATGTTAGAGCCCTTCTGGCAGCAGCTCCCAATGGTACATAAAGTAAATCGTTCACTTTACCTGCACTTCCCAAGCACCCAAGGCCAGATGCCTGTGTGTGTGACTAACACCTGGGGTACCACTTCTATGTTACCTCCATCATGAAATAGTCCAAAGGAGTCTAAGCGTGCCCTCTTCCTTTGATGACCCAGCAAGTTCACCCTCTACTGCCCTCTACAGGAAGTGGGGAAGTCAGTATCACTGACTCTGGAGTCAGAATCAAACGCAGCCCAAGATGAGCAAGTTGAGGGTCCATTTACTCCAGACACAGGGTCACCAGAAATCTTCTCAATTTCTTCCCTCCTGTCAACGTTCCTGCCACTGCACAGGGGTTTAAAAGTTGAAAAAACATTGGTCTTACTGTTACTGTGATGCACTGGTGGCGCAAGGGGCTTGTAAATAAGCCCCAAAGTTTGGACACTTTCTTGATAATCCAACCATTACAAGCAGACACATTTTTACTCTGGGTCTAATATAATGGCACAGATGTACTATCTGTATGACAGTCTCTGAGCTTACTGTCTCTAGATGAAAAGTAACAGACCAAGCAGCAGCTTCAACATTATCATTGTTAAAGGTCTCTTCCATGGTACACAAATGGGTCTGCTGCAAGGGCAAACATGAGATCGGCCACCATCTTCTCTCTCCTTAGCTTGTCCTGATCACATATGCATTTAATCATGTATGATATGGTATTTTCATGACTCAGTACTCCCGGAATGTTTGCTTTTTCAAGGACTTTATTAGCTTGCTAAATAAACCTTAAGGTTCTCTTTACAATGATTTGGCATACGGCAGTGCCACAAGTGGTTTTGCTGCCCTGCCCTACACCAAATCAAATGGGCAAATGACTCATTTCCAGGTTTATAGATCCATGTAATTCAGGGAATGTATCAGAATCCAAGGGTGTTGTGTGGGAACACCCACCACAACGCTCATGGAACGCCTAACTGACACAGTGTAAGGTAATGCAGCAACTTGTTCTGAGTTTTCTTACACCATATCTACGAGCCCATGAAAAGCCATACATAGTGGCTTTGCGTGGCTTTGTAGATATGGGTCAGTATTCTTTGCTGCCAGAGTGCCATAAAATGTGATGCACCGGCAGCACAAGGGGCTTTTAAAATAGACTCAAGTTCTTCTGGGCTTCAAAGGAATCACTCAAATGTGGTACATTCTGCAACATGGGACCAATATATTGTGGACCTTTTTGAGAAATGCCTGCACAATCAGGTTCATGCAAGGGGATAATCAGAGAAATTGGTATCATCCATCTTCCAAGGCACTTGAAATGTTTCTTCCTGAGGCACCCTGCATTAAATTCTTCAAGGATGTTGGCATCTGAGTGACTTCAACTTTGACTACTTTAAAATTGAGGCATGCAGACAGATGCCTTGAATAATTAGCTCTGATAGTGCAGAGTGATAGCACTTCCTCAGCGCCACTCTCAATGCGAACAGTGATTGTTTCATCTTCCTCATGGCCAACATGGCAAACTGTGCTTTCTGGGACCTTCAGTATGCTTTGTCTCCCATGGTGGACTTTGTGGGGCCACCCCATGTCACTTTCATCTGAAGGAGAGCTTTGAAAAGATTGAGGAGTTGGATTCTTCTTCTTGGAGGAGAAGATGGTGAAGGCAATGTGTATGATGAGACAGCAGCCACAACATCCCATGGATCAGGCTGGCAAAAATCAACTAAATTAAGTTAAAAAATAACAATAGCCTACAAACTACAAACAACCAACAAGCACAATTCTATGAATATTACACAAGAAACAACAAAATTTGTAAAAATGTATGTGGCATCTAAAGGACGTTATCATTCAATGCTGCCAACTAAAAGGCTTTTAAAAATGTCAGAAAATGCTCAAATAAAAAATCAGTCATTGTACATACACACAAATACAAACACATGCATGAATGCACCACAGGCACACACACACACACACACACACATACATACACTGGTTTCACAAAATAATGGAGTAGCTTATTGCATGGCAGGAAAGGAGAAGATACAGAGAGGAAAGAGAACGTGATTACCCAACACACACGCAGATATCACAAAATGGTGGATAAGCACATGGCTTGGCAAGGAAGGAGGTGGCTTGCAGCCGCGGCCTTTGGAGGGAGTTATGGTGGGGCAGGGAGGCGGGGAGGGGCAGGGTGGACGGTGCTAAACACCAGCATATGGATAATTGCAGGTAAGTACACAATTTAATTAATAAAATGAAATTCGTAGCGCGTACTGCATGGCAAAATGCAATGCTGTGCGCGCTACGAATTTCGTTTTCCACATGTTGTCTGCTGCGGTCCAAAAGAACGGGGTATTCATAACTGGGGTATTCAATTTTGGATTCGCCCTCCCAATGCTTTCTAGACACACATGTTGTCAACGTTTGTTGTAACACATTGAAAAGCAAGCAAGCATAGATGCAGTAGGACAACATTTCACAAAAGAAACGCAAAGACAATTAGTGACAATCCTAGCAGGTTGCACTCCTTCAAATGTATCAGCTTGTTGTCTGTTTTAGACGCCCACTCCGCAGTTTGCAGTGCTGAACTGCTGTAGGGGAGAAGATGTGGCTTAACAGCTAGGGCGGTCGACCTCAAATCTGGGGAACTGGGTTCAAGTCTCAGCAGGGACGCACAACATCCTGTGATTCTGGGCGTGTCACTTAATCTCCCAGTGCCTAACAAAAATGAATGTGTCCTCATGTGATGCAACTGGTGCTCGTGGAAAGCACTCTGATAACCGATTCCTTCGGGTCAAGTACGTGCTATATAAAACTCTGTAAAAAAAAATATATATATATATGCTATTCGTGATTTTGCCTGATCCCAGAAAATGCCTGCAGTCCTCACATGGCACTACTTGGGCCTCTTACCCATTGATGGGAAAGAAAATCCTGATCGAGCTCTGCATAACCTAGAATGGCTCCAAGAGCACAAGAACTACAAATGGCCCTGTATTGATGAAAATGTCCCCAGAAAACCAGAAAGAGATATTGTTCTACCAGGGGGAAGCAGAAAGTCTGAATATAAACCAATTGCAAACACAACAGGAGGCAAGGTACCCTGTGACCTTATGATTTTGTAGTCACACATAGTATTTTGACCACACTAAGGGGGTAATTTACAAAGAAGTGGCGGAATGAGGTGTTAGCCGTCATGTCACCACTTCAGAAACGCAAGGCTGCACCATATTTACCAGAACATGGTGCAGCCCTGCGTTTCCCCCTGTGCTGGCGCTACACTTAGCAGTATAGCACCAATGCAGGCACACTTGCATCATAGTGCAAGGTTGTCTGGGTGCAGGGGAAGATTGCTCATGTGTAGGAAGATGACCCTTCATGCACATAAACAATCTTTAAATGCCGTTTTGTCACTTCTATGTGTGCTACTTAATGCAGCACACATGGAAGTTTCAAAATGTCATTTTTTTAAAGATTGTTTATGTGCAGGAAGGGTCATCTTCCTACACAAAAACAATCAAAGGCATTTTGCTTTTTCCCTGTGTGCTGCACAACACAGCACACATGGAAAAATAAAAAAACGAGGAGAAATAAAGCATTTCTCCTCGTTTTGCCAAGTTGAGACCAGGTTTTCCCTGGTTTTAATTTTGGCACTGCCTCATATTAATGCTGTCCTTGTGAATAGGGTGCCGCGTCAAAATCTATGGGTGTTGCGGTGGAACGCCCACAGCAACACCCACTTCCCACCCAGCTTTAAGCCATGTTCAGTGGCTTAATGTTGCCTTGTAAATAAGGCAAAGCTCCTATCACCACGTAAACATCACAAAAAGTGACGTTCCAGTGGCAATAGGGGCTTGTATATATGCCCCTAAATATTAAAGGGGACGAAAACTCCTGCACTTTATTGTGTGTGCCATTCACATGTTCAGCTTGTGATCCTACCTTGGCATATGTTGGAACACAAATGATTACTCTCATTTGGACATGAACTAGTCTCTTCATGGACTTACACATTTCCACTGAAAAATGTTGGCTCCAAATCACTTTCTAAATTTCACTCCAAATTTTGAGTCCCGTTCACTTGGTTAATTTCATTCAGCCTAGTCACAGAATGTCCTCTCCCCTGGCTCTGGCATTCATGGCTCCTGTCGCAGAAGAAGTGAAGTTGATGAGATTAGTGGCTTGTTTAAAGAGGAACCTGTTTTCAGTGTGGATTTTTCTTCATTACAGCCTTATTTAGATGATCTGATGTAATGGTGATAAATGGAAGCATGCTAATTGCCACAGTAAGTGGGCTGAGTGAAACTGCCCCAGCCTTCCAGAGCTTGGAAGCACAACTGAAAATAACACTCCTCTGATAAGATCAGCGCTTCCTTAAGCTCGCTATATTAAAAATGACTCATTAAATGCAATCACAAATGTGTCTTGTTATCTTTAATTTATCTACTATCAAAGGCGAATAGTGCAACATGCAGGTGCAACTTCACTGCATTTCATTCAGAAATAATTCAGAGAAAAACATGAACATGCCTGCTTTCTGCTTCAACTGTTAAAAATACCCTTAGTGACGCACAAAGAACAGCTCTCTCTAGTAGTTATCGAGTGGGTTAATTTGCAGAGCCCTATTCACTCAAAGAAGCCCTTTAAAATTGCACGTGTGGGGCGACTTAGCACAGTATCTCCTGGCATCGCTGCTTTAACCAGGAGCAGTGCGCCACTTAGCTGCTGCAAATGCCCTGGTGACCCCATGCATTGAATTTCCAACAGCATCTGGCATTTCAATTGTAATAGAGACAAGGGCTTCATTGCCTCTTTGCCGGATACCCCTGAGGAAACGTTCAGAGCATCGGATGCAGTTCTCTTCAATTACATCTTCTGCATGAGGCTGTGGAATGTAGAACCATGGAACGCTTTAAGTGGACCATTGATGGGCCAAGTGAATCCTTGTAAAAACAAAACTACTGGGCAAAACAATTGTAATGAGACTCATCAAGATAAGCCTTAGAGCTTTGTCCAACCTAGCTTCTAAATGTGCGCACCTACCCTGCTCGGTGCAGCTTTTCTTTATTTCTAATTGAATTATTTCTTTTGATACAAACTACAACACAAATTACTTTGTATCCAAATCGATTCTAAAAAATGAACACGTTCTTGGTGGTCACAATTATGCATATTAAACTCGGCAAAGCATAAAAACAGTTCACAGTAGATACATCACCTATAAAAGTTCTAAATGGTGTCCAGAGGGGTTCCCATTTCATGAAGCATCAAACAAGGCATTTAGGAATTAGTCATGTATAGCTCAGAGAGAATATGTATGTCTCTTATTTTTAGTTCACAGGGAAACTCGAGTTGTATTTTTAAGGCAAAGCGAAATGGATGAACATTTCAACACAATACTCACACATGCCCACAGCTAATCACATACTGACACGTATTTGAACCTAAGTAGAGAGCTCAATTTCTCTCTTCATTGTTTACATACCACCTTTTGATTTATGCACACATTTATGTTTAAAACCAACTCAAATGGCTAGTTTCCCAACTATATATATCATTTGTAAATATCTTAGCTTATTCTATAAAGTGTTTAAACTGCTACATATCTCGGTATGACCAAACCTCACAATTTCAACATAAGCATAAAGTCAATGAGTGATAGGAGAGGTAACTGGTTTTTGGACAGTAATGTGATGTAGTGTTCTTTAAGGAGGTGAGTCTTCAATTCTTTCTTAAACTGGAGCAGCGTTAGTGCGGTCCTGATAGAAAATGGGATATGGTCCCAGTTTCTGGGTGCATAGAAGGAAAAGGCCTATTTCCTTTTTTTCCTTGTTTACACTTCTGAGTCTGTAGTCTGATGATGCCCTGACAGTTGTATGACGTTTCAACGCATGCTTTTACCAAGCATGCCTTTACAACGCAGGTATTACAACGCAAGTCGTTACAACGACTTGCGTTGTGGTGTGCTGGATAGTGGAATAGTTTAATTTCCTATTCCAACTCCAGTCCCCGTGGATAGTAGGGAAGGTGTTGGATAGAAAATTAAACGATTCCCTATCCAACAGCGCCCTCCAGCAAAAGTCGTTGTAACGACTTTCGTTGTAATTCCTGCGTTGTAATGGTAGTGCGTGGTAAAAGTTTCATTGTAAACGATGTTCCCCGCCCTGACTGTGGCTGTGCAAAGATCTATGATACTGTCTGTAAGATAAGCGGGAATTATGGCTGTGTTGGCTTTGTGAATGATGCAACTGGGTTTGAAGATGGATTGGACCAGGACAGGAAGAAGGTGGAGTTCCAGCAGAATGGTGGTGATGTGATCATAGTTTTCAGGCCCTGGATGAGATGTGCTATGGTGTGTGGAATACACTAAAGGCTATATTTTTCCCCACGGTATTCCTTGAAGGTGAGGTTGTGGTCCAGGACAAATCTAACATAGTTGACATTCTGTGAAAGTTGGGTTGAAAGCCTTCAAGGTTCATGTCATTGAGCCAGCTTGGTACTTTTTCTTGTTTCTTGTTCTTGGCAAATAACAAGATTTATGTCTTGGTTGGATTGTGTTTCATGTAGGCACTGGATATCCAGGTATGGATGAGGTGGAGGCAGTGTTTGAAACAATGGATGCCTGAAGCAGAGGAGACTTTCTAGCAGAGTTGTGTCATCTTCATATCAGTGAATCTTGATGCTCCTAATTGTCAGTAGAGCACAAAGCAGTTCCAGTGTTTGTAATTCAAAATGCAGTGTATCAAACATTTGAGACTCTATTTCTCAATTGCCTTCACTCAGCATGGAATAGCAACTAATTCACAATGTGGAAGCTGTTCCCTTGGGATGCCATTCTTTGACTACCAATTTCTTTTATTTTATGCATTCCTAATAATGGATACTGGCAGTTAATGAATGCAAATGAAAGGATGGGCTCAACATTCACATCCATTCACAAGGGGTATCAAAATGCATTCTGCTTCATACAAATTAATGAGGCAAATGGTAGTACACCCTCCAGTAAATGGGTATTTTAAAATGTAACTCATTAGTATATTGGGAACAAAAACCGGTTCAGTGTGAAAAAAAAACCTGGCTTGTTTTATAAGTATGGGGAAAATAGTTGTTGGGGAAAAAGAGGGAACTAATACAGTGGTCAAGTAACCAAACCACATTGATTAATCATATTACACTTTATTTGCTAAAAGACCTAAACAAGTTCAAATGTAGTATATAATAAATAAAAAAGAGATCTTACACAAGACTCCTTTTCCCAGTACTTGCAGAGTGATCAGCTAAGCATTTAGAAACTATACAGAAATGCTCACATGGCACAAAGTGTCCCAACTGAACCTCAAGCATCCTACTACTGATCAGTTGCTATTGTTCACCATGGAGGTGCCTATGAGTATACAAACCTACAGGAAGAGAAACACAAATCTGAGCTATCCTCATTAATTCCAGAAGATATACACAATTTTCAGTCCTTCTAAATGTTGTTACATTAATACATTGTTATTTAATATAATGAATGAAATCCTCTCATTTATTCATTGATTCACTGCATAATCAGCTCCATTAGAGAGCAAGAGGTGGTCTGGCAAGAAAAACTGAAAGATCTCCAGAAACAGCTGATTAAGGAATTTTAGCACATAATGCGTATTATGATGTTGAATTGAACAACTGGTTGATATGTATTATAAATAAGTTCCCAAATTATCACATAGTCCAAACTGGAAACTTGAAGGTGGTTGCAGCTGGGGAAATTTGGAAGAGAGTGATCCTTTCTTCATTTAGGTGAGCTGGGGGTGGTCTACCCCTGAGAATAGTTTAGGAAAACAGGGCAGAATGGTGCATGCTTCATAATAATTGTTACATATTAGACAAACTCTAGCAGTTCGAGGAAGAAGTAACAACATATTGTAATTATTTTGTAGCATTATCCTTCCTAGGAGGTTGATGTTCACCTTCCCTAAAAACATTGAATATATTTTGATAAAACAATATTTTCAACAAAATGTCCCATCAGAAGGTTGCACAAATCCTACAAACTCAAACGCTAGACAGCTGTAATGATAATATCAGACAACTTTGAATAAAGTGGGCATTGAAATGCCTCAGCACAAGTCATAAGATAGTAACTATAGCAGTGAGGTTCCTTGTGTTTCAAGAATCCAAAATGAGCAATACACCTTCCAAACTCAGCATGAATTTATCCCTAAACTAACAGCTATAAATATTCAAAAAGGAGTTATCAAGAAACTAAAAATATGAGATGAGGTTCTGTGTCTCACCCTAGGCATTTCTATTGGGGTTGTGATAGAAGAGGGGACTTTGAAGGAAGTCTTTAATATCCTTTTTGTGTAATTTCCCTGAAGATTTCATGTATATGAAATCATCAAAAAATATCTTATAGTCCGAGTCCCATTTACATTTTTCTCTAAAAGTAAAGGCATCTCAGATAAATCATGATCAGGCTGTGGTTGTTGAGGGAACCGTTGGAAAAGCTTAGTGCTATAACTTTATGGTGAAGACAAACTCTTCAATTGATCACAGGTTCTCATCTGCTGATGAGAATTAGGTACTTGGAGAGGGTCTGTGTTAAGGCCAGATCTGGCATCTTGGCTGAACCATCATGGAAAGTGGACTTTGAATAATCAAGAGTAAAGGACAACTTGACCTCTGGTCTCAACTCCCTCGTCCCTATTCTTCCAGTTTCACAGACCAATGGCAATCCAATATAATGATCACAGGACTGGTTAAAAAGGACACACAAAAGGAAAACCAAGTGGCCATATTTACGACTTAGTGGCACAGGGCAGTCCAGCAAGTCACCCTGCAGTGCTACCCTGCATCACATGGAAAGGGCAGGAATGTGCTGTATTTATCCAAAATGGCGTAGTCCTGTCCTTTTCCCTTGCAGAGTTTTTGCAGCCTAGTGCCAACGCTAGCACCCTTGCACCAAGGTGCAACAGTGCATGTGTTGTAGGCAGGATGGTTTTTGTGCAGGAAGGGGTATCTTCCAGCACATAAACAATCCTAAGAGATTTTTTCCTCTTTCTACATGTGCTGCACAATGCAGCACACATAAAAAGAGGACAAAACGAGGAGAAATAAATATTTCTCCTAGTTACTCCTCCCTGGGGAAGGCATATCTTTTTAACACTTTCCCAAGCTTACAATATCTTGTAAATCGGGGAATGCGTTCAAAACCATGGGAGTTGCATGGGAACACCCACACAGCACCCATCAATCAGTCAATCAGGATTCTTGTAAAGTGTGACTACTCACCTGTTAGGGTCTCAAGGGGCTGAGTGGGGTG
The DNA here is from genome assembly GCF_964261635.1 of Lissotriton helveticus. Taxonomy (NCBI): domain Eukaryota; kingdom Metazoa; phylum Chordata; class Amphibia; order Caudata; family Salamandridae; genus Lissotriton; species Lissotriton helveticus. The sequence continues at coordinate 1,089,117,311 of NC_136071.1, read as the reverse complement.
GGGTGGGTCATGGAACGCCTACTGAGGGCAGCATAACGCAATGAAGCAATTGGGCTATGCTACATTATTCCATAGTGGAGCCACTCAAAGTGGCTTTATGTGGCTTCAAAAATATGACTTACGTTTTGCTTCGCTCTTGTACCACATTGCATGGTGCAAGAGAGATGCACATTGGGTCATAACTATGGCCCTAAGTATGGGTGTTGGTTCATCAGTTAGGGATAATCCAGCATACTCAAAACAGTTTCCTCTTATTTTCTACACTTCTGTTGAGAGTCCTTAGCTGTGGCATGGTTCCTGCAAGAAGAAAAATGGGGGGTTGCTAATTATGCAGGAGCAGATTCAATCTCTTTGGGAATAGTTGATCAGGAGATTCATATGCCACAACACAGAATAGCTATATTTGGCAAAGAAGATAATGGGCAGTTGATCATCTCGGCAGAGAACATACAAGGAAGGGCATACAGCGAGTAAGCTCTGATTAGACAGAATCAGGAGCAAAAGGTGACTAGATTGATGTCTCAGTTGAGTAACCCTAACCACTGGTTAGTGATGACTGGTAATGTAGGAATCTGTGCAAATTTCCATTTTACTGTGGGTCATTCCTTACTGAAATTCTGTATTCCGAAAAAAAGGTGATAATGTCACAGCCTTTCTTAGTTAAGTACACCAAGGCTTCAAGACAATGGCAAAACGGATGGGTTAGATCACATTGAAGAACTGTGGATATATTATTAGGTAATATTACAGTACTAGAATGGCCATGGGTGTAAATGGCAGCAGGTATGCAGTCAGGAGATGAACTCAAAAGGTGATGGTAGTTTTCTAATACATTTTTCAAGAGGTGGGATACTGAAGTAATCTAGCAAGGAATAGTTATCCTTTAAAATATTTATTTCTAGAACTTCTCTGAATATTTTGAGATATTGAACATTGTTGAAGAATGTGCAATGCATGGGCCCTCCATTTAGAGAGGGTTTAACTCTTGGTATGATTGTAAACTTACAGCTAGATTCATGAAGCCAAATTGCGTTCGCAATTGCGAGCGCAATTTGACGGAAAGCTATTCAAGAAACAGAAAATACCAAAATTGCGTATTCGCTAAATAAAAATTGCGAGTTCGCAAATAAATTTGCAGAATCCTGGAGGATGGGCATTTGCGAATCTGAAATAGCAAAAATCCATGGATTCTGCGAATTCAATTGCGAATTCGCAAATCAGTCGCAATCGGCATTCATGAAAAATTGCTAAAAGCGGAAAACGATAAAATCGCTAATAGCGACGCGCAACTTAAGAAGAACTCAAATCAGGTGGTAAACAGTACCGAAAATATTTTTGAAAAACAGTTAAGTGACTCCCAACAGGTGCAGGGCTGACCAAACACATTTAAGGACATGCAGCTGGAGCCTGGGGATTCCCACAATGCCTGGACTCTACATGCTGGTGAGGCGGCGTAGGCTGCAGCGAGCTGCACGCAACAGACGGAGGATACAGGAGCGGATTTTCCGCCAGCGGGTCACCCTTCTGGGCCAAACCAGGGAGCAAATCTATGCTAAGTACCGCCTGAGTGGGGCTATGATTATCAAGCTCATCCGGGACCTAGACCCCCTGATGTAGCACCCTACAAGGAGGACCAATGCCGTGCCCACACATGTGCAGGTATTGTGCTGCCTGCACCTCCTGGCCTCCGGAAGCTTCCAGGGGATGGTCGCTGTTGCAGGGGGGATATCCCAGCCCACCATGTCCCGCTGCCTCAGTAGTTTCCTGGAGGCAATGCTGACCCGGCTACACCACTATATATCATTCCCCACCAGCCAACAGGACCTCAATGAGACCAAGCTGCAATTTTACAATGTAGCTCAATTCCCACACGTCATTGGATGTATTGACTGTACGCACATCCATATTTGCCCACCTGCTGAAACGGAGTACATGTACCGCAACCGGAAAAGCTACCACTCCCTCAACATCCAGATGGTGTGCAATGCAAAAACAATCATCACGGACATTGTGGCACAGTACCCGGGGAGCACGCATGACTCCTTCATCTTCAGGCACAGCGGCATCCACACACGACTGGCCAGGGGAGACTTTGGGGAAGGACACCTACTAGGTAAGTACACATGCCCCAAAATTGTACACTGTGATCATGTAGCAGCACAGAACAGGCACTTACCCTCTGCTCCTTTCATTCAAGTGACAGCGGCTATGCTCTCCGTGAGTACCTCCTCACCCCATACCTCAACCCTGCAACACCACAGCAATGGCGATTTAATGCATCACACATACGCACAAGGAATTGTATTGAGAGGACATTTGGCCTGATGAAAAGCAGGTTCCGCATACTGCACAAGACAGGTGGGGCCATGAAATACGATCCTGAGGTCTGCTGCTGCATCGTGGCCGTGTGTGCCATCCTTCACAACATTGCTACCAAGCGCAGGATCCCTGTTGACATCTCTGGCAGTGAGTCGGAAGGGGACAACCAACCACCTGCTCATATGCGTCACGCACGCGGGGAGAATCCTGCAGAGGGACACAGGCGCCGTAACGCAATCTGCATGAACCATTTCTAATGTACCCACTCCCCACACCCATTACTTGACTCATGCATGAGGACATTAATAATGACATGAGTCAGATTAAGGTAGTCAGAACATTTTTATTTGTTAAAGCACAATGAACTTGGCATTCTGATAACTTGTACATCAATGACATATTGCGTCATATGTCTGTCCTTCAGGAGCGCATGCTTGTAGCAGCAGCATGGCCCCTCATGTCAATGTCAATGTTCAATGCCGCCTCCGGGCAGATGCTCCCAGCCTCCTTTCCTTATCTTCCTCCTGAGTAGGCCGTGAGGCAGCAGAGGGCCTGCTGCTGTGGCGGGGTGCTACCACGCGAGGGATGGACTGGCTGCTATGGCTGGATGTAGCCTCACTTGTGTCGCCGGCCCCCCCTGCCCATGGTTGGCAGCCTGCATGGCCTGGACTGCAGTGGCCACATGCTCCAGAGCTGTCGCGACGTCCTGGCAGCACTGGACCATTTGGACTTGCATTGCCAAGGAGCGTCGCGAGAGCTGGGAGGTAGCGTTACCTATTATGTAGTTCGACCGCGTGTACGCCGACAGGCGGGTCAGCAGGTGGCGGTGTCTGCGGCGATTGAGTTCCCGCTGCCTGTTAATGGTCTGTGTGTTGGCCTCCATAGCAGCTGTCATCCGCTCAGACATTACTGCAACATTTCGGGCGGTCTTGTCCAGTTGCAGGTGGATGGCCCCGAGATGACGTGCCTTTGTCTGATGCACATGGAGCATGCTGCGCTCGATGGATAGCCCACCTGCTTGCACATTTTGCCCCCTACCAGCGCGGGAAATGTTTGTGCACTGACCCATCACCAGTCCGCTGGACTGGCTCCTCACAGCCGCAGGGCGGCGGGTTGGTTGGCGAACTGGAGCTGGTGCAGCATGTCCCACTGGGGACTGTGTGACGGGCAGTGCTACTGCAGCGCGTGCTGGCACAGGGGTGGCACTGGCCACAGGGGCAGGTGGTGTGATGAGCGCTGGTGCGGCAGCTTGCACAGATGGTCCGGGCTGTGGGGAGAGATTTGTGTCTCCCTCTGTGTCCTCCGTGATGTACATGACCAGGCCATCGCTGTCTGTGGTTGGGACTTCTACGCCACCTGTGATTTAAAGTGGACGTTGATTAGTGACATGTTTCTTACACAGTTAGGCTTCCTACATGCATGCAGACTACCATTCCCTGAGTCGCTACAGGATTGATTCTCACTAAACATGTCTGGCTTAATGGGTCAAGATGGTAATTGTGGTCAGACTACATGTCCCACAATGCAATAGCGCTTTAGTGGTGTGCTTTGGCTGCATGACTGGGGTTTGATATGGGAGGCTCTGGAGTCATGGACATTGTTAGGGGACAGGGGGTCGCAGTCGCATGGCACTTACCTAGTGTGTCTTGTGTGGGTCGGGAGGAGTCAAGCTGTGTCACACCCACGCATGCCTGTGGATTTATTGTGTCCTCCACTCGGTCCTCCAGTGGTGTATTCGGTGGGACAGTGGGCTCCCCTCCACCTGTCGCCACACGCTCCCCCAGCCTCTCCGCTATCTTCTCCTTTGACCTCCCTCTGAGGTCATACCAGCGTTTTTTAAGTTCGTCCACGGAGCGCTGGGTCACTCCCACAGAGCTAACTTTTGCGCGGATGCGCAACCATAGCCGCCTCTTATCGGCCTCGGGCACCCTCCTCGAATCTTTCCCAAACAGCCGATTGTAGTCCTTGCAGACTCCTTCTATCAAGAACTCTAGCTCCTGCTCCGAAAATTGGATCCAGCTGCAGCTTCCTCAGTCATGCTTGCCACTGGGCTGTATCCTGCACAACTCCTGTAGGCACACTGGAGGGGATCTCTGAATGTGATGCTTCCTGTACAGGCTCTCACTGCTGAATGAGGGTGGAACCTGCCTACTTCCTAGTTGTGATGTCATCACTGTGCTCAAAATGCAACTTCCCGTTTTTGCGATCTCGCACTTAGCGAGATCGCAATTTGCGATCTCGCTATTTGCGATCTCGCTATTTGCGAAATCGCAATTTCTAAAATGTCCCTGACGATGAAAGTCAAATCCGGTTCACCGGATGACCCCATGAGGCCCACTCAATTTCGGGAACTCGCTGAGTGCTGCTACCCTGCCATGCACAGTCTTATTGAGCTGTCCTTTAACACCGGTAGTGTTCCCAGCGCATGGAAGCAGGCCACCATCATTCCGATCCTGAAAAAGCCTGCCCTTGACCCCACCAAATCAGAACACTACCGGCCTATCTCCCTGCTCCCCTGGCTAGCCAAATTAGCAGAATCACATGCTAATTGCATCTTATCATCTCACCTGCAGGAAGCCAATATACTGGATAACTCTCAGAATGGGTTTCGTGCGGGCCACAGTACCGAGACTGCCCTCTTGGCTGTGGTGGAGCACATCAGGAAGATGTTGGACCAGGGTCAGACGGCGGCACTGATCCTATTGGATCTTAGTGCCGCCTTTGATACGGTGTCCCATCAGATCCTTCTGCACCGTCTCGAGGAGGCTGGAGTTGGAGGGACGGCACTTGAGTGGTTCCGATCCTTTCTCACAGATCGAACCTTCAAAGTGTCCACTCCACCTTTCATTTCTGCCCCTCGTCCCATTCCGCAGGGCGTCCCGCAGGGATCGGCCCTTAGCCCTACCTTATTTAATTTGTATGTTCAACCGTTGGTGGAGGTTGCCCATAGTTTTGGTCTCACCATGGTGTCATACGCCGATGACACGCAGCTGGCGGTGGCACTTAATGGTGATTCCAACATGGATGCTCTGACCTTTCAGTCCGCTCTTAAAGCGGTTGCGGGCTGGATGGGTAATAACCGACTCCAACTTAATGCCTCTAAGACCGAGGTCAATATTTTTGGTAGGGAAAGTGGGCTTTGGAGTGACCAATGGTGGCCATCTGAACTGGGCCCTGTTCCCACCCCTGTGGCCGAAGTAAGAAATCTTGGGGTTTGGCTGGATGACAAACTCTCCTTTACTTCCCACACTAAACGTGTAGCTGGTACTTGTTTTGGTGCCCTGCAGCGTCTTCAACCTATTTTCAAGTTTTTTGACGCGGACACCAGACAGATCATAGTCCAAGCTCTGGTTCTTACCAGATTGGACTATGCCAGCTCTCTGTTTTTGGGTATGAATCAGGCTGAATAAGCCCGCCTTCAGAGGGTGCAAAATGCGGCGGCCAGGATGTTGGTTGGCCTTCCGAAGTTTGTCTCTGCCCGCCGAACTATTCAAGATCTTCATTGGCTGCCTGTTGGGCAAAGAATTAAATTTAAGGCTCTTTGTTTAACTTTTAAAATTCTTAAGTTAGCCTCTCCCCCTATCCTTTCGCAGACAATTCTTCATTATGTTCCTCCCAGAGCCCTTCGATCCTCAGGGCTAAATCTCGCCATTGTGCCACGCTTCAAAAAAGCGAGAATGGGTGGGCGTTCTTTTTCAGTGATGGCGGCAGCCCTCTGGAACTCTTTGCCTGCTCCTCTACGCTCCATTCCTGACTTGCTTCCTTTTAGGAAGGCATTAAAAACCTTCCTATTTTCCTCAGTCTAGTCTCATTCTTACCGGGTCATTTCTGCTGTGTTGTGTTTTAACATCTCCTAAAAGCGCCGGGACGCCACTTGGCTGCGGCATCTGCGCGCTATATAAAATAAAATAACATAACATAACATAACATAAAAGGGTATCGGCCGATTATGCGAATATTTACCGATTTTCGGAAACTCGCAATCGGCGATTGCGGCCGACTGCGAATCGCTTTTTTTTCCCGCAAATATTCATGAATGCCAATCTGCGATTCCTTAATTGCGATTCGCTTTTTTTCGCAATTTAGGATTCGCAGATCGGGACATTGATGAATCTAGCTGCAAGTTCTAACATTTTATGCCATTCTGATCATATCAGGAATGCCTGGCGTGTATTTATACAAACTACAGAGTTTTGCCCATAGAACTTGATTGTACATTCCTTGTCAGTGGCTAATACATCACTGTGAAGCAGTTGACTTAAAACTGTTTGAGGTATTACTAGGCACATACAATAAAGAACAAACAATTTTTGGAGGGCATTCAAAGCCTAAAAAGCTGCTGGCCGATTAATGTCTTCAGAGTGATCTTCTTTCCTATGCATCTGAATAGCAGTAAACATTTCATATTGTCTACTAAATGTGGGTGAGTTGACGAATATACTTAATGTCCTGCATTTTGAGAAAAGCTATGCCCATTATGACTTCAGTGATAGCATTGGCCCTGGGTGCAGCTTGATTAATCACTTCCAGTTTACAAAGCCAATTGCACATTTTCACAATCATTTGACGATGTAATCAGTGATGCCATCACTGATGCCATTTGGGTTGTCATCATGATGTAATTTAACAAGTCATAAGTGATGTAATATGTGAGGTCATAAGGAGCACAAGTTATAGTTAGCTCGCTAAACAATAGTTATGGAATTTCAGTTGTTTTTCGTTTTTCCTAACATAAGTTACGGTGTTATTTCAACAACAGCTATAATGTCACTTTAACTTTCAGTTTTTTTAACTTTGTCAGTGAATATCCGTTTTTTTAAGTAAGAATAGGTTTTTTTTCTATACCTAGCTATAATGTGACGTGAAACTTTTTTCATTGAATTTCAGTATTTTTTTACATCCGTTAAGGTCTTACTTTCATACCTAACTTCAACATCACTTTCACCTTTGTTTTTCTAGTGAATTTCTCTTTTTTTAGCATTTTCTATATGGGGCTTGTGCCATTTTTTCTCAAATGCAGAAGGGGACTAGGCACAAGAGCTGTAAATTGGATGCAGAGTTTTTCTTCAGGATAATTTTTTGTGTTGTTTTACAAACATTTTATTTTCTTATTTGTTTTTTACAGTTTCGAACTACTGTATTTTAACTTTGGATTCTTCTTACCATTTAAAATGTTTCATTTAATGGTATTTTTTTCATTTCAGAAATGTTTGTATTCTTTGTGAAGATAATCTTCCATACCCATGGAAAATATTCTTTGGCTTATTTCTCCAGAGGCAATACCTTTTAGGCAGTGCCTGCAATACATTGCAAAATGCTGCATCTTGTTTTCATCTTCTTCGCACTGTTGTTGCAACACTTCCTCCAGTGCAGTCTTTTGCCCTTCTGCCTTTACTCCAGTCCCCCTCATACGCTTAGTTGATGGAATGCACTTAAGGTACTTTAACATTCCACTCATTCCCAAGGAATACTGGCCAGATTGACCCCATGGAACACTGGGTTCCAAAAAGTGTATGTACCCTCCTGAGCACTTGTGTTTTTATGGTCACTATGAAGTCGGAAAACCTGCCACACCACTGATTCTTTCTCAGGCAGCAGTTGTGATGCAGCAGAAGTTGACAGAATGACAATAATATCATCATCTTATGCAGCTGTGCTAGGCTGAGTGGATGGTGTGTTTGGTGTCTCCTGGGTTTCAGTTTTATCTGAGGCCCTAATAGAGTATGATTTCATTTACACCAAACTGCTCTCTAAACACGTAGGGCCTTATTTATGAGAAATGATGCATCGCTGCGTGAAAGCAGCGATGCGTCACTTCTCAGTGTGCACTCCTTGCGTCATGATTGATGCGTCATATTTATAATAGGCGCATCTGTAGGCGCAAAAGTGACGCATTGCTGGAGTGTGTCACAAAAGTGAAGCAACTCCAGCAATGTGTACTTTCACATGGGCAAGTCCCATGTTGTTAGTGCCTGCGTCAGTCTTACGCCTGCCATGAAGCAGGCGTAAGATTTTGACGCATTAGCGGCCAAGAAATGTCGCAGTGAAATCTTATACATTTCACTGCGTCACTTCCATGACCCTTTCTTGTGTCAAAACGCCCCCTTGCAAACATTATACCTGACGCAGGGGTTTACAAAGTGACACATCTACCTAGATGCGTCACTTTGTAAATATGGTGCAACAAGGCGCATTTTTTACGCCACTGGTGCGTCACAAAAAGTGACGCACCGGCGGCATAAAAGTGACGCACAGCCTCATAAATGAAACCCTAATTTGGTAAAGGTGGTGAGGAAAATCCATGAATGGTGCATCTACAGGCTTCTAAAGGCTTATATTTTAGTAGTGTTCCCTCAGTGGCCAAATAAATGGTTATTTACTTTTTTTTCTGAATGGTTCCATGATATTTGTGCAGACTCACAGAGTCAATGGCACAGTGCTGCGTCACTCCCAAGGTGCCATTACTTCCTTTTATTGGTCCCATGGAAATACCACTGGACCCAGAAAATGTTGTGTTTACTTTGAAGAAATCTATTTAATTTACGTTTGAGTTTTGGGGTTAACTCACATTCACAAATTACCAAGATCTGTTGCAGTTTTCTTTGAAATTTCTGCATTTTTAAGTTTTGCAATACTACAGTTAATGGCACCATGGACCTGTGACTCAAAGTGAAACTACATCTCATTGGCTAATGTTATTATGTTGATGTAGTTTGAAAGAATTCACACGCTATCACTGTTATTCAGAAGTGGCACTTGAGTTTATTGTGGACTATCTGTTCACTTTTCTGTGTAGTTTCTATTCTGGTGATTCCACTGTAAAAATAGGTAAAATGGCTTCTGAAGAACACTGAAAAAGACCAGAATAGTCCCAGCTGTGACTTCTCCACAGTACATTGTTTTGGACTTTTTCTGCACAACTGAAGGTGAAAAGAAAGTGTCAGAGAAGGTGGTGACTTGCAACCTCTACCACCAGGAAGTTTCCAGGGGTATTGGAAAAAGTTCTTGTCTGGGATGACCAAGCATACCAATGCTTGGCACACTATGCAGCTCAATGTAGTGAAGAGAAGCTGACAAGAAGATGAGTAAACCTCAACATCTCATGCACCTCAGCAGAATCTCTGGCCTGGCAAGTGCCTTCCTGACACTGTTGCCACACAAACTGATGGCAGCCTTATATATGCCAACACTGCATTATATTGTATGAAATGTGCAAAAATTATATCTATTGGAGAACAGGACACAGCAGCTACAGACCAGCAAATGGCTGCTCACCTAAAAAATACATTTTCTTTCTTTGTTTTATGATTTTTTTTGTGTTGATGCAGCTTTGTTATTTTGTTTAAATTAGTGAAAATCTGTAGCTGTGGGATGTGTGGTTGATCTGGGAATATGTTTTGCTTAAAATGTATTTTTAAATTTAATATTAAACATTCATATATTGATGCTGTTGTTGGTATATGCTATCTAATTATTAAAATGTTTTAGGAACAGGATATAGCATTAATTGGGAAATTGTGTGGGGACTTTTTAAATATGATTGCTTTATTAGTTTTTACATGTTTTATGAACTTTTGAAAAATATTTTTAAAATATGAGATTTCTATTGTTTCAGTTATTGATATATATTTTTACATTTAGCTTTATTTATATTTTATAATATTATACTGATATTTATACTTATACTTTTTAATGTTGATTATGAATTCTTTCCTTCTTATGTATTACTTGTTATTTCAATAAAAGTATTCACATTTAGGCCCTCATTAGGATGACAAAGTCCGCCCGCCATCCCATCGGAAAAAGGTACCGCCCGCCATAAGGGTGCGGGTCCCGATGGTGGCATTAGTTTGCGCCCGCCACAGTCGCAGGCGCATCCTGTATTTTTACCATTGCGGCAGGCGGTGCTGAAAGCGCCGCCCGCCGCAATGGTAAAAATGCACGTCGTGCATTTCAAAGCACAACATGACAGGCACCTGCCATGTTGCACTTTGAAATGCAGGGGGGTTCCATAGGTACCCCCCATGTGCACCCCCACCCCCCGGAGTCCCTAGGGGCCCGCAATAGGCCCCCACAGGGATTCTCCGCATGCCAATCCCATCAAGGACTTTTGCCCAAAATACCATTACCCCTGTGTCAGACATCTTGCCAGGACATTGCCACTCACTCTCAGGAAAGCAGAGTGTCAGGGGGCTGGATGGGTTAGGTGTAAAGGTGTGTTTAGGACAGGGCCTGATGGGAGATGCAGTTAGGGCAAACATTCCTATTCCCACACAGCCCAACCACCTCGGCCCATGGGTTCCTAACAATGAATGGAAATGTACTGTCAAGATGGCTGACACTGGGGACTGGTGCCTGATTTGGGTTGTACGGCTTTACAACGCGTGCTTTACACCGCGTGCCGTTACAACGCGTTTTTTTCAATGCAAGTTGTTACCACGACTTGCGTTGGAGGGGTGCGGACTTCGGAATTTTTTAATTTACTATTCTAACACCAGCCTACGTACAGTAGGGAAGGTGTTGGATAGTAAATTAAAAAATTCCTTGTCCTGCAGCGCCCTCCAGCGCAAGTCGTGGTAACGACTTGCGTTGGAAAAAACGCGTTGTAACAGCACGCGGTGTAAAAGCCGTGTCGTAAAGGCTGCTCCCCCCTGATTTGACCACAACTTCTATCAAGGCCTTGTGCTCCAAACACCATGTAACACATCTTGCTAGTACCTCACCACTCACTGTCAGGTAGCCATAGACCCATCTGAACTGGTTATGCTGGGTGAGGGGAGGAGTGGTTGTCATCACTACAATTCACATCTGGCTCTGCCATACACACAATCATCCCAAATATTATAGCAGGCTCTCCTTCTACTCTGCTTACCTGGAAGTGAGTGGGAATGTACTGCCAAACTGATTGACACTGTGGACTAGTGTTTGGAGCGCAAGGCCTGGCTGAGATGTGTGACCGGCTCAGACACCAGGCACCAGTGTCAAACATCTTGCTAATCCAATTCCAATCATTGTCAGGAAACCATTCTGCCATGTGGTCAGGTTTCTCTGGGTGGTAGGAGTGTGTGTAGGACAGGGCCTGATGGGAGTTGGAGTAATGGCAACCACTCCTCCTTCCACCCAGCACAACCACTTCATCTAGGCCTACGCCTACCTGACAGTGAATGGAAGTGCACTTGCATGGTGTTTGGCGCACAAGTCCTTGGTGGGATTTGGATTAAAGTTCAACAACATGCAACTGTGCCAGCCTTCTTGCTAGTCCACTTCTTCTCATTGTCAGGTAGCTATAGGTCCAGATGAGTTACCTGGGCTGGCTGGGAGAAGGAGCATTTGTAATGGCTACAACTCCAATCAGGCCCTGTCCTACATACACCTCCCTTCACATCACAAGCAGCCCAACAGGAGCAATGCTTACCTCACAGTGATTTAAAATCTACTAGCAGGATGTCTGACACTGGGCACTAGTGTTCGACTTTACCACAATTAACAACTTGGCCTTCTGCTCCAAACACCAGACACCAGAGTCAGCCATCTTTGTTACTACATATCCACTGACACTTATATGTACTGCCAAATTGCCTGGTGTCTGGAGCACAAGGTCATGTTGGGAGTTGGGGTCGACTCAGACACCAGGCACCACTATCAGACATCTTGAAAGTGCTCTTCCACTCACTATAGGGACAGCATATTTCCAGGTGTGCAATTTGGGCTGGGTAGGAAGGTGTGTTTAGGAAAGGTCCTGATTGGACATGTAGTCAGTGCAAAGTCTCCTCCTCCCACACAACACAAACAGCTCATCTGGGCCTATGAGTATCTGACAGTGAGGGGATGTGTACTAGCGAGATAGATCACAGTGATTCCTGCTGTCTAATTTGAGCACAACTACCAAAAAGGCTTTGTGTTCCAAACACCAGTTCCCAGTGTCTGCCAACTTGCTCATCTATTCTACACTCCCTGTCAGTTAGCCATAGGCCCAGATGAAATGGTTGTGATATGTGGGTGGAAGACTGGTTGCCATTACTCCACATCACATCAGGCAATGCCATACACACATTCATAACTGAAAACTATTTTATCCTCGAGCACTCGATTCAACCGCTATTTTTATTGAAATTTTCAGGGTTAGGGTTGGCGCCACATCTGTCAAACGTAGTCTAAACGTGCCTTCAATATCAAACAAGTACGAAAGATTGGAATATATAAAAAGTGCAACATAAGAAATGAATTACGAGTACATTTGACATTTGATGAATAAATGGATATTTGATTCAGTTGAAAAGAAGTGGAAATACATTTTTGACCTATGTACCTAAGAATGTGAAGAAACCAGGTGTTTCAACAGAAATTAGAGCGCGCATCTCCAGTGGGGAAGTTATCCTCTACCACACTACTTGTTTGATACACACATTCATCCCATACATCCCAAACAGCACCCCTAGAATACAGTATCAATGACAGTGAGTGGAAATGTACCAACAAGATGTCTGACACTGGTGCATGGTGTCTGGAGCACAAGCCCTTGATGTGAAGACTCATCACCATATCTTTAGATTTTCAAATATATTGATAGACTGAAGTGGTGTTGATGGTCTATTGAAGTAATTGGAGGGCTGATTAGTCTTCATGATTATGTCCTGTGGTTCGGACATAGTTCCTTACATCTAGGAGTCTCATTTCATTTGGATTTATAGGAGCTTCTTGCTTCATGTACTCCTTGCTATGAAACTTGGGAGCTTCATGATTCGCCTCATTATAATAATAATAATAATAATAATAATAATAATAATAATAATAATAATAATAATAATCCTGTATTTGTAAAGTGCACAGCTACCCGTAGTAGGTTTCCCGGCGCTGTGGGCAGTCGGGAAGATTAAGCAAGCTATTGCCCAGAGTCTATGTTGTCTGCCAGAGGACGTTTAAATGAAATATAGTGTGAAATACCACTGACTTTATGGACTATCAAATGCTCTGAATTTTCACAGGAGCAGTAATAGAGGATTGAAAGATCATTCTTTAATCTTTAAAGAATCACTTCGTCAGATCGGAGCGGGCCTCACCTTAAAGGGCATTAGGTTAATACTTCATATTCATTTGGAGGGATAATAATTTTTCTTTTTGTCTTGTAGAAGCTGCTTTTATCCTGGTAACGCACCGATATATGTCAATGCCTACTTGTGTTAAATTTGAGGAACAAAGGGTTATATGTGGAAATTACAAACAGCACAACCAGCACACCTGGAACTATGAGTACCTGACAGTAAGTGGAAATGGAGCAGCAAGGTGGCTGACACTTGGGACTACTGTCTGACCCCATCACAACTACCAAATGTGCCTTTATGTCACAAACACCAGCCACCAGTGACAAACCATCTTGCAAGTACACTTACCAGTATTGCCTGTACAACACTCTTCCTGGTGGCCTGGTTGGGCTGGGTGGGAGGAGGAGTGTAAGTTTCTCAAATAGAGCACTCAAATCTCAGCTCATTAAATTAGTTATCCACAAACTATCAGAAACAGAGTTTGTCATCTCATCTTAGTATGGAGTAAATTTACAAAATGCATGATCTTTTTAGGCACAAGGCTAAGCAGTCACACATGTGGCTCCTTACAGGCATTCACCCGTGTGCCATGAGATGAGAACAATATGCACCTCACTCACACCATGACTACAAAATTCAGGGAAAAGAAAGACAGTGAGTTTGTAGGCAGCCAGACCTATGTGACTGCTGAGACGTGGACTAAACCCAGTACACAGGTCTGACAAACGCCAGCATTGGGAGCTAAAGAGTATGTCCCTGTGAAAGTAGGTATGTGGACAACATCAACCCAAATAAACAAAAAGATTCTATCAAAGTGTACTGGTGATAGAGGGACGGGAAGACCCCAATGATGAAGCATGACACTAAGGGGATTCTTAGTGTGTGAGGGGTATTTTAAAAGCACATAGTGCCTTCGTCTCACCAATCTGAGAGAGAGCCAAAAACACCACACCTTAAAATTCACCAAAATCTAAAACCCCAAAAATTAAAATCTATCACCAGCACACTTTGATAGAATCTTTTTGTTTATTTGGATCTGCAAGGAGGGTGTTTCTATCAATTCCTCTGTACTTCCTCTTTTGTTTTGGACAACATCAACCCACCTGTGTCATCCAGAGGCTAAACTGTGGAGCACATCGCTGGACATGTTCACCAATCCCCATCTTGTCAGAATTGCATTGTTCTCCAAAAACATAGTGAGAGAGTTAGGACGGGTCCCCGAAACATACACTCATGTGTGGTGAGCCCAATCGTGTGTCTGCCGTATATCTCAAATAGTTCTACAAAGCCTATAGAAATCCGAGGTCCAAAAATAACACTAATAATATACCATGTCTGTATAAAATCAAGCAATTTATTAACAATCAATAAAACAATGTTTGTACAGTACTAGTACCCAAGCAAATATACAATATTAAAAATTAAAGATTAAAAATAACAAATGATTTCACAAAAATACATATATTCTTAAAAGAACAAGTGCACAATAAACAAATCTATTCACAGAGTAATAATTGTTGTAGTTGTCGACGCAGCGTTTCGGTGTACCAACGATGTCACCTTCTTCAGGACAAACAATTTCTAAGTGGAAGGTATGTTCCCTGGGAGTTCTTTCTCAGACAAATAATGGGTAACTATCTGTTACCACCTTTCAAGCCCCACGTGTGGTGTCGACTATATCTCAAGTGCTTCTTTAGTTAAAAAAAACACTAATCCCAGACTTTCTGCTGACCCTGAAAAAATTACCATGTTAAATGTATATTATCCCAGGCCCCAAGTTTTGTAACAAAAAGACACAAACAATAAACCAAAAATGTAAATAGATGAAAACTTTATATTCCATGACATGAATTTAATTGTGATGTTCTTCCACTTAGAAATTGTTTGTCCTGAAGAAGGTGACATTGTTGGTACACCGAAACGCTGCGTCGACAACTACAACAATTATTACTCTGTGAATAGATTTGTTTATTGTGCACTTGTTCTTTTAAGAATATCTGTATTTTTGTGAAATCATTTGTTATTTTTAATCTTTAATTTTTAATATTGTATATTTGCTTGGGTACTAGTACTGTACAAACATTGTTTTATTGATTGTTAATAAATTGCTTGATTTTATAGAGACATGGTATATTATTAGTGTTATTTTTGGACCTCGGATTTCTATAGGCTTTGTAGAACTATTTGAGATATACGGCAGACACACGATTGGGCTCACCACACATGAGTGTATGTTTCGGGGACCCGTCCTAACTCTCTCAGTAATTTCTCCTTGTTCCCTACCCATAAGGAGGCCTCCCTCTTTTTTGATATACTCCAAAAACATAGGCCATCATCATGGATGAAGGTGGCTAATCTATGTAAATTAACTCATTCTTAAGTTCAGTCTTCTATGTAAAGGGCATGATTTGAGGTGCAGTGGACATTTACATCAATGAGTGTATCATTACTGTACCCACAGGGCGAGCTGGGAACACCCCGGAACAGATCAGGACAGCCAGTCCCAAACTCTGGACGACCAATGGCTCTCCGGCATGGATGACTCTCAGCTATCCTTGGACGATGAGGAACGACCTGGCCCTTCAAGTTTGGGCCATCCCACAGCACCTGCAGGAACAGCAGGATCCACTGTGACCACTCCTGCCTCATCTGACAACACCAAGCTGACCCCTACCCTGATGGACACAGCAGCCCGGGAAATCACCGACAGCACAGCAACATGGACAACTCTGGCATTGCCAGACAACAACACCCCAGTCAATGAGGAAGGCGACTCAGTGTTGCCTGTGCCACCAATAACCGGGCCTGCTCGGGTGAGTAGGCATGGTGGGAGGTGCCTGTGGAGCTACTCCACCATGCAGCTGGTGCTGTGGACGAAGATCACCCCAACCTCTTCCGGGTGATCCACACCTACCAGGCTTACCAGGGAGAGTTGGGCCAAGGTATGGAGATCCTGCGCAACCTGGAGCAGTTGCAGGCAGGGCAGAACCAACACCTTGACACATTTAACAAGAAAATGGATGATATGACTGGGGTGCTGAAGGACATTGGTACCAGCCTCTGCCAAATAGCAAATCATCTGACCACACCTCTCTGTGTGTCCACAGCATCTGGTGTGCCAACATCTGCCCAAGCCACAGGGAGGGAAGTGGAGTCTGGAGGAGAGTCCACAGTACCCCAGGAGCCTGCAGCTGAGGGTCCCCCCCACCAAACGTGGGAAGGGTCATCCGAAAAAGAACCCATGAGAGTCAGATGGCAATGTACTACCCCCAGAAAGTGAGAACGTGCCCCTAATATCCTCCATTGTGTTGCAAGCATTCACTTTGTTGACTGTCATCAAGAGCTGTCCACATTGGATTGAGGTTCAAAGATGGACTTTGGACTCACATAACTGTGGCTTTACCTTGGAAGACTTCATCTAAAAACACGTTTAACACCTATCTTGACTTTTCTCTTTTTGTTGTGAGCACACCACCATTAGGTGGAATTATCTCCTAACTTCATGCACAAAAATAAAATACTTCACATCAAAATATGTGTTCATGGCATGACTTTGAAATCCAAATGTACCTATTGTAATGACCTGCCAAATCACAAAGAAGGATTCGACAACAACATTGGTAACAAATGCCTTCCAAGTAGTAAACTAAGGGCTCAAGAGTAAATGTACCTTAGCACAGCATGATAGATATACACAACCAGGTTAGCACACAACCTATAGTACAGGGTGCAAATTCAATAGAAGTCTATTGCTTACAACACTATCACCATTTGCTTGCACAATCACATCACTGTCAAACATGGATTATAAAACTCTGTGGGTGTGTGATAACAGACAATGCACACATAAATGTGGAACAGAGGTTTATTCTCAATATACAACATGGTGCCTCAACACAAAGCCAAATCACATCACACAGTACATAAAGTCACAAAAAACAAAATCAACTGATTATCAGGTCAGTCGGAAGTGTGTGCCGGGCAGTTCTGAAACCGTTCCAAGTTGTAGTCCGTCACAGCATCAAGTGTCAGGTGAAGCCACAACTCCAACATCCTCTCTGTGGATCACATGGCAAAGTACCTTGTTGAAAAAATCACAAAGTACAGAGTTAGGAAATTAGGAATAAGGATAGCACGTTATGCAAACCATGTCATCTTAAGCACTGAAATGTCCATGTAAACACTAGCTAGACTTCACGGTAACACTGCACCTGTTAATCTGCCCATTTCAAATACACATCTTACGAAAAACCTCAGGACAAGTACCAGGCACTCACAATCATACATACACATTTTGCACCAGCAACACAATAGCAAACAATTAGGGATAGTCACCTCTTCTCATTGCATCCTTACACTCATGTGAAGAAGTTGTGGATAAGCTGTTGTCTCAAATACCCGCCATCATGATCACCACTGTCATCATGGCCCAGTCATGGATCCTTCCTCGTGGTACCTCTTTCTCTCACCCATCCACTATGAGAGGTATTCCCTTACCTATTGCCACATTGTGTAGCATGCAGCAAGCCACGATGATGTTGCACACCTTCAATGGGGCGTATTGGAGGGGTCTTCCCATTCTGTCCAGACAGAGAAACATTGTCTTCACAAGGCCAAAAGTCCGCTCCACGACTCTTCTGGTCCGACCAAGGGCCTCATTAATGTGCACTTCTGCTGGGTGCCTGGGTTGTGCAGTGGTGTCAGTAACCAGGGCTGGTTGGGGTATTCAGAGTATCCTGCATGGAACAAATAAAATACTTGAGTTGTCTGACAACAGATCTGACACACAACCAACACACACTGCAAAATACACATACAACATAACCTATCAACATACAGGCCCGGTCAGGTTGCAGTTGAGACAGCAAATGGGGATGACGCTGTTCCACATGATGTATGCATCATGTGCTGAACCAGGGAAACGGTACAGACGTGTGAGATGGACATGTCTGCCAAACACACCACCTGTACATTGATAGAGTGGTAATGTTTGTGGTTCTGATAGACCTGTTCATTGGACCGTGGAGGGATCAATGCAACGTGGGTGCCACCAATGGAGCCAATGACATGGGTATCTGTCCGAAGGCGTAGAAGTCACCCTTGATGTCAGACAACTCTACAGGGTCGGGAAACTGTTTGTAGCGGTCCAGTTAATGGAGCAATGCCAGCAAAACATCCAGAAGGACATTGCTGAATGTGGGCTGGGACATTGCACCCGATATTGCCACTGTGCACTGGAATGTTCCAGTGGCAAAAAAATGCAATGCTGTCATCACCTTCACCTTGGGGGTCAGTGCTGTTGGATACGTGCGGCCAGGCTGCAAATGTGGTGACAACTGCTGGCACAACTCTTCAAATGTTCCCCTCGTGAAACAATACTTCTTGATGATGTCCCATTCTTTCATTGTTTGTAGGTCAGGGAATGGCCTGTACACTGGAGGCTGTCTGTGATACCTATGTGTAGAGTGTAAACACAGTTGGTGTAAGTTCACAATGCCCCGAGCAACATGCACTTCGACAAACAGCAAAACAAAATTACCACACCTAAGACAGAATTGCAATGGAAATACACATTACAATGAATGAGCTTATCCTCACATACATATCATAGCATACTGACCCTTGCTGGACATGTTTCCAAGGTAAGGTGACACAGCAAATACAGTGCAGTAGTGTAAACATCTCCATGGTTTGTCACTGTTCATGTAAAGCTAGCATGGCATACTCCACACCTCATGGCCAAATACGCTTAGATCTGTTTTGGTGAGAACAATCACATGGTTAAAATGTACACACAATAGGATCATGCAATGCCAGATATGTGGGACACCACATACACACAGTGTCTCACTATGGAAATCCTGTACACTACTGTCACAGGGTAGACACTGTCATGTTGTCATGTCTGCATTACACATACAATTACATGCACAAACCATTAACTATTTAGGAGTACCATATAATGTGGTTGTCCAGTAAAGTATGGTACACAAAGATACACTAGAAAAACACATATCAAACATAAGCGTATGTGGCTGCTTAATATCACAGTGCAGTCCTTCATTTTTAAATGCATCATCCTGGACTTCTAAAAAACACCACCTTTCAACTTTTCACATCACACAGATTCCACACTTGGTACACTGTGCCATGATGCAGTGACTAGGTGAAGACTGCACTTGTACTGCCCAGAAAATGGGGAGTTGTGTGTTCCCCAGTTGTTAAAAGCCTCCCAATCTGTGTGACATGTGGTCCTCAAGGTTAGGTCATCATGGAAGTGGAAGTGTTTCAGTTATATGTCGTTTTCAACAAGCTGCACCCGGCCATGGATCTCTTCAAAATGACAACATTTTCAAAAGTGTCTGCCCTGCCAAAGGATTACTCAAAGAACGCAGTAGGCGCATCATGTCAGAATCGGACACAGCCATTGGCTTTAAGTTGTCATGGTGACAGACGCAGGTTTATATTCAAAGGACGCAGTAGGCACATCATGAAAGATTTGGACACAGCTATTGGCTGTTAGTTTTTATGCTAACAGATGCAGGTTTCTATTGAAAGGATATGGTAGGCGTGCAACATACCCAATTTGAACACAGCCATTTGCTGTTAGTTGTCATAGTGCCAGACGTGGCTTTTGGAATGTGTCAACATCGCCTGTAAACCGACTCGGTTACCTCCCATTGCCAATCGGAGTCACTCGCGGTCCGATGATATTTCTTCTGAACGCACGGTAGGCATGTCGTCTGCAAGCTATGTATTGCATTGGACTGATTCGGAAAATGTGACCGACGCAAACCTATAGCTTTGGCTGCATGGAATGAAGACTGCCTCTGCGGTTTAGATATAAGTCTGTCTGTTCCCTAGAGACTTCACTTGGCTGCACTACCTGCATTATTCCTGCACCTTCCCATCTCTCTGCTGCTGTATCTACATCCTCTGGGATCTACAATGTCATGTACAGATGGCAGGGTCCCAGCCTTGAGCCTGGATGAAAATCAGGTCCTGCTGGACACTCTCCTGCCTCTGTACAGCCAACTCTATGGCAAACCAGAGGAGCAGGTGAGTGATGATCACACTGCGTTGTCATTGAACATGTGCAATTACCATGCACTACTGGCATTAGGAATCTCACAGACAAGCATGTAAAATGTTTTTGCAGGTATAAAAGTGTGTACATAACTGTTCTGGTCAGATACACTGCTGTAGAAGTGTGTGCACTGGCGGGTGTTGGAGGGAGTGCCACTGGGCGTTGGGGTGGGACAGGGTAGGGGCAGGGTGGGGGGTAGTAAACTCCGTCTCACGGCCGACTGGAGTAATGTAACTAAATAAATAAATAAAATTAATTTCATTTCACGTGCTGGAAAGCATTTGGAGTTTCGTCGTGCGCAATGAAATTTGTTTTATTTATTTAGTTAGTCACATTACTCCGGTCTGCCGTGATCTGGTGTTTACTACCCCTACCTTGCCACTCCCCTACCACGCCCCACCATCCTACGGCACTCCCTCCATGAGCTACTGGGGTAAAAATCTTCTCACTGTTCTCATGGGATGGAGTCATCATTGGACAGGAGAACTGCACATAATGCTATGTGCCTACCCAATAGACATTGTAGCCAATCTGACCCTGACCTATGTGTACATGTTTTTGACAAGAAAAACATGTCGCATGTGAACTAAGGGTTTTTCACCATGTCATCTTCACAGGTCAACTCCCATCAGAAGGCCGAGCTGTGGAGGACCATCGCCCAGAATGTGCGCTACATGGGCATCGCCAATCGGCGCGTCCATCATTGACGCAAACCTTGGCAGGACCTTCGTGACTGGACCGGGAAAATCGCAGAAGTCCAGCTGGGCCTGTCACCTCCAGGCAAGTGGGGTGGGCATCGAACACTGACCCACCCACATTCTGCAAATGCTAGTGGTGGTCTTCCCTGACCTGGATGGGAAGTTGAAAGCCACACAGTAGCAAGGCGGGGGTGAGTATGTGTCTTGTCGCACAACTTTTTAAACCATGTATGTTGTAGTATCTTAGCCTACTGGCCTTTTTACAGGTTGTAAGACACCCAAAACCACTGTTCAGTGTTAAAAGATGCATAAGCACAAGGATTACTAGATGCCTGGTTATGCCCATTTCATCAGGAACATATGAGGAAGATATGTTAAGGGTAGTGACAGTAGTGCCATGCTCATGTGATCTGAACGAATTACAACAACATGTGCATGGAGACAACCTTCAGGAATGATGTGATTGCTCGACATGTATCAGCACATTGAGTAATGTTTGATTGTTCTCAGTTTGGTCACACAAAGTATGTTAAGTATGTTGTTCTGGGAGCCCTAAAGTGTGAAAAGCCCCTGCTATACATCCCAGCAGCGGGTGACGACTATGTTAAGGCCTTGGTGAGTTTTGCTTGGCCAGTGTGCCAATGTTAGGTCCCAGCCATAGTGCTCAGTGTATTCAAATGTAACCCATGGCCTATTTACAGGTTTGCTAACTCAGGTCACCTGTCACACTGTCCTTTCACATGATTGGGTGTAAGATTTCATTTTCATTATTCAAAAGAGTGAGTACATGTGTCTGACTCTGTAACGGTAACAACACATGCCATTCAGTGGCAAACACAGGTGGTCACTGGTGGAAACATGGCTGCAATTGTTAGGTATGATGTTATATACAGTTTCACAATGGTTGACATGTGTAAATGATCTTGACTATACATACTTGATGACATTGTAAACCACGTCTTCGATGCATAATTTTCAGATTCAGAGCTGTCAGATGTGCATTATTTTGGAGTAAGTTAACAAATTGAGTCATGCTGACATCTTACACCTGAAAAACACCCTTTACAAGATCCAATCCTGGTTCCATTCAAACATCTCAAACTAAACCCTAATAAAACTGAAATCATTCTTTCCCCCCCCTACAAAGAACCCTCTTCTTGTTCAATCATGGATTTCAGACCTTAACGCACTCACTGCTCACTCACACTGTCAAACTCCGTCAAATCTCTTGGCATTACTATCGACAACATCCTCACCCCTAACATCCACATCAAAAACTCTGCCAAAGGAGCTCTCATCACTCTCCGTCACCTCAAGAAAATCAAACCATTCATTCCCACCGGTGATTTTAAACTTGCAGTTCAATCCCTTGTTCTTTCACGTATTGACTATGGCAACGCCATCCTCAACGGAATCCCCAAGGTCCACCTTGCTCCAATTAAAGCTGTGCTCAACCATGCAGCCAGGCTCATCACCGACTTCAAACGCTACGATCATATCTCCCCAGCTCTCAAATCTCTTAAATGGCTCCCTATCGAATGGAGATCAGCTTACAAAACTGCCTGCATTACTCATAAAGCCCTCCACCAAAATACTCCGCAGTACCTCTCCAAGAAACTCCTCATCGCTGGTAGCACTCGTCCTCTGAGAAGCACAAATGCCCTCCTCCTATTCCCACCTCTGCATAAAAAGAAAACCACACAATCTTGCTCCTTCTCTGGCAATGCCCCTACTATCTGGAATACCCTCCCAAAAAACCTGCGCTGTAACCCCTCCTATGCCAGCTTCAAAAAAGACCTCAAATCCCACCTCCTTAACTACTATTGGGGATCCTAACATGTGCCCGACTCCTGATCTTTTTTCACCCTACCAATATTGTTTCAGTAATATATGTCCCTCTTCCGGTACTCCACTTTACCTAAATTACTTGTTAATGTATTGCTCCAGCTCCTGTTTTATTCCTTATTGATTTGGAAATATGTTGTTTTTTACTTTGATATTTCACACTGCTTTCTCTGTTTTTATGCTTTGATACCATGTTTTGCCTTATACTATCATGATCATGTAAAGCGCTCTGACACCTCTGGGTCTAGCCATTGCTATATAAAACTTTAAAAATAAAATAAATAAAAACCAAAGCAATTTAAGTTGTACAAAGTGTGCACAGTGGCCAAAAGAAGTGAGGGATATTCAGACTTGGCCTCTACAAATCGGGACTACTACAGTCTAGACAAGACTGGTACACAGTGTCGACTCAACTCTTAAAGAATAGATGTTCATTACTAATAGACTGTTCAGATGATGCACCAAGATGGCCCAGCGGCATAGTGATCCACCTGAAGCATTATGAAGATGCAGTCATTGCACTTGGAAGTGTGTTGACCATTGTTCACATCTGAAAGAGGTGAGCTGGTTCCAATGTGCACAACATTTTGATTCTTCTTCATAACACTGTGTGCCACGTGCCTCTCACCCTACCTAAGCCTACTACTTTGTTGTCTCCACAATAAGAGTTAGATGTGTGACCTGACAGTAAAGACCCTACGTTACAGGTCAAATGAGCACAATCACTGTTATCTGTGTGATATGACTTATGCAGTGACTACACCAGCTTGATGTATGACTATAAAGTAATGTGACCTGTAACATCAGAACCAATGGTTCCCAATTTGATAACTAGGGATTGCAGAAAAGATACCATGTCTCAAATCAATTGTGTGAATCCTGTTTCCATTGTGAGGTGTAAACTCCTTTGCATTAGATGGGAGGAGCAAAAGACAATACATCACCTGGTACATAGTGAAGTAGTTGACATTGTGTTTTGCAACATTGATATACCCAATGCTGCAGATTACATCATGTGTGGAGGAACAATGGGTAACTGGCATACTAACAAGTGCCATGTACGGAACAATTTTAAATGGAATAGCACAAGTCCAAATGATGTATTTGGTTGATCTGTGAAGATTTGTGATGATACCTATGAGTTTGTGATGATACCTATGTGTCAGGTACATATGGATGACTCATGTGATTCTTTTTACTTCTTGTTCACAGCATAAGCACTGTCCAGTGGAGGAGGTGGTGCCACGGACCAAGGCGCATCTTACGTCACATCTGTTGGATCACCAGCCAGCTCAAGATCCAGTGAGGACTCCTTAGCGGTGATGGATGATCCAGGAACTGAATCCTCTGCATTCAAGTCCCCCACTCCCCATTCCATCTCCACCCTCTCCGCTGCTCCGCATCCCACTGTCCATGGCCACTCCCCTAGAAGGGGACCCGTCTCTTTCATGGCAGGTACCTCACCCCCTGCCCCTGTTCCCCATGCTGCCCTGAGTTTGAAGGCCATTGACATCCTCAGGCAGATCTCTGTGGGGCAGACAGCAGGGATGAATGTCCCCCTGGGGCATACCAATCACTTGACAAACCTGGTACCATTCCTGGAGGGCACTCACTCTGACATGTCTGCCCTACAGAGATCCAATCAGGCTCTGGCCTCTAACCTGATGGCAGCTGTCTCCCAGCTCCAGCTGTCCCACCCCCCTCCTTTCTATTCCTCATCCACAGTTTCATAGATGATCTGAAAGAAAGGGAGCATTCCCTGACTCGTCAGTGCGTCTGAGTAGCCAATGGGACACGGGTTGGTCATTTTCCTGACATCTGACACCGCCCCTGCCCTGGCAGATGATGTTTGTATTTCCCACACCGACCCCTCTGTGGTGCCCTGTGACGGATTACGCTGCCTGCCCGCCCGCCTGCGCTGAGGATTTGGAAACGCCCGTGCTGAGCCGATCGTCCCGCAGTACCGCCCTCCCCCCGCCTGACGTCAGACGCAGGAAGCAGAGCGGAGGGTGAGGGAGAGGGAACAAGGAATCAAGGAACCGGCATCCCGCAGTTGCCGTGAGTGCCGCGAAGCACAGTGAAGTGCCGCGAGTAGACTCACAAGTCAATCAAGAAGGAGCAGGAGAAGCAGAAGTACGCTCTAAGCCCACCTAAAAGAGAAAAGAAGCCTCCGGACAGCCTGCAGGGGCCCCTCGGCTCCCAACATAACCACCGGATGCGGGGCACGGCATGGCTTAAAGTGTAAATACTACAGGCACACAGAGGTAAGTGGGGGAACGGCGAGGCAGTGAACAGCGCTGAACTTAATACCGCATTGTACCCTGTTTACTCTGTCTCTGTCTTACCCTGGCCTGGAGAGCCTCATGAATAAATGAATACACATAGGGTGACTGGACTGTTGCAAACTCTCAAGTAAAGACATTCTACAGGGCACACCTACGGTAGCAGAGAGCCTAAAAAGATCTTCTGGCCCAGTAGGCACTCGTAAATATTCCTCAGACTTCACCCCAATCAGAGACCTTGCCTCGGCAAACTATAACAGCGCTGGGAGAAAGCCAATTATGGCCACGAAAAAAATGAAAAAAACAGATGGAACACAATTTGAGACCAAGACTTAATGCTGCAAATACTATAAATGCGACTAGTCCAGGCTACTTGGAAGAGAGCAGTGAGTGCTTTGAAATAACTCCGAAAGCTAAAAAGAAAGGAGCCAAAAAACCAAAGGCGACGGCCAAAACCCCGGGTAGTGCAGCGTAAAACTCAATAAAGGAGTTTATGGGGAAGCACTTTAAAAAGGTGTTTACACCTGTAAAAGACAAAGACATTACAACAAGTAAAGTGGCATCCCTGAATGGAAGCCAAGTGGGGAAGAAGAGCGCAGGTGCCTCCCTTCCCTTGGAGATACATGTGTCCAACTCTCTAAATTTGGCTAATCAATCGCTACAGCTTCTAGTAGATCAGGGGGGCCTAATCTCGCCTCGGCTGTCATCATCACCGGGTTTATCCTTCTCCTATGAAGTAGAGGGAGGATCCTTGAACAGCCCGGTCCCATTGAACAGCCCAATCCCTGGGGCTGGAACGGAGAAAGGAACAGAAACCCCCCGAGTACAAAATCAAGTCAGAATAGGAGTCAAAATGAATACCCCCTGGAAACTGGAAACATCAGTTCAAGACACTGTGCCGAATTGGATAAAACATCTGAACTAAACCACGAACCTAACCGCGATCTTTCATCATTGACAGCTACTTCTATGCTGGACTTAATGTTAATGCTACAAAGAACCTTGCAAGGCCTCTTAGAGGTCACTTTGTCAAATAACTCTATTCTAAAAACTCAGAAAACATATCTTGCTAGTATAAAAGGGGAGCTGAGGGGGATTAAATCACATATGCCAAACATGATAAGACAAATCCCCGACCCGGAGGCCCTAGATCAGGCACAGGGTGAAACCATAAAAAACCCCAAGGGAATTGAGCACACACCTTGTATGGCAGGTAAAATCCCTAACCCTGATCCTGCGCCGTGGAGGGAGGTCCCGCCCCAAACTGACATACAACCCCAAACTGACTTACCACCTAATGAGGGCCACCAGATATATATCTCAAAGTGGCCAATGAGGATAATAAGAAGAGCTGAGCAGTCAAGACGTGGGCCAATAAATAGAGTAAGAGGCGCAGGAATTAAACCAGTAACAAAGGTGTGCCCCTCCTCCTCGGAAGTAGTGATGACGGAAAAGGAAGAAAGGATCACAGGAAAGGAAATAAAGGGTCCCTACCGGCAGATGAGCATCCCAAAATTGAACAATACAAAGTTCCAGGGGAAAAGTGTGGGCCCACACAACACGCCCAAACCCCAGAAGAACAGAGTCGACAACAAACACATAGGCCAGCCTAAGAGGGGGGGGAGAAACTGGGAGGAAATCTAGAGGCTTGGGTGACACAGGAGGTGAGAGCAAACAGACCCGATATACAGCCCGAAAAGACAGGTACGAATGAACCCCCTGTTCCCAGCAGGGCAAGGAAAGTTGAAAAAGAGAATATGAATCTTTACCTTGAACAGATCCCGCTAAGGCAAGGGGGAAAAAAGTTAGGAAAAAGGCGGCCCCTGAATAGGTCTCAACTCCTGCAAGGCTTTGCCAAATGCCAGAAGCTGAAAGCGATAGGAACGAGCGACATTAGGGTAGTAGGCTTTATACAAAATAGAGAAGGAAAAGAGATTACTAGAATCACACTATACTCAAACCTGGTAAAAGACACGATTGAAAAGGCAGTAAACGAGCTACAAAAAGAAGGTATCCGCCTACTAAATGAGAATGAAGTCTTAATAGAAGTAGAAGGAAAGGGATGGCTGGGAAACAATTTTCTAAAATGCCACGCAGGGCTAGGAAAGAGACAGGTTAGGATTTTTGACCAGGAGGATGAAGAGGAAATGCCGCTAGGAAACATAAAAATAGTCGCAAACAACTCAGAAGTGGCACATGGATGGGGAAACTGGAGTAAGGAGGCCGACCAGGCAGGACCCTCATCGAAATATACTAATGATTGCAGGGAGGAAGGCTGGTTAGATGATACCGAATAGGGAAAAGGTAGGCCACATAGCATAAGAATAATCTCCTGGAATATAAATGGCCTAGGAAATAACCTGAAACAAAATAATATAAGGGAACCGGGGGAAAATACAGAAATTATGTGTATCCAGGAGACTTGGCTATGTGGCAAGACCCCGATTTTTGATGGCTTCTACCAGCTAAACCGACCTGCAAAGAAATGTAGATTCGGGCGCGCTGCTGGTGAAACTATGACTCTGGTATCGACTAAGATCATGAAGAAAGTAACTGAAATAAATGTGAAATGCAAATGGTTGTTGGCATGTAGAATAATACTTTCAGGGTGTATAAAAAGGGATACAATTCTAATGATAAATGTGTACATGCAATGGGATACCACAGAGCAATATGAAGAGGAAATGGCCCTCTTCATGGAGGACATAGACTACCTCGGTGAAAAATACGGTAGGGATATGATTATTCTCATGGGCGACTTTAATCACAAACTTCACCCCGAGAAGGTAGATTATTGGTTTTTAGATATCCTGGAGGCCTATGAAATACCTCAAGCGAGTTTCCTCAAATGTTTATTTGGTGCTAAAGACATACAGTTGGGAAATTTCCTGGGAACTAAAAACCTGTTCTGTATAAATGGAAGATGCGAGTTAGACTGCCCCGCCCAAAAAACATTTAAAGCAGGCTCTCAATTCTGTCCCATAGGCTATGCCTTTACCACAACAAAAAGAGGAAGCATAGAGGTACTGATAGAATCACCCTCCTAGCAGTATCATATAAACAATGAGATTCTATCAATGTGAAGAGGTGTAAAACATTTATTTATTTTATTTTTAAAGTGTTTTTATAAGGATCCAGTGAAATACTAGGCTCTCTTTTAGATGTGAAAAGACAAGAGCACAATGTGCTTTTTAAAATACCCCTCACACACTAAAAAAATCCTTTAGTGTCATGCTTCATCATAGGGGTCTTCCCGTCCCTATAACGGGGCGGGGCGTGCTACAACCAGACGAACTACGCGGGAGCACTTTAAATGTGACAAGGCTATGTGTTGGTGTAGGGGTGTCAGTGAAGTGTAGGGACCTGACTAGTGAGTGCAGAAAAATACAAAAATTAAAAATTCCCTGGCTTAGTAGAAAAATATATTTCATTTGCTTCTCTAGCTGGGAACATTAAGAAGGGGAATGTGAGGTAGAGCAATAGCTTACTACCTAGTCGACATGTTTCCTAAGCAGTCCCCTACTGCTTACTCATCAGGACCATATCGTGGTCCCTACTACTGATAGCTCAGTTCTACAGTGATAAGCCTACTGTCCTACAAATAATACAGCAAAAATAAGCTGAATATTTGAGCTTCAAGGCATGAGCTGGCCCTAGTGAAGCGTGGTAATTTGCAATGAATACCAAAAAAATTAATAAAATAATGACCTATTGCGGTCTCTGTAAATGAAAAGGAGAAAAAGAGAGGGAGAAAACAACACAAAATCATGTTTTTCTTAGATCGAAATACTGCTACAAATAATCTTTTTTGTCATGTATTGTGGTTGAAGCGAATCGCTTTTAGCTCCTAGAAGCGCTTGTTGTGCCTTATTTAATAAAAGGCAATCGTTATACACCTCTCATAACTGGTTGATTGTACCAGATGTATTATGCAGAACCCTCCTACTGAAGTGGTTCACATTTGTATCATCACCCATACAATTGCGACTCAACACACTCACACAACCAACCTGACAGGTAAGAGAGAGCCTAGTATTTCACTGGATCCTTATAAAAACACTTTAAAAATAAAATAAATAAATGTTTTACACCTCTTCACATTGATAGAATCTCATTGTTTATATGCCTTTACCACACCTTGGAACTTTAGATTAATCTCGGAATTCAGAATTGTGAATAGAGAGGGAAGTGACCATAACATGGTAACCATGGAGATCCCCGATGTGCACTTTGAATCTGGCCAAAAGGGTATGGAACAAGAGGTGGATTACCCTAGACGCCGGACAACTAGGCTCTCGGAAGAGTATGTTGCCAGATTAATAAAATTACAACAGAATTTAGACCTGAAGACAGGAAGGGGTCGAAACCTCGACTGGTATGTACGAAAAATAGAAGAGGTGGTCCAAACCCTTAGTATAGGTCTAAAAAATATAAATAGAGGCAAAAATAAAAATAATGTAAAAAACCAGAAGATAGAGAAATCCACCGGCTGGTTCCCAAGGGAATGCCAGGAGAAAAAAAGGGAAGTTAGGAGAATGACCCGCCGCATTCAGCAAAAGAGAGACTAAGATAGTGTAAACACCCTAGAGGGCATAAAAAGAGAATATAGCAAGCTTATCAGAAGGGCAAAAAGGGAATTTAAAGAGGGATGCTGGCAAAAATTACACGAGGCAATCGAAACTAAGAATACACGCAATTTTTGGAAGTTAGTCCACGCAGCAGCAGACCGCCAACCAGGGAAAATGAACTGCATAGTAGAAGAGTCAGCATGGGAGGAGTATCTACAAGATCTGTATTGCCCGCGGAGAGACCGGGAAGAAAATCTGTACACAGACTGGAGCGGTCTGGTAGCAGATATAAAACCCGCTTTTTCCGCTCAAGAGGTTAAAAAGACGATAAAGGGTTTGAACCTCACAAGAGCGGCAGGCCCAGACTCAAATAATTAAAACCCATGTAGATTGGTGGGCGGAATTCTTTGCAAATATGTTTGAAGTCATTTTAGATACTGGGAAACTCCCCGATAACTGGATTGGGGCTATATTAAGGCCAATTCATAAGAAAGGGGAGATGACCAACCCGAAAAACTATAGATGAATTTATCTACTGGACATCGGGGAGAAAATATTTGCAAAGATAGTGCTTGGCAAACTAAAGGAATGGGTGGAAGAGAAATTAATTATCCCAGTGGAACAGGGGGGCTTTAAAGAAGGGCACTCCACCGTGGATCACTGCTATGCCCTGTGGGCTCTTGCCCGGAAGTCGATAGAACAAAAGGGGAACCTGTTTTGTTGTTTCGTCGACTTCCGGGCAGCCTTTGATTTAGTGGACAGGGTGAAACTATGGGAATGCCTGATCAAATATGAAATCCCGGTGTGCTTACTAGAAATCTTGAAAGAATTACATAAAGGGAACTGGGCCCAAGTCATTAAAGACACACAAGGGGCGCTGACAAAGAGAATTGAAATAGGGAACGGGCTGAGACAGGGCTGCGTCCTAGCTCCGCTCCTTTTTTCAATATTTCTAGCGGATCTGCCAGCAGCACTAGAGGTGGAAAGAAGCGCGAGCCCGAGAATAAATAGTAGAAAGGTCTCATGCTTGCTATACGCAGACGACCTAGTGATTACTGACTTGACAGAACTCGGGCTACAAAGAAAACTAAATGCATTCCAGGATTACTGTAAGGATAAACTGCTTACAGTGAACATGGAAAAAACAAAGATCATGTGCTTCGGCAAAGGGACCATGAACTTTAGCTGGTACCTAAATAGAACAAAACTAGAAACGGTAAAAGAATATAAATATCTAGGTCTCTGGTTTGAATCCTCCTTAAAATGGGACGTACATCTGGAATACCAAAATGCAAAAGCATCTTCCTCTATCTGTGGCCTGAAAAAATTCAATAAAAACTATGGGGACATGTCACACAAACCGTTATTAAAAGCATATGAGGCCATGATACCACCCCAAGTACTGTATGGTGCAGAAGTGCTCCTTCTAAGCGGAAAGGGAGGCTGGGATCGGGAGGAAGGCAAGGCCCTGAAAACATTATTGTCACTGCCAAAGTCATCAATGATACAGGCTATCAGACTGGAAACAGATATGAATGGATGGAATACCTTGGCCAAAATGGCGATGATAAGATTCTGGAAACGCCAATCACAGGGGGTAGGGGAAAAGGTCTCACATTGGTGGAGTGAGGAAATCCGCCACAGTAACTTAAGATGGGCATTAGATGCTAAAAGAAAAATAAGGGAAACAATTGGGAACCTAAAAGTAGGAGTAAACCAAAATTCTCTAGACGTGGAGTTCACGAAGAGTGCACTTAAAGCACAAGGAAGGGAGTACTCCAGAACACAGGATATAGGATATCTAAGAAACAAAAAATCAGTGGTAAATATGATAGAATCATGGGAAAACAAGATGGGGTACCCATACTTAGAAACCTTGCCAAATTATGCCCTTAGGTGGGAGATACTGAAAATCCGAATTGCACCATCCCTTGGCAAATGGAGGGGAGAGTCAAGGCAGAAATGTTATACCCAGATGGCATATGTAAATGTGGCCTGGGAGCCAAGTGCGAAATGTTACACATACTTCTTGATTGCTTGACATGTTTAAAAGTGAGACAACGGATCCTACGTCCTTTATTTATAAAACATGGCATAAGACAATGTGTACAAGCAACGAACTTGTTGATAGGAATGGAAAATCTGGAAATAGCAATTGCTCTTGGTAACTACCTGAAAGAGGTGAATCGCTTAGCGCAGGAAGCAAAAGCTAAAGTACGAGGGATTGCAAGCCCATAAGACATCAGATAGTACTGTAATGAGCAACTTATCGAAATCGCCTATTTTAAATGTAATAATTTCCAATTTTATTATGTATAGCATGTGTTTTAAATTATTTTTTAACGATTTTATGATTTTTAAAATTGTCTACGGTTTTGTTATTGATGTGATGCATCTCTACTTTCGACCTCATTGTTTAAAGTCCACGGTCTAAATAAACAGAGTTTCTCTCTCCCATCCACAGTCCAACCCTCCCTGACCCAAGCACATGCAAACTTACACATGCATCCACCTCAACAGCCACATGCAGCACACAAACACACAGAATCAAGGACAAACCCACACATACGCATGCTCAGGAGACAGACAGCACACTCACCACCACATACATACCACCAGACAACACACATGCATCCACAAACACTCCATAGACCGCTGAACCCTCTGCCTCCACAACCCCTACCCTTGCCTCTCCTGTTACCCCCCTCAGTCCAGGTACTCCAGCTAATTCACCTTGAATTCTTCCCCACCAAACCTATAAAACTCTTCCCAAGAAGAGGAAACCCATCCCCCATCCCCCAGCCCTGCCATCTACATCTTCCCTCGAGAAGAAAAAAGCCCCTAATCACCCACCACCGGAAAATCCCACTCGGTCTCCTAAATCCAAGTCCCCTCCAGTGACCTATACTTTCCCAGACTAGGCCAATACCTCCGAACCCAAACAAACCCATTCAAAAAAGTCACACCCCCTCCCTATTCATGTTCATACCAATCAAAATTATAAAGTTCCCAAACTAGTCAAGTTCAGCTTATGCCCCACCATCTCTCCCTCCCTCTACAGCTGCCACACCTCAATTTTGATTTGATTTGATGAGTTTTATATAGCGCTGGCTAGACTTGAGGGTATCAGAGCGTTTTACATGAGGTTCCACAAAGTTACCAAATTCCAACCGTTAACAGGTTACATCAGTTACTAATACAACATTTAAAGGTAGCTCCACCGGGCATTGGCCACATAGCAAGTTCTCGGTTGAAAAACATTTAAAGAGCATAGGAAGATGAGATAAATGGAGCGTAGAAATGTAGAGGGGAAGGGTAAAGGGGTAGGGGGAGATACCACAGAGAGACAGAGGAAAGTCTGCCCAAAGTCCGGCTGGGTAGTTGATGGCCGAGGGGGAAGTCCACAACCCATCTCCTCTTTCGCTAACAGGTAGCTCCACAGGGCTTCAGTCAGCTAGCTGGGTGTCAACGGTCGGAGGAAGATCACATAATGTATCTCATGATGGGTGTGCCGGTTGGGGAGGATGGTGGGTGAACACCCCGAGCCTCGCTGGTGTATGCTCGATGAGCCAGTCCATGGAGTCCGGTGTGGGTGGAAGGGCTTCTTTATTTGCTGCAGTCCAGTGGAGCAAGAAGGGGTTGGGTGGTGGAAGGGCTTTGAGAAAGAGGAATAGTGGGTATGAACCTAGTTGTTTAGTCCATTTGTGTGGTGGCCATGGGATGTATGACATTACAACGCATGCTTTTACCACACATGCTTTTACGACGCAGTTTTTACAACGCATGCTATTACAACGTATAGCGCTTTGGGGTGCTGGATAGTGAATAGTTTAATTTACTATTCCAACTCCAGTCCCCGTGGATAGTAGGGAAGGTGTTGGATAGTAAATTAAATCTATGCCCTATCCTAGAGCGCCCCCCAGCGCAATGCGTTGTAATGACATGCGTTGTAATGGTTGCGTCGTAAAGGCACTGCGTGGTAAAAGTTGCGTTGTAAAGGATGTTCCCCGTGGCCATGTCGAGGTCAGGTACCCAGGAATTCTGAGATCCCTCAGCCGCTGCCTCATGATGATTCTAGAGGACGGGGTAAATTTCTTAGTAATCTCTACAGATTCAATTGGCCCCATCAGTAACTGCATTAGTAGAGATCTTATGTGGCTCGCTCGGCCGCCATGTTGGAGTCAAGCATCCTCCTCCACAAGAGTATTCTCCTCTGATCACTGCACCAGAGGGGAATCTCCTGGTAGTCAGTCGCAGGTAGTGTGGCCCAGGTGGTCGGGATTCGTGCCGTGTACGGGAGGTACTTGCTATTCATATTTGATGAGGGACTGTGGGGAGGCTGGCCCGTGGCCCTCCCGTCCACCCTGCCGAGCTTCTCCCATTGCGCGTTTGGCTGATGTTGCGGAGCCGTAGGTGCCTGTCACTTGTCTGTGGTGCTCATACGGGGATAAATCAGAGCTTTGCCGCCCCTCCATTGTTCAGGAGCCGTTCCGCTCCGAGCTGATTCTACTGGCCGCCATTTAGTCCTGGTGGCTCCACTGGAAAAATGAAGACCCTTCGGTCCACGACTTTGCCTCCCCACGGCTGCACAACGATTTGTACCGTCCAAAATAGCGGCACTCTAAGTGCGTCACCATGGAGAAATTCAACCCCAAATCTTCAGCGGCAGCTCGAGTGCCCCAGCAGGGGGCGGACCCGGGCGTCACTACACCAGCACCGGAAGGCATCCTCGCTGCAGAGGAGGGAGGCAGAGCGTCGTACGCACACCACGGGGAAAGGAGACAATCTCACCGGGGGTAATGACGTCCAACAGTGCATGGATGACAGCCTCAATCCACTTGGAGGTGGCGGGGTCGATGATCATCCAAGTCAGAGGGCTGAGCCCTGCAGATGAGACAAACTGAGCATACCACTGCAGTGAATCCACAACCCACTCAATCTGAGCCAACCACTGCAGTGAACCCACAGCCCCTCTCAATCTGACACTACCACTGCAGTGGACCCACACCCTCCTCCGTTTCCATCCCTCCCCAAACCCAACCCAGTCCTCTCCAGTTTTGTCCCTTTGGTGCCTGGCATGCCCCCTAGTTGCCCCTCCCATGGGAGGTGACCCATATATTGTGCAGGCAAGAGTAAATGGGCAAGATGTTAGGGGCCCATTAACCCATTGACCAATGTTGGACTGGCAATTGGCCTTTTGCGATGGATTTATCTACATTTTAATGCTGAATAAAGCATGTTTGCATTTTGGTATTCAGATTTCTGTGTCCCCCAAATCGTTTTTAGTGAACTGTAAATCATGTACAATTAGTAGTGTAAGTACACAATGAGGTTAGTATTGAATGGATTGCATTTGGTCCATGTAGTATGGGAACTTTGACAGTATGTAGTCAAGACTTTGGTGTCTACATTTGCTTGGTGCCATCGTCAACATCGGTTTTGGCTAACAGTATGACATGAAGTCACAAACCTTTTAATTTTTAAATCACACTTACACATAGGTCATGCTTTCATATGTCAACATAATGCAAGTGTCTCAAAGTGCAACAGTTTAGGAGAAGCATGCTACATATGTTTGTAATGTACTGGAAGACCCCTGTATCACCAATACACCTGGATACAGATGGAGTTTTCCTATATGGTAGGGACTTTGGACACACCCATGTACAAAAAGTAATGGTACAAATCTTTCATGTGACTTGATAGTGGTGGACCCATGTCTGTGTCTTCTATAGATCTGGTAGACTAGTGGCAATGAGAATCTTACCATAGGTGGCATGCCCCTGTAGGCCAATTCCCTTCAAGGCTGTGGAGCCATCTGATACATTTTCTGTGCCCATGGTGAGTGTAAGGTAGGCATTATTCTGACAATGTCCCAACCCTATTGCCTCCCAGGACTCATCTTTCTGCATATATTTTTGTTAGTCAAGGTGTCTGTGGTCTGTATTGTCCAGGGGCTGTACAATGAGAGGTGAATCATTCCAACCTGATTTTGTTTGGGGGCATCCTGTCGATAGTGAGGGTCCAGGACATGTCTCAGTAAGTTACAATGTTTTACAGTCCTTTCAGAAACACACTTGTTGTAGGTGTTAGTTGCACGTGTACATAGCATATGGGTCACACAATTAAAATGCTAGTGATGGCATGGGGTGATTGAGGAGTTGTACACTGTCTAGCATTGTAGTGTCCCTCTTATTGTGGCCTCATGCCACAGTTAGAGCGTGAGAGTCTGACCATTTCACAAGTCATGGAAATGGACTTCGGACACGTCATACTCATGGGATGTTCCTTTACATTCTGTATTGGGGCACATGTATAGGTGTATTAGCTCCTACAGCCAGATATTTGATGCACCACACCAGAGTATGTTAAACAGAGGTCTAGGGATGTATGGTCTCCCCCAGGTTGATGTTAGTTGCAATGTGTTGGCCAAGTTTTCAATGAGTAATTGTGCAATGAGTGACTTTGAGTGTGTCTACATAGCCAAAGCAGATGTGTGAATTCTGACTGTTACCAAGACACAAAGGGTGGTACTTCAGGCTTGTGGTTTGGTTGTGTTTTCACCTTTTCTTTTGCAGCATTCTGATAAGCTTTATGTTGTTCCTTCAATAAAACCTACAGTGTATCCTGGTTTGACAAGGTTTTGTTTGTGTGTTGTCATAGGGATATGTATAATGAGTATGTGTTACCTTTTCCACCCAACTGTGCAACTTGCTAGTCCATTTCACATATGGTCACAAGTTCTACATGTTGTTGTTTCAGGTATATGATTTAGAGATGGGATATGACACACCTAACATTGTTCCTAAGATGGCAGACTGTCTGTATTTGCCAGAGGCTGTAATAGTCATATCAGTTTGGTGACACACGTGTGACTTAGAAACATATGGATTAGGAGTTGTGACGATACTGTCAGGAGTGGATTGTGCTTGTTGTGTCCAAGATTTTCATCAAATTGTTTAGGGGCAATACTGTGTGCTGCACGGTCTTTGTGCCTTATTTATGTAAAGGCAAAGTCTATTCAGTCAATCATAATTACCTTACTTGGTTAATAAAATCCATAACACTACACTGCAAAAAATCTTCTAAGAACAACATTAAAACATATACAAAGTTAATTTAAGATAACCTTATACACCATAAAAATTCAACATGAAAAAACCCTTCCTTTTGATTTTGAAAGTTAAGCATGTGCAAAGTTCTTTAAAAAATTATTTTTATGCACAAAAGACATCCAATTTAAAAAGCATTTCAAAGGGTATTTTTAGTGTCCATCTAATTGTCCGGATGGGAATACTAGGCTATGTCAAGTCCTGTTAGTGCATTCTGAGTAAAGGACATTTGTGTGTGCTTGCTCATCCAATGCCCCTTATAGCCCCCTCTTGTGGCACAGCAGAGGGTGTGGCTTTTCAACATGACAATGCACTGCTGCAATCTCTGCCCTTGCCTGGATGAACATTGGGGTTTTCTATGGTATGCCCCCACAGCGGAAGTCAGACAACCATAATGTAATCGTGACACTTTAGCCACTTCTCAACAGGGATGACTGATGAGTGAGAAGAGTTGAGAATCGTTGAGAGTTTGAATTTTTGCACACTTGTCACCTGACAATTGTTTTGCCTGTACAAGCTAGGACTTTACAATACTAACCACACATCATTTGTAGTTGAGAATATGATTTGTGTATAGGTTGTCATTTGTGCATAGATGACAATGGAGTACTTTTGAACTCTGATTGATACTGTCCCAGATCACACAGAGCAGAACTAGGAGGGCTGTTATGTCTAATGGGTTGTCCAGTGCTACATGTGGTAAGCAGAGTGGACCGTGAGTGCACAGAAGTGTTGTGGGCCCACCTGCGGTGCAGATGCTACAGGAGCCATGGACTAAGTTGACAGCCAGGGGAGGAGGTGGAACTTGGAATGTGAGGCTTAGCAGCAGATGTGTTTTACAAAGTTGATGTTGCATGGGCTAAGCTAGCTTAACAAGGGTAGAGTTGAGAGAGACTTGTGTTTCCATTTTGGTAATGGAGTGGAGACTCATATGTAATGAGTGCAGGACACGTTAGAATTTTTAAGAGAATGTTAGGTAGGAGTTATGTGCAAAGGCAGTTGTTGTATAGGAGACATAAAATATCCTCATGCATACAATGTAAATGTTTTGAAATGCTGGATGTGGGAATCAGAGTGGGACCTTGTAAGATTGGTTAAAGCCTGGGCAAGGTATGCTAGGAATAGGTAGATGTGATTGAGGTTGAACCAGCTACACAAGTTTTGAGTCTGGCAGGAGACGAGACTTGTAGTCTGTGGCACAACGGTGAGAGATGACAGTGACAGGGCAGTGTCATTGATAAAGTTAGTTGTTAAAGTTCCGAAGTCAATGGAGGTATGGAGCATGAAACAGAGATGTGGTTGTGACAGGGCCACAGTGAGACAAGGGTAAATGTGTTGATTTTAACAAAGTGAGTAAGTGTACGGCAAGGCTATACACCAGTTGTGTAAGTTAGGGTGCTGTATGGAGAGATGTGAGGTGTTGTCCAGTTGATGGATGTTGTTTTGGAATCTATGGATGCAGTAGTTTGTGAAATGACTATCAGTAGAAGTTAAGCATAGTAGGGTGAGTGAATGGAGAGAATTGAATGAATGAGGACATATTCATTGAGCAATGTATGATGTCTGGGTGAGGGATGTGGGGAGGTGTTAAGTGTGAATGTCAGAGTTGGATGTCATTCTGCACATTGTTATGAAAGTGCAGTCCAATACATTAGTGAGGGTCCAAATGGTGATGAGAGGCGTACATTTGACATGATACATTTAACGCCTGCTGTGGAGGTGATGAGTACAGTACATTGTGTACGTATCATGTATGCTAGAGGCGTCGTGTACATAGTGATGAAGAGTGGTCCTGTGAATGTAGGTGTGTATGAAAGAAGAGCAGTGCCAGTATAAGACTGTGAGAGTCTGGGTAGAAGACAAAACAAGGGTGGAGCATGGAGGTCAGAAATGGTTTTCAGGATAGCAGCACCAGAGGGTTATTATGAAGAGCATATGCATGATGGATAGGTTGAGAAATGAGCATGTACTTTGAGGTGGAGGTGAGAGGGGTCAGACTGGCATGAGTATAGATTATGCTTGGCAAGAGGTAGTGTTGAAATGTACACATGTGGAGATTAGGTGGATGTTAGTATGCAAATACAGTTGCCAGATGAAAGTTGAGGATGTAGTAAGTGTTAGCTGCAGCTTGCTGTCTGCCACTGATTGTTCATGACAGATTGTTGAATTGGCTACTAGGAGAACACGTGCAAATGCAAAACCTATTGGCATCACAGGACACATTTCTCCACCGAGCCTTGCCTGGTCGGAATTGTGTGTGGGCATAAGTGCCAAGTTACCCTTTGTAGGTAGATGTTGTCACTGATTGCTCATTATTCCCCTTAGATACTGCCCTGAGATGGAGGTGTTGAGTGCTTATATTTTACTGTCATGATGCATGAACATTAAATGGCTGCCTATTGCTTAGAGGGCCATAGCCCGCCCAAATGAAAACTCCAGGATGTGTGTTGGTGGGCCACCTGCTGGCAGACTATTCCTGAAACACACCCTCACCCTTCCCAGTACACTACACACATGGCTACCAACGACATTCTGACTTTGAATGTCAGAGATATGGGGACACCAAGGGAGATAGATGCATTGCAATGATATCTCTGGATGTGCTGATGAAAATCAATTGCACCGTTACGAGAGACACATGTGACACTGGATCATTACAGCCAGTTCCATAAGAGTGTGCATTGCCAATATTTATGCATCCTGTACTCTGGTGTGGCAGGGTAGCCCTTGTATGGTTCCATATGAGGTCCTATTAGCCCCCTAAATACTGCCACAGAGCCTGAGGCCAATATGTCTTTGTACAGGGTCTCCATGATCTTTCCACAGATTAGGGGTCAGTGTTTCAGTGCCAAATATGTAAAAAGCAAACTTCATTCTGCACATATTCCTCATCCTCACAAGGTGTACCCATATCCCTATGTCCAAGAACCACAGATTATGAATCCCCCCGGCATCCTCTCCAGTGTTGCAGCTTATCTTACACAATGGGCTGTGCACTGGTCCCTCCAACACTGTTGGTGGATCCTACATCCTG
Source organism: Lissotriton helveticus (assembly GCF_964261635.1). NCBI lineage: Eukaryota > Metazoa > Chordata > Amphibia > Caudata > Salamandridae > Lissotriton > Lissotriton helveticus. The sequence continues at coordinate 1,089,077,324 of NC_136071.1, read as the reverse complement.
AGACTCATGAGTACTCCTACTACTCTGCAGTACACAATCTGCACATTCTGAATGGAATTACTTGTTAGCAACTCACACTGCAGCCTGAGGAGCTAGAAGCTGATTAGCTGGGAATGATATTCTCAGAAGATGACCCAATACACATAGAGATTTTGTGTAGTGTGTAGCACCCCCCAGTCCACACCTGGTGACTGCATCCTACGTTATTGTTTGGCCATGCATTTTGCTCATTCCTGAGGGATTCAGTCTCCAAATATTTCACTGACGACTGGGACACAACAACTTCTAGGTTGTTGAAGTGGGAAGCACTGAAATCAGTACTGAGTAGCTGGGGACTTGGGTGTAGTCTGGGGCCAATTTCCCGAGGGTTTTGTATATACAGAGGCATCACTAGGTCATCAATAGACTGCAGTTCAGTTGCACTCTCTGATGTTATCCATGGTGACAGATGCCCAAACACACCACACCCATCTGATTGAACAACTGTATTGCTTTTATTTCCCATCATGACAAGCTGGAATACCCACGGTGTGAGATACATCAGGGAAACTCCTGTCCTGCCTCCTCTGTGGCTTAACAACAGCCCAGCAGATATTGATGATAAGGGATCGCCTGCCCCAGATGCATACTAGTCAGGCAGGCCTCCATGATTCCTTCACTGTGTATTGTTGTGGCCTATAAATTCTCCCCTAGGCTGAATGCAAGGTAGAATTTTTCTGATTCCTGACTGGATTGAATCTACCTGTACTTGATCTGGCAGTGCCTGCAGTGATCAACAACCCATTGGCTGGTATCAGAGATACTCAGAGTGATTCTGCGCAAGACTACGTTGACCTCTCATGCTTTGTACAGTCTCCCACCCAGTCTCGAGAATGCCTATGAGCTTATACTTAAAATAGGTGACTGTATCTCTCTTGGGCCACCTTGAGTGATTGGAGACACCTACAATCCTTGTGTGTAATGCGCGAACTTAATGTTTTTGGGAAATTATGGATCTGCAACTATGATGATTCAAAGTGTTTCATTGTGTGAATCTTAGCAGGGCCATATCCTCATTACGTCCACAGATGGTTTTTAGGATCTCTCTTCCAGTTACAGGCCAAGGCTGTATTTCACTTTCCAAGATGTAAATGCTCCCCTGCATCTTGAGTTTTTGTCATCAACATACAGTGGCTGTGACAGGTGCCAACTCCAGGGTGCTTGACATCATCCTGTGAGGGTTGATCTGCAACAGTGGCATGATAAGTGTGGCTCTGTGGAGGCTACATCTACCAATGCGAAGGCTACCCAGGCAGTGCATTTTAAAAGGAATGTTATGTGGCAGGACCATTGCAAAAGCCAGTGTAAAGTTTGTTTGGTAGGCAGTTGTACAAAGTGAGCATGTTCTCAAAATGCAGGGCACTTGAGATTGCGCGGTCAATGGTGCTCCCTGAAGCACAGCTCCCCTGTGGAGCTGATAGCCTGGTGAAAGTGTGGTTTTGGGGTAGTGGGCCGGTGGCTAATGAGGGACATGATCCTGTACTCTCCGTATGTTATTCAGCACGTTTTGGCTCATTTCCTTAGTAGAATTTATGGGAAGGACTGACTGCATGGAGAGACACTGGATTGAGCTCAGTGTCGGACCTAATCAGGGTCCAGGAGCACATTCCCTTTGTACTGTTGCAGGAAGATCCTGACATTGCAAAGGTCCATTTCTTGGCACATGGCACACTGATGGCTGAGATGGGACACATGTGAAGTGTGACAGATACTGATTGATTTGGTGCATCGGCCCCTAACCCACAGCCTGCACTTCTTGGGCGGGGTTTGGAGACTGGCGATGTTATTAATTGATGTGTTTGGACAGATGAAGTATGACCCACAACCTGCTCGCTAGCTATGGGACACAAATATATTATAAGCCATCCACAGGCAAGGAGTGATAATAGAATAGGCACTACTGATGTGCAGTATATCATGATGCCAAACTCCATTCCATCAAATTTGACATGTGGCACAGGTCATGTCTCACCTCAGCTGTGCAACCACAAAAGTGAGTATCCTGCCATCCTTGCACATGACATAATGCACCTATTTTTTAATTGATACATATTTTCTGCACCTCTCTGTTTGCTGCAAACCTGTGTTGCTGTGTTACAGATGTATTTGGGCCAGTGAGGGGTTGGTTCAACCTCCTTGAATTGAAGTGGATGGTAATGATGTTTTTGAAGTTATGTAATGAAGGATGGATTTGTACATGCTAATCATATGCCAGGACATTTGCATGCATTGTTGGGCTACTGCAGTCCCAAGGCAGCAACACTTGTGTGCACTGACTTGCTAATGGTGTAGGGCTGAGGCTCCTGCTCAGAGCGGGGAGTGAGTTGTGTGCCTTCAGAAGATTGCAGTAGCTAATATGTCAATTAGAGTGCCACTTCATGAAGAGCCACTGGATGGGTGTAGGACTTGGTAAGCTGAGGGTCAAAGACACATGTCAATGGCACTAGGAGAGGTTTTCCAGACATGGCTAGACGAGGCACCTCCTCTGTCATGTGAGTCAGACTGTCTGCATGACATTTCCTCCTTTGTACACATGTAGGGGTGTCTTTTGGAGTACAGATATGCTACAATGTCAACTGTTGTCAATTGCTATTGTCTTAGAGGCCCCATTCTCACCCCCAATGTGTGGCCTGTAAGGTATGCATGCTACTGGCCTTTTAAATGTACATGATCCCTCTGTGCTGTTCTATCTTGTTATGGTCAGCGTGTTGTTTGATTTTATTCCATATGCTCCTGTTGTTGCATGCTTGCTTCCTTGTTGAATGTTTGTTCTGCCCATCTGACCAGATCTGCATTTCCTGGTTATTAAAGATGATTTACTATACATTCTAAATTGTGTCCAGGACATCATAATGAGCTGATGGTGAGGTTTTGGTTTTGATGTGGAGATGTCTTCTGACTTGTGCGCAGGGGCATTCATTGTGCCATATGCCAGCAAACACATTTCCTTGTCTCTGTCTTTTGTATGTGAGAAATTGTCTTAGATTGAAGATGTGTGTCTTCCTTCACCCAAGGATTTGGATGAACCATCCTTTGTGTACCTGCAGATTTGAGGTCTTCTCTGTGTAGACTGTTATCACTTTCTTCCTTTTTTGAGTGCTGTGATTACAAGTGGGACATTTTGATACCCTGTCCTGACTGTACAGGTGCAAAAGTTTGTGGCGCGCCGTTTTCGCATCACAGGCAAGTTGCACAGCCTTTTGAGCAGAATGCATGTGACACCATTTATTCCAAAGTAATCTATTTTAATCCAATTGTTTATCCACTTTTTTCTTCCATTTTTTCCCCCCAAACTTTTGTCAGTACTTTATCAATTCACATCAGAAGCTGATGAGGTTCCAATATTTTTCAATGCACAAGAATTGCCCGTCCAGGCCTTTTTCACTGGCACCAGGAATACTCTGTTCATCCAAGACACCACATCATTATTCACCCAATGCATTTCAGGCTGATCAGCCCTTCGTCAGGGGTATCTACAACAATAAAGTAAACATCAGCTCTACTTGAATTTCATGAACAACAAAAGTGTTTTAAACAGTATTCCTTTTGTACTACATCCTTATCATACGTAAAACAACAATTAAACAATAAATCAAAAATAATTAAAACAAGTCCCCTTTTATGCTATACCCCCGTTGTTACCAAATATCTGTGATTCGGTGCTTCCTGTGCTTCCCGGTAATCCTAACCCAGTACGTGCTGCCAAAAGCCCTTTATAAATCAACATTACTCAGTTTCTCTCCTCCCTATGAACTCCCCTGGTGATAACCATTTCTACAAACCTCACGCTAGCAAATCCCTCCCACCCTGTGCTTTCAAATTTATGTTTTGAATAAAAACAAATTCACCACCTCACCCGATGCATCCTGCCAAAACCCTTTCTAAATTACAAATCTCCCACTAAACCGTTTAACACCTGTATTAATCGTGATACGGTAATCAACAGAATGACCTCCTCATCCACATTCGAAGAACGCTGACGTCAACAGACTCCCGCAGCCAATTTAACTCCTCCCCGTGACCTCCCCTAGTGCAAACATCATCAACAAACATCACATGACATGCATGATAATTCTTAAAGCCAGACAGTTTTGGTGTGCTAACTTCTAGCATGCTCTGTCCAAAAGTGCACGTTATATAATATCCAAAGGTTTGTGCCACGCCGTTTTCACGTCACTGGCAAATTGCACAGCATTTTGACCAGAATGCATGTGACACCATTTATTCCAAAATAATCTTTTTTAATCCAATAGCTTATCCACTGACTGTAGAGGTAGGTATCCTATCACATGCCCTGCTGGCTGGCCTGAGTGAACAGTGGTGGGTGAATGGCACGGGTCCACCAGGGGCATGTCAACCTGGCCTGGAAAGGCATAGCGTGCCCCAAGATAGTTGTATCCCTATGTATTTGAGTGTGGTGTGCATGCAATCTGACCTGTGTTCATGGTAGGGATTATATATAAGGGATTCATCTGTCTGAGTCCAGCTCTGGATCTGTGCTCGGTCTTCCCCATGTTGTTATTCCTGACACATCCAAAATCCCATTCTGGTTGTGTCTCCCTATGATGCCCTGCTCTGACCTTGCTGTGCTCATCAGGACACATGATGTGGGACTCTGTGATTGGGCTGATGGGTGGAGTGGAGGTCCAGGTTTAAATATAGTAGTCAATTTGTTGTTTGTAGACATGTATTGATCTGTCAACAATTGGTGCATCATGTAAAGTGAGATGTGAGATATTAAGTAAGCTAGGCCTAGCTTATCCATCTGATTGGGTGGATGTATTGTCTTGCTACTTGGTAGATCAGTTATAGATTTTGACTTCACTTACCTGTGTGATTTGTACATATTGTTTTTTCTTTGGAAGCTATCCTGAGTACAGCATGTACTTCTTCTATGGTGTTTGGGAAATGGCAAGGTAATTACGATAAATGATGTCACTTCCTGCAATGTGACTTCCTATAACATGAGATTTTGTGGTCTTTGCATGGATTTCAGATATTAGGATTTGGCCATGCATGTAGGTGCTGGCATGGTGTCAGTGAATATGTCTCTGTGGACATACTTTTATGAGTACATTGCGGTTCTGTTGCCCTGGGATGTTTTGTTGTGGGTTGTGGTGGACTCATGCATTCACTTTGTGATACAGGCATATAAGTGGCTATGGGCATTCCTGTTCCAACGTCAAATGTGTGTTTCTCCTAGTATTTAGCGGTGTGACTGTACCTACCTGATATTGACATTCCCTCATTTGACATAGACATCATGTTACGGAACCAGGGTTGGATTGGGATCACAATGAGGCTTGGGCACTCTAAAATTAAGTGGCCCACATTCTGTGATCATACCTTTCATTGTAGCCTCAAGGCAATCATTACCTGGCAAGGAAGATGTCAAAAAGCACACTGCTGATGATCAAGGGGGTGATTGGTAGGTGAGAATGGCCAATTGAAACTTGCCTCCCTGCAAAGCCCCTACATTCAACCCAACCTCCCTGCATCTGCCGTGACCTAAAAGTGATGTGCCGGTGGGAGAAATAACACTGCTTCTGGCAGGGCACGCGAGGCAGGGCACGCGAGGCAGGGCGCTAAGGTGAATATTCCACAAAGGCTGGACGCCAGCCTCACTTACAGCACGGCTGGGGAGCGGATAATATACTGGTGCCACATTGCAGTGGCCTGGTGGGGACTGGGGATGTAAGTCAGTCTCTTGGGGTGGTTTACAGAGGGCCCAAAAAATTTGCCCACTGGTGACCCTTGGGCACAGGCCAATTGATCAAGGCCTGATTGCCCGCCTTCCCAATCCGAGCTTGTACAGAACACTTTCTAGTAGATCGCAACACCCATTGGGCTCAATGGGCTTCAGCACCCCCCCCAGCTTTCCCAAAAACACAGACAATTTTTGAGCTGCTCTGGGTGGCTGGTATGTCTTCTTATCGCAGCATCACACAAGTATTTCACAGGTCTTTAAGGGACAATTTACTTGATGACGAAGCTTTGTTGTTTTTTCAACAGTCCCTAGAGCAGCTACATCTCCACTCTGCCTATTCCTTCAAGTTGCCAATTACTTTTTCTGCCACAGAGTGGGAATGCATTTCCTGACAAATAACCTTAGGCTTTGTTTTTTTGCAGTTTCTTACAGCTCGTACTCCACTTGAAGGAATTGAGGCTCTTTGCATGAGCTCAAGTTACATTTTTCAAGGACTCATCACTGGATGTATTAGCTCCCCCAACTTGACTCTAGATTGCTGGCAGTATTACACCACCCCCCAATTTGGCTCTACATTGCTGGAAGTATTCCCCCCAATTTGGCTCTACATTACTGGCAGTATTAGACCCCCCAAAATGTTGGCTCTAGATTGTTGGAAGTATTAGTCTCCCCACCAATTTGGTTCTACATTCCTGGATGTATTACCTCCCAAATTTGGCTCTAAATTTCTGAAAGTAGTAGCCCCCCTCCCCCAATTTGGCTCTAGATTGCTGGAAGTAGTAGCCACCCCCCGGGTTGGCTCTAGATTGCTGGAAGTATTAGCCCCCCCAATTTGGCTCTTCATTGCTGGAAGTATTCGCCCCCCTCCCGTTTAGCTCTAGATTGCTGGAAGTATTATCCCCCCCCCAATTTGGCTCTAAATTGCTGGAAGTACTAGCCCCCCCCCCAATTTGGCTCTACATTGCTGGAAGTATTAGCCCCCCAATTTGGCTCTACATTTCTGGAAGTATTAGCCCCCCCCAATTTGGTTCTATATTGCGGGAAATAGTAGCCCCTCCAACCCCCCCGAAATGTGCCTGTAGTTGCGCCCTTAGTTTCCACTGTATTATCTTTCACGGGGTAGTTACGTTATTCTGTAGCTGTAGGTGTCTAACTTACCGTCTGCGACTACCGCTTTGGTTGGGGTTGTAATGTTCATCGTAGATGTAGAGTAGAGAGATGAAATGTGTGATGTAATGCATAGCTGCACAGTCTCGGTTGCAGAAATCGTGTTGTAACGAGATTCGAAGTTCAAATACTCCTCGTCCGACTGCTCTGACGAGGTGGTTGGTCTGACCGATTTCAGCGCGTCAGAAATACGCATCGTAATAGGATGGGCAGATTCGGATGTGGCTCTGAACTGCTCCATTTGGTGTTTCCAAAGGCTTCTCGTCGAAAGATCCAGTCGGAACTGGAGTAACCAAGTCAGTCGGTAAGTAATCGTTTTTGGGCATCGTAATGCGTTGGACGGGAAAACAGATTCAGAGTACAAGTCGGTCAGAAGGTCCGACTCCAAAAGGCTCTCAGATGCTCTTTCGACCGACATCATAATCCTAACCTTAGTATGCTTCTGGACCTTTAGATACTCTGCTGTGCTGCTAAAAGGACTGCCACTCTGCTTGACTGCTACTCTGCTGGACTTTTGCTTTGCTGTGCTGGCCTGCTGACTGATGCCCTCTTTGCCTGGGAGTGAGAAGGACTGGACCTGCATCTCTCTAACCCAGAACCAAAGTGACTCCAAAGACTTGCTGGCTTTCCTTCTGATTGAAGTCCTAGGGACATAAAAGACTTCCAACTCACCCTGCTACAGCACCTGGGCTCTGCCAACTGGGAGTCTTTCCTTGAAAAGTGGTGCCAATCCAGTCCTTGGCCCTTGCAAGTGGGTATAAAGTGCTGCTCCAGCAGAAATCCATGCATCAACACTGTAGCCCAGTTTGGAACCGGAGCATCCCCTGTGATGATGATGCATCACCACAGCTGTGAGCGTCAACAACGATGCATCACAGCTGCTGCAAGGATCAAGTGCATCTCATTGCTGACTGAGTGGCACATCATCTCAATTTCCAACACACCTTCATCCTACAAATCATCGACGATTCATCTGGTCTTTGCTCCTTGCATCCCATTTTCGACATCAACACGGACAAGATACTTTGCAGCGTGCCAAAGCTGGTCCCTATATCCAAAGCTGGTCCCTATATCCAAAACTCACTCCATCATGGTCAGTTTGAACATTCGGATTTGACCTGGTCTAGCAAGACAAGATAGCTCCGATTGACGCTTCATGCTTTTAAGCTCTACATTTAAGTTTATTCTTTAAAAATAGCATTTGTAAAGATTTTTATTTATGGTTTTGGGGGATATTTTTCAACTCCAACACTATAAGTAACACCTTTGTTTAGTTATTAAAGGGTGGGATATGTTATTGTATTGTTTTGTATTGAATTTGCCTCTTCTCTCCGAATGTCATTATTCCGCATGCTGTCACAACGCGGTCGTAACAACGACCGCGTTGTGACAACGCATACCATTACTCCGCAAGTCGTTACAATGACATGTGGAGGTGGGGGCGCTGGATCTTGGACTTAGTAACATTTACTATTCCAACTCCAGTATGTGCGGACACTAGGGAAAGTGTTGGATTTTAAATCCAACACCTTTTCCCTCCCTCCGCAAGTCGTTGTAACAACTTGCGAAGTAATGGTATGTGTTGTACAACGCGGTTGTTGCGGTATTTCGAGTTTATATTTCTTATATTTATTGTTGATTTATTTATTCATTTTTACTTAAGTATTTTCTAGCAAATTAATTTTATCAATTAACTTTGCATTCTTATTTTTTACTTCAGATTGCTTCATACCATAAATAAAATAACATTAATAAATAAATGCATTGTTCAGTTGTTTATAGGGTTGGTTTGCATTGTTTTGATGGTTTCATTTTTGGATTGGTTAGTTTGGAGTAAGGTTCTTGGTATGGAGTCAAGGTATGTAAGGCCTTGATTGTTAGAAGCTGGACTTAGCGTGCAACATGTGCATTTTTTTGGTTTCTTTTGAGGCTTTAGGTTTTAGTTGGGTTAGTGATTGTTTGTTTTTTTAGTTCTTCATTGTTTTGTTCGTTTTCTAAAATGTGTTAAGTGCAGACTGACTTCATTCCTTAGAAGCAATTGTGTTATCCTTCCACTGCTCTGCTGTGTCTTGTCTCCTGTGCCATGATTCTGTCTTAAACGTTCCACCATGGTATAGTACATTGGTTTTGGCGTCAGTGACCAGCATGGTGGAGTCTACCAACCCAAATACCTTCAAATTAGTTCATTAATAGAGTTAATTTGTGTCATTTATTTTGATGGCAAGTTGATTCTAGTAATAGGTTGTAATGTTTTACCTTGTTAATTTCATGAACGTATAATAGGGCAAAGAGTTTTCTAATTTCATGGTCAAATTCAGCATTTGTAGAGCATTTATCACTTAATGCCTATTTCTGTTGGTATGGCCCTCCTCCTCCTCAACCTCTCAGCAGGTTTTGACACTGTATTGTACCACATAATGATCAACAGGTTCCACCAGATCAGAATCCGAGGAGCAGCCCTTAAGTGGATTGCATCCTACCTCACTGTAAGAACTCAGAAAATCATCCTCCCTCCCTACTCCTCGCTCTCTCAGAACATCACCTACGGAGTACCTTAAGATGTTGCCAACTGGATTAACAACAGTCTCAAAGTCAACATGGACAAGACAGAAGTGCTCATCTTTGGGAAAGGTAAGGTCACACACTGGAATAACAAATGGTGACCTCCGGAGCTGGGCCCATCCCTGATACCCATAGAACATGCTTGTTAACTCGGCATCATCCTTGAGAACCAGCTATCAATGAAGAAGCAAGTCTGTGTCTTCTCCACCCCCTGCTTCCTCATGCTGCTTATTGCTTTAGAATGTTTTCAGATGGCTCCCAACCAACACCAGGCGAACTGTCATGCAGGTCCTCATCACCAGCAGGCTCGACTATGGCAAGTTGCACTACATAGAAATAACAGCCCAACTCATGAGGAATCTCCAGCTGATCCAGAACACAGCTGCCAGGCTCATTATTGACCTCCCCAGATGAATTCACATAACCCCTCACCTCAGGATCTCCCCAGGCTACCGGTCATGAAGAGATACCAGAACAAGCTACTCACCTTCCCATTCAAGGCATTACACAACCAAGGACCTGTGTACCTCAATCAATGTGTGACCTTTCACCAGCCCACCAGGAAACTCAAATCTGGATCCCTCGCCCTAGCTGCCACCCAGAGCATCCACCTGACAAACAGCAGAGGCCGCTCGCTCTCCCATTTGGCGACAATACCTGAAATGACCTCCCCCTGCATCCCAGAGCCTCACCATCGCTACAGCAGTTCAGGAAGGACCTCAAAACCTGGATGTTCAACTAATAGGAGAATTGATAGCAGCATTGGATAGCACCTCAAAACCCTCACGGGTGCAGCAGCTGCACTCTACAAATCCTGATTGATTGATTCAGATATTTAAATTAAAGTGGTAGTAACACCTGTGAACAGCTGTATGTGGGTATATGTTTAAAAATGTAGAAATCACTGCATGCTCGAAGTAGATAATTATTTTTTTGTGGATGGGTATGTTGCATTTTGTTAGGTAAAACTGCATAGACTTGTTGGTGTTTTTCAAGATTTATTCGACTGGTGGAGGACATGATTTGAACGTGCCATCCATCATCCACATGTCGCTATGGGTATGTTTTAGTTAGTTATTATTAGTAGTTAATATGAATATTCTTCTCTCATTGAAACCGTTGTTGCATAAAAAAAGAGGTCATTTGTGTGTGCTACATTTTCGGGGACATTTGTATATGCAAATCTTTTTGGTTGGAGCAGCAGGAGTTTATCTGGTTGCTTTTCTCATTATGATTATGAGTCTGTCTAAATTGGGATTGCAGAGAGCTGGCCTGTGGTATAATTTTGAGCATTAGGGGTTATATTTTTTCAAATTTTGCCAGTAGGCTATTGTGGGTGTGTATTAGCTTCCCTATGTTTTTGCTGTGCATTTTAGACTTTAATTTCAGAATTTTTGGAGGGATGATTATGTTCTCTAATATTTTCAACAATTTCATATTTTGTAGTTGTCAGCCAGTAACAAGCATTAGAATAACATTCTGTACACTTTCAGTGCATTCTCTCCCTTCTTGTGCTTTCGTGGCTTTTAGTTGTCCTTTCTTGGCTGTACATATGTCCCATGTGGGTTCATCATAATTTTCCTCCCTGAGATTTTCTGCATGTGGCTGCATGTATGCATTTTATCTGTTGGTTATACAATATTATCATATTAATATATATTTTTTTGCTAGATATTTATCTTTGCATTTGCAAAAAATTTTTGTACATTTATAGTTATGAAATAGCTGCTTTGGCGATTTATTAACACATTCCTTTCATTATTTATGTAGATGGTATGAACCGGATGTTTTTCATGAACAGTTGGAACAAATTATGGGCTTATAAATTTTATATGGTAAATAATTCATTTAGTTTTAATTGTTAATGCTTCTTTATTTAAGTTTTAGAAGATAAGCTTTTAATTAATTATCTGTTCATAATGCATTACATTTTACTAACTTTTTATTTGTTGTTGTCACATACAATTTTAAAATATCTTTCCAATATTATTTTAACCAATGCATTCTTTTCGGTTTGAATCCATTTAATTGATCTGTATTCAGGAAACATGATAAAATATATTAAGTACTCAATTAAATTAAGCATTTTTAGTTTGTGTTTATTTAATTTAGTTTGAGGGCCTGATTTAGATCTTTCTAGATCAGGTTCCACCGTCCCTTTTTTAATGGTCTTCCCACCCGCCGACTTGGGGCTCTGCTCACCGTATTTGGATGTTGTTTGCTCCGCAGATGAAAGACCGCCACAGTCTCACCGAATATTCCAGGAATTCTCAACCAGGTCAAAGGCCTGGTATAGGCAGTAGCAGCTGTTGGCCGAACTCCAGCCCACATTTCCGCCGTCTCGATTACGATGTTCCTTTTTGCCATGGCAACTTGTGGTATAGCTTCTCCTAGAATATTTGTAGGTCAAATACAGAATGCTACTGTGTCATGTACAGAATAATAAGTATGTAATAGTTTGATGTCATTGTATTCACTGGGGAATATTTATATGTAAACAGATCAGTACTCTCAACTGCTACTGTTTGCCTGCTTATGGTTGGATGGGATTCTTTAAGGAATAAACTTCTGAAGACTTCAACTTCCTGTGTCCAGTCATCTTTACAGGAATCTTACACAACTGTGGCGGGAATCCCTCCTACTGAAGGAAATGATGAACATACATACCATGTTTTTGCTTCCAGCTTCCGTCTTGTACCCTATCGTCCAGGTCCCTCCTTTGCTGCACTGACTCAAACATGCTGCCAAGCGACTATGTTGTTGCTGAGATCTACAGTAAGCTACTTGTACAATTGTTCATTTATTGACATTTGCTGTAGCCTAGTGTATTTCTGCATTACTCTTACATGCAATAATTTCCTAGGGTGTAATGCCGTACTGTTCATTTTCCTACTCATGAAGGTAAAATTAACACACCTGTATTGACAACTGTCACCTGTGATGCTTGTGGGTGTTGTACTTGTGGGTGTGCATTCAATGTTGTGTGTGCATTGTTTGTGTAGCTATCAGTATGTGCCTGAAACGGGCATAACACTTTACCTATATATACATTATGACACATTCAAAAAATATATGTGTTATAAGATAATGATGAGTAGCATTTTCCGTCTCCACCCCACCATGGCCTCACTCTGTTGGGACACCACCATCAGGACACCACCAGCACATCGGCACAATGGAAACATCAAAATCTGCTCAGTGGAAACCCGCCAGCATGGCAGCAATGGTGTACTGTCAGCCAGCAGAGAAGGCAGCAGTGGTCTCCTATCTCTTGCCGCAACATCTAAATATGGCAGGCGGGTGGGGGGGCAGACCGCCGTCAGCTTGACAGAGTACTTGGGACCACCGACTCGGTGGGACAGTGGTAGTCCCCCCAGGATCTAAATAAGTCACTATGTTTAAATTATTTGCCTACTTCCAAATAAGTTGTTTCATTATTTTTATGGTAGTGCCTTAAAATAGATATTCATATATGTTTTATTTTTGTATAGTATTTTTATTTATTTTCTTTACTTGTTTTAAATTAATTTATGTTAATTTTGTATATTTAGGGGTCGATTCCGATTCGGGAAAATCCCCTACAAATCGCCGTACGGAGCATTTTTCCCGTACGAATCGTACACCTTCAACATCCCCGTACGTACGATAAAGTACTATCCGAACCCATAGCAGATCTCCGTACGAATCGTACGAAAGACCATATGACTTACAAATACGTACAAATCGCACTCGAAACACGCAGTACGCGACGTCCGTACGGATTGAAGCAGCTTTTCACAAACCAGCAAATACGATTCATTACGACAACACTCCGTACAACTCTTTTTCTACAGGAGTTTAAAACATCTGTAAAAGCATCTTTTGATCCGAACCGCGTGCGACACGAACCCCCCGGGTACGGTGTGTACCCCCATGATTGCAGGGGTACGGTGTGTAGGGGTACGGGGTGTAGGGGTATGGCGCATGGGTGTACGGTGCATGGGTATACGGTATGTAGGTGTATGATGCATTGGGGTGCGGTGGGTAGAGGTACAGAGCATCGGGGTATGGTGCGTACCCCCATGATTGCAGGGGTACGGTGCGTATGTTATGTTATGTTATGTTAGGTAGGTGTGTTTGTATAGCGCATGGCTGCCCCAGCAACAGGGCGTCCCAGTGCTCACAGATGCGTCAACTAGAGGAGTGAGCAGAATAAGTAGTTGAGCTGGAGAAGCTCGTGCTAGATGGATGCAAATAGCCAGGTTTTGATTTTTTTCCGAAAGAGCCAATGGTCTTGCGTGGCGCGAATTTCAAGGGGAATGGAATTCCATAGAGCAGGGGCCAGGAATCTGAAGGATCGTCCACGAGCTCTGCTCTTGCGTATCCTTACGGTGCGGGCGAGGTGAAGATCTGCAGAGCGAAGGGCATGTGTGGGGACGTAGAAAAAGCAGAGACCCTAAAGTATTTGGGGGGCCTGGCCATGAAGGATTTTGAGTGTTTTAAATTGAATTCTCTGTTTCACCGGCAGCCAGTGAAGACGGCGAAGAATGTGTGAGGTGTGGCAGTGTTTAGGTAGGGCAAAGAGAGTGCAAGCTGCTGCATTTTGAGCCCTCTGGAGCCTGTTCGTGGTCGTCAGATTAGCACCAGGCAGTAGGCCGTTGCAGTAGTCCAAATGGGATAGAACCAAGGACTGAACTATTACTTGTCTGGTGGGTGGCTCAAAAAAGCCTAAAATGGGCTTAAGGGTGCGTAAGCGTCCGAAACAGGTGCCCGCCACCTTCGTTGTATGAGACTCAAAGGAGAGAGAGTTGTCCATTAGGACTCCCAGATTCTTGACTTCCTTCTTGGGAGTCGGGGGAGGGCCCAGCGACGGGGGCCACCACTGGTCTCCCCATTTCTGTGAGTCCCGACCAATCAGGAGCACCTCTGTTTTTGAGGAGTTAAGTTGGAGGCAGTTCACTGTCATCCAACGTGAGATGGCTATGACATCTTCCTGAAATTTCACCTGGTCCGATAAGGTGTTATTGGAAAAGGTGAGAATAAGCTGCGTGTCGTCAGCGTAAGAGATCAACTTGATCATAGGGCTGAGAGCAGAGCCCTGGGGAACAACGCATTTAAGTGGGAATTTGCTGGACGAATAAGGTGGGGCGTGAATCTGGAAAGAGCGGTCAGACAGAAAGGATACGAACAGCGTCAGAGCCTTGTCCTGTAGTGTAGTTCCTATATTCCCAATAGGCTCTGCGCATTGGAATAATATAAACAGCAGTGTAGACGTAGGACTGAGGTCGACTAGGTCTCTACTGACTATATTAGACTTATTTAGTTTTGCCAGCTAGCTCAGAGGTCACTAGAAACTTTCTTGAATGTTCAGGAAAGAGTTAACTCTCTGGAATTAGACAAGAAGGGATTAGCTTCTGACAACCGCATAAACATGACAACTTTGCTCCCTCAGAATAAAGAGTATATCTCTAGAGTCGTGTGAAAACAATAGACAACTATTTCACTCAGTCAATCGTGCGTACTTAGTTTCACCAGAGTGCAGAGAAACAGAGAGACGGACGTTTTCAATAAAAGGTATTATTTATTGAGCAGTCTTCTTTCTCATGCAAGAGAAGTGAGTTGCCACAATTGCAATACTTATCATGAAGTAAACTACGTACAGTAAAAGGAGTATTATGAAATAATACTGTAAAAGCATTGATATGGTTTCTAAGCCATACGGTGTTTAAAATAGATAAAATATATACATAGATAAAACCATGACTAAACGTACTCAACTGGTGCTTCTAAGATACGCCTACCCCGGTGTACCTAACCTAGGCCTAGTATGTGGGAAGGAGTAAGTGAGCTGCAGTTTAAGTTAAGATAGTTTTTTCCAAGAATCTGAATCAAGAATTCTTTGAGGATCTAATCAGCTCCGTACCTTGGTTATAGAATGAAGGAGGTCTTGTATGATACTTTAAAATGGATAAAATATATACATACATAAAAACATTGACTAACGTACTCAACTGGTGCTTCTAATCTACGCCTACCCCGGTGTACCTGACCTAAGCCTAATACGTGGGAAGGAGTAAGTAAGTAGCAGTTTAAGTTAAGTTGGTTGTTGCCACGGAATCTGAGTCAAGAATTCTCTTAAGGGTTTAGTCAGCTCTGTACCTTGATAATAGAATGTAGGAGGTCTTGTATCTCTCTCTCAGGACTCGATCTCCCAGCAACCCACAAGGGTGACTGGAAACATCGGAGCTGGATTTCTCAGCAAGAGAAAAGACAGCGTCTCTCTCAGTGCGTCAAGGGAGGGTCGGCTTCCTTCGGCTCTCGCATCAGCTGGGCTTTCGGGCAAGTAGATAGCTGCTCTGCTCCAAACCACCGTGTGTTTGCTTAAGGCAACGTTGGTATATTTATACCTGAAAGGTGCCGGGTTTGACGTAAGGTTGGACATAAGACGTCACTAAGAACTAACAGTTCTTTCTGACTCTAGGAGTTCTTGTGCAAATCAAAACAAGAGATGGGGGATTTCCCGGGCTGCTAGAGGCTTGGTTTGTTTAAAGAACGCGTTGTACTTTCTAGGAGTCTAGGGGAGTAGCCTTGCCGTATTTGGACTGCATGGGCTATTACTAAATATGGATATGATTCTTATGCCTTTATAAGGATACTATTTATTATAACCATATAAGGGCATAAATCGGGAATATCGAATTAGGGTCCTAGATAGAAACACAACAGTCCCTGACCCCGATCTCCCCGAGACGTTTAAGTAGAATCTCGTGGGAGACCGTGTCGAACGCCACACTCAGGTCGAGCAGGATCAAAGCTGAGGTGTGTCCAAGATCCTGTGATGCCCTTAGTTGCTCTGTGACTGCCAGGAGCGCGGACTCCGTGCTATGATTTGCACGGAAGTCATTCTGTGAGTCGTCCAGGATCTCATGTGCTTCGAGATATCTGGTCACTGTGGAATTCACATGGGCCTCCATCACCTTGGCCAAGTATGGCAAGAGGGAGATTGGTCTGTAGTTTTCTGGCAGGGAGGGGTCCAGGGTGGGTTTTTTTAACAGAGGGATAACCTTGGCGTGTTTCCAGGATCTGGGTATTGTGGAAGACTGGAGGGATCTGTTAATGTGAGTTTGTGGCTCTCCGTACGAATTGCTCATATGACGTTTTCTGTACGAATCGCGTTCGTGTTCCCAGGTCCGGTTCGTACTTGTTGGGTCGTACAGCAAGTTTACGATTCGTACGGTTCACCATGAGGGTCCGTTTTGTATGGATTCTCCCTTGCTTCCCTTGAAAGTGTGTCATATAAACCAAAAAAGCAGCTTTATTTGGACAAACATTAACTTGCTGTCTAACTCTATCTGGGATTTGTTTAATGAAATATTTGTAAACATTTCTTTTGCATAGTAACTATTTAATTATATTTAATTAGATCCCAGGGGACACTTCCTGCCCTCAAAAAATTTAACTGAAAAGTTTCATTTTTCTTTTTAAAATGCATCCCGTTTTCCTTTAAGGAAAGCAGGCTGCATACAAATAAAGTACTTTATTTGAAAAGCACTCACATTGTGGTCTGCTGACCCCAGCAGGCCAACATCCATGGGAGTGCTCGCCATTCCAAATGGTGTCACAAATTGTGCTTGCCTCATGAATATTGATGTAGCATGCAATTTACGACCCCTTTGGGAATCGCAAACAGTGTCTGAGAAACCGTTGTACTTTCACTTTTGTGAGTCGCAATTTGCGAGTCGCAATTCAATGCAATTCGCGACTTGAAAACGTGAATGGTCGTACATCTGGCCCAAAAGGATTTGCACAGCCTGTGCAGCAGTCAGCATGCAAGGCTGATATTGAGGTTTTCCTTTTCAGCCTGTAGTGCCCCACTTCTCAAACATGACCTCAGCTGGGTTGGGGCTCAAAAATATCATGAATCATAATCCTCAAATCATCTAGCCTGTTCAGGACTGAGTGTTGTATGTGTAGTACCTTGTCCTGATTCTGGAAGGCTGTGGAGCACAAACACCCACACATATGCAATCATTACCCTCCCTTTGAAAACTCCATGCATGCAAAATGATCACTGCCTGTCAAGTCTCTTAGCATTGTGGTCTTTACAAGGCTCATTCAGAGCTGAGTGGGGATGGCAGCTAGGTCTTAAAAGTGGGCCCGGCCTATTCTCATAGCTTATACAAGCAACTATCTAGGTATGCTCCTGCATGCCTTGGGTCACCTATAACCTCCAAGTCCTTCCATTGTGGATAGAGGGCACCTTTTCAGAGCAGGCAGCAGGACCCGCTGTACTGCATTTGTGGCAGAGGAACACATGGAGATGAAAAGAGGCAGGAACTAGCTGCTCAGTCCACGGTCTCTAAGCAACCTGTACATGGGGCAGGTGAGCACCAATCCTACTCCCTGTCAATGACTAGATGAGCTCAGCAGCCCCTTCTCCATGCCAGTAGAAAGAACCGGTATGCATGCACCCCACAGAACAGATATACCAGCTAAGGTGGTACGTAAAATCGACGCCCAGTATTGTAGACAGAGACTGAAAATGGAATGCGTTAAATAAACTAGGCAGGGGTTCTTTTTTGGACCCATTAGCCTTATATCTCTGCTATGCTGAAATAACTATGGGGCATATTATCAAGGGGCCGCGATAATATTATCGCTGCTTTAGCGTCCATTTTCGGGCAAAAAGCAGTGATAATTTTATCGCATTATCATCAAGGACACGCTAGCGCATGTTTCCATGACTTAGCTCCCGTTTTCCACACGCCTCGCCTCGCATCGATAATGAGATCCAAAGTAGGTGTGGCTGTGAAAACAACATGGGAAAATATCACAAAGGCAGCTTCACGATATTACCAATGAGGCGTAGCGATAATTTAAATCGGGCTAACTCTGCTTTAACTCAGGAATTTAACGTCTCTTAAATTCCTGACTAAGGCATACCTAATATGGGAGGTGGATTGTGGGGCTAAGGCCACAGGGCCTATCATCAAGCTTATCGCCGTTTTCCATGAAAGATTGCTGGAAAAAAAACAGCGATGTTCCATGGAAAACCCCGCTATTACTGGAATATTTATAACGCAATAACCAGCGATAATTATGAGCGCACTAAGCACGCTCAGCGATAATTATCGCTGGGGCTTGATAATGTGCCCCAAAGGGTTCATCAGAAGCAAAGGCCCCGGTTCTGTATTTTTGAGTCTTAAATCTCTCTTATGCCTGGAAAATGTTACAACTTACTCATGAACAGTTTACACCTTATTTACGCTTGAACAGTGCACCTACACTTGCATGCACTGCGCCTCCTTAGTTTTGTACATAATTTAGTCCAGTAGGTAGCCATTCCCAGGTTAGTGTCAGAGTACAGATGAGGGTCATCCAGTGAACATTTGAACTACAATTCTCACACTTATTGTCACCTTCAATTAAAACCTAAAAGATTCAGTAACGTGCTATTTTAGTGCATCTAATTGTATACAAATCGGTGTGGAAGCTATAGAAAGTGGGGAAAAACTGAAAAAGGAAAATGTAAAAAAAACTGTAGAAAATACTTAAAACTATCAAAAAATGAAAATAGAGAAATGTGTAATCCTATAGGTGTATTAGTCTTATTCATGGACTCTCCATAGAGTGCACTCAGCACAGACACATCCTTGTAGGAAACTAGTGCAAGTCATCTTGATGACTTTTCTGTTCCTAAACAGAAATCTGTACATCCGTCTTGACAAACCATGTATGTATGTTAGTTACACAACTATTAAATAACTGTAGACGTACAACAGGTCATGCCAAAATGTACAAGTGTTTTGTAACCCTAAATTCTTTGTTGCATTGCAAGTTATTTTTTTACTTTCTTGCCGCAGCCACAATCTTCGACAGGGTTAATCCCACAAATGATGCTTCATTTGTCTTTTTGTTTATTTATTACCTCGAGTCTGTAGCTTCACAGTCTGTAGATGTATTGGAATGCTGAGGCTCCCTTTACATTGCTTAGTCAGCTCAAACAGCAAGACTTGCAAAAGATGTGTATAGGAATTTACTGTGACACATTAGGTGACAGGAGACATTTGAAAACACCCTGCAGAAACTTCACTCTCTGCCAGCAAACTTCGCCACACAGGCTCATGCTGTGAGATCTCCCTGACACTTTAATAATTTAATTAGTGGTTGTGTCAGTTATAAGTTATTTTTGTTATTATGTGTGACAATTTTGATTTGGAATCATTTCTTAAGGGGAAGTTATTAAATATGGGCGAAGTTTAAATGTGTTGAACTAAGAGTGCTGATGGAATGAACACGTGCTATGTCTGTTTTTATCTTCTCTTTAATTGAATTGATTAGATGATGTGCAGTAGCTCATCTGAATGTAAATGTTCCATTTTATTCTGTAAAAAAAGAACAGGTCATGGTCACAAAAACTCGTATAAGCTATTTTCTTCAACTCTACTTAGGGACCGATTACGATGCGGTTAGGACATCTTCCTGATCAAATTGGTTTGGAAATGGTTTCCAACCGACTTGGATCGGGAGAGTACAACCGACCGAGTATGATGCATTCGGATGCTTTCAGATACATGTTGGTTGGACTCCCATTGACTTCTATGTGGGCCTATGTTCCTAACTGCATCGTAATCTGGCCCTCTGTCGGAAAGACAAGTTCCTGATATGATTCGGAAGGAGCAAATGCTGTTAGGAGGCCTTCCTGACTGCATCATAACCGGGCCCTAGGTGAAAATGCTTTCTTAACTGCTTCGTAATCTGGCCCTTATTGATGAGGAGTTAAGTTCACTTCGACTTCTAAATATCTGTGCAAAAAACGTACAAAAAGCTTGTCGTATAGTCCACCCCATCCTACTGCAATCTGCACCATTCTATATTGCGTGAGTATAGGAAACAAAATTGGACATGAGACTCACCATGCTTCATATATAGCTTTAAACAACAAGGATATTTTTAAAATAGTAGAATCTCTTTCCAATTAAACTTGCTATGACTTGACAATTTCTGCAGCACCTACTCTATTAGGAACAACTCTTATTCCTATTCTACTCAACCTTCACCTTTGCTCTGTGTTGATCCAGCCTGCCTCGATTCTTGCTTTCTGCCTTATAATGAAACTATTAAACATATCCTCTTAATTAATTCATGTTCACCCCTCACCAAATCACTGGAACTCTAGGGGGCAGATCCACAAGCCCCTTGAGGCACTTTTGCGCCTCCTTTGCATCCCTTTTGTGATGTAGTGGCGGCGTAAAAAATGCTGGCAATTTACAATGTGACGCTTCTAGGGAGATGCATCTCATTCTAAAGCCCTGCATCACATTATACATGCGTCAAGTATAATGTATGCAGGGTGGGCGCACCCACGCAGAAATAGTGACGCCGTGCAATCTACAAGATTTCACTGCATCACTTCTAGGACACCACTGCGTCAAAACCTTACGCCTGCTTGAAGCTGGGGTAACGAGGGACACAGTGTAGTGGGAATAGGCCTCAAAATGCATTGCTGGAGTTGCGTCATGCTTGCGACACAACTCCAGCAATGCGTGACTTATGCCCCAACAGATGCGTCAGAATGTTGACGCATCTGTCAATCCTTGCGCCATGGTGTGCCGTATTGTAAATAAGGTGGTACAAAAGGGGGTGGTGATGGACGGAGCATCTGAACCATTCAAACACTCACACCCAGTCAACAGATCTGGGTTTAATCCATCACCGTTCTTTAGCCCACTCTGCCACTCCAGTTCAGATGCTCTGTCCATCACCACCCCCTTTTGTACCGCTTTGTTCGCCAGGCAGGTCAGGTTTAGGTCAGAGTAGGAGACAATGATAAATAGCGCAGAGGTATAGCCATTTGTGTGCATGCAGGGCTGGACTGGAAAACAAAACCAGCCCTGGCAAAGGGCTTGGCCAGCCTCCTGGCCGTTCGGGTGTGGCCAAGATGTTTCCCAGGGCCGGTTTTGGCCTATTTTGTTACAGGGGCCGATATTGCAGCGAATCTGCAAAAATGCCCCTGTAACAAAAACAGCCCCATATGGGCCCAAAACCAACCTCCTCCCTGGCGGCCCACCTGGGAAATGCCCGGTGCCTGCAATGGCCAGTCTAGCCCTGTGCATATGAATCGGTAGGTTGTGAAAAGTCACATAGACTCAGGCCTGTTACAATTAGTAGATGGGTCCTTGTCCAGGAAAATGGAGATTCTTCTGCCCCAGCAATTTATGCTGTCTCCTGCTCCATGAGAGAAGATTACCATTGCAATCAGGAGTGAAATCCACATATCAATAGAGTTCGGCAAGTTGCTGATGAGATCACAATGTTGAAAGCAGAATATGATAACATTGTGATAATATATCAAGAAAATGTCATTCAAGTAAAAAAGACTTTGGGGAATATCAGAAAGAGATGCCCACGATACATGAGAAAAGGATACAAATATTCAAAGTCACTGTGCATGGGTACCTTTCTTACATTGAGAATCATTTTTGAGAAAGAAGGGATACCTTCCTGCTAAAATGAATCCCGCAAGACATTTTCCTTGGGAAATACCAGTGAGAAAAAAATAGTTATCCTTGTTATGCTATCCTATTGGAGGCATAGCTATTTCAGGCAATCCCAGGTTTAAAACCTTTTTTACATATGGGGTTGCGCGAAATCCATGGGTGGATGCATGGGAACACCCATGCTCCACCCGTGGAAAGCCTCCAAGAACAAAATGTAATTCAATGCAGTGCAAGCTGCTGCATTGCGCTACACTTCTTTACATATGCTTGGAAGACGGTGCAGTCCACCCCTTGAATGGCTTTGTAAATATCTAGTAGCAATGGTTGGACGCGGGATAGACAGCTGTAATAATCCTATTGGACTTAAGTGCAGCTTTCGATACC
The DNA here is from genome assembly GCF_964261635.1 of Lissotriton helveticus. Classification (NCBI taxonomy): domain Eukaryota; kingdom Metazoa; phylum Chordata; class Amphibia; order Caudata; family Salamandridae; genus Lissotriton; species Lissotriton helveticus. The sequence continues at coordinate 1,089,054,986 of NC_136071.1, read as the reverse complement.
GTCTCACATGGGCTGCTGTTGCACATACTAGAGGAATGTGGTGTAGAAAGCATTGCATTACGATGGCTGACATCCTTTTTATCGTCTCGAAGTTTTCAAGAACTGCAGCAATCACAAATATCTAACAGTATCTTACTGCCCTAGGGAGTCCCACAGGGATCAATCTTGAGTCCCACGCTTTTCAACCTATTTGTGGGACCATTAGCAGAGCTAGTGGAAAAACATCAGGTAAACATCGTATCATATGCTGATGATACTCAGCTGATTGTAACACTCTCGAGGTGATGATAGTGGTTAAAACCCCGAATATATGGTCCTCTACGTGATGGCCAGAAACATTGGGCCCGGTACCTACACCAAAAACAGAGGTTAAAAATGTAGGAGTGTGGCTGGACACCAAACTGTCTTTCGATGCTCAGATACGGAAGGTAGTGGGTAAGTGCTTTGGCACCCTAAAAATCTTGAGAAAAATACTGGACCTATTACCACCTAATACAAGGAAAACCATAGTGCATGCTCTTATGACTTATTAGACTATGGGAACATATTATACCTGGGAGCACCAAAAAGGGGGTTAGTCAAGCTACACTTGGTGCAAAATGCGGCAGCTCGTTTGGTATTGAGCCTTCCTAATAGTGACCCTGCTATAAAAACCTTGGAGGACTGCCAGTAGAAAAGAGAGTACAATTTAAGTCAATATGTTACTGCCATAAAATTCTTGCAAAAAAGGCCCAGGATACCTGCACCCTCTAATAACAGATTACATCCCTGGCCGCAATCTCCGATCAGAAGGAAGGGCATTGGAAAAGGTCCCAAGAATACGGACCACAAGAATGGGGGCAAGGTCTTTTAGATACCTTGCGGCAAAAGATTGGAACAAGCTCCCGGAAACTTTAAGAATGGAGCAGTGTGAAATTACATTCAGGAAAAAATTATAAACGTGGCTCTTCTCCGCGGCATCTTAATGTTAACTAATTCAGCAGCAAAACGCCCGTATATAATCCAGGGACATGCCATACCATCGCTCTCCTACTAGCCAGTCTACTCAGCGCGGGGACACGCCGGTTGGCGTAACCAGGCGTTTTAGAAATGTATAAATAAATACATTTTCATCATAGCCACACTATTTAAAGTGGGGCTACCACGACATAAAATGTTAGTAAATCTGGCCCCGTATGGGATGAGAAGCCTAAAGCTGTTAATATATTAAAATAAGCAACCCATTTATGATATAAGTGTACAGTGGGAAAGGAGACATAGCTAATATTATGATCACAAGGAAGGTGTACAGAATTCCACAAAGACCATAGATGAAACTAGCAGTTTAATTGACCTAAACATAAATAAAGAGAGCTGTGTTTGATTTATTAAGCTCAAATGTTCATGTATAATAGCAAGCCTTGCCACCCAAAGGGTGCACATAACTGATTTGCCTCATTGTTCACCTTTGGCATTTTTGTCAAGGGGGGAGCATTAATGTTTCTAAATTCATGTTTGAAAACTATTACTTTAAAAAAAAATCATCTCATTGGACTGATATAATCTGATATGTTAACGATATAAACTTCTTGAATTTTGAGACCTTATCATATTTTTAAACATATGATGCAAGATGTATTTAGAAATGAAGGTGTTCCTAAAGTTAAGTGGTGAAGGACACTCTAGTTGCTTCCTTTGTGTAACTGCAGTTAACTTTTAAACAAACGCTTGCTTTTGCTTGTGTATTTAACCTATTTTTAATGTTAGTGCTGAGTCGAGTAAGCAAAAGCCCAGAGCTGGTGTTCACCCGGGGCCGCACATAAAGTTCAGGAGGACCGCATGCAGCTCACCGGGCCATACTTTGAGTATCACTGACCTAGACCATGGTTGTATGACAGAATATCAACCTACATAAATATCAACACAAAAATATCGAAGTCAAGAATATCGACATCCTATCTACATTATAGTAAGTACAAAAATATCGAAAAAATAATATGGATGTCAAAAATATTGTTGTTAAAAATACAGTTTTTTTTTAAAGTTACAAAAATAATGTAAAATAAAGTAAATAATACCTATAATAACAATAAATATAGTTAAATGTGCTTTAAAATGTTTAAAAATTATAACTAATATATATAATTTAAAAATAAATTAAACATATACATATAACATATAATATTCCAAGGATTTCCGATCTTTGCCAGACTCGTGAAAACTGAAGAAACGGATAAGGACCCAAAGTAAGTGCTTGTGAAGATTTTATTTTAGGTGCTTCAAATCGCCATGACGCGTTTCGCGCTGCCCAGAGCGCTTGATATAGAAGAGTTACTCATTGTTGAGAAACTACAAAAGGTTAAGTTAAAAAAAAAAAAAATTGTACAATGTAGACATACCGGCTAAAATATTTACAATTTTAAAATATTTTATGTGCAAAACCAATTATCCTGAAAGAACAAATCTATGATAGTGCAAAACAAAGTGCTTGTTAAAAATCAATTTCATTGATTCCGAAATAGCAGCTTTCAAAATCCATTGTTTCTATTTTTATGTGTTTGTTATATAATTTTTCAGGTTTCTTTATCTTAACTTTATCATTCATTTCGCCACTTTGTAATCAATAAAGTGCATCGTGCTTGAGCAGCAACATGTGGGAGCAGCATCTGATAGTCTAATATCGGTATGAATACCAACTGAATCCATATTTACAAGGTATTGCACTAGGGATATGTGAACAATATACATTATTTTTCATTTTTAGGGTCTAATAGAACTATTCTTATATTTGTCTCCACTCCTATTCTTTATAAATACACTAGAAATGATTCATAAATACGCCAAAGAATAAAAACCTTAAAATGGTTAAATATTGGCTAAAATGAATTCATTCTCATTATATTAAATATGTTAGAAAAAACCTATAAGAAATTCTATTAAAAAGTGTAAATTTGTAAATAAACATTTATCAATTAATATTTAAATCCCATAAAAAGTTATTAAATTCATATATGCATATATCTCCCTAAGATTCAAATTGATTGATATGTTACCCTTTGGCATGTTTTCTTAAAGACAAGTAAACAAATCCTCTGTGATGTTGAGACCCGAAGGTTGCTTTGTGTTTAGTTCTATTATATACCGGGTCTCTAGGCGGCATAGTTTTTCCTCTCTATTGCCGCCTCGTCTACTTGCAGGAACACAATCTATTACAAAATATTTGAGCTCGCCACTTTTGGAATCATGTTTGAATTTGAAGTGTCTTGCCACTGGATAAGTGTTATCTTGATTGCATATTGCTCTAAGATGTTGTAAGATTCTTTTATGCACTGGGAGTTTAGTGCTCCCCACATAGAGCAAGTTGCATGGGCAGGACAAAACATATACTGCATACTCCGTCTTTAACGTGAGTAATTTATTGATCTTATGCTCCTTCAAATCAAACGGTGAAAGGTAAGTAGTTTTATTCACTGCTTGTAAACAGGCTTTGCAAGTTTTGCAATTGAAGAAGCCTGCATGCGTCTGTAGCCAATTATTTGATTCCATAATCTCTGGACTGGTTTTTACGAGCTCATCCTTCATAGATTTGGCCTCTACTGTACGTTATTGAGGGTCTTTTAGGAAGATCTTTGCCAATTACTGGGTCACTTAAAATCAAGGGCCAATTTTTGTTAATAATGGTTTCAATTTGTTTGTGCTGTGTACTGTATTGGGTAATCATCCTAAATTCCTGTTTGGTTTCTGAGGTCTGTATCTCTGCTACGGTGGTATTTAATTCTCCCATCAAAAGATCTAACCTGTTTTCTCTGCATTGACTTAAAGATAGCAGCTTCAATTGTTTTCTCCGAGTAGCCCCTCTCTATAATTCTTACTCTGCTTTCATTCTGTGCTTGCTTCAAATCGTCTAAGCCTCAACAATTCCCCATACGGGATACTATTAATGAGGTGTTTCACATGTGAGCTGTTGGCGTGTAGGGTAGATTTCCCTGCAGTTGGTTTACGATGGAGTCTAGTCTCAATTCTATGTTGTTCAATAAAGACCTCTGTATCCAGAAAGGTAACTGATGTATTGCTGATGGTTGCAGTAAAGTGCAGATTCAAATTGTTAACATTAATGTCCTGCACAAACCGTTCAGCTGACTCTAAGCTCCCGTCCCATATTACAAATAAATCATCTATGAAACGTAACCAAGTCTTTACATTGGATTTCATGAGTTTTAAGTGTTCGGTCATGAGGACCAGCTCCTCCCACCAACCCATGTGAAGACACGCGTAGCTGGGAGAGAAGCTGGCCCCCATGGCAACACCCTGTAACTGTCTGTACAACAAATTATTAAACATAAAAACATTATTACTTAGACAAAACTCCACCATTTCCAACAGCATTTGCTTGTGCTTCGGCATGTTACTCAGGGATTTTTTAAAATAGAAATCAAACGCATTAAGGCCATCCGAGTGAACAATGCTAGTGTATAGTGAGCTTACATCCAAAGCTATCAATACAAACTGTCCTCCCACTTGACGTCTTTTAGTTTGTAGAGGAAATCACTAGTGTCACTCACATAAGAAGGCAGATTTTTGACGTGACCCTGTAAGAAAAAGTCTACGTATTGGGACATGTGTTCAAGACATCCATTTCTGGCTGAGATAATCAGTCGTCCAGGGTGGGTTTTTGCATTCTTATGTAGCTTCGGTAGAAAATATATTGTCGGTACCACCGGAAACTCATTTGTTAGGAATTTGTGTTCCTGTCCCGTAATTAGGCCTTCTGATCTCCATTTGGATAATTTCTTGTTAAAATTAGAATACATTGCCTTCAATTCTGTCCCCGTGCATCTGGTGTAGCAGAGCTTATCATTCAATTGTGTAAGGGCTTCTTTGATATACATATCCCTGTGCATCAAAACAATATTTCCTCCATTGTCAGATGCCCGGATGATTACTTTATTGTTTTTCTGTAGTTTTGTTACCAAAGTATTGTACTCTGCCGTTTCTTTGTTGTATTTGACTTTGCCCCTACGCATCTTGATATTCAAATCCTTAAGTTGTTTGATGACTTGATCATGAAATAAATCAATTGCATCTTTCAACATCACTGGATTGAATGTGGTAAATCCGGTTAATGGTAGTTTTGTCTGGGGGGTTAGAATGTTCCTTTCCACGGGAGTTTGTCTAGTCTGGGTCAATACTACTGCACTGTCATTTATAGAATCCGACTCCCACATTTCCTGTATTTCTTCCATCAGTGTTTCTGTAGTTTGTGTCATTTCAATGTCCATTGTACTGAAGGTTTTTTGTGGTGGCATTTGGTCCTTTGTATTTTTATTTAAGGTGAAGTACTTCTTGAGTTTCAATATGCGCGTGCTTTTAAAGATGTCTAATCTTGTATACACATAATTGAAATCACTTCTAGGGCAGTATGAAAGAACCAAGCTCAATATTTCCTTTTCATTTTGATTTAGAGCAACATCCGATAAATTGACAATGATTTTGTCTAGATCCACCACAGTTATTGTTTCCCTCTTCCCCATCCCCCTCTCTTTTTGCGTGTTGTTCCGACGTTTGTTTGCCCTCCTGCGTTGCCTCCAGTTCCAGTTTTTACTGTGGTATAATTTGCTCGTTTTGTCCGGGGGCGCAGGGTTTGTCTTCGGTCCTCGCAAAAAAGGGCTAGCTCTTCGTCCAAAGTATGTTTAGGACCTGCTTCACGGGCTTGTCCTTCCCGTTCAGAGTCACTGTCAGGGTTTGAACTAGCTTCAGATAATGAGGTGCCAAACAAAATAGTGTCTGTTCTTACTCCTTTGGGTTTGGTGGATGGCTGTTCGCTCGTATACTTATTCCTTCTCAGAGCCTCATATTTTTGGGAGAAAGTAAACATTTGGCCCATTTCATAATCCGTTTTGTCGCGGAAAAATTTGTAGGTTTTACGGTCCTTTATTTTATCCTCCTCCTTTTTGAGCCTTATGCCCATATCCTGTCGCAGTTTTTTTGCTTCATCTTCCTGATTGAGGGCTTCTATTTCATCATTAATTTTTTTAATTTCTTCAAGAAGCACCTTTCTATCAGTATCTGCATATTTAATCAGGATTGCCATTAGGCGTTTTGAGGAATCCAAATTGCATTCCGCCCATTCGCGCATCATTAGAGGGTTAGATGTCTCATAACTGGGTGCCAGAAGGATACGTAGTCCACGTGGGACTCTATCTACATCCAAGTACATTCTTAATGACCTCGCTTCCCACGATTTGCTCTGTTCAGCGCGGCTCTTTTTTTCAAGAATTTTTAATTTATCTTTTAATGTACTGTTAGTTTCCTGCGTTTTGTCTGCGGCATTATTTTCTTTTACAGGTTCTGCTCTTGCCTCTTTAAACATTAGTAACGCTGCTGTCTCGCGTTCTTTAACTGTGTCCGACAACATTCTAGCACTGCAATTATTTTTTAACTTCTGTGCTTCGGAGTTCCGATCCGCTGTAATCAGCTCACAGGGAATCCTCGGCTGTGCACACCTCTCACCCCTTCTCAATTCGGCAGTGTTAAACCTGGGGTCACCAGTCTACATAGGGTAGCTTGGCGCAAAGTAGGAAAGTCTATCCCAAAGGCAAAAAGTGTTACGCTTGCGTCGCGCCCTTACAGTAACACAGCGTCCATCCACTCAAAAATGACACTACACTGTAATTTTATAAAAGTAGAAAAGTTTATCTTTTCCTCTTAAGGTTACTTTCATTTCTGTTTGTCTTTACAGCTCATCATACGACATGTAATATTCCATGTATATATCTCAACGACAATCCTGCGATACTAGGAATTACTACTTATTCCTGCCATTAATCAATAGTTTAGTTGCAGGACAAACCACATATCAAGTCTGGTCTTACTTCTGGTTACATGTGTTATTAGCTCAAGAGTGAACTGTGAATATCCATTCCACACCAAATCGCCTTAGCAATAATTCAACAGTGCAAAAACCATTCATTAGTTACGGTCCAGGTTGACAATAGGATCTATTTATCTCCTAAACATATCACTCTTGTTTTCTTTTTTTAGCCATATACTGTGACCTTTTCATATATCTAGCATACACACTGTTTATAAGGGGGATCCTAATACATACATTCTAAACAGTTGTGGCGTATTTTTCACACCCCTCTTCATGAATATCTGCCTTAGCTGGTTTATTCCACGTTAGAACAGTATAGTCTAGTTAATTCATTAACTGTCCCTTGGTTTGCCAAACTCTCCTCAAAGAAAAGGGGCAGTCTCCTCTGCCAGTTCTGCCATTAAAAATCTCTCTGCCCAACCCACTGTCTTTTATCAAGGGCAGGAAGACTCTTATTTCAGCAGGCCCGGCAGAAGGTTTTATGAACCAAATTACCCCCACCCTTCCAGCCCCCTCAGTTGGAATCCCTGCTTACGTTACTTTTGGACGCTGTTCTGCCCAACCCGGCCAATGGCTGCTGGCTGGAAGGCCAGGGTTTATCACCCAGAGGTCTTAAATGAAAATGAAGTTCAATGGTTGTGGGCCTGAAGAGGCGGAACCCGACCTTCACTGGAAGCTCCCTGTTGTCAGCTGCTGTCACCGCCCCTCACGCCGCAGGAGTAGAAATCTCCTCCCTCGGCCAACTCCAGTCACGCCTTACTTCCTCAGGAGCATTCCTCTCGTCAGCGCCGAAGCGGGTCCCTTCCTCGGATTTTCCCCGCTACGCGAACAATCCCCCGAGGCAGCTCCCCCCTCACCAGGCAACGCCGCCCTCCGCACAGGCTCTGCCTTCAGGGACCGGCCGACGGGTGGCCCCGTCACCCACTTCCGTCTCCCTCACACGTAAATGAATGCCTGACAGGCAGCCGCGGCCCTCCAACACCCGCAACAGGTCCCCCGCAGAAGCTGGAGCAAGATCACCGCCGACCAGCTCACCACCTCCCTCAGCCGGAACCCTCCCACTAACACGACGGACCCCAACGAAGCAGCCCTCGACCTCACACAGTGGCTCATCAACTGCGCCAATGACCTGGCACCACTGAAGAACCCTCCCAGCAGACCAGGTAGCAAGAAAACCTCGTGGTTCACCAACGACCTCAAACACTGCAAGAAAACCTGCCGCACCCTCGAGAAAGCCTCTTGCCGCGACCAGACAGCAGAAAACATGACAGCCCTTAAGCACGCCACCCGCAAACATCACCAGCTGATCCGCACCACCAAAAGGACAACATTCAAAGAATGACTGGACAACAACACCCACAACAGCAAGGAACTCTTCAGCATCGTTAAAGAGCTCTCCAACCCCAGCGTCTGCAACAACGACATCACATCCTCGCAAGACCTCTGCGACTCACTCGCCTCGTTCTTCCACCGCAAGATCGCCGACATACACAACAGCTTCGGTGAACAGACCATGCACCCTACCACCGAACCAGCGCCCCCCCACCACCACCCTCTGCACCTGGACCCCAGTCAGCACCGAAGACACCACCCGCATGATGAACACCATCCACTCCGGCTCCCCAACCGACCCCTGTCAACACCACATCTTCAACAAGGCCGACTCCATCATCGCACCCCAACTCCGGGACATCATTAACAGCTCCTTCGCATCTGCCACCTTCCCGGAGAGCTGGAAACATGCCGAGCTCAGCGCCCTCCTGAAGAAACCCACCGCGGACCCCACGGACCTCAAGAACTTCCGTCCCATCTCGCTCCTCCCTTTTCCAGCCAAAGTCATGGAGAAGACCGTCAACAAACAACTCTCCGCCTTCCTCAAGACTAATGGATCCCTCAACCCCTCGCAGTCCGGCTTCCGAGCAAACCACAGCACCGAAACCGCCCTCATCACAGCTACCGACGACATCAGGTCCCTGCTCGACAACGGGGATACAGCTGCCCTCATCCTCCTGGCCCTCTCAGCAGCCTTCGACACCGTATGCCACCGCACCCTGATACGGCGCCTCAGCAACTCCGGAATCCAAGGAACGGCCTTGGAATGGATCATCTCGTTCCTCGCCGGAAGAACCCAGAGAGTCCGCCTCCCCCCCTTCCGATCCGTGGCCACCGAAGTCATCTGCGGCGTTCCTCAAGGATCCTCGCTCAGCCCCACCCTCTTTAACATCTACATGAGCCCTCTCGCAGCCATTGCACGCCAACACAACCTTAACATCATCTCCTACGCTGATGACACCCAGCTGATCCTCTCCCTCACCAACAACCCCACCACTGCCAGAGCCAACCTCCAGGAAGGAATGAAAGACGTCGCGGAATGGATGAAGTTCAGCCGTCTGAAACTGAACTCAGACAAGACGGAAGTCCTCATCCTAGGACCATCCCCCTCTGCCTGGGATGACTCCTGGTGGCCCTCCGCACTGAGCACCACCCCCAAGACCACATACCATGCACGCAACCTGGGCTTCATCCTGGACTCATCCCTCACGATGACCAAGCAAGTCAACGCCGTCTCGTCATCCTGCTTCAACACCCTGTGCATGCTCCGAAAGATCTTCCGGTGGATCCTCACAGACACCAGGAAGACGGTCACCCAGGCCCTCGTCACCATCCGACTGGACTACGGGACCACCCTCTATGCTGGAACCACAGCCAAACTCCGGAAAAGACTCCAGCGCATACAGAACGCCTCTGCACGACTCATCCTGGACATCCCCCGTCGCAGCCACATCTCTGCCCATCTGAAAGACCTGCACTGGCTCCCCGTCAGCAAGAGGATCACGTTTAGACTCCTCACCCACGCACACAAGGCTCTCCACGATATGGGCCCCAAACACCTCAATAGCCCCCTCACATTCTACACAACGCCGCCGTCCTACGAATTCGCAAAGCCACCGCCGGAGGTAGATCCTTCTCCTACTTGGCGGCCAAGACATGGAACTCCCTCCCCACCCCCCTACGGATGACCCAGGACCCTCTCTCCTTCAGGAAACAACTCAAGACCTAGCTGTTCGAGCAGTAGCAACTCCCCTCCCTCCCAGTGCCTTGAGGCCCTAACGGGTGAGTAGCACGCTCTACAAATTATTTGATTGATTGATTGATTGAGTGAGAGAAGTGGAGTGAGTGAAGGTGAGTGAGGGATGATGTGAAGGAAAGAGAGTAAGGGGGAGTGAGAAGAGACTGAGGGATAGAGCAAGACAAAGGTAGTGATGGAGGAAGATAGGAAAGAAAAGTGAGGGACAGAGAGGGGAAAGAGGTAGTTGGATAACGTGAGTGAGGGTGATGAAAGAGTACTGATAGTGAGAGAAGGACTGTAAAGGTGAATGAAGTGGAGTAATGAGAATGAGGAAAGGTGAGTAAGATGAGTAAAGGAAGGGTAGTAAGACAGAGATTAAAGAATGGGAAAGAGAGAAAGAGAAGTAAGAGAGTGATGAAAAAGTATTTTTTGTTTGTTATACTTACCTTATAAATAATGACAAGTTAATACTAAAAAAAATGTATAAATATAGTATCTGTGGAAGGAAAGAAAAAATTGAGTTATAATATATATTTCATAATACAAAAGAAAGTAGGAGTGAAGGAAACAGAAAGGGAAAGAAAGGAAGGGTGAGGGAGAGAGAGAGAGGGAGAGAGTGAGAGAGAAAGAGAGGGAGAACGAATAACTGACAGGGAGTGAAGTGGTTAGACTGAGTGAGACAGAGGGAGACAGGGAGAGAGAAATGGAGTGAAGGGGAGTGAGAGACTAAAGGAATGAGAGTTAGCAAAGGGGAATAATGTAAATGTATGTGTCTTGTAAATGTATGTGTCTTGTAAAGCGCACTGCTGCCCTGAGGCGTCGTGGCGCTGTAGACCGCTGGGGAACCCGTCCTGGCTATCCCTGTGAGATGGTCCCTACTGAGTATCTCCAAGGTGAAACCAGGCATCCCCGGCGAATGTGGGGGGCCGTTGTAGAGATGAGGCAAACTAATGCCCAGAGTTGCCGAGCGTGATCCCTGGTTAGAGTAGGCACCGAGGCGAGAATTATCGAGTCCGCTGACCCTGGTCCACGACCCTGCCGCGTCGGGAATTGAACCCTGGTTCCGGGCCGTTCTCTGCTTCTGGGTCTGCCACCTCTAACCAGTGAGCCACACCACTCTATATTGGAAAGGTATTGACGGAAGGAGTGAGTGAAAGAGAGTGAGGGGGAGTGAGGGAATGGGAGCAGGAGAAAGGGAATGGGACTAATGCACAGAGAGGAGAACTTGAAGTGGGGGAAGAAGACTCAGATTCAGGCACGACCCGTGCAGGGCGTTATACCGGGGCGGTGACATCAGGCAGGGGAGGGTCAGGGTGGGGGGTTGTAAAGTGCGGGATATGGACCATTACAGGTAAGTATAAAAAAAAAAGAATTTTGTTGCCCGCGCTGCATCACATTTGGCGAAGCAGCGCAGGTAACAATTATTTTTTTTTTTTTTCGGTACATACCTGTAATGGTCCATATCCTGCATTTTACAACCCCCACCCTGACCCTCCCCCGCCTGACGTCACCGCCCCGGTGTAGCACCCTGCGCGGGCTGTGCCTGCTCAGATTGAGTGAAGGGCAGTGATAGTGAGAGAAGGGATATAAGAGTGAGGGAAGGGGAGTGATGGAAAAAGAAGCATATTAAGAGAAAGGAAAAAGAAGTAAGGATTTATGGAAAGAGAGAGGAAGGAAAAGGAAGAGTGGTGGAGAGAGAGGGAGACAGTGAGAGAGACAAACAGAGGGAGAGTGAGGAAGTGTGAAGGAGTAAGTCAGTTATAGTGACTGAGACAGAGGAAGAGACTTAGAGACGGATGGAGGAAAGGAGAGTGAGGAGGGAATAAAGGAAGGGGAGTGAGCGAAAGCGACTGAGGGAGTTATAATATATATTTCACAATACAAAATAATATGTACAATACGTTTTGTATTTTATTTTGCTGTTCTCAGAATCAATTGAATTTCACTGAAAACAGTGAGTTAAATAGTACTCATCATATAACAGCGAGCAAAAAAAAAGACAATCAATAAGATTGTCTTTAAAAAACCCATTCACTATTTTCATTAAGAAGGTAACAATTAGAAAAAAACATATCTTAAATGTCTTTTTCGAACAACAATTTTTTACGTAAGTAAGGAATGTCACCAACAATCACATAGTAACAAAACATTATTACTTCTTTCTTATACACTCTAAATAAAGTAATGTACAAACATATGCTAACAACATTTACCCGAAATAGTCATTTTTTGTTTCACATATCATTCCTCATGGCCAAATAGTATGTGTGAAATCCTTAGTTTGGAAGGTACTTAATAGTACTCTCAAGCGTCCGTTTCCCAACCTTCTGAATCAAAAGCACCAACATCTTTTGGACCATCTAACAATGGTTATACCTCCACCCGATGCTATTTATCATGTACATAGAACCTTAAACAACTAGCATGCTATCAGAACCTCAACATCATCTGGTATGCCGATCACACTCTGCTCATCCTTTATCTTACCAAGGAGCTATATACCATTAAAAGAAACCTCTGCAAAGGAATGAAAAATGTCAGCAACATCTCCAACAACTACAAAAAATCTAAAACACCTCTGCCTCACTGATGATCAACATCTCCTGTGATAGCCACATCACACACTATCTGATACACTTACACTACCTCTACGTCAACTACAAGAATTATGTGAACCTCATCACCCTCACTCTCAATGTACTTTTCAACACCAGACTACCCTTTCTTAACAGCAGTAATTTTCCCAGGCCAATTATTTTCCCTAAAATTTGGGTTGTAAAAACACTAGGTAAGAATTTGGTAAGTTATAAGGCAAATGTTGTTTAAAAATCAATTGAGTATCATTACAATGAGTCCTGCCTTTCGTACATTTTAAATAAGCTGTGTAATGCCCAGTTTTTCCTGATATTGATAGTTGAGAAGCCACACATTTTTTTATTAAAGTTGACAGTTTTCTTCCATCAGGTCTGCATCGTTGCAGCATTGAAATTACATACTGTTCATGTCTTTGTATAAATAATGTTGATAACATTTGAGAGTTACATTGGGTACAGACCATGTTTTGATTTGCTTCTCTAACTAGATTATTAAATGACACTGATTTGCAGTCTGGTAGAGTCAAATATATAAATCTTTCAGTGTCTATTTCAGTACTACTTGAAAACGAACAATTGTCAGTCATGTTGCCATTTATAAGAAAGGCCAAAAAGTTTTTCAATTTCTATACCTTCATCTTGCAATACAACAAGCATATACATTACAAATTCCTGACAATCTTGCTGAATATTCTGTGAAAATTGATTTAAACCAGAACATACGTCTAAAACATTTTGAATATTAGAAACTATTTCTATTTTAGTTTTATCACTATTACATTTCTCAAAAACAGAATTCAACAAACAACAAAATCTTTTGTCCCGATTTTCAACAATTAGTTGTAGTAAAATTTCAAGAAAAAAACAACATTAACCACTACATTAGCATAGCAGTTGACACCAGAACTGTTTTCAAACTGAAAACCAACAACCTCTTCAATAGAATACTTTTTCTTTTTGCTTACTATCGCTTGTTCATCTAGTTTATTTCTTTTCTCTGCAACCTCGCTACAATTTTTCTCATGTCTTCTTTTTCGACTTACCACACACTTTTCAAATACTGGATATTGAGGTAAATTGGGAGCATGTTTTCTTCTTAACCTATTATACACTCTCACACAATTTACATCTGCACTAATCTTTGTGTCATCAAAATCAATCAGGTATAATCCAGATAAAGTTCTGACTCGAGATTAAGCAACATATGCCATACCCTCTTTAAACACAGTACTTCCAATATTCACCAAAGCACTATCTACACTTAAACCATGAGATTTATGAATAGTCACCGCATATGCCAAACAAACAGGAAAGCAAAAATCGAGCTGAATAACGACCCAATTGTTGTACTTCTTCAATTTCATCAAATTTGATTTTCAAAAATTCAATGTCATCTCTATTTGGGTAATTCACAAAATTAACAGCATTGCCCATTGCTCCATTTACTAAACCTCTTTCCTTATGTAAATTACGTCGTAAAATTATCCGACAATTTATACATGCATATAGATTCTTTTCTAAACCAGCAGTTTTAGATATTGATTTTTCTAAAGAATCCAATTTTGACTTCAACTTTTCTGACAAAATAATAGTAGCTCCTTCATGCTCTATTCTATCAATAGCTTCAAGTTTTATAATTTCTTGATTTTTTAACTTTAGCATTTTTTCATTGAATATTGAACATTCTTGCAGAGTTGGCATCAACCATATCACTGATTTCTTTTCTGCAATTTTTCGATATATATTCTCTTGGAGAATATTTTCGTATTGAAACAAATTTGTAAGTAATCGTGCCTGTAAAGGTTCTTTGCCGTGTTCACTCACTTTTCCAATTCTTATATCTTCAAGAATACTTTTATAATCAGCGTCCTTTGCCTGTCGCAATTTAGAAATGAGTTCTGAATATTCGAAATATGACCAAATATGGCCATTTCCAATGCTTCCCATGCACTTTCTGGTGTCTTCATGTGTAACTGTTTCAAATACTGGCTGTCCATTCACAGAAGTTAGTTGTAGTAGATCTCCAAAAACTATGACGTGTTTGCCTCCAAATAACACATCACACTCTGTTTTAAGGATTTGTTACATTCTTAAATGCACAAAGGCAAGCATTACATTTGATACCATGCTTACCTCATCAATAATGAGAAGTTTCATTTTTTTCAAGACTCTAGAAACTTCACAACAAGCTTCTCCAGATAGCTTGTGGTATTCGAATTTATTTTCATGCTCTACTGGCAGCATCAATAAACGATGTAAAGTAATCCCTTTAATGTTATGTGCTGCCAACCCAGTTGGAGCAGTAACAACACAACAGAGTGACGACTCAGTTCTTTTCTGTAGATAATTTGCAATTGCTTTAATTAGAAAACTTTTTCCAGTTCCTGCTTCCCCACTCACGTACAGTCGGACAAGTTTAAATGACGTACATGAGCACTCTTTTTTCTCGTGATATAAACCATGCTCCATCTGTTCTGTCACTTGATCGTATATTTGTTGTTGCTCAACATTTAGCTGTTTTTCCATTTCTTCTAAGTTTATTATATCCTCTTGAGCTTGTTGCATTGCTGTTTCCACCTCATCCATGGCAGTCGCTGCTTCATTTTGAATAATTGGTTCTCATAGTGGATCCTGACTCAACAAAGGAGAACTTTAACTGTCTTGAGAACAGTCTATAGCAATTTCTGCTGCAATTGTAGCTTCTTGCTGTATTTCGTCGTTCAACATTTTCAGATAATTAGTAAAAGCAGGACATTCTATAGTATTTTTAGTTGCGTTGAATGAATCTTCATAACTGTCAAAATCTCCAAGTAGTTCCAGTTCTGTTCGCCATGGCTTAAAGAGTTGCAAAAGAGCTAAATAAGTATATAATTCCCTTTTGTCAGCAGTTTCGCAACTCTATTTTCGGTGATTAATCAAATGTCCTTTTCTTTGTTTCACTAAACATCCTTCAGATCCAATCACAGCATATACTCCTTTATTGATATCTTCTGTAATATTCTTCTTAAAAGTATAGCTTTGCAGTTCTTCATAGAGACAAACGTTCTCAAGATGATTACTTCTATTTGGATAGTATGTATCCAACATATTTGTCTTCAAAATATCTGTACTGTCTGGTTCTCTCTCTCCTAAATACTCAATTTTGTGTACAGATTTCAAAACTCGATTTTGTCTTCTTGCAAGACCTAAACTCACCCAAATGATTGTTCTAGATTCGGAGTATAAACTTTCAGATGATAAACCATCTGAACATTCATATGCTCCGATTTCTCGATGAGACATCTTCAAACTGTTGCTGTACAATTTCTTACTTAGGCTCTTTTCATGAGAAATTTCTTCCCACATTTCCTTTAGTTCCGTCTTTTCAGATTTAGTAATGTAAGACTTTACATATCGAGCCACAGCAATCGAGTTGTCTGCAACATATTGAATATCCATGTTAGCATTCCACATGGACAAAATGACTGGGTTATAGCCATTTATGTATTTTGACTCTTCATTTCTTTTTAAGTTGTAGGTATTTTTCGGTGATTTTCTTGTGACAGTATCTCGCAAAGATGACATAAAATTGTTCACTCTTCCTTTTGATAATACTGGACGTGGAAATGCACATCAACATTTTGTGTAGAACTTATCCTTAGATTTGTACTTTCAACTACAGTATTTTCCACAACGATGGGTTTGAAACGGTAAGACTTGATGTCTTAAATTCTTTTCTACTGTACTTTTGGGTACAGCACATGTAGAATATTGTTCAATAAAACTCATCACTGTGTCATCTGAATCTGTTCCAAATTAGGGGGCTTCTTTGATCCATAGCAGCATATATATGTGAGAAGCACCTCTTGCTTGATACTCCTTTCTTCAAAAGAAATCAAGAACCTCTCCAAGAGGAGGATTTTTTTTGTTTGTGAGAAAAGACATCATAGCTTCAAATCTATGATTGAAATGCCTGCATACATTAACTGGATCCAAAGAGCACAGTTCTCCAGGTGTCTTGTATTCTATATTTTCGAAGAAATTGAAGTAAATCTTCCCAAGCATACTCTTCACAGCTTAGAGTAAGGAACCATGTAGGAGTTCCTAAGTTTCTTAGCATACATTTCAATTCCCCATGACAACGGTGCCAATACTCATTAGTACCACGCTGACATGCCAGGAGATTAATTAGCTGAGATTCCAAAACAGTATCTTTCTGTTGGACTTTATCCATGAAGTCCTTTGCCGAAACATTTTGCAAATGTACTCCACTTTTTAGTATATGATTCACTGCATAAGAAAGTCCAGACAAGTCAATCTCAAACAGAAGATGAAACGAATATGGAATACATTGGCGAAACCTTGGATCTTCTGCATATAATCTTGAAGTCCGGTATTCAGATGCAGGAATCTGGACAGGTCGTTCATCATATCGTCCACATTTTGCCTGTTGGAAATAACTGAGGGAAGCAATGAGCTTCCAAGCTTTCTTCCCATACACTAATGGGACTTCCTTTCGCTTCTTTCATTTGAAATAACTCAATAGTATTTCCCATCACTTCTTTAGAGTGAAGTGGATGCACACTATAATGTTCATAAATTTCTTCAGTTCTGGACACATCCACTTTTTCGATTTGTGCAGTTGGCACATCACTCTCCTCTTCTACAGTTGTTTCCTCTTCTCATATATACACATTTTTATAGTATTGATTATTTTTTACCAAATAAAACGTTGCCTTTTTAGGGCTCGGACTCCTTCCCAGTGAAACTGGGAGGAGTTTGAGAACTAATGTTAAAGGAGAAAAAAAAGAAGAAGAGGGCCTTGGAGAGAGAAATTCCAGACATTCCTTAGCGTTTTCTGGCATCTGGTCAGTGATTCGTCTTCCCTGTGCTGTGTATGTAGTAGCCTTGAAGTGATAGGCTGTAAGTAATGTACGCGTGCCCGATGTGGCATTTTGTGTGCGAGAGCGAGCATGGCAGAGTGATTAATCTTAATTACGAGCTGTCAGAGTGCCCGTGTAATGCAAGCCAGATGATGCGAACGCGTTCACAGCGGTGAGCGCGTTCAATGTTAAATGACGAGAGGCAGCAGGCGAGGCTCACAGAAGATGACTCATACATGCTCGTCCACACTGTAGTTCTTGTTTATTTCGTAGTCGTTTATGTTCTGCCTTAATGCATTGCCATTTAGACCGGCTTTAAAATTATATGAAAGGCCCTCCTCTCCGCCAGTAACAGCTTCCTGTTGTGTTCTCCCTAGTGCGAAGTAACACAAAGCTGTTGTATACTGAACCTCGACGAAGCTACGTCCACAGAGCGAACACTTGGGCAGTGCAAATAAAAGTCACCTGCCTTTCGTCCGGGGTGTGTGTTTTTAAAGTAAAGGACGAACTTCCCACGGTACAATGCTGCGCAGTGCCTAGCACGCCTCCGTTGTCACACCAGCAGTACACTGGGTTGTTTTTGTTCAATACTCTGCCAAGTGGGATGAGTACACAATGAGCGGGCTAAATGTCTGCGGGATGCAAACGAGTACACTGGAATCAGCACGGAAACAGTTGGGAGTCCTGTTTAGCAGTAGGCCGATAAAATGTTATTTTGGCATCCAATTAGACTTTTCTCCTTTCCTTTTTTTTATCTGTTCTTCTAAATTAACAACTTTGAGTGCGCGCCGGAAGAAGGAAAGACAGCGGATCAAGTCACGTTAAACTTAGCTGGCACAGCTGTCAACTTCGTGACGGAGACCAAGGACGAACGGCTTCCGGTTTCCTGTAACCACAAACCTGCACACTGATGAGAGAAGAAGGTGCCACCCGCGTTCAGTCATTATTTTATGTACACTTTATTTGGTCTGCTTGATTTGCTAGCTTATTAAACCTACACCTACAATTACAGTGATTAATGCTTATGTGAGGAAATGTAAAACAATCATGGCAATCTTCAGGTGTAACATTTCCACTTGTTAGTGCACACGGTGCCACCTTTTACTTGGAAAGAGTAAATACTAAACGGAATACAAATTGCAGAAAAGGGTAAAGTAACACTCCACTGCACCAGAATATCGCAGCGCCAAAGTATTCATGCCCGCTGGACATCTTTGGTGAGGGAAAACAGCAAGACAGAAGTGGACGTCATCACAAAGCTAAACAAAGCATAAAAAAGATCTTCTGATCATTGGATGGAGGACAGCGATCTCTTGAACTCGGAATTCGCACTTGTTCATTTCCAAAATGCCTTTTTCGAGTTAGATCCGCATTCGGTGGTTCAAACACTAGAAGAGAGATGGTTTATTACAGAAAAGCTTCCTGAGAGGACGCCAAATAATTCAGACTCCTCCATCCTCAGCCTACAACATGGCTGTAAGACTCATCGAAGATAGCCACATCTTCAAATACATTCTAATCTCGATACACCTGATTCAAGTGCTGCAACCTCGATTGAAGACTGCCCGCCGTATAAAGCCCTCCACTTGGAGGCACATTTTAAAACTCGATAGATCATGGGCTCTAGATATTACATGGGGCTCTGTGCGGGAAAGAGGATTTACCTTATGTCAACTGATTCTACTGGAGCCCCTCCCAGAAGGAGGAATTCATGCATTAGGACATGTGCCCATCTGGAACAGCACCATTCCACTAGATCGGTGCAGACTGCTCTCCTGGTCAAACCAGGCCCAGGCACTAAATATTCCACCATCTGAAAACCACAAACTGAACAACCTGATGAACAAATGCTGGGGGTCCAACAGCCCAGGTTTTGTTTTAAGCCTTGTGATCACAACACTGACTCCCTAGTTTTCCGGTACGTTTGTGCTGATTTTATTTTAAAATACCTTTACATTTGTACTTTTGCCACTCACTTCTGTAACTTTGTTTGAAAAGTAAAGCGCTCTTAATAAAGGCCGTGTTCGCAACTCATAAATTACAACGAAAAGTTAAATAAAATACAGATAATGAAGTGCTTCGAAGCCTGCCAGGCGAGCCGTGCTAGCGCTGCCTGTTCTTGTCCGGGCCGGGCGCTGGGACGAGCCTGACAGCTGCCCGTTATTGCAACATGCCTGCAGTTGGCCACCTCAAGGCGCTGTCTGTCCGTCCTCGGCAGGCCATGCCTGCAAGGACGTGCCTTCGAGGCCTGAGGCCGCCCAGTGGCCCGTTTCCTGCAGCACTGCAATGCTAAAGTTGGAATGCGATTTACAATTCTTTATTCATTAATTTATTTATTTATATATTTAATGCCATTTTCTATAGCGCGAATATTACCCGAAGGTGTCAGAGCGCTTTACAAAAGAACCAGTTGCGCTACATAAGGATTTAGGATTCCATGAGTTACATCAAAGATACAAACAGGAAAAAAAATTGCAATTGTACAAGTTGTAAAGTCACACAGGGAAGAGATACAAATATAAAAAAATGCAAATGTACAAGTTGTAAAGTCACTCTATGTATCTCTATATACATATTGTTAAAGTCTCTTATGTAAATAAAGCGGTTTTCAGTCTCCTTGGCGAGAGTGCTCCAGAGCAACCTGTTCCGGACAGGGGTGAGGCAAGCTCCAGGGGGTGAGCCGCTGAGTGAGGCTGTGCCGGTGTGTTCAACAAAGAATGAGGGTGTGCACAGGATCAAACTGTTTATTCAAGAGAGCAGCCAGGATCGGAAGGGAGGTTTCCTGGCCACATACGGCCCGGTGATTCCCCAGCGACTGCTTTGAATTTTTGATTCTTGATGATTCAACACCTCAGCAGCCTGTGCATTCACCAGCAACAGGCCCCTCCAGGATTACAAACCTGCAGTTGGGACTGCCGCCTCCATTGTAGACAGGCAAAAACGCATGAAACACTGCTGTTGAGTGCTGTGTGCGGTGTGCTGGTGAGTGCTGTGTGCTGGTGAGTGCTGGTGAGTGTGGTGTGCTGGTGAGTGCCGTGTGCTGTTGGGGGCAGAGTGCTGTTGGGGCAGAGTGCTGTTGGGGGCAGAGTGCTGTGTGCTGTTGAGTGTAGAGTGCAGAATGCTGTTGAGCGCAGAATGCTGTTGAGCGCAGAATGCTGTTGAGCGCAGAATGCTGTTGAGCGCAGAATGCTGTTGAGTGCAGAGTGCTGTTGAGTGCAGAGTGCTGTTGAGTGCAGAGTGCTGTTGAGTGCAGAGTGCTGTTGAGTGCAGAGTGCTGTTGAGTGCAGAGTGCTGTTGAGTGCAGAGTGCAGAATGCTGTTGTGTGCAGAGTGCAGAATGCTGTTGAGTGCAGAATGCTGTTGAGTGCAGAATGCTGTTGAGTGCAGAATGCTGTTGAGTGCAGAATGCTGTTGAGTGCAGAATGCTGTTGAGTGCAGAATGCTGTTGAGTGCAGAGTGCTGTTGAGTGCAGAATGCTGTTGAGGGCAGAGTGCTGTTGAGTGCAGAGTGCTGTTGAGTGCAGAGTGCTGTTGAGTGCAGAGTGCTGTTGAGTGCAGAGTGCTGTTGAGTGCAGAGTGCTGTTGAGGGCAGAGTGCTGTTGAGGGCAGATTGCTGTGTGCTGTTGAGGGCAGATTGCTGTTGAGTGCTGTGTGCTGTTGAGTGCTGTGTGCTGTTGAGGGCAGAGTGCTGTTGAGGGCAGAGTGCTGTGTGCTGTTGAGGGCAGAGTGCTGTGTGCTGTTGAGGGCAGAGTGCTGTTGAGGGCAGATTGCTGTGTGCTGTTGAGGGCAGATTGCTGTTGAGTGCTGTGTGCTGTTGAGTGCTGTGTGCTGTTGAGGGCAGAGTGCTGTTGAGGGCAGAGTGCTGTGTGCTGTTGAGGGCAGAGTGCTGTGTGCTGTTGAGGGCAGAGTGCTGTGTGCTGTTGAGGGCAGAGTGCTGTGTGCTGTTGAGGGCAGAGTGCTGTGTGCTGTTGAGGGCAGATTGCTGTGTGCTGTTGAGGGCAGATTGCTGTTGAGTGCTGTGTGCTGTTGAGTGCTGTGTGCTGTTGAGGGCAGAGTGCTGTTGAGGGCAGAGTGCTGTGTGCTGTTGAGGGCAGAGTGCTGTGTGCTGTTGAGGGCAGAGTGCTGTTGAGGGCAGATTGCTGTGTGCTGTTGAGGGCAGATTGCTGTTGAGTGCTGTGTGCTGTTGAGTGCTGTGTGCTGTTGAGGGCAGAGTGCTGTTGAGGGCAGAGTGCTGTGTGCTGTTGAGGGCAGAGTGCTGTGTGCTGTTGAGGGCAGAGTGCTGTGTGCTGTTGAGGGCAGAGTGCTGTGTGCTGTTGAGGGCAGAGTGCTGTGTGCTGTTGAGGGCAGATTGCTGTTGAGTGCTGTGTGCTGTTGAGGGCAGAGTGCTGTTGAGGGCAGAGTGCTGTGTGCTGTTGAGGGCAGAGTGCAGAATGCTGTTGAGGGCAGAGTGCTGTGTGCTGTTGAGGGCAGAGTGCAAAATACTGTTGAGGGCAGAGTGCAGAATGCTGTTGAGGGCAGAGTGCAAAATACTGTTGAGGGCAGAGTGCAGAATGCTGTTGAGGGCAGAGTGCAAAATACTGTTGAGGGCAGAGTGCAGAATGCTGTTGAGGGCAGAGTGCAAAATACTGTTGAGGGCAGAGTGCTGTTGAGGGCAGAGTGCTGTTGAGGGCAGAGTGTTGTGTGCTGTTGAGGGCAGAGTGTTGTGTGCTGTTGAGGGCAGAGTGCTGTGTGCTGTTGAGGGCAGAGTGCTGTGTGCTGTTGAGGGCAGAGTGCTGTGTGCTGTTGAGGGCAGAGTGCTGTGTGCTGTTGAGGGCAGAGTGCTGTGTGCTGTTGAGGGCAGAGTGCTGTGTGCTGTTGAGGGCAGAGTGCTGTTGAGGGCAGAGTGCTGTTGAGTGCAGAGTGCTGTGTTGTGCCTAGTGAGTGCAGACTAGTGAGTGCAGACTAGTGAGTAGAGTAGTGAGTAGAGTAGTGAGTAGTGAGTGCAGAGTAGAGTAGTGAGTAGAGTAGTGAGTGCAGAGTAGAGTAGTGAGTAGGACATCACAGGCAGCAGCTGTGCAAGCTTCTTACACTCACAAGGAGACCACAGGCAGCTGAGGTGCAATCTTCTCCTACTCACAAGAACGACATCACAGGCAGCAGTGGTGCAAGCTTCTCACACTCACAAGAACGACATCACAGGCAGCAGCAGTGCAAGCTTCTTACACTCACAAGAAGGACATCACAGGCAGCACCAGTGCAAAGTTCTTACACTCACAAGGAGACATGCCAGCAGAGGTGCAAGCTTCTCACACTCACAAGAATGACATCACAGGCAGCAGCAGTGCAAGCTTCTTACACTCACAAGAACGACATCACAGGCAGCAGCAGTGCAAGCTTCTTACACTCACAAGGAGACCACAGCCAGCAGAGGTGCAAGCTTCTCACACTCACAAGAACGACATCACAGGCAGCAGCAGTGCAAGCTTCTTACACTCACAAGAAGGACATCACAGGCAGCACCAGTGCAAAGTTCTTACACTCACAAGGAGACATGCCAGCAGAGGTGCAAGCTTCTCACACTCACAAGAATGACATCACAGGCAGCAGCAGTGCAAGCTTCTTACACTCACAAGAACGACATCACAGGCAGCAGCAGTGCAAGCTTCTTACACTCACAAGGAGACCACAGCCAGCAGAGGTGCAAGCTTCTCACACTCACAAGAAGGACATCACAGGCAGTAACGGTGCAATATTCTCACACTCACAAGGAGATAACTGGCAGTACACACCACATGAACACACTCCATAACACATAGCAACAATACATTGGCATTTACAATGCCATTAGCTCAAACTCAAATAAATCCGAGCCCGATTGCATTTCTAATGCTTGTTTACTTTGCTAACATCCACTAATTCTTGCCAGATTTTCTTACTCTTCGTAGGAACGCCATTAACTAGAGGTTCCTCTTCCACATTTTCTACACCTATTGTTTCAATATTTTTCTTTGAATTTAGAGGCAAATATACAACTCTTCCCTTTAATCCGCTCTGTAAATCTGAAGGAGGCAATTTCCCTGTCTTAGGCTCCATCCAAACAATAGCCTGAAATGGATGCACACATTGAATGAGAATAGACTCATAAGTATTTAAATCCATCAGTTCAGAAGGAATATTTACCAACTCAAGATTATTATGAACAGGTCTAGCAGGCATCTTATTCTCATCTAATTTATTATAACAATATTTACAAATACGTTGATCAGAACTCAATTCAAAACAATTCTCTACCAACAAATAAGTTGCAAATTCCTTCCACTCATTATTATTCTCCTTTTCACTTTTATATAGATCAACTAACCTTGTCTGATTTTTATAATGAATTCATCTACAACAAATACAAGAAAAGTTTGGCTTTTCACCTGAAATGACCTTAAACCTTGTAATTTCTTGCTCAGAATTTTCTGTACTAAAATTCTGTACATTTTCTTCCACATTTCCTTCTATTAATGAATCTGTTTCTGCACTGTCTTCTTCAGGACCAAAGTAACTAACCTCAATTTCTTCACAAATGTTGATCACATCTAACACAGATCCATGCAAAAGAGCACTGTTCAACTTTTTTACCATTAGTGCTGGACTTTTTGCATAATACAACCTTCTCACTAATTTCCTCACTTCAGTATGATGCACTGCTAACCTCCTGATATGGTGAAAAACACTCTGACATACTTTTTTAGAAAGACAAGCCAAAGAATGACCTTGCAAACCCGTTTTTCTCTTACTCTGCAAGAGTCTAATTCTTGCAACATCTTAATCTTCTGTTTAACACTTTTCTTAGTATACTTAGGTAAAAAATTGCGAAAAAAATCAATTGAATCCTGTCGTACACTACAAATACTACTACAATCCCAAGTGTACGCTGGAGCCTTAGGACGTCTCCCTAAAACCTCATCAGCTCACAACTCTTCTGCATTTCTAGGGACAATTTTCTCTTTTTCAATCGGGCTACCATTCTTAACCTCGTAAGCTCGACCACTGGTGTCAACTCCATGTAACAAATCATTACTCTGAAAGTAACTCTCTTCATTAAAAAACGGCTCACAACTTGAACTATGTTTCCATTCTCCAGAAAAAACATTACAAAAATTAGTTCTATTAATTAGTCTTTTCCACTTACTTTTGACCTTCATAACATTGATTGGCTTATCAAGTGTTCGAATCCTACTGATTCCTAAAACAAAGTTTTTTTTTATTCAAAAGCTTTATCCACAATTGTCTGTATATGTTTTTTCTTCCTATAAAAAGCTGTTTTTCTTTTACAATTCTTTAAATTTTTAAATAAATTTCCAACAACTCTGTTATGAAACATTTGCTTCCGAATCTCAACAAACTGATTTTTTCGTCTATTACTGTAAAGAGTATGTTTCCCACATATTTTTCCATCATTTTCTTTTTTTTCTGTTTTTTTTTGTAGTTACAGATATATATATTACAGATATATATATTTTTTTTCCTGATTGTCCACAGTTTTTTTAAATTGTGTTATTTTCCTTATAAAATCCTTTGTTGACTTACCAGGAGCTTTCTTTGTTTTTTCCAGACTTTGTTTTTTCCAGACATTGCTCTTTAGATAAATCTTGTACTTCTTTTTTCTTGGAAATGTAAGCCTGTTTATATATTTTTCTTCTCTCAGTTTTAGATGGCATTTTGTTTTTTCTTTCTGTAGATAATTAAAATCTGTTGTGAAGAAAAAAACATATTTAATTATTTTTTTTACAATTGTAGACCAGTACTAGCATACTACATAGCAATTAGAAGCACTATATGTTGTTAAGTCTGGTTCACTCCATAGGTAATTTTAAGGCACAGCAGCAGAGTTTGGGCACTGTAGGAGATCATACAGGAAGTGCTGTTTCAGGGTTTAGGACAGTGCAGTGGTGTGTAAACATTATAGGGGCATTTGCTGAAAATTATGTTTCAGGGTTTACAGCAGTGCAGTAGTGTTAAAAGAGTTTAGCAGGTTTTGCTAGGGATGGTATTTCAGGGTTTAGGACAGTGCAGTGATTTTCAGGCACTGTAGAGGTTCAAGATGGGACTGATAATTCTGAGTTTAGAACAATGCAGTTGTGCTTGGGCAGTGTATGGTATCATGTAAGGGCTAGGAGTATAAAATACTGTATGTCCTAAAGCCTGACTCACTCCATGAGTACATGTATTCTCATATCTGCAAACACATGCATCGAGCAAGTGATTCTATCACAATATTCCCAAAAACACACTGACTCACATTCTGATTCTAGAAAAATCAAAATATCCCTTGCAATTCACTGAAATGATTACTGCATGCTACAGAGAGAGTTGCAATGGCATTTCTACAGCACATACAGGATCTTTATTACACAGCATCGAAAATATTTGGGAATTAAGAAACCTGACACACATACTACATAGGACTTTGTAGCACTACATGTAATAAAGATCCTGAGTGTACTGTAGAAATGCCATAGCAACTCTCTCTGTAGCATGTACTAATCATTTCAGTACATTTTCATTTCTACATTCTCAGTCCCACCTTGACCCCCTACACTGCCTGAAGTGTACTGCACTGTCTTAAACCCTGATACACCATCCCTAGCAAAACCTACTAAACTATTTCAACACTACTGCACTGCTTTAAGTCCTGAATCACCATCCTCAGTGAATGCCCCTATAATGTTCAAACACCACTGCACTGCCCTAAACCCTGAAACAGCACTACCTCCAAGAACCCCTTTCACTGTAGTAATAATTTTACTGAATTTTAAGGGATACTGTCATGTCATGTGCGTTTTAAAGGTGTGCATTGTAAAAGTATGCGTTGTAACGTCATACAACTCCATTGCACTGTCCTAAAATGTGAAACAACACTCCCAGCAAGACTCTTTCACTGTACTAATCATTTTATGGAATAGCAAGGTATACTGTCATGTGTCTAAGATCACAGTGTGAGTTAGAGTTAATTTCAGAAAAATGTGACAAAAACATGTCCTTAGATTATGTGTTTTAAAATATGGCAAAACATGTAGTCATGGAGTGTGATAGGCCTTAGGATATTTAGTGCTAGAAAGTTCAAAGCAGCATGTGTGCCAGGCATCTGAATTCCAAAATAGTCTCCATGCTGTGTAATAAAAATGAGAAAATGTTATTACCATTAGTAGGGTAAGTGTTGGATGGTAATGGTATGCATTGTAATGGTATGCGTTGTAATAACTGCGTTATAATGACATGCATTGTAAGGATATGCGTTGTAGTGCCATGCGTTGTAATCGTTGCGTTGTAATGGCATGCTATGTAATGGTTGTTGCGTTCTAAAAGTTGCGTTGTAAAAGCTGTTTCCCGTGCAGTGGTGTACAGACTATGCAGGGGCTCAAGGTGGGACTAAGCATGTAGAAATGAGAATTCACTGAAATAATTTCTACATGCTACTGAAAAAGTTGGTATGCAATTTCTACAGCACACCCAGGATCTTTATTACACAGCATAGAAACTATTTGGGAATTCAGAGGCCTGACACACATGCTGCTTTGGACTTTATAGCACTAACCGTCCTAAGGAATAACCCACTCCATGACTACATCTTTTAACATATTTTAAAAATCATCAACAAAGCAAATTATTCTGCCACATTTTTCTAAAATTAATTCTCACTCACACAGTGATCTTAGACACATAACAGTATGCCTTGCAATTCCGTAAAATGATTACTACAGTGAAAGAGACTCTTGCTGGGAGTCCTATTTCACATTTTAGGACAGTGCAGTGGGATTGTATGACGTTACAATACATACTTTTACAACGCACACCTTTACAATGCATTTTTAACAACGCAACATCCATTACAACTCATTTCATTACAACGCATACCATTACAACAAATTTTTAAAAACTACCTTTTCAACGTATTCCATTACAACGCATACTACCTTTACAACGCATACCATTACAACGCATAACATTACATTGCATGTATGGTAACTATTGCATAGTGTAGGAGTAAACATTACTATTCTAACTCCAGGGGGTGTTGGATAGTGTAAGGGTAAAAATTACTATTCTAAATCCAGGGGGTGCAACAGTAGGGTAAGTGTTGGATGGTAATGGTATGCATTGTAATGGTATGCGTTGTAATGACTGTGTTGTAATGACCTGCAATGTAATGGTATGCGTTGTAGTGTCTCATGCATTGTAATGGTTGGGTTGTAATGGCATGCTATGTAATGGATGTTGCGTTGTAAAAGTTTTGTTGTAATAGTAGTGCGTTGTAAAGGTTGCATTGTAAAGGTTGTTTCCCGTGCAGTGTTGTACAGGCAAGTAGTAGAGAGTGAGTAGTAGAGAGTAGAGAGTAGTAGAGAGTGAGTAGTAGAGAGTAGTAGATAGTGAGTAGTAGGGAGTGAGTAGTAGAGAGAGAGTAGTAGTGTCACATTCTAGGCAGGATGACTAACCTTAATATTCAGATGCAGCAGGAGCGATGTCGTAGCCTAATTCCTTCCTCCCTAGGAGCGGTCCCCCAGACGAGCCATAGGTATAACACTCCTCTAGTAAGACCTCCCCCAGGGAAGGGGAAAAAATGGAGAAAGAAAATATAACAGGCTGGCAGCCAGAAACCATCTACAGCAGGCGAAGACAGGTTAGGTGTTCCTCTCTAAATCTGCTTGCTGAGTCTGCATGGATACACAAGAAGACACTTGTAAATACTCACCCCCTCCCCCTTAATGAAACCAGGAGCAATAAATATATCGATACACGGTGAATACTCACTAGTCTGAACTGCCACAAACATCCAAGAGGAAAATTGATAAAGAGTAATAAATAAAAGAAAACAAATTCAAAAAGTCACAGCTCCAGAGAGAAAGCAAAACTCTTAGTCTCGAATGCACATCTAGGAAGCTAATGTGCTCTCTCAATGCAGTCTTGTATTTCAATTAGCCTATTCCAATTCTCCGTGGCAAGTAAATGTACACTAGTTCATGTCTTTTCCGATCCACAGGAGATAACAGTTCCAGCTAGTCAAACAATATCCAAGCCGATAAACATATGGGCGGTGCTCAAAAGAAAAGAGTCACGGAGCTTCAGAGAGAATGTTAATTAGAAGCGTCCGCTTCTATCACTGTACGGAGAGGAGGCGCTGTACAATCGGCGTTCCGTGGCTCTGCCTTTGTACAGTCAAGCCCAACAATGCTCACGTACCCAAAAAAGCAGCAGGCGCTCTCCTTCTATGACGCTTCAGGTCACTCTCAGCGCGGCTCCGGTTCTCTCAGCGCGGCTCCAGGTTAAAGGGCACAAACGAGCCGTGCAGCGAGAAAGTCTATCAGCACGGCTTTTGCTCGGTCTCCGCTCACTCCGAGCCATCAAATATTTCACAAGGAAATAACCAGGGGCCCCATAAGGCTTTAGACAAACGCTTGGGTTCAGGATAGATAGGCTTTACAGGTGACAATCACCGGAAGGAAGGGGAACAGATAAGATATAGCAACAGAAAGAACTAAGCAAAGACACAAACAACAGACTAAGCAGCAGGCACTCTGGGAGATGCAGTTCTCATATTAAGGGCCTAAAACGTGACAGAACTCCCTCTCTAGGACCGACGTCTCGGCGGTCCACCAGGCTTAGATGGGTACATAGCGTGAAAACGCCGCAAAAGGCTAGGGCAGTGGGGATTAGAACGAGGCTCCCAAGAGCGTTCCTCATGCCCATAACCTTTCCAGTCAATCAGGTATTGTAAAGCACCCCTCACTCTCCTGGAATCGAGTACAGCCCGCACTTCAAATTCAGTGTCCCCACCTATATCCACAGACTGTGGCCTCCCCATTGCTCTGGTACCTGGCACATACAGCTAGAAAAGAGACACATGGAACACTGGATGTATGTGCCATGTAGGGGGAAGACGAAGCTTCATGCCCACCGGATTGATAACAGCAAGAATGGGATATGGGCCAACAAATTTGGGTTGCAGCCTAGTGTTCCCCTTCAATTTCAAGTACTTCGTACTCAACCATACCTTGTCTCCTATAGTATACTCTGGTTCAGGGGTTCTTTTTTTTATCAGCCTGCTTTTTGTCATGGTCCCTGGCTGCCACCAACTGCTCTCTGGCATCCTGCGCTATAGAGATAAGGTGAGCATGATGCTCCTGTATAGAAGGAAGGGAGGAAACACCAGGGTGATCAAAAGGCAAAAAATTGGGATGAAAGCCATGAAGACAATAAAAGGGCGAACATCCCAAAGATGAATGGGTAGCGCTATTGTAGGCGAACTCCGCCATCCACAATAACGTTCTCCATTCCTCACTTTGTTGCAGAGTAAAACACCTTAGATATTGTTCAAGTGTTTGATTAAGTCTTTCAGTTTTCCCATCTGTCTGGGGATGATAGCTTGTTGACAAACGGGCATCGATATTCAGGATGCCACACAATGCCTTCCAAAACTTAGAGGTAAACTGTGTTTCCCTATCCGTGATAAGAACAGAGGGGACCCCGTGTAACCTAACCACATTTTGCAAGAAGACTAAGGCCAATTCCCCAGACGTAGGCAATTTAGTTAGGGCTATAAAATGACCCATTTTGGTTAAATGATCAATAAGATGGTGTTGTTGCCGTGACTGAGAGGCATCTCCACGATAAAGTCCATAGAAACGGTGTGCCATGGCGCTGGAGGTATCGGTATAGGACGTAACAAACCGCTACTTCTTTGATGCTGTGCCTTAGCCTGAGTACATACAGGACACTTAGCCACATAGTCCGCAATGTCCTTCCTCAAGGTCTCCCACCAAAAATACCTGATGACAGTTTGCAAGGTTTTCTGAACACCCAAATGACCACCTAATGTAGAATCATGAGTCCATTTCAGAACTTGATTTTGTAGTTCTGTCGTAAACACATACAACTGTCTATCCCTGAAAAGAAGTCCGTTTCATAGTGTTCTCTGCTGTGGTTCCACAGTTATCCAGGTTTGCGCATCAATCAGTTTGACTTCCTCTTCAACTTGTTTCAAGAAATCAAGGGAGCCTGAAATAGCTGAAGCCGATGGAGAGAAGGATGCCTCCTGGAGAATAACTGGTGGATCCTCAGGGTCTGGAGAAAGGTCCCTCAGTGCTGATTCTGGTCTTGAAAGCGCATCAGCTTTACCATTTTGGGGACCCGGACGGTATTTAATTACGAAATCAAAATCCGAGAAAAACAAAGACCACCTTAATTGGCGTGGTGTTAACGCTCGTGCGCTTTTCAAGAAAAGGAGATTCCGATAATCGGTGAAAATTTCCACTGTGTGTCTGGCCCCCATAAGATGGTGTCTCCACTCCTCAGAAGCCCTCTTAATGGCTAGCAATTCCTTATCAGTGATGTTGTAATTGATTTCACAGGAGGATAATTTACGGGAGTAATATGCCACCGGATGTAGTTGTCCAGTATCCGGGTTTCTCTGTGAAAGAATACCTCCTATGGCATAGTATGATGCATCCGTCTCCATTATATAGGGTTGACTAGCATCTGGATGTCGGAGAATGGGAGCAGTCATAAAACATGTCTTTAGAGCTCGGAAGGCACATTCCGCAGGATCAGTCCACTTGAAATCGGCTCCTTTTTTCAACAAATAGGTCAAAGGTTGTCTGATCCTAGAGAAGTCTTTAATAAACCTCCTGTAAAACTTTGCAAAATCCAAAAAGCTCTGCAAAGCTTTTACGGACGAGGGAGATTCCCACTGGATAATAGCTTGTGTTTTCTTTTTATCCATCTGGATACCATTCGGGCCGATGACATAACCCAGGAACTCCACTTCTCTCGTGTGAAACAAGCACTTCTCCAACTTGGCCTACAACTCATGTTGTTGCAATCGTTCCAGGACTTCCATCACGTGCTGCACATGTTCCTCTCCCGTAGAGGAATAAATCAAGATGTCATCTATATAGACTATACATGAAACATCCAGTAGGCCTCTCAACACCTCGTCATAGCTCAAACCAAGGGCCTCTGGTTTGTTTAAGCTTTCTCATTTCCCGAATCCTGTGATGGATATTCAACAGCAGGTATGTTTCTGATGCTCTTTGTTTTTGCCTTGCAGTCTCTGATAAAGTGTCCGGGCTTTCCACAATACATGCAAAGCTTTTGGTTGCGTCGGCGCGTTCTTTCTTCTGAAATCAATGGACCTCTGACTCCCCCTATTTGCATAGGTTCCGTAGTGTCCGCAGTAGATGCACCCTCCGACGCCACTCTAGGTTTTGGTACTGGAAAACGCAACTCATAGCGGTGCTTATCGCCCTTACGTTCCTGTAATCGATGATCTAGCTGTATAGTAAGATCTATCAATTCTTCACAAGAAGTGGGCATGTTCACCACCTGGGCCAGAACATCCTTCAGTTCCCCTCTCAATCCTTGATAAAACAAGGAAACTCGTTTGGCAGATGGCCAATCAGTCTCGACAACAAGACGGTTGAAATGGGTGATGTAGGTTAATAAATCCAGTGATCCCTGTTTAAGCGTTATAAGTTCCCGATCCAAGGACAACATATGAGCCTTGCGGTCAAACAACTTACGCATTTCATCACAAAATTCGTCAAAACTAGCTAACACAGGGTCGTTTTTATCAATTAAAGGAAAGGACCAACTCGCAGCGTTGCCTCCCAAGTAAGACAACATAAAGGCGGTCTTAGAATGGTCATCAGGAAAAACAGAGGGTTTGCACATGAAGTGCAGCTTACACTGCCCTAAAAAGGTACTAAATTTCCTAGGATCCCCTAAGAACCTTTCAGGCGGTGCCAATGGTAATTGAACAGGTTGTATAACCTGAATGGTGGATGGACCCTGCACTCCTGGGGCTAAATGGGAAGATGTTTGGACAGGGGGCGGTAAAGTGGCCTCCCTAATATACTGCTTTCCTGTAGTCCTAGCTTGGGCCAATCCCTCAACATCACGTCTAAGAGCACCCATCTCATTCCGCATATCATGGTTCTCCCCTCTCACTGCGTCTACCTCTACCCGTAAAGCAGTTAAAGAATCCAACACGGTTTGTAGTACAGTGTTGGTATCCATCGCTCGGGCCGCAAGAGGACGTGGGCTTGTCACTCTGTCACAATCTAGGCAGGATGACTAACCTTAATATTCAGATGCAGCAGGAGCGATGTCGTAGCCTCTTTCCTTCCTCCCTAGGAGCGGTCCCCCAGACGAGCCATAGGTATAACACTCCTCTAGTAAGACCTCCCACAGGGAAGGGGAAAAAATGGAGAAAGAAAATATAACAGGCTGGCAGCCAGAAACCATCTACAGCAGGCGAAGACAGGTTAGGTGTTCCTCTCTAAATCTGCTTGCTGAGTCTGCATGGATACACAAGAAGACACTTGTAAATACTCACCCCCTCCCCCTTACTGAAACCAGGAGCAATAAAGATATCGATACACGGTGAATACTCACTAGTCTGAACTGCCACAAACATCCAAGAGGAAAATTGATAAAGAGTAATAAATAAAAGAAAACAAATTCAAAAAGTCACAGCTCCAGAGAGAAAGCAAAACTCTTAGTCTCGAATGCACATCTAGGAAGCTAATGTGCTCTCTCAATGCAGTCTCGTATTTCAATTAGCCTATTCCAATTCTCCGTGGCAAGTAAATGTACACTAGTTCATGTCTTTTCCGATCCACAGGAGATAACAGTTCCAGCTAGTCAAACAATATCCAAGCCGATAAACATATGGGCGGTGCTCAAAAGAAAAGAGTCACGGAGCTCCAGAGAGAATGTTAATTAGAAGCGTCCGCTTCTATCACTGTACGGAGAGGAGGCGCTGTACAATCGGCGTTCCGTGGCTCTGCCTTTGTACAGTCAAGCCCAACAATGCTCACATACCCGAAAAAGCAGCAGGCGCTCTCCTTCTGTCAGCGCAGCTTCAGGTCACTCTCAGCGCGGCTCCAGGTTAAAGGGCACAAACGAGCCGTGCAGCGGGAAAGTCTATCAGCACGGCTTTTGCTCGGTCTCCGCTCACTCTGAGCCATCAAATATTTCGCAAGGAAATAACCAGGGGCCCCGTAAGGCTTTAGACAAACGCTTGGGTTCAGGATAGATAGGCTTTACGGGTGACAAGCACCGGAAGGAAGGGGAACAGAAAAGATATAGCAACAGAAAGAACTAAGCAAAGACACAAACAACAGACTAAGCAGCAGGCACTCTGGGAGATGCAGTTCTCATATTAAGGGCCTAAAACGTGACAAGTAGAGAGTAGTAGAGTAGTAGAGAATGAGTAGTAGAGAGTGAGTATTAGAGAGTAGTGGAGTAGTAGAGAGTGAGTAGTAGAGAGTAGTGGAGAATGTTCCAAAGTTTGGCACAGCACCACTTGCACAACAAGTCCAATCAAATCATATCACTTAGAGTCCTTATTGAAGCACTGAATCTTGGTGTATATTCAAATGCTTTTATTTTCCTTAAGTTTATGTACCACAGCCAGCCGACGCGCTTCGTTCTGTACAACAAAACTTCTTCAGGGCGTTCTTATTTTCTTCAAGTTATGTCGGTATCCTGTTGTCATATAACTAGATATTTCATCCAAATGTTAGATAAGATGTAAGTACATTCTTATTCAAAGTGACTAGGTATCAATTTTACCCACACAATTCGGGCAGACTTGAGTAATTTATAGCATCCTCAAAGTCAGTCTTTCAAAAATTTCAAAGTATAGGACATGATAATCCAAATCCAAATGTTTCTCAAGAAAAGTCATTTT
This sequence comes from Lissotriton helveticus, assembly GCF_964261635.1. Lineage (NCBI taxonomy): Eukaryota > Metazoa > Chordata > Amphibia > Caudata > Salamandridae > Lissotriton > Lissotriton helveticus. The sequence continues at coordinate 1,089,020,889 of NC_136071.1, read as the reverse complement.
CAATCGTTTGGAATATTGCGATTTAAAAAAAGAAAATGTTGGGGCCTGGGGGGTCCTTGTGGGACCCCCTTTGCGTGTTTTGCACCTTTGTTTCACTGCTTTCTTGTGCCTTCGTTCTACCGAGGCACAAGATGGCTGCCAACACTTCCTGGCTTGGAGTGTTGACAGACAGTGGCAGCCAAGCTGCATGCTCATTGGCTGTCAACACTTCTAACCAGGAAGGGTTGGCATCCATCTTGTGCTAGTATTGACAGACAGTGGCAGCCAATCCCCCCCCACACCTGCCCGGGAACTGCCGCCCCCGGGGCAAAGCAACACAGCCCCCTGTCTTATACTGGAGGCTCCTGGTGGGCTAGTTGCTCCCCAGGGACCCCTGTATGCAAGGGGAATTAGTTCCTCCTCTGCAAACGCACCAGGGGTTATGCTGAAGAGTGTTGTAAAAAGGGGGCGTGCCCTCTGAACACCTGCCTGCAAAAATGTAGTAAATCAGTATAAAAAACAAACAAATTATACATTTAAAAATTGGCATTTAAAAAAACGTTGAAATTCAATGAAAAAAACATAGGTTTCAGGCCTTATATAGTTAAGAATTAGCATTTAAAAAAACTTGCATATTCAATTAAAAACCATAGGTTTAAGGCCTTATATAGTTAGGAATTAGCATTTAAAAAACCTTGCAAATTCACTGAAAAAACCATAGGTTTCAGGCATTATATAGTTAGGAATTAGCATTTAAAAAACCTTGCAAATTCACTGAAAAAACCATAGGTTTCAGGCCTTATATAGTTAGGAATTAGCATTTAAAAAACCTTGCAAATTCACTAAAAAAAAAATAGGTTTCAGGCCTTATATAGTTAGGAATTAGCTTTTAAAAAACCTTTGAAATTCACTCAAAAAACTATAAGTTTTAGGGGTGTTATAGTTAGCTGGACATTTCACTCATACAAAACCATTGAAATTGCTCCTATATAGTTAGTTGTACTAACTATATTTGGCGCACCCGCAATCCACTGCTGATGATGTCACATATTACATCATTCATGACATGGTCAGTGACATCACTGATGACATCTCAAATTATATCAATGTTAACATCACTGATGACATCATCCACATGACAATCACATACACCTTTTCATACACTAGTAAAATCTTTCATCACTCTTTGTAAAATACAGAGTATCATATTTTAATCCATTGACACAGCAATACGAGTATTTAAAAACCCACTCATTGATTCCTAGATGTATACACACATCTAATCACTTACCTGTAGATTCACTCATACATGCTGTCAATGAAAAATAGAACACTATCAAAAATACTTATACACCTATATCGACATTACACACCAGCACACAACCTATTCACATATGAAGTTATCCTACTCACTTATGCAAACAATGGATCATACTTACATACTTAGTTAGCTACACACTTATAAAAACACCACTTCATCTATTCATTTAGATAGTAAGTCATATTTAGTATATTATAAAATCATTATTACAAGTATATAGTTATCCATTCAGTCACTCACACAATCATTGAGTCTTATGTATACTTATTTATATACAACAACTGACACATACACTGCTTTTTATTTTTCTAGTTTGTTGGACATGTACCATTGAGAAATATATTTGCTCATCACCACACCCATAAAGATATTCACTCACCCAAACAACTGTTAGAACATGTAGTTTTAACTTCATATATCTACTGAATCAACTATTCACACATCTTTGGGCAGTCACACACCCTCCATGAAACCACACACACATTCACTCTCCCATACAAATACTCAATTAACTAATCAATAACTAATATAGACTTTCACATAGCTTGTAACCAACTGGAGAACCAGTTTACAAAACAACTGACAAAGTGATACAGATATTCACACAGTTTAGTCACTATCCACTATATGTAGTGAGACACTATACATTGTTAAAGTCCTCCATCCAAATATTTATTTTTATATATCCTCTCATACTTCAATGCAAATTGCTATATCTATAATGCATATTTAAATAACGAAGCAAACCACATTCACTGGATGATTTCATCAGTGATGGCATCATTGATGTCATTTGAGATGTCATCAGTGATGTCACTGACCATGTCATCAATGATGTAATATGTGACATCATCAGCAGTGGATTGCGGGTGCGCGAAATATAGTTAGCACAACCAACTATATAGGAGCAATTTCAATGGTTTTGTATGAGTGAATTGTCCAGCTAACTATAACACCCCTAAAACGTATAGTTTTTTGAGTGAATTTCAAAGGTTTTTTAAAAGATAATTCCTAACTATATAAGGCCTGAAACCTATGGTTTTTTCAGTGAATATATATATATATATAACCTCCTGGCGGTCGCCAGTAGGTAGTTATAGTTCGAACCTAGTTTCCATAGGAAAAGCATTTTTTGATTTGGTAATAACTTTTGTGTCGTTTGATGAATCTACACGGAATTCTCCCCAAAAAAAGTCTATTCAGGTCAGCTCCTATCCTGAAAGTTTGGGGGTGATTTGTCGAGTGGAGGCTGAGACAAAATGGAGGGGAAAAAAGCGTTTTCCCCATGCTAATTTCCAGAGGAAATTTTGGAATGGGCTACAGCCCGAACTGCTGAACGGAATTTCCCCCAGTTTGGCAAAAAGGTAGAGCTTGGTTCGAAAAGCGACCTTTTTTTAAAAAAATGATGTAAATCTGTTCAGTATTTTGTTAGAAATTAAAAAAATAGGAGTAAAAAATATAATTTCCCATAGGAAACTTTGGGCAAGGCTACAGCCGAAACTGCTGAACGGTATTACCCCAAAAAATAAAAGTTTTGATATCTAGGGCAGCGGTTGAGTCATGACCCCTCCTGACCACAAGCTTCAATCTAATTGTCTGCCACGACCACAAGGTTCATTCTAATTGGCTGTCAACACTCCAAACCAGGAATTGTTGGCAGCCATCTTGTGACTTGGTAGAAGCGAGTCACCAGAAAACAGAGAAACAAAGATATAAAACAAGAGAAGAGGGCAGGGTAGAAATCCCCTGACCACGCTCGGCCTGCTCAGGGGGTCCCAGAAGGACCCCCAGGGCCCAAAAAAGCAATCGTGCTGGGGTCGCGAAATCCGCCGAAATTGTCAAAAAACAATGAAGTGGGGTTCCCACGTTTTATTTTAATGAGGCCCCCGGTTGGGCTAGGTCCGGGAGCATTTCTCCCAAAAAAATAGCATGGGCACGCGGGGCCCCAGAAGCCACCCCTCCCCGGGGCTTCACTCATGTTGGGAGGGGAGCAGCGCGGCCCCCCTCCTGGAGTCAGTGATGGCCCTGGGGACCGCCACCCCCCAGGGCTGGCTCCTGCAGTGTCCCGGGGTGCCCAACCCCCGGGACACTGCTGTTTGCCATGACAGGGCAGGAGCTGTGCGGCTTCCATCCTGTCATAGCAAACTTGCTTTGGATTTTGGAAGGGAGAGCAGGGAAACCAACATGGAAGGTACGGGGAATGACTGACCCTATATTCATCCATAGTTCCAAACATGAAAGATGGTCGACATGACACGTCTGTGTGGATATGAATGTTTATTGCAAATTCTGTGGAGTGTTGGAGCTGTAGCAATAGAGGGCCATGGAAAGTTCAGGTTTCAGTTTTTGGCACATGTAGGGCAGCCAATTAGAGCCAAGCTCGTGTTCGGGGTTAGTCTGCCCCAACATATGTACTTATCCAATCACTCTGCTAATCCCCAAGCACTAATAAATTCACTATACACTCACCTTGCAGTGCTCTATTGATCCAGTCTCTATGTACGCACTTGTACAATGAGCGAGAGAAAGTTACATAACCGAAGTTTTCCCACTGCCAGAGGTAACATGGTTGCATACGCTGTTCACAGCACAATATAATGTGGTAGGGCCAAGGGGCAGCATCTTGCATACATAATGAACACACGGACCCAGATAGATAGTGAAACTGGGTATGGGCAGGTGCTCTCGACTCCTTTTTATTACCAGGGTCACATGTCTAGTGATGTCTGTGCTGGATGCCTGTGGGGTGAGTGCAAGCCATCCCCCCGGGGAATGGTTGGTGCTGGTAACAAGTACAACCATAATTATTGGATCAGACACTGAGATTCAATCATAAAGGGTCAATGATTTGTGCTGCACTAAGGTAGAAGCAGCAGATGTGAAATAATACACAAAAGATTCTATTGTAAAGGGTCTATGACTTGTGGTACACTGAGGTAGGGGCAGCAGGGCAGCAGATGCTGTGGACTGTGTCATCTGAAACTGTGACTCGATCTGAATTGTGAGCCCTGCTTTCCGCAGTGTAGATCGAAGGCACCAGTCAGCACAGACATCGAGGAATGCTTTTTGTCACAACCTCTTAATAAAACAAGAGGACATAGAGCACAAATCTCTCCGCTATTAATAAAACAAGACTGAATCTGCAATCGTGACTCGATCTGAATTATGAGCCCTGCTGTCCGCAGTGTAGGCAGGAGGCAGCGGTCAACAAGGGTCCACAGCCTCGTGACATTGAGTTGATCTGCACAGTTAGTCGTGAAGAAATATAAACCTCCTATAGGGGTTCACTGATACACCTGGTTCTTTTTAACCACAAGAGATGAGAGTGGCACAGAAGCTGTAATTTAAAAAAAAAACACATTTATTAACCTCAGATTAGAGAGATTTAGTCAGAGGGTACCCTCAGGCCACTGTAGGAGGCATTCTAAGGAGTACAGAGAACAGGGGCCTTATATATGCATAGGTTACATAGTCAGCATAAAAGCAAGGGTTGGTGCTGGCACACACCAGCATGCAAAATTACTAATATGGGTACACAAAATATGCTTGCCCAACAAAGTGGGAGGAGAGACATTTCATGTTACATCAGCAAGAATAGCCTGACAGTTGTATACTAGGAGCAGGTGCATTCTAATAGCTAGGCCTTTCTGAGCATGTGCAAGGCTCTGGAAGAGGGAAAAAGCGCATGGCAAGTACATGGTTAACTAAGAATAGCCAAGTACAAAATGGCTTTCAGCTCATGCTAACAGACTCCTGCAATCTTTAACAGATAGTCCTTTTAGCATGAGCTAAAGACATTCCTATGATCTAGTAGAAACATAGAAAATATTTTGCACATTTATTCTCATAAATTTATCAATATCCTAATCCATTTCTAGGTGGCCATTTTTCATTCTAAACATTTCATTAAGGGGGTATATATAAGGTATAAGCAGGAGTACAAAGGGAACAAAGCATTCAGATAGCAGAAGAGAATAATGAGTATTATCACAAACAGAATGTATCAATTTCTCTAGCCCTAAGCAAAAAGCAAATCCTAGAACCATCTAGTCTAATTCAATGTAAAGAACATTTTTAGGGCTCCTATGCATTTCAGTGACCAACCATTTCAATTTCAGAATTGCCAAGAACACATATCTAATAAAAACATTTTCAATAGACTTTTCCAGTGTTCCTTTAAGAACGGCTAGAGTATCAATCTTTATATTTTTAGGAGGAGGGCAAAGTCACATTTGTTACCTGCTCAGAAGAATGTTTCTCTCTAAAAAAAACGTTATACCTCATACCAATATTAAAGCAATCAAACATATTATTACAAAAATAATCCTGGCTCCAAGGGACCAGGAGGACCACAACGGGTCATAGGAATTAGGACGAGGAGCCGCAGAGAGCTGCTCCTCCTCAAAAATGGGACATCCAAAGGGGTACATTACTAAAAAAAAAAAGAAGTCCTTGGGGAAATTGAAGCCGCTGTACTACCAGCCAGAGAGGAGTCTTCTCCCTGTGTCCGTTTGAGCCTCACAGGCAAGCTCTTGTTGTTCCCACGGTGGTGCTGCACAACTCGCAAATCAGGAATCACGGCCCAGTTCAAGAAGGGAAAGAAGTCTTTCTTGTAGGATTGGGCAATCACCCACCCAGGGCAAATGCCCTCAACTATCCTGTCCAGTGTCTCAGGCAGTGCACCAGTTTTCTTCACTTCAATCTAACAGGCACCAGAGACACAGCACCTGTACTCTAAACTCAAATCCTTCCCTAACTTCTGTATTGCTCTGTTGGCGCACTGCTCTCTTGTTGGGGCCCCAAATTATCCAGTTTGCCCAGGCACTCTTGATCAACAAACAAAGGTGCAAACTTGCATTCACTTTGGGACCAAGATTCAGGGGCCTGATGCTAGGATCTCTGAAGCAACCCTTGTTTCAAAGGGGGTCACCTCAAGAAAAAAAACCTTCTTGCCGTTCTGGTCATTCTGTGACTCTCATCTGGGCATCAAAAACTTGATCTACAATTTCTCCTTTCTGATTTTGTGACCCCGTCTTTCGCCCAAGACTGTTGCAGGGGTACACACTTCACATCCCAGTGCTTCTGCCTTCACTGAGGTCCTAGTTTCCAGCAACGCCTGTGTTGGTTACCTTCACCTTGGCTTCAAGCTTGACTGGTGCTGGCTCCCCAGGCTGGATCTGATGTCCGGGCCCCTCTGGCAATGGTTGTAAGGCAGCAAATATCTATTGGTGGACAGAACAAAAGGTCTTTAGACAAGGCATAGAAATATTCTATCTCAGAATACTTCCTAGACTTGTGATGCCCCATATATTAGCAAGGCACCCAAGAACCACTTCATCTATCTGAGAGTAAAAAAAAACCTAGACCTATTACTCTATTTGAAGCTGCTAAAGAAGTCTGTGTTCATTTACTAAATTCTGAGGAAAATAGAAAAATAATACAGACATACTCCAAATCCTTACATTGGTGTATTCCTATAATATTTATCTGAAGACCCCTCAAGAAAAAGGGAAATGTTCTGCACTTTTACTCATAGACTTTGTATTACTTGAACAGGACTGCAGACACTTCTAAAATAATAATAATAATAATAATAAGTCATTTATAAAGCGCCTGGCTACACAAAGAACTGTGTGTCCCCGCGCTAACTGCTGATAGAATGCCCAAGGGGCCAACGGTGCCGGGCCACAGGACTTACAGAGTAGGAAACAAGTGTGTTTTAAGTTTCTGCCGGAAGCTAATTTCAGATGGCTCCATCCTGAGATGCAATGGGAGAGCATTCCAGTGTTTGGAGGCCAGATGCCTAAATGAGCGTCCGCCCATTCTGGCCCTAAGGATGCGAGGGGTTTTAAACAACATCGCACCAGACGATCTGAGGTTTCGGGTTGGGCGATGAATAATAAGGAGGTCCTTAAGGTAGTTCGGGCCTTTGTTTTGTGCAATGCGATGCGCAAAGGTAAGGACCTTGAATTTTATTCGCTCCCTAATGGGGAGCTAATGGAGTTTCGCCAGGGCTGACTTCCCCGAGGCTCTACGCGGGAGCCCAAGTACTAGGCGGGCGGCGGCATTCTGCACGCACTGCAGTTGGTGAAGGGCTTTTTGATTAAGTCCTATCAGCATGGCATTTCCATAATCCAGGTGTGGAGTCACCATAGCATGGACAATAGTTTTTCTGGCTGCGGGGGGGAGAAGGTCTAAGACCTTACGAAGAACCTTCAGTAGGTCAAAGCACCTCCCTGTGACCTTGTTGACATGGGTCATATACGAGAGGCTGGAGTCCAGCGTTACACCAAGGTTTCTTACCGACTCCTTTGGAATAGGGGGACTACCTAATTCATCAGGCCACCAGAGTCGTGACCAAGCGGATGACATTTTCCCAACCACAAGCAGCTCAGTTTTGTCACCGTTAAGGCGCAGGCAGTTGTCATTCATCCAAACCGCTACTGCTGACATGCAGTTCGAGAATTTGCCTGCGTCTTCCCTTCGGTCGGGTGTGAGCTTGAACACCAGCTGTGTGTCGTCAGCGTAGCTAACAATATCCACCCCAAATGCTTCCACCACATGAGCCAGGGGTTCCATATAGATATTAAACAAAGTAGGGCTCAAACTAGAGCCCTGAGGAACCCCATGGCTTACCATGTGTAGGGAAGATCTGAAGGGTGGACAGTGAAGCTGAAAACCTCTATCGGCTGAAAAGGATTGTAGCCAGGCATACGCTGACCCTGTCACCCCCATCTGTGTCAGGCGGGACAGCAGCGTTGAGTGCAGCACGGTGTCAAAAGCTGCACTCAGATCTAGTAGAATCAGCGCTGCTGTCTCGCCTTCATCCACTATTTGCCTCATGCGCTCGGTGGAGTACAGAACAGCCGACTCAGTAGAGTAGCTCGCCCTGAATCCAGATTGAGATGAGTGGAAGAGGCCTTCCTTTTCTAGATGTTCCATAAGCTGCCTATTGGCAATCTTTTCTGCGATCTTGGCACAGTAGGGAAGAAGGGAGATGGGGCGAAGGTTTTGGAGTTGCGTTGTGGGAATGTTGGGTTTTTTCTTCAGGTGGATAACCTGAGCAGTTTTCCACGCATCAGGTAAGTAACATTCCTGGAATGATAAGGTAACCATATTGCTAATGTAATCGAGTAGCACTTTCTCCATAACTCCCTTACATCGCGCCGCAGGGCAAGCATCAGATGGAGATCCGGATAATATGCTATTGGCTATTTCTAATAGTTCATGTCTTTCAGGCATAGAAAAACATGTGAGCTGAACTTTTTGTGGGGACATAGCACGTATATCCTCAGGCATAGATAATGGGTTGTTGCCAGCAGTAAAGGTGGCATGAATATTCTCCAACTTATCCACAAAGTAGTCGGCTATACGATCACACAACTCAGCGGAATAGGTATCTCGAACCTCCAGCCTGGATGGAATCGTAAGTTCTCTATAGATACTAAAGAGTTCTTTAGTAGGGTTGCTTGCTGTTTCAATTTTGTTTTTAAAATAAATGCCCTTTTCTGATCTTACTAATTTCTGGTACTTTTTTATCTCCATTTTGTAGCAAACTTTGAGTTCGGGGGCGTAGTTCTGTCTCCATCTCCGCTCCACCGTTTTACATTTGGCTTTAGCCAGTCTGAATTTTTCGGAGAACCACGGTGAAGTTCTGGATTGCCTTACTGGTGGTTTACTCACCCAGGGTGCTACCTCGTCCAGGGCATTAGACATCCAGTTCTCATAGTTGCTCCATGCTTCCTGCAGAGTGTTACCTGGGGGCGGGGGGTTCTTTTGTAAAACACGTTCAAATGTTTCAGAGGAAAACTTTTTCCAGACCCAGCGTTTTTGTGGTAGGGGTTTTTTAAATTTAGTTGGTGGACGTTCATATATAATTTCGAACGGAATCAGGCTGTGGTCTGTCCAGATCAGCTGGATCGGGGATAGGACCCTGACACCTTCCCAATTTGAGAAAATTGGATCCAGGGTGTGGCCCATCTGGTGCGTGGGAGCTGTAGATAAAAGTCCTACCCCAACGGAGTTCAATGCTGAAATTACAGTTTGAGCCTCTCTGCACTTTCTGTCTTCAAAATGGAGATTTAAATCTCCCAAGACCAGAAACCTATTATATCTAATTGCAGGCTGGCTAACTAAGTCTAGGAGTTGGTTTCCAAAAACCGCCACACTCCGTGAGGGACGGTATATCAGTAATCCATTTATCATCTGTTTAGGGTCTACTTTTATGGTGAAGGTGCCGCATTCACTATTGGATAAGGTGTTTTTAGTGAGAGTACATTCTAATTCAGATTTAAAGATTATGGCTAGTCCCCCACCACGTTGTTTTAGTCTGTCTAATCTCAACAGACTGTAGCCAGGGGGACCTGCATCGAGAGTGTCAGGGGAAGATGTTTCTTCCAGCCAAGTTTCCGTAAGAAACAAGGCATCTGGTTTTCTGCTAAGCAGTAGCTCATGTAACTCCTCTTTGTGTTTCCTCATGGACCTACAGTTTAATAGTAGGAGTTTAAGCTTGATAACTCCCTTTTCCTCCCCTCCAGGCAGTGGCAAAGGTAGGTTACATGTCTTACAGTGGGGGGGTAGTGAGTCTGCCCGTAAAGTATGGTAGCATCTACTGTCCGAATGTTTCCTGAATGACAGTAGGTCTGTTTTAGAATAATACAGTCGATGGTAAGACATACCCTGCGGTGCAGCTGATCCAGAAAGACTGGAGGGCCCTGCCCCTTGCCCCGTTCGGTCGCGGACGGGCGCAGACGGGCAGGACTCTGGCTTGACTCCGGCGCGCGACCGGCGCGCCCGCTGAACGCGTCCACTGCGCGGAGCCATAGCCGTATGTTTTTATAGAGGCGCCCGAGTGCCAGGAGAGGAAAGCCCACTCCAAGATGTCCGCCACTGAGCTCTTAGCTCGGTCTCTCGGTAATGACGGCCCTAAGTCGGCCAGTGAGTGAGGGGGGGCAAGTAATCTGCCAGCCACCGAACAGAGTCAATAAAAAATTGTATTTAGAGGATAGGGAGTCCTACAGCCCAAGATCGGTGCGCAATTAAAATGCCGAAATGGAGAGCAGCGTGAAGCGCTGGTGCCGAAGGGGGAAGGACACAAGGGGAGGGGTGAATAAAAGTATGAAACAGTTTTTAAAAATAGCGACCGCCCGGCTCAAGCCTCAGGGGTCAAGTATCAACAATCTACCAGATTGCAGGGCCTCTTCTGTTTTTATGCAGGCGCCCGAGTGCCAGGAGAGGAAAGCCCACTCCAAGATGTCCGCCACTGAGCTCTTAGCTCGGTCCCTCGGTAACGACGGCCCTAAGTCGGCCAGTGAGTGAGGGGGGGCAAGTAATCTGCCAGCTACCGAACAGAGTCAATAAAAAATTGTATTTAGAGGACAGGGAGTCCTACAGCCCAAGATCGGTGAGCAATTAAAACGCCGAAATGGAGAGCAGCGTGAAGCGCTGGTGCCGAAGGGGAAGGACACAAGGGGAGGGGTGAATAAAAGTATGAAACAGTTTTTAAAAATAGCGACCGCCCGGCTCAAGCCTCAGGGGTCAAGTATCAACAATCTACCAGATTGCAGGGCCTCTTCTGTTTTTATGGAGGCGCCCGAGTGCCAGGAGAGGAAAGCCCACTCCAAGATGTCCGCCACTGAGCTCTTAGCTCGGTCCCTCGGTAATGACGGCCCTAAGTCGGCCAGTGAGTGAGGGGGGGCAAGTAATCTGCCAGCCACCGAACAGAGTCAATAAAAAATTGTATTTAGAGGACAGGGAGTCCTACAGCCCAAGATCGGTGCGCAATTAAAACGCCGAAATGGAGAGCAGCGTGAAGCGCTGGTGCCGAAGGGGGAAGGACACAAGGGGAGGGGTGAATAAAAGTATGAAACAGTTTTTAAAAATAGCGACCGCCCGGCTCAAGCCTCAGGGGTCAAGTATCAAAAAATGATTTTTCTTTCATAAAAACACCTACATTGTACGCTTAGGACCATGCTCTCATGATATAGGTGCAGCAGGAAAATCTAAAACTGCTAATTTAACAGGGATTCTTATTACATAAAGAACTAAAAACCTCAACATAGTGGGTACATACATTTCTCCATCAGAACATGTTGTGAAAAACAAACTCCTATAGAACAATATTTTCTTCAAAAATGTTTGCTAAGGATCACATGGGCGTCTTTCCTGCATTCTACTTTTCACGATTCAAACTATGCAACACCAGCTCTAATAAGGACTGTCAGTTTATTTACACAGACTAGCTAATAATAATGGTGTTATCACCTGAGAATTCTAGAACAAAACTACCCACATCTCGTTCCCCTTTAAGGTCAAATAAGGGAGCATAAATCTAGACTACTCATCCATTCATAATTTCATCAGACAGGATGGGCAGTAACATAGCATATTTATTTATTCACTTTATTAATGCTAACAATTTTTAAAACAGTATTACTGAATAGCCAATTAAATGTCTCATGGCTATTTCACAGACAGCTTAGACAGGCTCAAAAGAGATTGAGATAAAGAGAGAGAAAACATAAATGAGCCTACCCTTAATTTGTAAAGGAGCTAGCCTCCTTCCCCCATTTTGACAGTAGGAAAACCTGAAACAGGTTTCACTTCTGTCAACACCATCTACTTCTATTTGTGGCAGGTGGGCACAAATACACTTGTAGGCGGTAAATAGCACATTTAGCTAGCTAGAAAACATTAATAACCAACCACCAATTCCTTTAGCAAATATACTAGTTGTAACATGAGGGCAAATGAATTCAAACTAAATCCCATTGCCTCCTTATCTCAGCCCTTGCACAGTAATCTTCAAACTAAAAGCATTAGTGCTATATACATGGCAAAGCTATTCTCTTAATTAGAGCCCACATATACCATAATATTCCTTGCCTTTGCCAAAAATAGTAAGCAAAACTGCTCTTTCTCTCCCTGCGCTGCCATCTCGTCTTTCAAAAAGTTTCAGAGGTCGAAGTGTCAAAGCAAACCTTGCTCTGAGCCCTGCTAGGCTGCTAAATGCAGAACTCAACCTTTAACCCTTACCAGCTGTCCTATTTGTGTGTAAGGCTTTCCATGCGGTTTTCCAATTCAAAGCAACTATTAAGAATCACAGCTGAAAGGCAGTCCTGTTCATTCCTGTTTGCCAGTAATTTAGAGGTACGCTTAATAACTTCTGCTGGTTTTTTATATTCAGTTTCATTTGTGTGCAGTGTGCGGTGTGCTTTTCTAGCAGTATAGAGGTCAGCTGTTCATTCTATACTTACATGTGTGCATTTACTGAAGCCTAAGAGCAGTTTGAGAGTTGCTCTGAGTGGCAGAACTGCTTTTAAACAGTGAATTTTGCCCAATTTTGACTTTGGTGTTTAGGGCACTTAAAAATGAATAACCTACAATGTTTTGCCATATTAGTTATCCCCAGAATATCCACTACATATCCCATAGATGAGGGGTTAGAAATGTATAAGGTACACCCTTATAAAAATGAGTTTTGTACACCTGGGTAAAGTGATATATTCTGTTTTAGCTCCCCCAGTGCAGTAAAACGCTGCTTAAATTCAAATTTGATGCTAGGAGTTCACAGTATGATAATTAGGCAGTATAGAGATCAAAAAATGTTTTGATGCACTTATTTTTAATGAACATTTTTTCATACCGTCAAAATTCCCCTATTTTTTTCTAATAACACCAACCCTGTTGATGGTTGCACATATTAAAAACAAGCCTCATTCCTTCTTGCCTTCAAAATGTATTGATTTATAACCCTAAGCACAGAAGCCTTACTTGAAACATGAAAATTCTGCGCCACTTTTTAAGGGACAGTTATTATTTAACATCAACACCTCGGATGCGCTTATGTAAAAAGGCATTAAGAAAGGAAAATCCCTACTTTCAATTTTTTTCTCTGTTACTTTAAATAAAGAAACTGTTTTCTGTAATTTTTAAAAGTATGTAGGTTTACACTGACTTAAAATCTAGTTGACTCAGCAGTTTCCTTGTGGCTTATGGTCAGGAACAGCCATGTGCTATTTATGCAGCTGTTGCTCTGATCAGCAGGTGTCAACATTGAATATACAATGTTATCCCGCATACTTTCATCCCACATACCATTACTAACGCATTTTCACAATGAAAATGCAATTGCTTCACGATACCATTACCCCGCAAACATTCACTCCTCATATGACTTTACCACGCATGCCTTAACAGCGCAAATGCATGCGTGGTGAAGTCATAAACTGTGTAAAAGTGCTTTACCTTTTATTATATATATATATATATATTACCTACTGGCGACAGCCAGTAGGTATATATAGTTAGGATTTTTTTCCTATGGGATTTTTGAAAATTCTATGTCGAATAACTTTGGCGTTTGAGGACAGAATTGGCTGAAATTTTCAGGAAAATGGAACATTTTATTTCTGAGCAGTTCCTGAAAATTTGGGGGGGTTTCGTCAAGGGGGGGCCGAGAAAAAAGGGGGGTCCCAAAACTTGTTTTTCCCATGCAATTTTCCATAGGGCGGTTGGCCTCACTTTTAGCCTGAACGGCTGAATGGATTTACACCAAACTTGGCAAAATTGTAGGGACTGGTAGCCCGATGTGCCTTTGCTATGTCTCAAGATATAGGCTCCAGTGGTTTTTACGAAAATTAACTTTGAAAAATATATATTGGGCTACATTGGGCTATATATATGTTGGAGCCCAAATGTAGCCCAATGTAGCCCAGTGTAGCCCAATGTAGCCCAATGTAGCCCAAAGATGGCCACCAGAGACAAAAAAAACAAATGTAGCCCAAATATCAGCCAGATGTAGCCCAACTATAGCCCAATGACAGAATGTCCCAGAGTGTTCTAAAGAACAACTAGAGTGCTAACAGTCCTACTTATTACAAAGGTATGGCACACCTGAAGCCATCTTGATTGGAATAAAGTGGTAACTCTTAAAACATTTAATTTAAAAATGAACAAAATGAGGGGGTTCATTTTGCCATAGAAAGTATGATTAGCGAATATATGACGAAATCCCGCATACCATCAGTCCGCAAAAAAAATCCCGCACGTACTATTAGGCCGCAAATTAAAATAACGAAAACTTTTAGAACGAATATGCCTTTAGCATACACTAAACAACTAAACTACCCTAAACCCTAAAACACTACCCCCAGCATGACCCTACACTACACAAACAGTACAACACTACCCTAAACCCTAAAACACTACCCCCAGCATGACCCTACACTATGCAAACACTACAACACTACCCTAAACCCTAAAACACTACCCCCAGCATGACCCTACACTACGCAAACACTACAACACTACCCAAAACCCTAAAACACTACACCCCAGCATGACCCTACACTACGCAAACACTACAACACTACCCTAAACCCTAAAACACTACCCCCAGCATGACCCTACACTACACAAACACTACAACACAACCCTAAACCCTAAAACACTACCCCCAGCATGACCCTACACTATGCAAACACTACAACACAACCCTAAACCCGAAAACACTACCCCCAGCATGACCCTACACTACGCAAACACTACAACACTACCCTAAACCCTAAAACACTACCCCCAGCATGACCCTACACTACGCAAACACTACAACACTACCCAAAACCCTAAAACACTACACCCCAGCATGACCCTACACTACGCAAACACTACCACACTACCCTAAACCCTAAAACACTACCCCCAGCATGACCCTACACTACGCAAACACTCCAACACTACCCAAAACCCTAAAACACTACACCCCAGCATGACCCTACACTACGCAAACACTACAACACTACCCTAAACCCTAAAACACTACCCCCAGCATGACCCTACACTACGCAAACACTACAACACTACCCTAAACCCTAAAACACTACCCCCAGCATGACCCTACACTACGCAAACACTACAACACTACCCTAAACCCTAAAACACTACCCCCAGCATGACCCTACACTACGCAAACACTACAACACTACCCTAAACCCTAAAACACTACCCCCAGCATGACCCTACACTACGCAAACACTACAACACTACCCAAAACCCTAAAACACTACCCCCAGCATGACCCTACACTACGCAAACACTACAACACTACCCAAAACCCTAAAACACTACCCCCCAGCATGACCCTACACTACGCAAACACTACAACACTACCCAAAACCCTAAAACACTACCCCCAGCATGACCCTACACTACGCAAACACTACAACACTACCCAAAACCCTTAAACACTACCCCCAGCATGACCCTGCACTACGCAAACACTAAAACACTACCCAAAACCCTAAAACACTACACCCCAGCATGACCCTACACTACGCAAACACTACAAAACTACCCAAAACCCTAAAACACTACCCCCCAGCATGACCCTACACTACGCAAACACTACAACACTACCCAAAACCCTAAAACACTACCCCCCAGCATGACCCTACACTACGCAAACATTACAACACTATCCTAAACCCTAAAACACTACGCCCAGCATGACCCTACACTACGCAAACACTACAACACTACCCTAAACCCTAAAACACTAGCCCCAGCATGACCCTACACTACGCAAACACTACAACACAACCCTAAACCCTAAAACACTACCCCCAGCATGACCCTACACTACGCAAACACTACAACACTACCCTAAACCCTAAAACACTACCCCCAGCATGACCCTACACTACGCAAACACTACAACACAACCCTAAACCCTAAAACACTACCCCCAGCATGACCCTACACTAAACAACCACCACAACTCTACACTACACTAACACAACACTACACTACACAACACTACACTACACAATCACTAACCCACGAAAAAATTAACACAAACCCACTTACCTCTCTCGTCATCGTGGTTTTCACAACGCAAATGCATTTACCATACATGCCTTTAAAACGTAATTCTTTGTAAAGGCATGCGCGATAAATGCACATGCGTTTTGAAAAAATGCGGGATAATGGTATGCGAGGTCAATGACCTTGCGGGATAATGGTATGCGGACTGAAAGTCTGCGGGATAAAAAATGCGGGAAAATGGCTGCAAACCATGATTAGCAGCAGACTTCCCTGGTGAGCACTAGCTTTACTACAGTGATCTAATGAGCTACTAGAGTGCTAACATTCAGAATTTATGGCAAATGTGTGACACATCTGAATGCCTTCTTGATAGAACCAAAGTAAACAAGCATTGAAAATGCAATAGATCTCGCCCTCGTTTAAGTTAAAGCCATTCTGTTTGTAATGAGGTGGCTTTTTAGCTTTGCTTTTATTAGTGTTTTTATAACTTTCATGTAAATAACATGCATATGTATGCATATATGTATATGTATGCATGCATTTATATTTATATAGATATGCAGATTATATATGTTTATATATGTATATTACCTACTGGCGATAGCCAGTGGGTATATATAGTTAGGATTTTTTCTCTATGGGATTTCTGAAAATTCTATGTCTAATAACTTTGGCGTTTGTGGACAGAATGGGCTGAAATTTCCAGGAAAATGGCACATTGTGTTTCTGAGCAGCCCCTGAAAATTTGGGGGGGTTTCGTCAAGGGGGGGCCGAGAAAAAAGGGGGGTCCCAAAACGCGTTTTTCCCATTCATTTTTCCATAGGGCGGTTGGACTCACTTTTAGCTCGAACGGCTGAATAGATTTACATGAAACTTGGCAAAATTGTAGATATGGTTTGCCCGACGTGCCTTTGCTATGTCTCAATATATGTGCTCCAGTGGATTTTGAGAAATTAACGTTTAAAAAAATATATATACCTGTGACAGCGCTCCGGTTAGCGCCCCGGTTCGCGTACCTGACGCGTAACGGAACTTCGCAAAGCGAAGCTGATTGGCTCTCTGGTGTCTGTCAACATTCTAAACAGTCTGGAGCGGCCGCCATCTTGTCTCTCGGTACGATCGAGAGACAAGATGTGGTGAAAAACGAAGGGGGAAATGAAGGAAAGGGGGCAAGGTAGACCACTCCTGACCCCCTAGGATTGATGAGGGGGATATTAAAGTGCCCCGCGGGGCAAAAAAAAAAAGAGGCGCGTCCCGGTATGCGAACCGGGCAGCTCACCGGGCAGCTCACCGGGCAGCTAACCGGGCAGCTAACCGGCAGCGTAGCTGTCAACATTGTAAACAGTCCAGAGCGGCTGCCATCTTGTCTCTCGGTAGGTTCGAGAGACAAGATGTGGGAAAAAAAGAAGGGGGAAATGAAGGAAAGGGGGCAAGGTAAACCCCTCCTGACCCCCTAGGATTGATGAGGGGGATATTAAAGTCCCCCGCGATTTTTCGCGGTAGAGGCGCTTCCCGGTACGCGAACCGGGCAGCTAACCGGCAGCGTAACGGGAGTCCGCCATCTTGTGTTTTTGGAGCGTCCGGTTCGCGTACCGGGTAGCGTCCCGGTAAGCGTAACAAGGGGAAAACCAAGAGAAACAGTAAAAAAAAATTGAAGGGAATAGATTTCCAGCAAACTTGGCAAAATTGTAGGGACTGTTTGTTTGATGTGCCTTTGCAAGGCCTCAAGATATGTGCACGTGTGGATTTTGTCTAATTAAGGTTAAAAAAAATATATATATCTGTAAGCGTGCTCCGGCACGCTTACGTTACGGGTTTTGTTTGCGCTGCAGAGCCGATACGTTACGGTTATGCGACGCGTCATGAGGCGTCTCACGTGGCTACGTGATACGTCACGTAATAAAGAATATATTTTACAGCTATAGATATTAGCTTTTAAAAAACCAATGAAATTCACTGAAAAAACCATAGGTTATAGACCATATATAGTTAGGAATTTGCATTTACAAAACCTTGAAAATTCACTGAAAAAACCATAGGTTAGAGACCATATATAGTTAGCTGGACATTTTATTGACATAAAACCAATGAAATTCCATATATAGTTAGTTGCACTAACTATATATCGCGCACCCGCAATCCACTGCTGATGATGTCACATATTACATCATTCATGACATGGTCAGTGACATCACTGATGACATCACTGATGACATCTCAAATGACATCACTGATGACATCACTGATGACATCTCAAATGACATGGACTGACTGTATGAGTGAGTGATTAAATGTGTCTCACTGAGTGCATGGGTTAGTGACTAAACTGTCTTAATTTGTGCATCATTATGTCTGTTGTTCTGTAAACTGCTGCATGTGTTGATCAGTAGCTATATGAGTAACTATATGGGTTATTGATTGATTGCCCAAGTATTTGTATGGGAGACTGAGTGTGTGTGTGGCTGGCTGGGAGGTGTGTGACTCTGTGCAGATCAATGTGTACTTGTATCAATGATTGTATAAGAGAGTAAGTATGTGTTAGTATATGTTTCAAAATGTAAGGTGCTCTATGTTTAACTGTATAGATTAGAAAATGGAAGTGTGATTGATTCTTTACAGGACTGACTAGGTGTGTGAGTAACTCCATGCAAGAGTGACAGAGTGTGAGAGTCTGTATAGGTGTATGAGTGCATATGATAGTGTTGTAAAGATGAGTGATTGTATGTATGAATGATTGTATGGGTAAATGAGTGAATGTGTGTGTAAACATAGGAATCACTGAGTGCGTATGTAGTAACTAGTATTGGTGTGTCAATGGTTTCAAAAATTATATTCTGTATTTAACACTGGGTGTAACAGAGGTTATATTAAAGTGTGAGGAGCATTGTATTGTCACATGAATGATATCATCAGTGATGTGGTCATTGATGTCAAATGAGATGTCATCAGTGATGTCATTTGAGATGTCATCAGTGATGTCATTTGAGATGTTATCAGTGATGTCATTTGAGATGTCATCAGTGATGTCATCAGTGATGTCATTTGAGATGTCATCAGTGATGTCATTTGAGATGTCATCAGTGATGTCATCAGTGATGTCACTGACCATGTCATGAATGATGTAATATGTGACATCATCAGCAGTGGATTGCGGGTGCGCGATATATAGTTAGTGCAACTAACTATATATGGAATTTCATTGGTTTTATGTCAATAAAATGTCCAGCTAACTATATATGGTCTCTAACCTATGGTTTTTTCAGTGAATTTTCAAGGTTTTGTAAATGCAAATTCCTAACTATATATGGTCTATAACCTATGGTTTTTTCAGTGAATATATATATATATATTACCTACTGGCGGTCGCCAGTAGGTATATATAGTTAGGATTTTTTCTCTATGGGTTTTTTGAAAATTCTATGTCTAATAACTTTGGCGTTTGTGGACGGAATTGGCTGAAATGTTCAGGAAAATGGCACATTTTGTTTCTGAGCAGCCCCTGGAAATTTTGGGGGGGTTCGTCAAGGGGGGGCCGAGAAAAAAGGGGGGTCCCAAAACACGTTTTTCCCATGTTAATTTCCATAGGGCGGTTGGCCTCACTTTTAGCCCGAACGGCTGAATGGATTTGCACGAAACTTGGCAAAATTGTAGGGACTGGTAGCCCGATGTGCCTTTTGTAGGTCTCAATATATGTGCTGCAGTGGATTTTGAGAAATTAACGTTTAAAAAAAGATATATATCTGTAACAGCGGACTGGGCAGCGGCCCAGGACGCGGACTTTTCGCGCAACGGAGCTTTGTGAAGCGAAGCTGATTGGTTCTCCGGCGTCTGTCAACATTCCAAACAGTCCGTAGCGGCCGCCATCTTGTCTCTCGGTAGGATCGAGAGACAAGAGGAGGTCAAAACAAAGGGGGAAATAACTATAAGGGGGCATAGTAGATCCTCGCTGACCCCCTAGGTTTGATGTGGAGGTTTTAAAAGGGCCCCGCGGGGCAAAAAAAAATAATAATAATAATAATCGAATGGCTGAATGGATTTGCACGAAACTTGGCAAAATATTAGGGACTGGTAGCCCGATGTGCCTTTGCTAGGTCTCAATATATGTGCTCCAGTGGATTTTGAGAAATTAACGTTCAAAAAAAGATATATATCTGTAACAGCGCTCCGCTTCGCGTAACGGAGGTTTGCGAAGCTGATTGGTCATTCTGTCACTGGGCTATAGTTGGGCTACATCTGGCTGATATTTGGGCTACATTTGTTTTTTTGTGTGTCTGGCGGCCATCTTTGGGCTACATTGGGCTACATTGGGCTTCATTGGGCTACATTCGGCTAATTAGCAAATAGCTCATCGCAAACTAGGAATGGTAAAGAATCGCTATTTATTCCTTAAAGTTCGCTATTTAGGAAATGCAAAAAACTTTGATGATACATATGGCGGTTCATCTCTAACAAGATAAGAAGCATAGGGATACATTTATGATGACTGGCGCATCACCAGGGATGTGTTAGTCATTCTGTGCCGCTGTTCCGTCACCTATGGTGTGCTGCATTTACAATGCGGCGCATCATGGGGCAAAAACAGCACAGATGCGTGATGTATCTGTGCCGTAAAGGTGGCGCATTGCTGGAGTTGTATCGCAAGTGTGATGAAGCTCCAGCAAGGGTCGGGGGTGCCCCTGTCGCAGGGTTTCTGTTCTCACACAGAACTGTGGGCAGAGGATTGGAACCTCGGCGAATGCATTGCTGGAGTTGTATCGCAAGTGTGATGAAGCTCCAGCAAGGGTCGGGGGTGCCCCTGTCGCAGGGTTTCTGTTCTCACACAGAACTGTGGACAGAGGATTGGAACCTCGGCGAATTAGGGTGTCCCAAAACTCACGTTAGTAATCAAAAACTCCTTAGCAAGCTAGGTACAGTGTCACATTGGATATAACAAACTCTCAATGTTTAGACAATCCAGAATATGAACTTATAGTACCTCAGGATACGTGGAACTCATGAACAGTCGGTCGTTATAGATTTCTTAGAAACCAGAACATGGAGTTAAGAAGAACAGATGTGTATTTGAAATGTTTATTTACTAATGCCGTCTTCTCAGGCGTAGTACCTTAGATAATAAAAGTACACATATTATCAGTAGCAAAATTACCAGCATAGTTACTAGTACATAAAAAGCGAATGGTGACAGTATGTTAACATGCTGTAAATGAATAAGAGTTAGCAACACTTATAAGCAGCCGCGGGCCGTGGAGGGAGTTACGGTGGGGCAGGGAGGCGGGGAGGGGGAGGGGCAAGGTAGAGAGGGCTCCACCCTGCTTCTCCCCCTCCCCGCCTCCCTGCCCCATCGTAACTCCCTCCACGGCCCGCGGCTGCTTATATCTCACCCTCCCTAATACACATATTATATTATTTGCTAAGAAGGTCTCTTTGTGTTGGTTTAGGGCGTGCCCATACTTTAGTGTCTTAGATTTGAAGGAATCACATCAGCATACACCAGCTCTCTCTTCATGTGAACCGCATCAACTGTTGTGTATGTGTGTTCGGCAAAGCAATATAAAACCCGCCTCATGCCCAGAATTGGCAGAAGTTGCACTTATGTTATGAGTATGAAGTCGTGGAGATCAGACCTCATAACAATTCTGTATCGTGTTGTTCTTGAAACTTTAGCACTCGCTGTACAGATATAGTTTAACAAGTAAAGCAGATAGTAGACCAATAACATATTATTCTCATGTAAACCACGATGAACTACTAGGTGGAAAGCTAAAGCAACAACTAAGTGTCTTGTGCAGAAGTTGCAAAAAAGGAAAAATGGCGTTTAAACCGGTAATGAGCCCATGCTAACTTAACACGGTGTAAAGATATCCAGGACCTAGATGACACCTCCCCATGATCCGGAAACGAACTGAATAAGATAATAGAAGTGCCATCTCATGAGAGCAGATTGCAAGTTTATATGTGGACGGTCCGCAAGGTAAAGCATTAAAAACTAGGAAAATTTAATGCTAAAGAAAAATAAAACAGCCAAGTACTTTATCGAGTCTTAAGCCAATAGGCAAGGTAAATAATAAAAACTTGACAAATAAGTCAATGAATTGTCAATGAAATGCTAGTACTCAGCATATCAAACATGAAAAAGGTCTATGACATAACTGTGTATGCAAAATAAGCTGCAACAGCCTCCAATAGGAAGTCACCGTCTTCATCCGAAAACAGTTCAGCCATCCAATTTAAAAGCGGAAAAGAACATACGTGCTCTCCCAGCACCGGATCCTCTATCACCATCAGAGGACAGCTCGGTGGGTTTTCAAGAAAGCTCTGTTCCAAGAAAGACTGTGCTGCCGCCAGTAAATTCCAGGGACCAAGTAGTCCATGCATCAATGCCACAGCCATAATCCTTTCGCCAGGACAAACCAACTCGTGAGTAATGATAGGAGTCATCAGCTGATTAAAGTCGACGTCAGGAGAAACCGGTCCGCAGAGACACAAATCAATGGCCCAATCGAAATCACAGGTCAGGCAGTGAAATACAGGCTGGACACAGGTGAAGTAGGAGAATCGAAAAGATAATCCATATGCCGTGCTTAATATCGCCAACGGCATTGTGCCATAATATTCTAGCATGCGATTGCGGAACAGTGTCAGCAGCTGCAGGGTGTGAGGTTGCATAGGAGGGACATCCATATTTAAAAATGTAAAAAAGCACAAGAGCGTCCGCTGGTAATGCAAGTAAAAATGCCAATCCACGAACCAGAGTGGAGAAAATGGAATGAAAGGAAGCAGGGATGACTCCAAAGATTTTCTCAAATGAAGTCACGAGACCACTGGTAACAACTTTAAAAAAGTGCGCCAGGGACTTTGTGGAGGATGCGTTAAAGATAGTCGGAAACATGTTGCTGAAATTGAAAGGCAAATCTTAATTGAAAAGGGTGTGCACCTCTGTACGGGTGTTCGCTATGTGAAGTACGAAAGTTTCACGGGCCGAACTCAAGGCCACCTCTCTCTGAGACAAAAGAGCTCTTATTCTTGCCATGCCGTTGAAACGTGTCCCAAGGTTGGTATTTGTTTCTATTTTAGCGAGGTCAAAAAGAGATCCCATTAGTGGCCTACTGATTTTACTCGATTCCTTTTCTTTTTTTTTACACGATTTTTCGTTATCTGCAAAGACTAAACAGAGTATTGCGACTCTGTGTTTGTTTGTAAATAGAGAATGAACCAAAGAGAACTAATTCTAAAACAGTAAATACTTGGATAACAATCAATCAAATGGAGAGAGAAGCAGGCACGACGGATTACAACGGGGGCAAAGGCCTGCGTTAACTACCTTTCACTATCTGCAAAGAGAGAGTACTCGTAATAGAAATGAGGGGGGGGGCACCATTCAAAGCAGATCAGTGTGCATAAACACGAAAATGTTTTCACTTACCACGTACTTGACATTCGACAGCTTATGATATTTGCTATTAAAAAACCATTGAAATTCACTGAAAAAACCATAGGTTATAGACCATATATAGTTAGGAATTAGCATTTACAAAACCTTGAAAATTCACTGAAAAAACCATAGGTTATAGACCATATATAGTTAGGAATTAGCATTTAAAAAACCTTATTTTAATCACACAAAACCATTGAAATTCCATATATAGTTAGTTGCACTAACTATATATTGCGCACCCGCAATCCACTGCTGATGATGTCACATATTACATCATTCATGACATGGTCAGTGACATCACTGATGACATCACTGATGACATCTCAAATGACATCACTGATGACATCACTGATGACATCTCATTTGACATCAATGACCACATCACTGATGATATCATTCATGTGACAATACAATGCATCTCCTCACATTTTAATATAACCTCTGTTTCACCCAGTGTTAAAAACAGAGTATAATTTTTGAAACCATTGACACACCAATACTAGTTACTACATACGTACTCACTGATTCCTACGTCTACACACACATTCACTCATTCACCCATACAATCATTCATACATAGAATCACTCATGTTTAGAACACTATCATATGCACTCATACACCTATACAGACACTCACACTCTGCCACTCATCCATGGAGTTACTCACACACCTAGTCAGTCCTGTAAAGAATCAATCACACTTCCATTTTCTACTCTATACAGTTAAACATAGAGCACCTTACGTTTTCAACCATATACTAACACATACTTACTCTCTTATACAATCATTGATACAAGTACACATTGATCTGTACAGAGTCACACACCTCCCAGCCAGCCACACACACACTCAGTCTCCCATGCAAATACTTGGGCAATCAATCAATAACCCATATAGTTACTCATATAGCTACTGATCAACACATGCAGCAGTTTACAGAACAACAGACATAATGATGCACAAATTAAGACAGTTTAGTCACTAACCCATGCACTCAGTGAGACACATTTAATCACTCACTCATACATTCAGTCATGCACCTACTAAATCCTTCGTCCAGACACTTATACATCCACTCATTCTTCAATATGTAAGACATATTTTAACTTTACAGAAACATAGTCACTGGATGTTGTCATCAGTGATGTCATCAGTGATGTCATTTGAGATGTCATCAGTGATGTCATCAGTGATGTCACTGACCATGTCATGAATGATGTAATATGTGACATCATCAGCAGTGGATTGCGGGTGCGCAATATATAGTTAGTGCAACTAACTATATATGGAATTTCAATGGTTTTGTGTGAGTAAAATAAGGTTTTTTAAATGCTAATTCCTAACTATATATGGTCTATAACCTATGGTTTTTTCAGTGAATTTTCAAGGTTTTGTAAATGCTAATTCCTAACTATATATGGTCTATAACCTATGGTTTTTTCAGTGAATATATATATATATATATATATATATATATATATATATATATATATATATATATATATATATATATATATATTTTTTTTTTTTTAAATAAATTTAATTTATATATATATATATATATATATATAAAAAAACTAAACCCACCCTGAACCCCAAAAATACCACACCACCCCAAAACCCTAACGCACCCTTAACCCCAAAACCTTAACCGCACCCTGAACCCTAAAAATTCACCCTACACCTCTAAACCCTAAACCACCCTGACCCTAAAATTACACCTGCACCCCAAAATCTAAACACACCCTGAACCCCAAAAATACCCCTGCACCCCAAAACCATAAACGCACCCTGAACCCCTAAAAATATCCCCCAAACCTAAATGCACCGTGAACCCCAAAAATATCCCTGCACCCCAAAAACCCTAACCCACCTTGATCCCTAAAATTACCCCATCACCCCTAAAACTAAACGCACCTTGAACCCCAAAAATACCCCTGCACCCCAAAACCCTAAATGCACCCTGAACCCCCAAAATACCCCTGCACCCCAAAACCTTAAACACACCCTGAACCCTGAAAATACCCCCTACACCCCAGAACCCTAACCGACCCTGACCCCTAAAAATACTCCAGTACCCCAAAACCAAAACGCTCCCTGGGCCCTAAAATTACCCCCTACACCCTAAAACCCTAACCCATCCTGACCCCTAAAATTACCCCAGCACCCCAAAACCTAAACCCACCCTAAAAATACCTGAAACCCAAACAGACACATAACCCTAAAATTACCTCTGAACCCCCATAACATATACCCCTACACCCCAACCCCAAACCCTATACTTACCGTATACTTACATTTAAAAAACATATGCTTTTATCATTCATGCATTTACAACGAATTTCGTTGTAAAAGCATGCGTGGTAAAAGCATATAAAATGTAATGCCATGCGTTGTAATGGCATTGTGGAGTCATGGTATTTGCGTTGTCAAGGTATGCGGTGTGATGGTATGCGGGATAAAAGATTTGTGTTAATAGTTGTTTACCGTTAACATCTCACGCCTTTCTCAGGAGAAAAAAACATTTTTCTGTATTTGTAATGTCCTGACAGAGTGTAATCCCCATTTGTTGTGTCAAACAGCTTCTTCTCAGTGAGACAGCTAAAACACAGCTGTTAGGAAGCTTTTTCCTAGCGTTGAAATGTAAGCACGGTGACAGTCTATTTAAAAGTCAGGCATGTCAAGGCAGTCAAAATCTATCATTTTGATAATGGTGTGTTCAGCAACAACCAATTCACTCAGATGATGTGAATGCCTTTTAATATCTGATACAATGTATCTAAGGGAAATGCTGTAACATTTTGTATTTTAGTCATAATTATTACAAAGTACACAATTTCCTTTTTGAGGCCTATTTTATTTCTATTGAATGTGAATTCTAATGTTATCTGTAGCATTGTGGCAATTTGCACATATCTATAGTGTCTTACCGTGTCAATTTTAATGGTAGCGTGCAGCTATTTCGCATATGTTACATAATTAATTTCTGGATTTTTTATTTAATATTAACTACATGACATTTTGCATAACAGAATGATGACAAAAACAACAACACATTGAACTCATTCCAGATATTTTCAGAAGGGGGTCATACACTCAGAACACACAATACAACGCGCTTAAGGCTAGCCATTCTTACTAAAAAAGCGTAATCGCTACTTACTCACACAAGTACCACCAATATTAAATCACAAACCACATAGACATTTAAACACATAATTAACCCACAAATCAACACTTAGGACAGAACAAAGAGACAGCCCACGGACTGTACTTAAACCAAACCATTTGTAAATATTAGTTGTAAGTCATATTTACAAGAAATACTCTCACAAATAGCCCAAAAGACTGCACAAAAAAACAGCCCAAAGACTGTTCCATGTTCAAGAAGCCAACATACACCAAATTTGCTAGTTGTGACTGGCAGAACACCCCAAAAAAATGCTCTGCATATCACGACTAATAAAAGTGCGCAGATTAGGATAATTTTTATATACATATTTTAATTCCATGGGGTAAGTAGTCACCTAGGAAGAAATACGTTTTATATACCTAAACCTATTTAAGTTTCCCCTCTAGGGGAGCCGGCTGATTCCATTCTAGTTCCATAATGGTACCTCCAAGAAAGCAACACATTCTACGTGTTGCTTTCTTGCCAAAAATATTGCAGCATATACAATTTTACACGCACAGTAGCACTTATCTCAATGTGTGCCGTTCAAGTTTTATAAAAAGTAGAGAAAAGTCTCCTCAGTACCTGTCTATATAAATTGCAATTCATATATATCCAAATTCCAAATATTAGCCAATTTCCAAATTTCCATGCAATTCCAAAACCAAAAAGCGTCGCAACAAACGACCTTACCAAGCACAAATCTCCAACCTCTCACTGCCAAGTTCTGAGTCACCTAACGGTCATTTTAGAATACTCACGCCAAATAGGTTCTCAGTCAGGAGCGGTAAACATTTGGAGGATCAAATCAGGAAGACCAGAAATATACTGGGCTGCAGAGACAGAGAATCTCCGTGCAGGCTACCTCTTTAGTAGAGTCCTGTCCTGTCCTCCTAAGTAAATTCCTGTCTCCCATCAAGACCACTACCTTGGAAAGCCGCTTTTCTAGTGAGGTCCACATCGGGTGCCATTTGAAGAAATATAAACCTCCTATAGGGATTCACTGATACACATGGTTCTTTTTAACCAACAAAGAAGAGATACGCACAGAAGCTTTAATATAAAATTAACACATTTATTCACCTCGGATGAGGGAGATTGCGTCACACAGTACCCTCAGACCACTGTAGGAGGCATTCTAAGGAGTACAGAGAACAGGGGCTTCATATATGCATAGGTTACATAGTCAGCATAAAACCAAGCGGAGGTCCTGGCATATACCAGCATGCAAAATTACTAATATCGGTATACAAAATTCGCTTGCTCAAAAAAGTGGGAGGAGAGACATTTCTCCTTACATCAGCAAGACTAGCTTGACAGTTGTATACTAGGAGCAGGTGCATTCTAAGAGCTAGGCCTTTTTGAGCACGTGCAAGGCTCTGGAAGAGCGAAAAAGCACATGGCAAGCACATGGCTAAGATGTCTGCCAAGTACAAAATGGCTTTCAGCTCATGCTAACAGATTCCTGCAATCTTTAACAGTGGCACCAGAAGCAAATAGCATGTGCAGAGCCTGCGATGATGCGTGGTCTGGCTGGCCGCACTGGTAGCAATGTCTTTTGTCTACTGAATTCTGCCTTAATAAGGCTACGTGGTGATGAGTTGTGGTGCACTGAGTTAGTGGCACCTGAAGCACTCAGTGTGTGCGCAGCCAGCAATGATACGTGGTACGGGCACGCCGCACTGGTAGACATGTCTGTTGCCTACTGGACTGCGTCATCTGCAATTACGACTCAATCTGATTTATGAGCCCTGCTGTCCGCAGTGTAGGCTGGAGGCAGCAGTCTGCAATGGCCCACAGCCACATGGCATTGACTTGAGCTGCACAGATTGGGAACATTTGGTCTTCTTAACCGATTATAGTCTCTTTCACAATTTGCATCTGTAGTAATCTTGAATTGTGGGCCATGCTAATCCTAGTGTAGACCGGAGGCAGCGGTCAGGGCCGACCTGTGGAAATCAATAAATCTTAGGTATACATAGGCGGCGTTCATTTATGTTCGCCACAGCCACTGTTGAGAGCAAAGTGAAGATCGTGAAACATTGCCTGCACCATCTTGCGTAGCAAGGGCCTTTGCGTGCGCGTAAGCAGCAACCATTTTAGATATCGCTGCCATTTCATTCACTGCTATTCACCTATGATTCACCCTGACCTCGCAATCATCCCCAGCACCCTGACTAAGCATGACCAAACATACTGGGGTTGTAAAACCTTGTCCTCGTGACAAAGCCCCGGAGCCACTTCCCGCCCTAAACCCATTTGTCCTTTCATCCTCTGCACATGCGCAAGGCCTCCTGATAACCTCCCTGACCGCACCTGGCTGCTCAATCCGGTCCCAGGCACTAACCGACCCCTGCAGACATAGTTTATTGCCCCCAAGCAGCAGGGCTTGTTTCACCAACAAAGGGGCCTGACTTAATCAATAATCCAAAACCCTTAGATCTGACCGATCCCACGTGTTTTTAGATCCTGTCGGAATGTCCAGCTGCGAGATAGCAATCATCTGTTACATCTGGGTGGGGGACGATTGCTGCTGGCTCTGTGTGGGAACTAGCTTGAGGCGGGGATTCCAAGGATGTTTGACTATGAAGTAAACTGGTGCCAGGAATGTTTGACCATGTAACTGACGAAAAAAACATATAAAAGGCCAGCCACAGAGATGCAGTTAGAGCACCTCCTGACGATAGCCCCGGTGTCTGATGTGATGTGTTCTCCTCCTGGAGTAATAAACCTGTTCTTCGCCATCCAGTTCCCAGCGTCTGCCTCGTTATTTTGATATCTAATATTAAGGTGAATTAGAGGTGGTTTGCACGAAGTGGCATCGAAAGTCTTGGGAGTCACGCTGCTTTTCAGCAGGCCCACAGCCACGTGGCGTTGAGTTGAGCTGCACAGTTAGAGGCACCTGAAGCACTCAGCGTGTGCGCACCCTGCAATGATGTGTGGTCCTGGCAAGCCGCAGTGGTAGCAATGTCTTTTGCCTACTGATTTCTGCCTTAATAAGGCTACGTGGCGATGACTTGTGGTGCACTGAGTTAGTGGCAACTGAAGCACTCAGCGTGTGTGCACCCTGCGATGATGCTTGGTCCGGGTGGGCAGCACTTGGAACAATGTCTCTTGCCTACTGGACTGCGTCATCTTCAATAGCGGCTCGATCTGAATTGTAAGACCTGTTGTCCGCAGTGTATATCGAAGGCAGTAGTCTGTACAGAAATTACTCTACACTACTTTGCCGCTGGGTTCGCAGGGGGCCTGTGTCGAGGAGGCCGGCAGTCACGGCAGCGGCCTCGTGGCAGGGTGAGAGTTGCCACTCTGGCAGACATGTTGGCCTTACCACAAGTGAACCACACCCACATACCTGGCCTATTTATTCATACTCCTACAGCCCACTCCACTTCCATTTACAGGGAGGAACGACACAGCTACATGATCGAGATCTTCCCCATTGCCTGAGGTAACATGATTAAGTCCACTGTCCACAACACTACAAGCCCACATGGAGAGGTCTCTGCTGTGCATAGTGAGGTCTGTCAAGCACATCTCCGCTACACATGGCATTGTGTACATTGTTATTGATGGGTGACTTGCATTCTTCACACTTACTTGGATCCCACATCTCCCAACATTCAGCTATTGTGCGGCTGAGGGGCCATGTTGTTTTGAAGGTCTGTTGTCCTGTTCTGCGCTGCCTCAGTGGTAGTAGGGGGGTGAGGTCCAGGGGGAGGTCCTGAGGGTGGTGGCGGTGTGTGTTGTGGCATTCTTGGGTGTTGGAGTTGCATGATCAGTAACTCTATGACGTGTTGATCACAGATTTGGCTGGTCATTGAAAATATGGGGAAGAGGTGTTTTTGTGTTTTTTTACACGAGAACGCCTACTCTGCATATCATTAGCGTTAGTTGTTGCACTCATTTGTGGAGATATTTTTGGCGGAAGCTATTGATGAAAAATTGGCGAGATTGGCAGTTTTCACTAGGTTGAGAATGGGATGATAATTTAAAAACACAGAAAAAACACAGGTTTAATGAACATTATAATTAGAAATTAGCATTTTAAAAAAACCTTGGAAATTCACTGAAAAAAACATAGGTTTCAGGCACGTTATAGTTAGAAATTAGCATTTAAAAAGCCTTAGAAATTCACTGAAAAAACCATAGGTTTCAGGGACTTTATAGTTAGAAATTAGCATTTAAAAAACCTTGAGAATTCACTGAAAAAAACATAGGTTTCAGGGACGTTATAGTTAGAAATTAGCATTTAAAAAACCTTAGAAATTCACAGAAAAAAACATCGGTTTCAGGGACGTTATAGTTAGTTGGACATTTCACTCATACAAAACCAGTGAAAGTCCCCCGTTATAGTTAGTTCAGCTATCTACAACTCGCGTCCCCGCAATGCACTGCTGATGACGTCACATATTACATAATTCATGACATAGTCAGTGACATCAATGATGACATCATCCATGTGACAATCTAATGCACCTTCTCACACCCTAATTTAACCTTTGATACACCCACTCCATAAAACAATATACCATTTTTGAAACCATGGACACACCAATACCAGTTACTACATATCTAGTTACTGGTTCTTAGGTCTGTGTTAACACACAGACCACTCATTCACCCATAAAATCCCATAAAATCACTCATACATGCAGACACTCATCAATACAACACTATCATATGCACTCACACACCTACAGAGACACTCACCAACCAGCACTCATCCAGAGCCACTCACACACATAGTCAGTCTTCCATTTACTGACCTATACAGTTATACACACAACACATCACTTAATAAAAGAGAAATAAATGTATAATTACTCTCTAATGCAACACTCATCCATACTGACACTCTCACAATCACTGAGTCTCTTGGTATAGTCATTTATATACTCCAACTCTCACATATACTGCCTTTTACATATGTAGTTACTTGGACATACACCACTGAGACATCCATTCACTCATAAACACAGCCATACACACACTCATCCACCCATACAGCTGTTTCCACATGAACTCTTGAACCAATACACCCAGTGAATTGACCACTCAAACATGTATGCACAGAGTCACACAACTCCCACGCCCCCAAACCCACACTTACACTCAGGCATCCATACAAATACACTGGCAACCAATAAATAGCCCATATAGACATTCATGTAGCTACTGACAAACCCATGCAGCAGCTTATACAACAGTAGACTGACTGATACAGACATCACACAGCTAAGTCAGTAACTCATGCATTCAGTAAGACACATGTAATAACTCACTTAAACAGTCAGTCACACACCTACTACATCTCCATCCAGACACTTATACACCCACTCATTCTTCAATACACATTGGTATAATACATATTTAAACTTTAAAGAAAAACATAGTCACTGGATGATGTCATCAGTGATGTCATCAGTGATGTCATTTGAGATATCATCAGTGATGTCACTGACCATGTCATGAATGATGTAATATGTGTCATCATCAGCAGTGCATTGTGGGGGCGCGAGTTATAGTTAGCTGAACTAACTATAACGGGGGAATTTCACTGGTTTCGTACGAGTGAAATATCCAACTAACTATAATGTCCCTGAAACCTTTGTTTTTTTCAGTGAATATATATATATATATTGGCGTGTGAACCACTGCTAGCGGATCCCAGCAACCAAAGAGGATGTGGGCTATCCAAGTCCAAGGTTACCTACCATATGAGGGACACCTACGGGATACCGTGAAGATGAACTAAGCAGCAGGCGAGGGAAACCGGCGCAGCGAGCGAATGAGAGTGACGACAGAGGCGGCACAATATTGAGAAAAAGGAAATGGCCATGAATTTAACCCACCAATGTGGTACATGTTTGAACAATAATAGTGCATTTAGGGACATCGATGCCTTTCCAGGTTGCTATGGACATCTTTCCACATGTGGGATTGCCGCTCTATGATTGGTCTAAACTCCACCAATAATTGTACTTTTATTTCACATATTTATTTTTAAGTTAATTGAATATTTAACTCAAAATTGAGTTGATAGTTCGGTTGGGTGGAATGGTCAGAGTTTCACTCTACGGAAATCCATTACAATTCGAAGAAATTCAGCGGAGTTTCACGAGGGCGCCAGAGTGGGCGCCGCAATGTACAGTGCATACCCCTCAGTGTATCTTGTCATGTTGTTGCCACCAGTCAGTAGGAACTGTTCGTTTTTGGACGACATAAACCTGGGATGATGCCAGACTGATTCCATGCACCCTCGTAGGATATGTTGTCTTTGGACCCCTAAACCTAAACAGGGAGCAAACAATTCTGGCAACCATTGAACATGACAACTCTGTTCCCTCAGCAACCATCGTGACAGACTTCAAACTTTTGCACAATCACACATGCTTTTTTTGCTCAGAGAAATATACACAGAATACACAGAGGGGCATTTTAAATACTTATTGAACCAGGGTGTTTCTTGTATAAAATGTATGGGCAGCGATGATTAAAAGAAAGAAGCAGATAAAAGTTATAATGAGTATCAACACAGAGAATAAAAGAAAGAGTTCCACCATCTTGTTGAGGCAGGTTATATATGCACACATATAAAAGAATATAGCAATTGAGCGAACTCCTACTGCTAATCCTAACATATATGTCTAGAGTATGAATGTTTGGTCTTCCAAGAACCCCCCTTTATGGATATTATAACTCCTTTACCTGGTGGGTAAGAGCGTATGACCCCATCTTAATCAAGAATTGGTCATCCCTCATGGAGATATCAGTCAGCTGCTAGGCAAAAGCTTCAGCATGCGGGGACACCTCGAAATCAGCAGAATTGTCTCCCCTGTACACCAGTGAAATATGTAAAGGGACTTGGGGATATGCACTGCAGTGCAGTGCATTGTAACCCTGGGCGTAGTTTGCGTAGTAGAGCTATGCTTAGCTACCCGAAGTGCACTTCGCACTATTCGAGCTACGCGCAGCTACGCGAGCTATGTGTAGCTACGCGAACTGCGTAGTGTACTGTGCAAAATGCTGTTCGCACTGATTGGACAGTACCGGATACTACTACTAAACCGCATCTTGCACAGTGCAAGCGGTCATTTTCTGCCGCTCGAGTAGATTTCAACTTGAGCGGCTGCTTTCTCAATGCGACTGGTAGTTATTCATGGTGAGTGGTCGTGAGCATTCGCGACCACTCGCAATAAGAAACCTGACCTCCCCGTGTTGAGAACCTCGCCGGGTGGTTTATTTTCCATGCTCGCGATCGGCAACTTGATGTTGCTGATCGCGAATGAGGAAAAAGTCTCACCGGGATGTCATTTTGCTCACTATCGGTCGCCAACTTGACGTTGAGGACCGCGAGCAAGCAAAAAAATTACTGCTACGCTACGCATGTTTGCACTGTGCTACGTGCAATTCGCGTAGTGTCAAGTCGCTCAAACTTCGCAAACTACGCGAGCTTCGCTTAGTTCTTCCCCCAGAGTTAGTGCAGTGCAGTACTTACCCCTCGGTGCCCCTACATAAGTTTGTGAGAGGACTGAGGGGTATGCAGTGTACTGCAGTGCAGTGCTTAACCCTCAGTGCCCTTGCATAGTTATGGGGCAGGTGGCTTAAAGATCTTGGACCCGCTCCCATGCCCAACGCAAAAGCAAGAAACCTTGGAATCGTTCTAGGCAATGAACTGGACACGTCCACTCAAGTCACCTCAATTTTGTTTTGTTTTCACACCATGAAGATGATGATGAATCTCAATCCGGGTTCAGGCCCAACCACAGCACTGAATCGGCCCTCCTATCTGTGACTGATAAGATCAAAATGTCACAGGACAGAGGAGGGTCTATGATACTAGTGCTGTTGGACCTGTCTGCGGCCTTTGATACCGTGTCTCGCAACATCCTTCTCAGCCGCTTGCAGGGAGTGGGCATTGGAGGCTTAGCTCTATCTTGGCTGGAGAGTTTTCTCTCAGGGAGATCACAATCTGTCAGCCTGGGCCCCTATCGTTCCACCTCGAAGGCGCTCACGAAGGGGGTGCCACAAGGCTCATGCCTTAGCCCTACATTATTTAATGTATATGTGGCCCCCCTTGCTGAGATTGTGCGGAAGTATGGGTTCATACCAGTCTCCTACGCTGATGATACCCAGCTCCTCTACCCTTTCAGCTCCCTTGGCCCTACAGTCAAGGAAAATTTTGCTGAGGGTATGAGGGCAGTGTCACATTGGATGGCCGCCAACTGCCTCCAATGTAACGTTGCAAAAACCGAGGTTATGCTCTTTGGCAGGGCGAGTCTTCTATGGTCTCCTGAATGGTGGCCGCTGGACCTAGGCCCAGTTCCCATTTTAAAACCCCATGTAAAAAATCTAGGGGTCAAGATTGACCAAAAGCTGACCCTCAAGGAGCATGTCAATCATACTGCAGGACTGTGCTTCTTTACCATTGGTCTTCTACGGCGAGTGTTTCCGTATCTTCCTGACACCTATAGGAAGACACTCGTGCAGACTTTGGTTACTAGCCGCCTAGACTACTGCAACGGCCTGCTGACGCTAGCAAACGCTGATGCAGTAGGTCGTCTGCAGGTGGTCCAGAATACGGCGGCTAGATTGGTCATGGGTGTGCAGGCCAGGACCCCCTCTAAGCCTTTGTTGATGGAGTTACACTGGCTCCCGATACGACAGCGCATCAGCTTTAAAATATGCTGCACGGTTCACAAATGTTTATATGGGAACAGCCCCAAATATCTATCCCAATCTGTTGAACTGTACCAACCAAGCCGCTCGCTTCGATCAAGCAACCAAGCTCTTCTGAAACCTCCTGCAACAAAAAGAGCTAGGCAGGGAGACCGAGCTTTTTCATCAGTTGGTCCTGCCATGTGGAATAAACTCCCCACCGAACTGAGGATGAACATCAATTATCTGGCCTTCAGAAAGGCGTTGAAAACACTCCTCTTTCAGGAAGCATTTCAGTCCCTTTAAAGCATCTCAGTCCCCCTAACACATGTTGGCAGACAAAGCGCGGAGATACCCCACGGGATTGATTCCAGCGCGATATAAGAAATTAAATAAATAAAATTAAATAAATAAAATGAAGATCTTTAAGTGGGTCCTGAACAACACCATAAAAACGGTCACACAATCCCTCCTGACCAGCAGACTGGACAACAAGAACATCCTATATGCAGAAATAACCAACCAACTCACAAAAAGACACCAGATCATACAAAACACAATAGACAGACTAGTCCTTAATCTCTCACACTAGCCCACTTCACTCGTCTTCTGAAGGCAACTCCACAGGTTCCTGATACCCAAGGGCACAGACTTCAAGTTCCTCACCCACATGTACAAAGTGCTTCACAACACAGGCCCTGCCTATTTGAATAGCTGTGTACAATTTAACCATCCCTCCAGGCATCTTTGCATTCCCAAACTCTTAGTAGCAAACACCCCACCCATACACAAAAGCAGATCAGGAGGTCTTGCTTCTCATACATTGCTACTGCAGCCGGTAACAATCTCCCACAACACATTAGAGTCTCCTCCCTTCAAAAATTCCTTATGAAGCTGAAGATCGGGCTTTTTTTTAAGCCCTCCCAAGGCAAGCCTCACACACCTACTACAACTCCATGATACCCTCATGGGTCATAGTGCACTATAAAATACAGGTAATATAAAATAACATAAAGAAATAACAGAAACTTTAACCAACTTTGAGAGGGTGCCTGTACTAGTTGTAGGGTTAATAATAATTATATTACGATTGGTAAGTTTCCTTTTTGAAATTATGTCATGATTGTCCAATGCAGCGACTCAGACTTCTTGATTGGATCTGTTGTCCTCAGGAGACTAGCATAACTATTGACTGTAAGCATCTCATTTATTGGCCAAACACAAAAATACCCATTGACAATAGAATTTAGAAACTTTTAGAAGAGCAATTCCCTAAGTGTAAAGTAATTCAATTCAAATGGAACCAGATATTTTTGAGTTTCATATCATCATATTTTTACATGAATGTGATAAAGTGACAACTGAGATGCAGGGGTATTGTCTGAGATTTAAATAGTAAAAATGAATAAGGAGTGGCAGGTTCTTCATAACGTCTTCTGTACCAGGCTGTTCTCTCCATGACAGCTGTTATACAAGGTTCTTAAAAGTCACAGCCTTTCTATTATTGCTGATAACCACTGAGCAAATTAAACTAATGCCATGTTAAAGCCCCCTTCAATACTGTAAAACAAGATGTCACTTCCAGCTGCGATCCTTTGCTATCTTTTTTATTCAAATTTGCCTAAGAGAAGTCTAGCTTCTCCTACAAAAGACAAAGAAACGCTCTACAACACATACCACATTACTCTTCCTTGTCAATTGCACAAAGTTTCAGTTTTCTAATGATGGAGCTTTTACACACAGAGACTAAATGCCACATAAGTTGAGTGGGTGGACTACCTGTCTATCTCTGTCGTGGAGGTTGTAATATCTGTGCCTGGTGGAGGATCTCCCATCCAATAGAGAGTTCTCACTTAGATTGGTAGGGATTGATTTGACAAATATTCTTCTGAGGACAGAATAACTTTCCTCAAAACTGCAATGCTAGTTGGCCATCATGTTATGGCATCCTCTCTGATTTTTTTTGCATTTCAGATGCAAACCCAATTCCAACTCCATGGGGGAGTTACTTCTGGAAACCAAAAAAATCAATGGACCCTGGTTTCTCTTTGAGTGAGAGGGACCTTTATCATTTATCATTCTCCCTGCATTGGTCTGCAATGCATTGGAAGACTAGATCTAAATACAGCATGACTTTCTGAAACATTAACCCGGAGGCCCTATGGCAACAAAGGTTCGAAAACAGCACAAGCAACCTGGGCTCTCTTATCAAAAATTTAGCAGTCCCACCATTTCTAACAAAAATGTTTTTAACTTATGTTGGACCTGGCCCTTTTTGGCAGGTTCACCCCGAAACTTTTTTTTTCCTAGCCTATTTCTGTAACCTGGTGTTGGTGATTTTAGGCCTCTGCGCACTTTTTCACTGTGGTCCAGTGTAAAGTGTGTGAGCTCTCTGTGTATGTGTGCTGAGAGTGACCTGCCCTCCCATAGGAACGCATGGGGAATATGTGTGACCATGGTAGTTCCTGATGTGTGGACTGTGCAGGGTCGAGTTTGGTATGTGTGAACTCGTGAGATTGAATGCTGCGCGATGATGTGTGCAGCTTTATTGTATCTAGTGTGAAAATGCCACTTCTAGAAGTTGGTGTGTCTGTGCAGTGAGTGTGCTGGCTTGTGATTGGCTGGAGCTGGCTGGTGAGCCTGGCTCCAGGAGTCAGGATGGGTCTGCCCCGGTGGTGAATGGGAGCTATGCATGTTGATGGCTGGGGAGGAGTGCACCTGGGACCTGAATAGGGCTGGGCTTTCCCTCCACAATGCTGGCTCCGCCCCCTGTGGTGCGACTGATGACCCTAGCCTGGCCAGTGAATAGTGAGAGGGGCTGAGCATAGCAGAGTGCTCCAAAACTAGCTGCGTCTGGTTTTTCTCCCACCCTGCACCCTAGAGACAAAGGGATTTTTGTGTATAAAATGAGGCTGTGACCTCATGTTCAATATTCTTGTTTCCTGACTTGAATCTACCAGGGGCGTGCTGCTGCTGGGGCCCAGGAGAAGGCTTGCCTCCCTGGGCCCTGCCCAACCCCTGGATTACTGGAGGACTTCTTCCTGTGGACCCTTTTGCCTGACCTGAGAATGGTTGGGATATTCTTCCTTACACCAGGAGCTTTGTCCTGTGTTACTGGGATCCTTCTTGTTGTATGGGTCATCTCTGGGGCCTTTCTTTGTGATGATTGTGCCCCCAGCTCCTTGGGAGCGCTTTATTCTGCTTTTCTGGGCAGAGCACTGTCGTTTTCTCACCGAGGGAACCGCTCCTGCACTTCGTATGTCCCAGACTGACAGGTGCCCACCCTGCGTCTTTTGTTGTGATTTAAAATTCCCTACGGGTGCCACCCCGTTTATGGCGCCCTTAGCGGGTGCCCACCCCGCTTGCTGGATTTATTTTTATTCTCGTGGGAGCCTACCCCTCTCACTGCCATCGGAGGAAATCACCGTCGCAGCCGGTCCGAGAACGAGAAGTCAGGCAGGCCCGGCCGGGACGTGTGCGGGGCCTACCCTCATGCCGGAAGAGGCCGGCGCGAGCTTTCGCGGGCTCCCCTGGTAAAGCGGTAATGGCAGCAAGCCCCGGGTCCCAGGAGGGGGCCCGGGTGAACCCACATGGCGGCGAGGCCGCCGACGGCAGCGCGGGGCTCCCAGGAGCCCTGGGGAGCCCCGCAGGAGAAGCGCTGCCGTATCTCCAGAAAGAGGACGTTCCCCGCACGGAGGAACCGGTGAGTACAGCTGTCTGGGGGGAGCAAAGTAAAGGCACCACGCCGGTACCTCCCTCAGAGCAGCCCCGCTTGGCAGAGGGCTGCTTCAACGATGGGGGCATTAATTATCTTTAGAGCCCGTACGTGGCTCCAGAAAGGGGCACATTGTTGTTCAGGGGGCTAGAGGGGCCCGTGAGCCATCCCAGTGCCCCGATATGGTTATTTCCAGAGTCTGAATGGCTCCAACGCTGGCCCTAGATACTTTAGAAGCGCCGGTGCGCTCCACACGATATCGGGGCATGTTTATTGGTTCTGAGCCCCGTGGCTCCAACGTTGGGGGCCGTATTTGGTTATTTAAGGAGCCAGTGTGCTCTTGTGGCACAGTTTTTCTAGAGCCTAGATGGCTCCAAGGTGCACAGTGGATTTCAGGGCTACTTGGCTCAGTTTTGTGCAGTTTTTGCGCCTAAGGGCCAGGGAGAGCCCATGTCGCAGTTCTGATTTCCAGCTGCCCAGCAAGTAGTGGGCAGCTGCACCGTTTAGGCTTTTATTTCTTTTACGGGGACCTGTTCTATGTGAATCCAGGAGTGAGACGCACTCCCTTCGCCCCTACCTTGGCCTTTCACAGCTGTGCAGCACTTAGTGCCAGCTGCAGCGTTTAGGCTCTGGTGATTGCTCCTAGCTGCCCAGCAAGTAGTGGGCAGCTGCAAAGTTTAGGTTTGCGCCGGTGCACCCCTGACTGGCGCTGCGATGGCAGCGCGCCCTGACATTCTGGACACAGGGCATTTGAGCCCCTCCTTGAGATGGCCAGTTGGCCAGGGGGGCTGTGGAAAAGTAAATTTTGCCATGTTCTGTGTCCCTACGCTTCATCCATCATATGTTATGTATGCATGACCAATATGCATATGTTATTCCCCATGCCTGATTAATGACGCAATTCCAGTTGTGTCCACCTCTAGTATGCTATTTTCCAGTCCTCGTGAATACTACGAATATCAGGCCTATGTAAAGTAATGTTGCCACGTTTCTTAGTGTGCACGTTATTCCATTATAGAAATCCCCGTTTCTA
The DNA here is from genome assembly GCF_964261635.1 of Lissotriton helveticus. NCBI lineage: Eukaryota > Metazoa > Chordata > Amphibia > Caudata > Salamandridae > Lissotriton > Lissotriton helveticus. The sequence goes on along the minus strand of NC_136071.1, from coordinate 1,088,980,749 downwards.
GGCCTCAAAAGGGCCCAGACCACAGATTCAGCTCCTGTCTCCTGAAAACCTCGCTAAGGAGCGATACAGCCCCCACCTGTATCCTCGACCCTTCACTTACTTCCTGCCTCGCAGTGCCCGGTGCAGCTTGGCTCTGCCTCTGAGTCTGCCAAAAGTATGTTATAGTTCCAGTTATCAGTTCAGTCCTCCTCCTCTGCATTCCTAAGCTACTGAACTGCATCAATAGTTTCCGTCATTGTCTAGCCTTCTCGTCTCCATGTTAGAGAAATACTGTATTTAATGGTCATTTAATATTCTTCATCACGCACTACATGTAGAATAATGCATGGTCCAGTCTTAGAATCAAGTTAGCTTTTCCCCTCATGACTTCTAGTTTATATCAACATGTTCCCTAAACATCAGATACCAGATAGGGTTTAGGTACATGTCGCTCCGACCCTTCAGACTCTAGTCTCTGCTCCTAGCACAGAGTTCATAGCCCCCAGCTTCTCCTAGTAACACGTCATTGCCAGTTTTCGCGCACCATTAGGTTAGAGGTCCCGGCTCCTTAGGTAGCCCCCTCCAAAGTTTCCGCCCATTCATGACATATTCTGTTACGTTTGCACCACATGTCTATGTATACGCCCAGTTACACCTACTTTTACTGTTATCTCTCGCGACTGCTACGCGTCACGCCTTCTGCTCCACCCACTGCTACGCCTACTGCAATGTAATGCTATGTGTTTGCGCTATGTATATAAGTCAATGTTTTGTTATTGAATGTTAGCGCGCTCATCCCAGACCCAGCCCCGGCAGCTGCCGGGCCTTATTGTCCTATTCCCATGCAGGTTGTCCTGATCCTGTCCTTATGCTGTAATAAACCTGCAGAAACTCCTACTACCTCGAATCTTGACTCTTATTTTATTGAGCTATCTGTTATGCTATAAGTCTAGTCAAAAATAGGGTATTATTTATTTATTTACCACATAATGGCGCCCGAATAGGGACTTGCCCTTTCCCCACGCGTCGGTGAAGCCACGCCGACCCCCTGACCCTCTGCAGTCGTGACGGAACCATACCGTGCACTGGCAGATATTTCTGCTCCAAGTATCCCTCAGGCCCACGGAGGAGACGGAGGAGGCGGTCCAGCATCCAAACGAGACGGTGGAGGAACGCGGCGAGTCCCGACCAGAGCCCAAGCCGAGAGTCCAAGGTCCGAGGTATCCGGAGGCCCACCCGTAACTGAAGTCCGAAGTCCGAAGTCCGTCGTAGTCCAGTCCCGTTCGAGGCTTTCCGTTCCGTGCTGCCCGGTGAGTACCATTGCTGGGGTAGTATCTAGACAGGACCAATCTAAATTGACTCCTGGTCCGTGGGTTGGTGGTACCCAAGCCCACAAACGAAGTGTTCACCTAGGTGGATACGGGTCTTGATGCGTTCCTTTATGGGACCGGTATGTTCCGTACTGTTACAGCAGTGCATCCAGTAACTCTAGTCTGTTCCGTTCTCGAGAATTCTGTTCTGTTTCTGTTTTCAGTATTTTCAGGTAGTATTCTGTTCGAACTGTTATGTTATGATATTGTTTAATGTATTTCCAATGTCGTGGTATGCCTGAATTGTTTTCCCAATTGTTATTGTTTTTCGTGTATTGTATTGTGTTCCAATTCAAGTTTAGAATGCCGCTCTTTTCCAAGTTACGTCAGTTAAAAACTAGAAAGGGTCTGTTAGAGGAAGCAGTTCCTGTCCCGCCTAGGGACAGTCCAGGTCATTTTATGTATCAGAAACATGGCATAAGCGCCATAATGTATCTAGATTTATGGGTAGAGTATACCAAACAGTTAGAAGAAAAGTATAGATGGCCCGTATCGGGTACATGGGATGCCGAATGTATCATGCGAGTAGAAGAAGCATTATGGAAAAAGAAAGCCAGACAGTCACAGAAAGATGCCATCGAGTTATGGCGCAAGGAAGCTCATAAAAGAACGGAAAAGGAAGTCAGAAAGTCAGAGTTAAGTAGAGAATCCCAAGAACGAGCCCAAGAAAGAGAATTAATCGAGATAGGTGAACAAGTCAAAACCGAACAGTCAGACAGACAGAGGCATGCCCTTATTAAGGGTATGTATCCTCTTCTTGCCGAGGGCCTGCCAAAAGCGACCCCAGAGGCATCCAGTAATTTCCCGCCGCCATTAATTCCGACCAAGCTACGTCACAAACCGACCGCAGCTGATATTTTTATTTCGTCCTATCTGGACGACACAGTCCCCGAATATGCAAATCCTGTTCGTGCTCCGCCAGTCCCTGTAAATCAGGCACTTCCCGCTTCTCCAGACACCGGAGTACCTGTTACGGTACCCCCGGTCCAGCCTACAGTTCCATTTCCCACTCTGCCAGGACGTAGAGCCTCAGTAGACGACTCCAGTCTAGGGGCCGCAGGAGGAGCTACTCCTCAAACCCCGCCGCCACACAAGCGTTTATCGGCACTCGAATTGCATGCTCAAGCATCACAGCGTACTCCTAAAAGTAATAAGTCTGTCACAGAAATCAGGCAAGCCCTTAACGAATGTGTCTATGATCCAGTTCCAGGCGAATATACTATGGTTTTATATTCCTTACGTATAAGGAGGGTGACCGAGTATCTAGTCACCTTACCGAATATGAAAGAAGATCTAGACAGAATATATCGTTTCATCCGTACAGGGGATGATCCAGAAAGTATTGGCGAAATTATGTCTCAAAGGAAAGCCGAGATTCAGCTCATGATATTAAAGTTCCTGATCAATTGTTTAATAAGAGAACAAGATTACCCGTCTAAAGATCCCGTCGAAATGAGAATCCTGACAAGGTGGAGTGATAATATAGCCGAGGGTAAGCACAAGACCGTCAGTGCCATGGAGAGTATGTACAAGAAAATTCGTAAAGAAATAATAAGGTTACACGACCAGCGTAAAGCAGCACAAGTAAGTGAGAAAGAAAGTATCTCTGATCCTGAAGAGGAAGAGAACGAGAATCCCGCCAGAATAGCGTATGTAGGAAAATCCAGATTTCCAGATCGCCATTTACGTCTAGAACCCAAGTCTATTTTTCAACATCTAGCACCAGAACAAGGTTCCCTAGAACAAGTATTTCAAGCTACCGATCACATTCTGAAATCACGAGTCGGTTACAGTGAACTAAGTACTATGCATGAACAAGAACTAGCCCGATCAGCAGTCCGATGGATTACTGATTCTACCACTTTTCCAGACGAAATAGTGGCACAAATGTTTCTGAAATTGCCCCCAGCCGAGCAACGACTGGTGGGTATGTATATGATCCAGCACCTCATTACTCTGTATGAGGGTCAACATTCTGATCCAGGTCCGTTACATGATATCCTGAACGAGTTACTCCAGTATAGATGGAGAGGTCTAGGTACCGATTTAATTAGTGTCATTCTAGAACAGCGTCACAAGTATAGAACGTTCCTGAACCCGCATTTTGTTCATGTCTCACCCCCAGAAAGTAAATCATTCTACATAGACAGACAGAATCCGTTACGAGAAGTCCACCCAGTCCAAGGGGCGGGTGGCGTAATGCAACGAGTGTTTGTATACACTCCAATATCAAAGATGGAACTTCTTGAAATGAAGAAATTAATTCCCTGTCATGACAAAGATCCAGCAGGGTTCCATAGAGAATTAAAAGACATGCTCCGTATGGGAGAATACACGTACCCAGATATCATTAAAATGTTAAAGGTCCTGTTACCCGCAGGGGTGTATGAAAAGTTAAAGGAAAAAGAATGGGAGGTGGGAGAGAAAAAGATCGATTGGGCAGCTCTAGAAGCTGAAGACAAGGCACGAGTACCAGGTACCGGTCTTGGAGATAAATGTAAAGAATTACCAGAATTATTGATTCAAGTTTTACCCAGATTATTGACAACAAGGAAAGAAGACTGGGATGCAATCTCAGCCTGTAAACAGAAGCAAGATGAGGATATTAGTGATTTTTATTCTAGATTTGAGAAATGTTTCAGTATCAACAGTGGTCTCAAGACAAGTAGTGAGTCATACCCTCATCTTTTCGTCACCAAATTAGTCGAGAATTCAAGTCCACAAATTAAAAACCGAGTTTTGAAAGTCGAAAGCACCTGGCAAGCTAATACTCCGTCCCAGATGCTCCAGATGCTCCAGTATCACCAGAATAGAATCAGGGAAGAGCAAGAACACGAGAGAAAACGTATGAAAGACACGAAAATGAAAGTGCTAATTGCACAAACTATTCCTCAAGACAGTCAGAAGAGGGGTCCGAATCAAGCCAGTCATCCTGCAGCTCCCGTTAAAGGGAACTGCAATTATTGTAAACAGCCAGGTCATTTTATAAACGAGTGTGCAGTTCTGAAACATAACATAGCTACTGGTAAGACTAAAGAAAGACCACGTCCGCCTAGACAAGAACAAGTTTCACAGATTCCTCAACTACAGAATGCACAACAGACCGTTACAGTACCGCAGCCCATTGCTGCAACACAGCACGTTACATCACAGATGTACCAGTATGCACAGTCCGAGTATCCAGAGTACCAGTCATATTCATGAAACAGCCTAGAGAGGGAGGTAGGCTTGCCTCTCATCGAGATACCTGTAGATCAAGAAGGTCCCTATGTTCACAGTCAAGTATTAGGGAAAGACAGAAAGTTTTTGATCGATACAGGGGCAAGTAGGACCACAATTAGTCATGCCGAAGTTCCAGGGGCTCCGCTCTCAGGCTCAAGAAATGTTTCCCTTGGATTTTCAGGAAAACCAATAGTTAATGAAATATCTAAGCCAGTTACTCTAGAAGTAGGTCCATTGTCCCGCACTACTGACCTGTTACTTACTAAGTCATGTCCAGAAAATCTATTAGGTATTAAGACACTGAAAGAGTTAGGTGCAGTTATTTGCTGTTCCCCAGAGGGAATACGTCTGTTCCTACGTGACTTTAAGGGTCACTATGTATTACGAGATTTTGATTCAAGATTGTCTAATGTTCCACAGCATTTATGGGCGCAAGGTCCAACTGATGTAGGTTACATGCAAATCACACCCCATCGTGTGACTCTCAAACCAGGTGTAGTGTTACCCCGAATCAGACAGTACAGATTGCCACCTGAGGCTGTAGCAGCCTTATCCAAAATTATTGACGAGCTCATGGCTCAAGGAGTAGTTGTAGAAACTGACTCCAATGTATGCAATTCTCCGATCATTCCAGTCATGAAACGTACTGATCCGAATGCACCCCCAGTATATCGATTAGTGATTGATTTACGAGAGCTTAATAAATGTATTATTCCTCAGTACCCAGTTGTTCCAGACATTTCTTCCCTGTTAACAGCCATTGATTCCGAAGCCATGTTTTTCACTGTCATAGACCTCAAGAATGCATTTTTTAGTGTTCCAATTCATCCAGACAGCCAGTTTCTTTTTGGATTTTGTTTAAATGGAAGGAGCTATATGTTCACACGCGCTCCTCAAGGTTTCACAGAAAGCCCTAGTATTTACAGTCAAGCACTCAAGAGACAACTAGACAACATTCACATGCCAACTGACACTGCCCTGCTCCAGTATGTCGATGATCTACTGATCACAGCCCGTTCTGAACGTGCTTGCGAGCGAGCATCACTTACAGTTCTGTATTTTCTAGCCGAAATGGGGCACAAGGTGTCACCTTCGAAGCTTCAATTCTGTGTCCAGCAAGTGGTATACTTAGGACACTTGCTGTCCAAGAGGGGTAGGCAGTTGACACCCGACCGTATCCAGTTAATAGCGAGTCTTCCCCAGCCCAGAACCCAGAAGGAGGTACGTGCCTTTATCGGCCTTACTTCTTATTGTAGACAATGGATTCCCCAGTATGCATTTCTAGCCAAGCCACTGATACAGTTAACGACACAGGAGGCAGCCGTATCGACTGTCCTCCCTTGGACATCTGACCATACACTTAGTTTTAACGAGTTAAAGAAAGCCCTATGTCAAGCTCCAGTTCTAGCTACACCGAACTACAGTAAGCCTTTTACACTTTTCGTTACTGAACGGGAAGGTACAGCATTATCTGTTCTCACACAAGATCAAGCAGGTCAATACAAGCCCTGTGCTTATTTTTCGAGCACATTAGATCCAGTCGCCCAGGCGTTGCCTGCGTGCCTCAAGTCAGTTGCAGCCACAGCACTAGCTATCAGACAAAGTGATTCCATAGTTTTAGGACATTCCTTGACAGTACAAGTCCCACATTCAGTAGAAGTTCTTTTAAACCGAACACAAACTCAGCACTTGACAATTGCACGTTTAACAGGTTATGAATTGACACTGTTCCAGCCACACATAGAAATTAGACGCTGCAACGTTCTGAATCCTGCTACACTGTTACCATCAGTTAGTTCAAATCCAGACCCACATGACTGTGTGGAAGTAGTTAACATTACGACAAAGCCAAGACAAGACCTGACAGACATTCCGTTACCAGATCCTGACCTGACACTTTATGTGGATGGTTCATGTATGAGAACTAGTACAGGAGAACTAGTCGCCGCGTATGCAGTGACTACCGACACTGAAGTTATTGAAACACACCGTATTGATACCCTGTCCGCTCAAGCAGCAGAGCTAGTCGCTCTGACACAAGCCTGTATACATGCCAAGAACCTGAAAGTTAATGTTTACACAGATTCACGTTACGCATTCGGAGTTGTACACGACTTCGGAGTGCTCTGGCAGGAGAGAGGTTTCATGACTTCTCATGGAACCAAGATTCAGCATGGTCTCCTTATTCAAGCCCTGTTAGATGCCATACATTTACCGACATCTATTGCTATTATGAAATGCAAAGCACATACGAAAGTCACTGACATTATTTCCCAAGGTAATGATCTAGCAGACCGCACAGCCAAGCTTACAGCACAGACTCCAGACATTCCAGTTAATATGACACATACTCCAGATCCGATTACATGCATGACAGTTAAGGACCCTACACAAGATGTCATAGATATACAGTTACATGCTACTCCCGATGAAATCAAGAAATGGTCCGAACAAGGAGGGGTCCAGACAGATCAAGGATGGTTAACGAAGGGTAGAGCCACATGGTTTCTCCCCGATTCTATGGTTCAAGTCATTATCAATACCGCACATAGTCCAGCACATTTAGGAGAAAAAGCTATGTTAGACAGTATCCAGAACATTTGGTTCAACAAGCATTTACGAGCTGCAGCCAAGCAGAAAGTCCGTACCTGTATGATATGTTGTCAGTTTAATCCAGGTAAAAGTGTCCCGGTGGAACAAGGTGGTTTCCAGCCCCCTGACCACCCTTTTGAGGTCCTCCAGATGGATTATATTCAGATGGAGCGATGTCGAGGTTTCAAGTATGTCCTTGTAGTTGTATGCGCTTTGTCCAGGTGGACAGAAGCATATCCAGTCCCAGATTACACAGCCGCGACCACTGCCAAGCAGTTGGTTCGTGAATTTTTCCCTAGATACGGACTCCCTAGAGTCGTATATTCTGATAACGGCCAGCCATTCTCATCTGAACTCATGAAACACGTTTCCCTGTTGTTAGGGTACCAGTGGAAGTTTCATTGTGTACGCCATCCTGAAGCAGCTGGACTAGTCGAAAGGCATAATCAGACTCTGAAAATCCGCATTGCAAAAGTCTGTAAAGATAAAGGTGTAGACTGGTTAATAGCTCTGCCAGTCGCTTTATTTTATATGCGTATGGTCGCACATTCCAGATCAGGTCTGTCCCCGTATGAGGTCGTATTCGGCCGCCCCCCTAACATGTGGGGTACTCCTAGACCCCGAAGTATTACCGATGTTTCATGTAATATGCTGACAGATTACCTAGCTTCCTTGATGTCTGCCCTCAACTCATGTCGTTCACAGGTTGCCGCCGCATTTCCAGACAATACCGAGGTGGCACCGCACGAGATCGTTCCAGGCTCCCTTGTGATGATCAGAAATTTTGACAGATCAAGTCCGCTGGAACCACGTTGGAAGGAGCCACGTCAGGTCCTCTTGACCACCCGAACTGCCGTCAAGTTGGAAGGCAGGAAGGGGTGGGTCCACCTTTCTCATGTAAAACTTTTCAAAGGATTGAAATCAGTCTCCAAAGACATTTCCGAGGATTTCCAGGATTCGAAGGACTGCCAAAATATTGCTCTTAAGGACTGTCCCGCACAAGACATTATTACAACCCCTCCCTTGTTAGAGAAAACTCCGCAGCAGGAGTATAAGTTGAAGCTCAGGTCTAGTAAAATAAGTCAGTCAGTTTGATTGTATAAGTCCTCCCCTAGGTGAAACGGTTAAATTGTTTCTGACATGTATAAAATAGACCCCCATAGTGAGAGAGTCAGTCAAAGTTCAATCAAATGTATCGTTTTTCTGAGTTTCATATTATTTCTCAGCATAATGATTTCCTGCACTAGTTACGCACTTTTCCTGTGTTTTCCAGTTCCTCATGTAAATATGTCTGCTAATGCTACAGTAGAGCACACGTTTAGTGATCTGCCTCCTCACGAATATTCTTACCGCCTCGCTATGCGCAACAACACATTTATCCGTATGTTACATTATTCACACCAGACCAGCAATGCCACTAATTGTTGGGTGTGTGGTCGACTTCCCCCTTTTCAGACACCGAAGGGAGTTCTGCCACTTTTTCCTTATCCATTCTCACACAATGGTTCGTGTGGAGCATGGTCCACGTTAACGTCATCCTCAACAGATATGTCTTTTCTTAACAGTACATGTTTTCCAGACAAGCAAGGTCTCCCCCACAGAACAGGTTTAGATCTAGAAAATGAAGTATATAATTTAGGTAATTATTCGTCGAATTTCATGGTCCTGAATGTTCAGTCTGATACTACTCCAGACTTACCTGCTATTTCAGTACTACCTGTCAAAGGCGAATTATGTGTCCGTAGTTATGGTTCTGTACATATAGGTCATAGTGTATGTACTACTGTTATCAAGTATAGTGACAGTGGGAAATCTGTTTTCAAAGCTTCACGTCACTCTTATTTTATTTGTGGTCAAACTGCATATGTCCGTCTGCCCCTCGATTGGGAGGGAACCTGTTACATTGCTTTCCTACTGCCACCTGTTTTCCTAGCCCCATCTGATTATCACAGAAACACACATCTAGTACACATTAGACATAGAAGGGAGTCCCCAATTGTCGATTATACTGAAACTACTCTAGAACAGTATACAGATTTCAATAAAGGTTTCTTCTTCTTTATAGGACCTGTCCAGAATAGTAAACTGATCCGTAGGTTAACAAGAACCCTTGAAGCTGTAGTTAATGAGACTGCCTCTGCTCTAGGTAACCTAACCGAAGAACAATCTGCTATGAGATTTGTCGTTTTGCAAAATCGTCTCGTCCTTGACGTCATACTGGCCGATAGGGGCGGGGCCTGTAGAGTCATCGGATCTAGTTGCTGCATTTTCATTCCAAATAACGCGCCGTCTGTTTATTCAGCTATAACCAGACTCCATAAAATTGCCCATCTGTTACACCAAGATCCAGGCACCTGGACATGGTCCGGTTGGTTCTGGAATATAATTTCCACATGGGGATGGAAAGTCCTGTCCTTTTTAGGTATTGCAGTAGCGATTATATTTAGCTGCTGCCTCTGTATACAATGTGGCCCTGCGATTTGCAGCATGTGTGCTACCTCTTGTATTCCTAGTCCCAAGCCCCGTTCTAAATCCCGTTCCAAGACAATTCGAGACGAGCAAATGGTACTGTATGAAATGATAGATGGTATCATGAAAATTGATGTTTCCTGATGGAAACGTAGTGACAAGGAGGGAATGTGGAAAAGTAAATTTTGCCATGTTCTGTGTCCCTACGCTTCATCCATCATATGTTATGTATGCATGACCAATATGCATATGTTATTCCCCATGCCTGATTAATGACGCAATTCCAGTTGTGTCCACCTCTAGTATGCTATTTTCCAGTCCTCGTGAATACTACGAATATCAGGCCTATGTAAAGTAATGTTGCCACGTTTCTTAGTGTGCACGTTATTCCATTATAGAAATCCCCGTTTCCAGGCCTCAAAAGGGCCCAGACCACAGATTCAGCTCCTGTCTCCTGAAAACCTCGCTAAGGAGCGATACAGCCCCCACCTGTATCCTCGACCCTTCACTTACTTCCTGCCTCGCAGTGCCCGGTGCAGCTTGGCTCTGCCTCTGAGTCTGCCAAAAGTATGTTATAGTTCCAGTTATCAGTTCAGTCCTCCTCCTCTGCATTCCTAAGCTACTGAACTGCATCAATAGTTTCCGTCATTGTCTAGCCTTCTCGTCTCCATGTTAGAGAAATACTGTATTTAATGGTCATTTAATATTCTTCATCACGCACTACATGTAGAATAATGCATGGTCCAGTCTTAGAATCAAGTTAGCTTTTCCCCTCATGACTTCTAGTTTATATCAACATGTTCCCTAAACATCAGATACCAGATAGGGTTTAGGTACATGTCGCTCCGACCCTTCAGACTCTAGTCTCTGCTCCTAGCACAGAGTTCATAGCCCCCAGCTTCTCCTAGTAACACGTCATTGCCAGTTTTCGCGCACCATTAGGTTAGAGGTCCCGGCTCCTTAGGTAGCCCCCTCCAAAGTTTCCGCCCATTCATGACATATTCTGTTACGTTTGCACCACATGTCTATGTATACGCCCAGTTACACCTACTTTTACTGTTATCTCTCGCGACTGCTACGCGTCACGCCTTCTGCTCCACCCACTGCTACGCCTACTGCAATGTAATGCTATGTGTTTGCGCTATGTATATAAGTCAATGTTTTGTTATTGAATGTTAGCGCGCTCATCCCAGACCCAGCCCCGGCAGCTGCCGGGCCTTATTGTCCTATTCCCATGCAGGTTGTCCTGATCCTGTCCTTATGCTGTAATAAACCTGCAGAAACTCCTACTACCTCGAATCTTGACTCTTATTTTATTGAGCTATCTGTTATGCTATAAGTCTAGTCAAAAATAGGGTATTATTTATTTATTTACCACAGGGCTGGTGCCCTAATGTGATTTTTGCGCAATGTGATTACTTACTAGGTTTGTGATGATAATTGCCTAATGTGATTCATGTGCTTTAAATGTGGTGCTAGGAAATGTAATGCATCTAGTATGTTTTACGCACCCTGTGATGATACCTCTAGAGATGGTTTTACCTATGGAGGTTGGTGTTAGTGAGATTTTACTTCGCTGTGATTTACGCCCCTGAATGTGAGTTATGCCTAGGGGGTAGGGTCTAATGTGTTTAGACTAGTGCAGAGATTGCCTACTGTATTTATACTGTTTAGGCCTAAATGTGATTTCTGCGTAATGTGCTTTGCCTTTATGTTTGTGTTAAACTTCTAAAGGTGCTCATGCTTAGAAGTTTGCTTTGCCTAGTATGTTATACTAGTGAGTTTGGGTCCCTGTGTGATCTAGGCCTATGGTTATTAGTATTGCGTAGTGTGTACCTACCTTTACCAGTGGTTACTGGTGGTGTTCTACAATTGTCAGTTTGTGCTACAACTGTTTTAAGTACTAGTTCTAACAAGTGCTTGTTCCTGACAGTGGCCCACGTGGCACTGTCCTGTGTAAATAATCCCTTGTGAATATTGCCCGTGCCAGTTGGCACAATGTATATGGTGTGATTACTATCTGATGTGTTTTTGATAATACAAAAGTTATTTTTATATAACCTTGTGTGGAGTTCCTTTTGTAGTGTGCCTGGGATGTTGTTGCTGTGAGTGTGCGCAAATGCTTTACACATTGCCTCCGGGATAAGCCTGTCTGCTCGTGCCAAGCTACCAAGGGGGTGAGCAGGGGTTATCTTGGCATGTGACTCCCTTGCCCTGACTAGAATAGTTGTTTCTGCCTGGCTTTGGCGCAAGCCTTAGCCAACCAGAAATCCCAGTTCTAACAACTTACATCATGTCTCCCACGTGTTCCTAAGTGTTGTAGCCTCCTTTTTAAAAAAAAAATGAGTTCTGTGGGGAAAATGAAAGTTTCTCCAACCTCTTGCACCCTTTGCTTTAGATTTCCTCTGACACAAGACAGTAAGCCATCAGAGTCTCTGGTGAGTTTGGTTGTTAATTAGTCAGTGAAGTGTGGGAGTGTAAATAGTCTTTTAACCATACTATTGTTAAGTTTCAGGCAGAATCACCGTCTATAATACATGGATTATTAGCATATGTAAATAGAATCAAGTTTCTTTTGTCATACTAACTAATCGTTCCTCTGCACACCTACATTTTGAAATACTTTGCTAACAGTAGTTTAGAACAAGAGTTTTCTTTATCCATACGATGCCTGTACAGTCTGTGGTAAAAAAGAATTGTAAGCACTGTCTGCCTGATTTACCATTTGGAGCATCAAGTAATGCTTGTTAGGGCAACAGAATGAATTACTCAGTCACCCTAATGGATATCACTTACCCCAGATTTAGTGATACTCACTTGCTGAGCAGACATCTCTTAGAACTGTCAGGACCAGTCATCAGTGTGGTTCCTGTCAATATTGCAAATGTTTAATGGATGGCTAATTCAGGCATGATGGTTGACTGTCAATCTTTTAGACAATGCTACTTTTTTTCAAAAACAAGCTCCCGAAGTCAGAATTTGTTATTGAAGGAAGTAAAACTATTGACTCCCACACCATGCTAGTTTTCTCCCATGGCGTGGTGTAAGTATTTTTTTCTATTTGTAATGTCTCTCACTGCCAGTGGAATAACAAAAAGAATTTGCAATGCAATAGGCCTCGCATTTAGGCATGTTTGAGCTATTGACATTGCAAATAACAATGCCTTTTATTTTTGTTTTCGTTTTTAAAACATAAATAATAGGCATTGTCATTTACAATACCAATAGCTTAAACTCGCACACATTGGAGACCTATTGCATTGCAAATGCTTGTTACACTTCTACTTCCTTCTTGCTTCCCATTGGCTGCCATCTGTCACTGGTGATACTGCAGTGGTAGATTATGCAAGTTGTGGTCATAGAACAGGGACGATTTTAGCCTCATTCAGGAAGGAGAGGAGTTAAGGAAAAGAAAGAAAGAAAAGCAGTGTGGAAACAATGTTCAGGGTTTATTCTGATGTGTGAGTTAGCAACATGTTTTTCTCCAGGAGTTGGTTACCTGCAGAAAAGGTGATGAGCGGAATACTTGGAAATAGTCGAAACCACTGCCAATCGCTCTGGGTAGCTTTCCAACCCTACTGAAGAGCCCCATATAGGCCAAAAAAGGTATAGGGTGGTTTGTGCTGTTCAGGGGTTACCTACACTGGCAGTATGGGCTGCACTGTTTCTTTTGGATCAGTAACAATGTTGATTGGTGTACGGTCTGTGTGAGGTGGCATGCTGGGCAAAAACTGATGGATCAGAAGTGGCCTGAGTAATTACAAAGTGGCTGGGATTAAGTCAAGCATTCAACTTAATAATTGTTTTGTTTTCTTCAAAATAACTCACCAGATTCACTGAAGCACACACCAGCAGGCAGTATTGTGTACAGCTTCACTTGCTTACTTTCCGGTGCTGCAAAAGGCCATAGGACACCCCTATAACACCAAACCACCACTAAAGCCAAAAGTAAAAAAACAAAGGTTTGAATGTGCTGACCTTCAGCATTATGGCATCAAGTTCATATAGTCAATCCATCATTCAGGGGTTGCTCCCCCTCCCCCCCAGTGCCTTGGACCCTCACGGGTGAGTAGTGCGCTCCACCATCCCCCGATTGATTGATTGATTTATTGATTGACCATGTTCTGTAATGACTCACTTTCGCTACATAAGATTCAGTGAAGAGTCCATACATAACACTGTGCAGATTACGAAAATACCCTTTAAGAGAAGAGAAAGGCGGGGCCGGCATCGGCCATGCCAAAAGTACCAGCCCCCCTCCCACGACTGAGAGGCAAGCCTGTTGCGGATGACGAGACAGGCGCGCCTCAACCCTCATTGGTCCCAGGTCCCGGCCGTTACCCGGAGGTGATGCAAATCACTTCCAGGTCATGCGATGGGCTAACGCCAGGTCGGTTAGAACCAACATGGCAGGATACATAGTTTAAAAGGCTGGAGAGCACAGGAGTTTGTCTCTTGGCTCCTTACTCCCCAGCCTGCTGCACCAGCCTCGCTGAGAGGCTGTAATTGTTTTTCTTACTTTGTTTTTCAGGATCGTGGAGGAGCTGTCTTATTTTACCTTTCAGAGTCGTGGAGAAGCTGTAGCAGTATACGACTGGTGGCAACGCGGAGTACTGGGGAACGACATTGCAGGAGCAACCGGCGGTCTTCGTCCGAGACCGAAGCGCAGCGGCTTTTATCGGACAAGGACAAGTGGCATTGGAAGGGCTCAGCTTGCTTCGCCGGCAGCGGACTCAGTCTCGAGGGGAGACTACGGCTTTCTTGTAGGGCGGCGACCCTGGTCAGAGTCCAAGCACAAAGAGACACATCCCTGTGGTGTATCTGGGGCAACACAAGGGCATCGCTCAAGAGGACGCAGACAGGCCGGCACTCCATCCTTTCTGTGGGCCCCACAGGCTTGACATTACTCACCTAACCCCCAGGTTAGCTGGTGTGGTGCGGCCCCAGTTGCGTGGGTGCTTACGGATGTTTTGTGTACCTCCAACAATTCTAAGGTAAGGACCTGAACTGTGTTAGAGGCCTGAAATACAGTGGGGTGTCTTTCAGTGTAAGACTAAGAATACTTACGTGCAAGTAGCATTGTTATGCAGTGTTAATAACCAGAATTTTTCAAAGTAACCCTGGAAGTAATTAGACGCTATGGCCAGTAAGGTAAAGGGTGGGGAGAAGTGCTCTCACATGGAACACATGATAAAGACAATGATGCGCAAGATTGTGACTATGGATAGAAGATGGAAGAAGGATGATAAACTAGGGCAGAACCTCGCAGACCTAATAGAGAGGGTAGCAGGTCACGGTGAGGCTGTAGAAAGGCCTAAGCGAACCATAGTGCCTCCCAAGCCCAGGGAGGAGTTAGCCCCACTTCCCAGGCGGGCTAGGCCCAAAAAAAGGGGTTATAAAAGAGAAGAATTTGCTAAAAACACCCAGGTCATTCCCTCAGCTCGGGGGGGATGGAGAAGTGCTCATCTATCGGGTGTGGCTCCTCAGGGGTGGTTCCTTTGTTCCTACAGGAGGGGTTCCAGCAGGAAGTGTCGCGCAGGATACAGTGGCCACTGGGGGTGGGAGCTCAAAGGACGTTCCTGCTGGCTCTAACCCAGTTCCACAGGACATAGTGGCACAGTTAGCGCCAGTTCTCCCTTGGTTAGGGAAGGCAGGGATGCTGTCAACATCAGTGGGGTCAAGAGAAATAGGGCAGGACCCATTGGCTCCAGCAGAAAAGATGGTGGTGAAATTTGTTGCAATGCCGGGGGGTGCGCCAGGTGAAGGGCTGGGTACTCATTCTCTACCCAAACCAACAGGTGGGGTTCCCCCACTTGAAATCAACAAAGAAGTGCCAGTGAGCAGCATGGCGAAGGACAAGTTTCCGGAGCCAGCTGGAGCGGCTTCAGTAGGTAAGGAGGTCATTTTGCCACTGTTGGGTTTGGGTGAATCACGTACCGGCAGGAAGAATTTGGCTACGCATGTAACATGAGAGGTTAAAGAAGTTACATGGTCAGGTAGTTATGTTAACATGTTCTCTTTGATCCTGGATGAAAGAGAAAGGGAGGAAGCAAGGAAACAGAAGGATTGGATGCTCCCTAGGGAATTGTTGACATTCAGGATTAAGGCGAATTTGAATAACTGGATTAGAGGTTTTTCAGGTTTCATGGCAGTGACTGCGGAGCGTTTCCCTAATATACAAGCAGAGATGGCATGTTATCAGAGTAGGATTACTATGGCTCATGACAAGTATGGGGGCATAGGGTGGAAGGAGTATGATAGAAACTTCAGGCTAGGGCATCTGACCCATCCCTTTCCTGGGACCCTGTTGATACAATCTTGTGGTTGGATCAGATTGGCCCAGGCAATTGGCTGACCCAGCGCAGTCCTTCAACAGGGGTCAGGCATTCCAATCCTTTCAGCCCTTTCGGCCACCCCAAACCATGGGCCCTGCCCCTAGTCCAGGTAGCGGGGAGGACAAAAGGGGACATGTTGGGACTTTAATAGGCAGACATGCACCTGGACCCCAGGTATGTGCAAGTTCAGGCAAGCATGCTCTATCTGTGCTAACCCATCGCAAATGCCTCAAGAAAACAGGATATAAAGGTAGGAAGAAACAGGAGTGAAGTGAGGACACAACATATGTCACACTCACCCATTAATATAACGGCTATGGCCCCTTAGTTGAACAAGTACCCTTATCATTCCACGGCTAGGGCATTGCAAGAGGTTTTAGGATCCCTGCACCTGACCTTGTAGGGACACCTGAATGCAAGAATCAGCTTTCTGTCAGGACCAACCCAGGCATGGCAGCAACAAAGATAGGAGAAGAACTGCACTTGGGCAGGATAGTTGGGCCAGCCCTGTACCCAATTTTGTCTGCTCCCCGTTGGTAGTTGTCCCCTAAAAAGAAAAGGGAGAGTTCAGGTTGATTCATAATTTATCGGCTCCTAAAGGCAATTCATTGAATGACTCCATCAGTGATGAGATCTGTAGTGTGAAATATGCTACCTTTGACCCTGCTGGTAAAATCAGATATTGAGTCTGCTTTTCATTTGTTGCCAGTTCACCCATTGCATTTCCACCTCCTGGGTTATAAATTTCAAGACAAATTCTACATGGATATGTGCATGCCCATGGGGTGTTCTGTTTCCAGCGCATACTTCGAGAAATTCAGTTCATTTTTGTAATGGGTTTTTAGACAGGTGACGGGGCATCAATTGGCCATGCATTATCTGGATGATTTTTTGATCTTGGGGTCGGCTGGCTCCCGGGAGTGTGCGTGGGCGCTGCAGGAATTTTGCACACTCGTGCAGGCTTTTGGGGTTCCCTGGCACCAGGAAAAACAGTAGGTCCAACAACTATGATAGAATTCCTGGGCATCGAGTTAGACTCGGTCCAAGGGTGTTTTCGTTTACCAGCTGACAAGATCAGGAAATTCAGGGCAGCATTGCAGCATTGTCTGGCAAAAGATAAGGTGACCTTGCATCAGATACATTAGACAGTTGGACAGTTGAATTTTGCTCTGAGAGTCATACCAATGGCAGAACCATTTTCCCGCTCCTTCTCACAGGCCATGGAAGGTCTCCAAGAAAAACACCACCATTCAAGACTGTCGGCTGAGGACAGGAAGGACATGCGGATTTGGATGGCATTCCTGCAGGACTCCAACGGTAGGGTAGTGAGGCCCGGTCCACCCACTACTTCTGTGGAGTTAGGTTTATGGAGAGACGCTGTGGGTAGTGTGGGATGCGGTGCCATACTCGGTAATGAGAGGGTGGCTCAACATTGGCCAGCCTGGTGGGTGGAGAATGGTTTGACAGCCAACATTGGTTTCTTGCAACTATTTCCCATCTGGGTCGCATTAACAGTTTGTAGTGTTTTGGTCAGACAATATGACTGTAGTCGAATGCATCAACCAACAGGTCGCACGGTGCAAAATGATTCTCTGCCTGTTGAAGGAGATAGTGTTGTTATGTATGAAATTGAACATGCAGTTTAAAGCTAAACATGAGCAAGGGTTCTTGAATAATGCTGCTGACACACTCTCTTGCTTCAAGATGCTGGTTTTCAGGGAACACCTACTATCTGCAGAACCAATCCCATCACCCTTCCAAGAAGTAAATTGGCAGATTGGTGCCCCCAACTACAGAACCTCGTGGCAGCTAGCCTAGCTCTCAGGACCAGGAAAGCTTATGAAGGGGTGTTTCCTGCGTATTGTGCATTTTCGGGATAGGATTGGGCAGAAAAATGGCAGGACACAGGCGCACTCCTGTGTTACTTAGGGGCTTTAAATGAAGAGGGGCGCTCAGCAGCAGCAGCCAGATGACATGTTGTCGCAATCTCTTTATTCGCACAAACTAGGGACAGGGGTGACCCCACCAACAGTTTCACTGTAAGGAAAGCCTTGAAAGGGTGGCAACGCCTCCAGGGGTCAGCACCAGACAAGAGACGTCCAATAGGGGTAGAGCTGCTAAAATCTTTACTAACGGCTCTGGATGTCATATGAAGCTTTGCAGGGGAAGCTTTGCTATTCAGAGCTGCATTTTCACTAGCCTTTTATGGGGCTTTTAGGATAGGGGAATTAGTGGCACAGAATAAACAGGATGTACAAGGGGTCTGCAGTTAGAACATGCAAAATTGCAAGGTGATGCCTTATTGCTATCCATTGGGCGATCCAAAATGGATAAAGACGCCCGTGGCGAGAGGGTAGTACAACACCGGGCACAGGTCAATCCTTGTTGTCCCATGACTCAGTTAAAGGCATTCCTACAGCAGAGAATTAGTACAAGGGGCGGTTCATTGTTAATTCATGCTGATGGTACCCCGCTCACAAGGTTTCAGTTTAAAAGAGTAATGGATATGGCAATACAGAAGGCGGGTTTGGATTCTGGTTGTTTTGGAACTCATTCCTTCAGAATAGGGGCTGCCACTGAAGCATAAAAAGGATTGGGAGGTGGTCCTCCAATTGTTGTAGGCGCTATATGCGGCTGCACATGTTGTAAGTGGGGCAATTTTGCGCAAATACTGATGCATGTTCCTTCTTTGCTTACATTACAATTTCACAAGCCTGTCACGCAGGGGGGAAACTGGCCATGGAACATCAAGAGCTACACCCAATACAAGGACGTGCACATCCACAGGAACCAAGACCACATGTCGTTTGGATTATTGGCCATTCATATGTGAGACTTTGAATGCAATTTTCTCTTTAGGAAATTACATACACAGAGCAGAGCTGGCCGGTTTTAGGGTGTTATTACATGCAAAAGGGGGTCTCCACTTTAGTCAGTTCAGGGGTTTCTTGAGGGACCTGTTGAGTAAGGGTGGGGCTCTCCCTAGTATCATTATCTTACACCTGGGAGGGACTGATTTGGTAAATCTGGGTAGAAGTGGGCTAGTGGAAGCTATAATCACTGAGGTGGTTTGGTTAGCTAAGACATGCCACAGGTGCACCATAGTATGGTCACAGATGGTACCTAGATTTCAATGGAGGGGGGTAGAGTCTGTGATGGCTTTGAATCACTCTGTGAGGAGGATCAACAATAAGAGAGAGAGGTTGTTTAGAACTCCTCATTTACAGACGATCGCTCATGGGTGTAATATGGAATAACCGTGCTTCCTATAAGACGGTGTCCACTTGTCTAAGGTAGATAATGAAATCCTGGTAGAGAACCTGCTGGCATGATTGGGGGGTTTCAGAAGCAGGATATGACCTTCCAGTTAGCAATTGGGGGGGGGGGGCAGATAGTCGGTCAACTATGCTTGCCTGTGGCGGTAAGGTCATGATTGGTGAGCAGCAAATTTAAGGTCCTTAGAGAGTGGCGCCATTCTTGAACGGCGTCGCCCAAGGGGCAGGGACAAGTGGTCTCTCCTAGAACTCCAGGGGCAGTTACAGCTGGTTAGCTGAATGGGTGCGGGGGAGGGGGGAGTCACTCTTTCCCTATGCTGGTTGGCCACCCCACACGTGCCAAATGGTGCAAGCAAATTGCGCAGAACTGCAATGGCCCCCTTTATGTAGAGAATAGAGCGTACGGGGGTAATCGGGGGGTAAGTACCCTCACGGTAAACGGGCACTCTGCGCATGCGCACTCTGGCTAGAAGGCATGGTTAATTGATAAGGATCTGGCACCAGTTAGTGACCTTGCCGTAGGTCCAAAAATCGGATATACAGAAAAGTAAATGCTATGATGATTATTGAGGATATGTTAGATTCAGATAGGAAATACCTTGTTACTAGATTTATGTTAAGGTTAGCCATCTGACATCTGTACTTATCAATTGGAATCAATGTAATGCAATGTTTTCTGCGTAATGTTGTAGATATTGTTTATTTTAAAATGTTTGTTTATTGCGTGTTTAATAAATACGGCGAGGGGTTTCACGACCCCCATATCCAAAAAACTCTTCTCATGTCATTAACTAGGGCTTGATAAGGGAGGAGGGGTATAGGTTGTCCCTGGCCATAGAGAAATGCAGGGCCGGCATCGGCCATTCCAAAAGTATGGCAGGCGTACCGCCCCCCCCTCCCACGACAGAGAGGCAAGCCTGTCGCGGATGACGCAATAGGTGCGCCTCAACCCTCATTGGTCCCAGGTCCCGGTCGTGACCCGGAGTTGATGCAAATCACGTCCGGGTCACATGATGGGCTAACGCCAGGCCGGTCAGAACTGGCCTGGCAGGATACATAGTTTAAAAGGCTGGGGAGCACAGGAGTTTGTCTCTTGGCTCATCACTCCCCAGCCTGCCACACCAGCCTGGCTAAGAGGCTTTAATTGTTTTTCCCCACCCACCATCCCCTAAAGCAAAATATTGGTGTTGTGATTTAATGGTGTTTTTCATTTCACAGGTTTGCATGTATACTGGTGGTATGGTGTATAACATTTGGTGTATTTTTTCCTTAGAAATGTATCCCGTTTACAGGTCTTCATTCGTCCTATTTAGTGCTATTCCTTAGTCAGGCGGTAACGCCATGGTTGGTGAGCAGCAAATTTAAGGTCCTTAGAGGGTGGCACCATTCTTGAATGGCATCCGCCAAGGGGGAGGGACAAGTGGTCTCTCCTAGAACTCCAGGGGCATTTACAGTCGGTTGTCTGGATGGGTGCGGGGGAAGGGAGAGTCACGATTTCCCTAGGCTGGTTGACCACCCCCACACGTGCACAATGGCACAAGTAAACGGCGCAGAACTGCAAGGGCCCCCTTTATGGAGATAATAGAGCGTACGGGGGTAACCGGGGGGGAAGTACCCTCATAGTAAACAGGCACTCTGCGCATGCGCACTCCGGCTGGAGGGGGTGTTTAAATGATAAGGATCTGACACCAGTTAGTGACCTTGCTGTAGGCCCAAAACTAGGATATGCAGAAAAGTAAATGCTATGATGAATATTGAGGATATGTTAGATAGGAAATACCTTTGTACTAGAGTTATGTTAAGGTTAGCCATCTGACATCTGTACTCAATTGTAATCAATGTAATGCAATGTTTTCTGCCTAATGTTGTAGATATTGTTTATTTTAATTTGTTTGTTTAATTGTTTGTTTAATAAATACGGCGGGGGGTTTCACGACCCCATATCCAAAAAACTCTTCTCACCTCATTAACTAGGGCTTGATAAGGGAGGAGGGGGTAAAGGTAGTCCCAGGCCTTACGAAAAGCTAACACCCGGTTTCAGTATAAACACAAAAATATGCAGAAAATAAACATAAACTCAAATACTTACAGATATGCAAGCTAACACGGCAGCAGCAAAAGGTTGAAGACAGCGGTCTGACCCAGTGACTGGTAGAGAGAATGTCCTCACCATGGGCAGTATGCAGACCTGCAATTACAGTTAAGGGCGGACGTTGCACGCTGTGGTCATTGACAGGCAGAACTCTGGTGACGGCTGCGAATGGTCAAATGTGGCTCCCGAGCAACAACCTTATTTTTTAATTGCGACCAATCTGTTCTGTCATGGCAGCAGTCCAGTGCATTTATCATCAGCCCTGAAACAATTCCTAGGCACATTTTGCCCGGTGGCTGGAAACACGTGTGTCTGGGACTCATTTCCAAAACTGTATATATCTCTTAGAAGAAATGTGCATTGTACGCGTGTGTACCCTTTTCTTTGATTTGCTCCCTATCCTGGCACACCAAGGGTTGCTCAGGAGACATTTGAACTGCAGTTGCGTCATGAATCACGAGCGCGTTACACATATCAACAGTGACCTCTGTGAGAGAGATTCCAATCTTCCTGTCTGTCTGGCTAAATGTCCTTCCGCACTGTCCTTGTGATGTGGCTACTTTTGAATGTTAGGGAGCCTCTAACTCCTACACATTAAATGCCCCCACTTCTGGGCACCGAACAGGCTGCTGGCCATGAAAGGCACGCTGAAGACGTGAGCTTGGAAAGACTTCCAGAAGAGATCGTGTGAGCAAATAAAAATATCACCAAACCAAACTGGAAAGCGGGAAAAGGCTCCATGATGCACACTTGTGAGCAAGGGGGTTGTCGAAGGCGGACTTGTGAACAGGGAAAGTGTCCTTAAAGTGAACCTATGTGTAGTGAAGGCTGCAAGTGGTGAAAGCTTTCTATAGCAGATATTTGCATAGACAAACGAAAAAAAGATATAGTGCTCGCGGTCCTGAAAATGAAAGCGGACGGCGAGCCCTTAGGGCGTGCGGGTGGTGAAAGCTTTCCACACCAGATATTTGCATAGACAAACCAGAAAAAAAATATATAGTGCTCGTGGTCCTGAAAATGAAAGGGGACACCGAATGTAACTTACAAAAAATAACAAATAAAGGGCCATATGTAGGTAGTGAATTACTGATCGCAAACGCTGAAATTTGCAGAATTTCCACATATGCGATCGCTAAAACCCCATGAGTAATGTAGAGGCAAAAACACCGTAACGCAAAATATAGAATCGCTAAAACCAATAGAATGAACCTAGCGATTCCTTATATAGCGAATATGCCACACCGACTCGCTATTTAGCGAATCTCTAAATAAGGAATCGCTAAATAAAGTCGGAGAACAATGTACCTAAAATCGCTAATACCGATTCCATGAAAAACTACTAAATAAGAGTCGTAAATTACCACTAACTCAAAACAGGTGGTAACCAGGTGCAGAGCATATAAACAGCCCCAGAATACATCTGCAAGAACACAATGGCGGCCCTCTATGTCATTGCAAGGCGGATACAGATACAAGCTGAAGCTCAAAGGTTCTAGAGACGACAGGAACATGTATACAGCCTGCGCATGTCACTATTCCAATCCACAGAGGCAGAAATCCATGAGAGGTGTAGGCTTCACCCAACCACCATCCTGGACCTGATACGTGACCTGCACCCACTCCTGAAGCACCAGACACCAAAGGCGTATGCGATACCTCCACATGTGCATGTCCTCTGTTGCCTGCACCTACTAGCATCCCGCAGTTACCAGGGGGTAATAACTGTGGCTGGTGGTGTCTCACAGAGTTGCCTGTTGCGCTTTTTCAACAAATTCCTGAATGCCATGATGCAAAGGATGCACCACTATATCTGGTTCCCCAGCAGACAGGTGGAACTGCACAAGACAAATATGGACTTTTATCAGAAGGCTCAGTTCCCACATGTAGTAGGGTGCATTGACGGGACACACATACCAATCTGCTCCCCCTCTGCTACTAAGTACATCTACCGTATCCGCAAATCAACACATTCGATCAACGTTCATATGTGATGCGTCCCACATCATTACCGTCATCGTTGCGAAATTTCCAGGGAGCACGCATGATTCCTACATCTTCAGGAACAGTGGGATCTATACCCGTCTTGCTGGGGGTGACTTTGGAGAAGGATACCGGGTAGGTAAATAAATGTGACACGCCCTGATGTCTACCTTTGATGTATCTATTGCTGACTGCGAATAATCTTTCTTCCTTTAACACCTAGGTGATAGCGCATATGTGGTGCGAGCATTCATCCTGACTCCATACCTCAACCCATCTACCCCAAGTGAAAGGCGATTTAATGTTGCAGATAAATCTGCGCAAAAAGTGGTGGAGCGTACATTTGGTCTCCTCAAAAGCAGATTCCGTTGCCCCCACAAAAGTGGAGGTGCACGGCAGTACTGCCCTCTGACCTGTTGCAAAATAATAGCAACATGTGCCATGCTGCACAGCCACAGCACAGCACAGCAGGTGTCGCAGCAGCACCAGATGGGAGACACAGACTGGCTGAGATCACACACAACTATTTCTGAGTAAGTAATGAGACAAAGCGAGTAACTGAAATAGCATAACGGTGTTTAATTGACCTTAAGTCAGGCAATAGGACAGCACATCGCCACACCATGATGGCCCCACAGTGCCTAACCAACCCCAACATGGCATAGATACTCCCCATGCAATATTCACAATACCATCACTATGTCAAAATGGGTTACTTCACCCATCTACCAATGCCAAGGGATGCCTGGCTTTATTTTCTGCGCCCATGTACAGCACTGCTGTGTTCACTAGGCACACTGTCCTCCCTAGCGGTCTGTCCTGCTGCCTTCCACTGCGCCTCCTGGACTCCTGTAATGGGGGAGTGATACTGCTGCGGCTTGTTGCCTCCTCACTTTCAACCCCATCCCCCAATCCTGTGGCAGCGATTTGTGTGGTCTTCATCACCTCCAGAGCCCTGGTGACTGTGACCAATCCCCTTGTGACATCACGGCTGCACTTGGCCATCTCCAGCTGCATGGCCACCGAGCGCATGCTGAGGACATGGGTGGCATTGCATGGCCTGTTCACTGCCTTCGTGTACCCATCCAATCTCTGTCTGTCCCTGTGCCTTGCCCCACAGTCGCTTTCCATCTTGCTGCATAACAGCCTAACAGCCTCTGATATGTCCTGCATGCCCTCAGCCATGCCCTCAGCCACGGTGTTGGCCTCCTTCATGTCGCGCATGTGTTTGTTGGCCACCATCTGGCGTTGCATTGCCCTCATTGTTTTGCCTTGCAGGCGCATCACTTTAAGCATCTTCCCCTCCAGACCTGCAAAGACACTGCACTCCTCTACTTCAGGACTGTGTGCCCTAGGTCGGAGTCTTCGGGCACCTGTGTTGGCAAGCACCATGGGGGACTGTATTCCTGCTGTGTGTCCATCCTCATCCTGCGGGGTCTGTTGGGCTCCCATTCTCTCCTCCTCTGAGCCCTCCATCTCCTAGAGGCTACCCACTGTATGCCTCCTGCTTCCCAGTGGTGGTGGTGGTGGTGATGGTGGTGGTAGTGATGATGGTGGTGGTGGTGATGGTGATGGTAGTGTGACTTCAGCAGGTGACAGGACATCCTCCTTCAGTGTGTTGGGCTCCCTGGGTGCCTCTTCTGTCTACGCTCCTGCAGCCTGGCACGATGGCTCTCCTGTGAATACAGAATGTCCATTTACTCACTTGTCTAGCAGCATTTGCCTTTCAATAAATTTAAGACTGCCAATCTAACTGTCTGTCCCCCGCTTGCTTATCTACTGATGTGTGTGACATGCATTTGGGTTTAGTGGACTTACTGCTATGCTATTAGTTAATTGGGACTACATCTCCCATGATGCATTGCTGATTATTGGCAAAGCATGGACTGGAGTGGGATTCTTGCAGGGTAATTGATGATTAGTGTTAGGGAGAGGGGGCACAGCATGCTGTGCATGCATTTTACCTTGTCTGTTGGCTCCTGTAGTTGAAATGTCCACATCTCCAATGCCACTGACGCTTTCCGGCCGGAGGGTGGACTCCACCATTTGTTTTGTAATGCACTCGGTGCGGGTGCTGTTGATGTCCCCCCACCTGATTTTCTAGCTTGTTTGAGACTGTCAGCCACCCTCTCCTTGGCACGTTTATGGAGATCATACCAGCGATTGTTAAGTTCCTCTATCAAGCTATGGGGGACGCCGATGGCATTTATTTTCTTCTGGATCACAAGCCATATTTATCTTTTTTGCAATGCAGGAGCGTGCAGTGATTTTTTCCCAAAAAGCTGGTCGTGATCCTTCACCACCTCTTCAATTACCACCTCCAAATCCCTCTCACTGAACTTATGTTTTCTCTATCTCTCTCCGGCATCCTTTCCCTTCTCATATGTGTCCATGGTATTTTTGGAGTGTCAGCAAAGTGGTTGCTGTGCAGCTCCTGGGGTTTTGCTTCTGCTCCCTGCCTCTCCCACAGCTTCAGGATCAGTATAACCACATGGGTGTGGCCACTTCCTGGTTGTGAGGTCATCAGGGAGCACAGGATTCGCTGATTCACAGATTTGCGATTTTTTCAAATACTGGATTCTCTAAATATCGAATAGGTAATAAGGAATCGCTGATACCGAATCGGTAATAAGGATTTGGTATGTATTTTAGCGGATATTACCGAATCACAACTTTTGTGCGATTTTTTATCTACATCGGGAATTGCAAGTTCTTAATAGTGATTTGGTCGCAATTTGGGTTTTACCTACATCTGACCCATAGTGCTTACGGAGAATTGAAGTAAACTATCCAATCTCGGTGGGCGGGGCCAAAAGCGGACAGGGTGGCAGCCCTCAGTGTAATGATTGCCTCCGGTGCAATCATTACACTGTGTTATGCATAATCCATGATGCAAAACGACGCGCACAAATCAAAATTGCAGGCGGAGCAGCGACACAACTTATGGAACCGTGTTGATTCCAAGAAACCATCGCATGGCGAGGGCAGCACATGCACGCTGCTAACGCCAGGCGAGACCTAAAATAGGTCATGCAGCTACCTACCCTAAAATTGGGTGGATGGCTAACCTCCTTCTGGCCTTGGAGGAGTATGTTTATGATGGAGCCATAGTATGCTCTGTCATCTACATTCTGTCAACCCGCCCACCTTGAAATTAGGAGGACTGTGAATTTGGTGGAGAGGATACCCTAGTGCCTCTGCCAAATTCTAAATCGGCCCCTTTATTATTCTTAGATGCAAATAGGAAAAAGTTTACTTTCACTCTTTCATCAACCATTTTACCTTTCGACAGATGTGCTAAATTACTGAAAACAAGACTTTGGAGCTTTTATACATTGCAAGGTTTATTTTTTGAGATGTGTAACCAATTTATAACTGATTACCAGTTCGTAAAATGTTTGTACAGTGGGATCAAAATCACAAGTGATGCTTAAAAGCTATGAATCTGGGTGTATGGTGAGGGTGAAAGGTCGGACAGGACACTTGCTCGGCTCATCTGCCCACAATCGACATATATTACACAGTTAGACTCAGATGGGCCATTGATTACTAACGCCAACTTCAACAAGACCTCTTTTTAACATATAATACGAGACTGTACAAAACGCGGACTCCTCCTGGTGAGCAGGCTCTGACGGACTACTTGCAGGAAAAAGCCATGGTATGGCTTGAGGATGGGAGTAAGTATGAGAGGTACCCCTTAACAGCAATCAAGGGAAATAGGGTTAGTCAACCAGTGGAACGAGGAAATTCCCTTGAGAAGAACTCAATAAAATACACTTAAAAATCAAAACCAATAACAAGATATACGTATATAAAATGAATTCATACAATTTATTGAAAATACAAGCATTGAAAAACATTAAAACGAGTGGACCCGTGTGAGGCCACTCAACACAATTAAAAATATAAAGAAAAATAATTTTTAGACATTCAATATTGACCAGCAAAATTGAAATAGAGAGACAGGAAGGCTGTAAGACATAGAATTTGTACAATACTGGTTGTATATTCAGACTCTAGTTCTGACACCTGGGTTATGTACACCAAAATACAGTATATCAACAAAGATGTTTGGGTCATGAATTATACTAAGTGGTGCGTCAACGCGTTTCGGTGGTTTTTCTCAATTTTGTCCACCTTTGTCAAGACTACGTTTGATATCTGTCGTGGTGCAGGGGTCAATTATAATCACCCTGATGCTAAAAGCTTGTGAGCGTTGAATAAGGGCAATCCAAAGTGTTATTTTTCAAACGAGCCTTTTTTCTATGTTATTTAAAAGCCAGAGGTGACTAAGTTTCGTCCTTGCACTATGGACTCTTGTTTCACTAGTCAAGTGCCAGGGACTATATATTTCTCTGGTTGCTTGAAGCCCTTTAGTTAAAAATCCAGGGGCGCTTACGTCATGTCCTTGCGTTTTGGAATTATTTCCCTGGTATGACGCGAAGGACTGCCTGCTTCTCTGGATACATGGCTGGCTTGAGGATGGGCAGCGTGAGTTCTTGGCGTTCCAATTGATGCCGAGGAGGTTAGGCAGGCAATAAAAGACTTGGCCAGCGGCTGAGCCCTTGGTTCTGACGGTCTAACCACAGACTTTTACAAATCCTATCAGGATGTACTTGCCCCACGGATGGTTGTAGTGTATGCTGAAGCTTTAGACTGTGGCTCTCTCTCTCCGACTATGCGGGAAGCCATAGTAACCTTACTTCTTAAACCGGGCAAACCACCCACCCAATGCCAGTCATACAGACCATTTTAACTTTTAAACCATTACTACAAAATTCTTGCAAAAATGTACCCACCCGTCTTTCGCTATTAGTTGACACTATAGGCTGGAATACGCTTACAATGCCCAAGTCCGAGTGGAACGGGTATGCTCAGACGTGAGTCCTGTGCTCTCCATGTCACTGGAGCAAAGCTATGCCAGCTGATGAGGGCTGAAAGCCCAAAACCGGTCCTAGGATACTTGTTTCCAGTCCAAGGAGAATCTGGCAGTTCAGGCTGGACTGTTCCCATTGGGCGCAGGGTCAAGACTGATTTGCATATGGCTGGGTCTAAACTGAAATGGCATGGTGAGCAAACAAACGATGGATTTAGGCCCAGATCTCTGTACTGGGGTGAATGTATGACATTGTTCTAGATTCTGTCCATCAATTGTTCTTTTTGCATTTGTCACCCCAAGTGGGACGGGTATGCTCAGATGTGAGTCCCGTGATCTCATGCCACTGGAGTTAAGCTATCCTGGCTGATGAGGGCTGAAAGCCCAAAACCGGTCATAGGATGCTTGTTTCCGGTCCAGGGAGGACCTGGCCCGGCAGTTCGGGCTGGACTGTTCCCATTGGGCGCACGTGAAGACTGATTTGCATATGGCTGGGTCCAAACTGGAATGGCATGATGATTAAAAAAACGATGAACTTAGGCCCAGATCTCTGTACTGGGGTAAATGTATGACATTATTCTGCATTCTGTCCATCAATTGTTCTTTTTGCATTTGTCACCCCGAGTGGGACGGGTATGCTCAGACGTGAGTACTGTGCTCTCCATGCCACTGGAGTCAAGCTGTCCTGGCTGATGAGGGCTGAAAGCCCGAAACCGGTCCTAGGATGCTTGTTTCCAGTCCAGGGAGGATCTGGCCTTGCAGTTCCGGCTGGACTGTTCCCATTGGGTGCAGGGTCAAGACTGATTTGCATATGGCTGGGCCCAAACTAGAATGGCATGGTGATGGATGTAGTCCCAGATCTCTGTACTGGGGTGAATGTTTTACATTGTTCTGCATTCTGTCCATCAATTGTTCTTTTTACAACCTACTGCAGCCTTTGCACCTCCTTGCATCGCGATTCGGCAGCTCGGCAACTCAACCCAGATTCTGGCATCTGACATCATGCCGTGCCACTTCCACTCACTTCCAATTCTTTTCCAATTCTTGGGGAGAAAGTAGAACTAGGTCTACCAGGTATGGATGCAATTTCTCAGGAACACAATTACTTAACAGATACTCTTTAATAATAGAATTATATAGCCCATCATAGTTTTGCACATGGTTATCTTTCAACCAGTCACCTAGTGATTTCACTGAGACGTCAACAAGATATACCCTGGTGTGACTCAGGGTTTTGCGAGTTTATCTGTAACTGATACTGTATTTCTCAGTGAGTCCAAATCCCTCAATCAAGGTATTCTTCATGAGATCACAGGACTCAGTATATGTCTCAGTCAGTGGCAGGATTATCAGGTACATGCATCATTGTTGCCGTTTGCGATTCCTTAATTGCGAAAATTAAGGAATCGCAATTAAGGAATCGCAAACGGCAATGCATCAAAAAATCGCATTTTTTTTAGCGATTCCTTATTTTTCCTTAATTGCGATTCACAATTTGCGAATCGCAATTAAGGAATCCCTTCCCATTGATTCCTATGGGCCAAAAGGCCCATAGGAATGAATGGGAAAACAATCTCAATTTGCGATTCGCAATTAGCTAATCGCAAATTGAGATTGCGATTTCAAGGGTGCAGGGGTGTCCAAAGGACACCCTGTTGCACCCCTGAAATCAATCTATGCACATATGTTGTGCACACACATGCCCTGAGGGCATGTGTGTGCACAACATGACAGTTTGAAAAATGCACAAAATTGCATTTTTCAGATTTTTCGCAAATTATCATGAGGTCCAACTACCAAAGCCATCTGGGTGGATAGACAACCGCTTCCTAATATATCTGAGATGTTGACAATGAATGGTGGTTTGTGTTTAAAGATGTGGGTGAAGTGAAAACTTCAAGCATCATTGAGTTCCTGGAGGAAGCTTTTGTGGAGGAAGGAATACCCCAAAAAATCGTTTCAGACAATGGAACACAGTTTATTTCTATAGAGATGAAAGATTATTTATCTGGAATGGGGATAGGGCACGATAAGGCTCTTTTTCGACCTCAAGCCAATGGCTTGGTAGAAAGAGTAAATCGATTGGTGATGGATAATATACAATTATCCATTGCTAATCATCTTCCATAGAAGAGTGAGTTGAGAAGAATGATGTGTACGCATAGGACTAGTCCTCATTCGGTGACAGGAGTTTCTCCTTTTGTTTCTTTAAAGGGAAGAAGTCCTGAAGTAAAAGAGTGTCCAGTGTGGCTTAAAGGAGTGGCAACTAACGTCAAAGTTGATCGAGCAGAGATTCAGAGGAATGTTCTGAGGTCACAAATTAAAAATATGGTGTATTATAATGAGAAAAAGGGTGTGAAGCTGTGTTATGTTGAACCTGGAGATTCGGTGATTGGGTGGTTGTCAAGTTAAGAGGGTTTGTTTGTAAGGGTCAGAGTAAATATTCTGTTCCTTGCAGAGTGAGACAAGTCAAGCGGAATGTGGTGGTTTCAGAAAATGGAACCACTAGAAGTATGGGCGATGTTTTGCAAAATCCAGGTTTAATATATTGCAATAAATACCATATGAACTTCAAGACCAAGTGTATGCAGATCTTTACAAAGTGTTAATCTAATACCAGATGATTTAGGTGCTTAAGGGGAATTTAGGTTGGTAACTAATGGACTACTGACCCATGGGGTCACTATGCCCCTTATATGACCACTTGCTGTGGAAAGTGGGCATAACGTTTTCCCAGAGTTCCTTAGTTTGCCATCACAAAGATGTCAGTCTCTGATTTTCATCTTCACTTCAGGTAGCCCACATTAGGGGCTAACTAGCCTGAAGGTGAACATGCATCTCTGACTATTAATTGTCCCACCTGTCGAGACACCAAATGAGCCCTGGAGAGTGTGGTTAGCATCCTCTCCTGTGTGGGAAGCCAGATTTATATACCAAAGGTGGTGGTCTCTTTGAAGTCCCCTGCCTTGTAATGCTAATTTGCAGGTCGTCCTGAAGAAGGGAGTGTAAACACCCTCTGCCTGAACTGGCTTAGTTCATGACCTCCTGAGAGCAAAGTCCCTCACCCCTGGGGGTCAGCAACTCATTTGTGGTGGCAGGCTGGTTAGAACCAGTCAGTCAGCACACTAGTAGTTGGTAGTTTTTCAGAGGGTACCTCTAAAGTGCCCTCAGTGCATGTATTAATAAATCTATCACTGGAATCAGTGTGGGTTTAGTAATACGAGATGTTTGATACCAAATATCTTTGGTTTCAGTGAAGCCTTCATGTAGCTTGCCAAGTTTCTTTTACCAGTGGCCAGCACAGGTCCTTAAAATTGCTTAACCTGGTCACTTTTCCTGACAGTGGTTGAACTGACCAGCATAGGGGCCTATCTGCTCATGCAGCTATGTCCGCACATGCAGTATAGTGCACTCTACGTTAGGCCTGTAAGGCCTACTGTATGGGTGACTTGCATGTACGGTATGCAGTTTGTTCAGGCATGGCATACAGGGATGTTTGTCATGCAATGTTTTCACTTTTGTCTTCACGAAAACATGCAGTCCGCATAGGTTTGGTGAGTGGTCCCTTAAGGTGGCACAATACATGCTGCAGCCCCTTGGTACCCATGCCACAGGTACCAGGGATACCATTTACTAGGTACTTACAGGGGGACAAAGGTATTGTCAACTGAGGGACAATTGTACAGTTTAGGGAAAGGAATCTTGCACTGGGGACCTGAATAGCAGAACTCAGTAAACTTCCAGTCAGAATTGGATCGCATATCAGGCTAAAAGTGGGGGGACCATGTCAAAAAGCCACTCTTTCCTACTCTAACCTATTAAATTAATAGCCCCATTGCCCTGAGCAGCCACACACTTTTGTGGACTTTACATTCCAGAGCAGACCCAGCTTTGTAGAACAACTGGATAAAAGAAATGTTAAAACGTTCAGTTCAACACCACAGGCTGGAAGTCTTCTTTCTATTATGCTTTGGCATGAAACTTGACTAAATTCTGAAAACAGCAGTCTTCCACGAGATACATATAAAGTTAACATTCCATCACAGAGCAAACCGATTTAAATATAGTTAACTAATATAATAAAAATATAACATAAATTGTCCAATTGCAATGTTTCCTGACTCAAGCTATTGCATGTAATTTCAGTTTATTAAAATTGTAGTCAGGAACAACCTGAACCATCAAAAATAAATCTAAATGACTTTGAACACAGTGTGCAGTAGGTTAACCTATTTCAGATTAACCTATTTCACATTGTTCAGAGAATTCAAAGAATCTTTTCATTTGCAAGTTTCAGAATGTGTCACTATGTTGTACTAATTTCGTAGTTAAAGGAGTCTAGCGTGCACAGATAAAGCGGGTAACGGTTCTGTCATGTCCTCCCCACTAGCAGCCTGACCTCATTATTTTATTCAAAGGCTAAGGTCAGGCCACATTTCCCCACTCTTTCCATCCAGCAGCACTGCGATCTGACCCATATGGACATCTATTCTTCACAGAGTGAAGTAGTTGGAAATTTGCAAGAACATTAAACTATATTATCCTGAAACTAAGCACTCACTATACAGAACACTTTGTTACTTATTTACAAGCCCATTACGCCGCCGGTGCGTCAGTCTTAATATGGGAAAAGGTGACATAATTGCTGAGCAAGCGGCTTGTAAATAAGCCTCTTTGTGTATAGGATGCAACTCTGTAGTTACTTGTCTTAACTCTTTGGAACAGCCTATTTCCAAAGTACTGTTTCATTCTGACGATTTGGATATTTGCCTTGAGACGTACTTATTTTGAGCAGGTGGGGCACGACAGCACATTTTTTTAGGGAACAGAGCTTATTCAGACTTTAATCCAGAGTAAGAGAGAAAAAAAGACAAAAGGACAAAAAAGTAGGAGGAGAAATACGGAAAAACAGCAGCAAAAGGAGAAAGCAGGGATGAAATAGAACATGTAAGAGTGAGATAA
Organism: Lissotriton helveticus; assembly: GCF_964261635.1. Lineage (NCBI taxonomy): Eukaryota > Metazoa > Chordata > Amphibia > Caudata > Salamandridae > Lissotriton > Lissotriton helveticus. The sequence goes on along the minus strand of NC_136071.1, from coordinate 1,088,947,594 downwards.
AGGCGCAGGAAGTGTCTGTGGTGGATTAAAGAGGCATGAGGTGGAATCAAGAATACTCAGCCTTGATATTTGACCTTCATTAGCGCCAGTTGTGTGCTTCTGAGCAAAATCTTGGGCTACAGCACTGAGAGATTATTTCAATGTAGAAAGGACTTGCATCTGCCCGACACCGTCGCAGAAACGGGACCGATCAACATGCCGTTGACGGTTCCGACCGTCTAATCACGATTCGACTGCACATGGTGTCGTTGCATACTCCCATTCCTCTATGGGAGCTCAAGTTACGGCCGTAAACAAGCCGTAACACAAGGTCCCATAGAGGAATGGGAGTCTGTGTTCATCCCTGCACCACGTGGCAGACGCGTCAAGGTGCCTGCCACAAGCTGCAGGGATTAACAAGGGAGCACTTATGGTGCCCTCTCGGCCCCCAATACAAGGCTGAAAACAGAAGGAGGCCCTGCTGGGGGCCCCCAAACACGCTTTCCAACAGGGTTTCCATGCCAGTAAGGCCAACATTGAAACCCTTCCGGAAACCGTGCATTGTAATCCAGAAGGCTGTAGTGTCTTCCGTTTGGATTACGGGCCGGTCTCTAACTGGCACATGGGCTCCTAGAGCCCCTCCGAAGCCAGCCAGAATGACCGGCAGGTTTCAGTACCGACCAGCTGTATGTAATCAGCCGGTCAGAATAGAAAAAGACAATCTCGGTCGTGAACTGTACGACTGAGATCGTAACCGGGCCCTTATTCTTTTATAAATTAAATACTGTCCTTGAGGAATGGAGAACTGCCATAAGAGGCTAAGTTTCTGCACCATCTTTCACAGGTTTTCCACATCATGGACTGTTTTCCATGGACATTTTCACAAGGTTTCCACTGTTGAAGTGAGCTATTATCACACATCTCGAAACCTGAACTCTAATTTATTCCCAAATAAAAAATTCTCATATTATCAGATTGATGGCTTAAATCTCTTCTATATTACAAAATAATAAAATACTTTATTAAAAACCAGATCAAGAAAGGTACAGAAATGCTACCACCTGCAAATCAAGGGCCCATTACGATGGCAGTCCGACAGCCTGTTGGTGGCGATCCCATCATCATTGAAGTACAGAACACCGCCCGCCACATTAGGATGGCGGGTGGGAGGATGGTCGGGGGAGAAAATCTGACGCCCGACCATTGTACTTTCTGTAATGCCTACAATGGTGGCGGTGCCTACCAGGCACTGCAATAGGCATTACGATGTTCCTTTTCGCCAGCCCATTCATGTCAGTGAACCCACCATGAAAAAGCTGGCAGAAAGGGACAATGGGGGCCACTAGTGGGCACCCTTACCACCTGGCTCCCAGACACGGGACCGGAGGGGCACCTATGGTGCTCCCTACATATCCCTGCACCATGTGGCAGGCACTGAATGGTGCCTGCCACGTAGTGCAGGGATATGTATAGTGTCCTTTTTTTGCATTGCGACTGCTGTTGTGGTGGTCACATCAAAATGCCTACTACGGGACCGCCGACCGCCTGTTGGTTGGTCCCAATCCCCAATAGGGTCGGCCCGCCAACCTAATCGGGCCCTAAATTCAATACAATCATACATAAAGCTTTCTATGGTGTGATATCTTAGGGCTAGATATAGGTAATTGTAAATTACTGATTTGAAAATACCGAATTTTACAGATTCACTATTTTCGAATCGGTAATTGCTATGCAGATAAAAAAATCGATAAAAATTACCGAATCGTTACCGATTCGGTTATTGCCATTCATTCCTATGGGCCTGGAGGCCCATAGGAATGAATGTCAATTACCGAATCGGTAAATACCGATTCAGTAAAATAGGGAAAGAGTCAAGGGTGGCAGGGTGTCACTTTGACACCCTGTTGCACCCCTGATTAGTGTGTGTGTGCACATGTGGCACACATACATGCCCTAAGGGCATGTATGTCTGGCACATGGCACAGTTGAAAATGCATTGATTTGCATTTTCTAAGGTATTCCTTATTTACCACCAACTAATAGTTGGTGGTAAAGAACGAATCCTTAAAGCACATGAGCACTGTTTAAAGTGCTTTCTACATGTCATTTCCGATTCGGTATTTACCGAATCTGTAAATTGGTCCCCTACATAACAAAAGCCTATTACCGGTCGGTAACGGCCGAACTTCGTTATTTTCGGCCGTTACCGACCGGTAATAGCCGTCCTACATCTGGCCCTTAGTGTTTTATGGACAAGCTCAGTCCCTATTTCCCTTTGAGACAAGGCCTGTATCATTATCCTCTTCTTTTACAGCAACTGCGCTCTAGGTATGCCAGACCTAGGGGTAGGTCTTCATCACTTCGTGCTTCTTGTTTAAGCAACTGCCTCTTACCTAATCTTTGCCAGCTGTCTGGTTATCTTGCTTTTCCGATTGCCCTCAAAATCCATCTTTTTTATTTGCCAATTGTATTTCCCAAGTTTTCAGTTTTTGAGTTTTAATTTCCTCAGCCCATTTTCTTCTCCTTTCTGATGCAGCTCCAACTACATTTCATCTTGTTTCTGCTAATGCTCTTAATTTCAGGTCCTAGTGCTGTGAATATAATGCAATGACTGCACTATACAAGTTTCTATTCTATTCTATTCTATTCTATGCTATTCTATTCTAATCTATTCTATTCTATTCCATTCGATTATATTTCCTCAACTAATCTGCTTTAAGACAATTTCTACAGTTTCTACACAAGTAACACCATTCTAACATGGAAAGGAAGCTTAAGATGTGCAGGGCAAGACTATGATTTATTGCCTTATTTCTGGTTATGTATCCTATTTAGGGCCATTCTCTCTCAGTATATATATGCTTCAATTATTTGTAGCTTCCTTTTGGAGACTTTTGAATGTCCCTTCCTATCAGAAAGTTGTGATTGTGTCAAATGCATTCACTGTGTCTGAAATCCTGAGGAATGGATAACTTGGGAATGGAAAATAGGGTCCCACTTGAATGTTTTTGGATATATAAGCAGATAAGAGAAATGTTCTACTTTAGTGGGTCCCAAACCTTTTAGAATCACAACTCACTTTTAAACTTTCCCAACTCTTCTATCGTTAATGGACATGAGAATTGGCTTTTTGTTAATGTACCTAAAACATTGTGTAGTAGCACATCCTCCAGAGAACCCATGTACTTTTAGTCCCATAACAAGCGTTTCAATGTTAAGAAAGTGTAAGGAAAGACAACTGGGGACAACTCTAGTATCTTGTATGTGAAAAAGGACTACTTCACGAAGGCAATCTGTTTTTTTCTTTGGCCTAGAATAAAAGCAAATCTGATGAGAAATCTATTTATGCCAGTGGAAAGTGACGGCCATACAGTTTTGATCTTTGCTGCCTTAGACATGGTTGGACATGGTATTCTTTTATCAAGACTGTTTCTAGTACATACAGTTGGAGGTTTTCTTAAGACTATTTGCCTCTTAAATATTCCACTGTTATGAAAGGCTGCTCTTGAATGAAGTCAGGTTATTCTCTTTGATATGAAACATAGCATGGTTCCCTACTACTGTGCATACAGATTTATTTTAGTATCACTCCAATAGAGAACATAAGTTAGACACCAGTTTACATTCTCAGATCAATGATACCTGGTGATATTCCTCAGATGTTTTCTTAAAAATATCTTTAACCTATATACCCTCTTGTCATATTTCTCTGGTGAATGAAGAGGAGGTAATTCCCCAGTCTCTCCGAAGAAAAGTTCCACCAAAAAAGTGTATGGAAGGATGCTAATGCTCCTTGATTGGATTATCTTGATAAATATCTCTCACTGAAGCCACAATGGTAACAATTATATATTGTTGATATTTTCAAACTCACACACTGAAGATCATATTGCCTTACACTACTTAAATGCAATGAAAGATAGCATTGGGAGTGATGATTGAGTGCTTAATGGACTACACTAATGTACTCTTGGATATTGTCGTGTAAAAGAAATATGATATTGCAAAAGACATAAAATGTGGGGATATAGCCAGGCACCCTATTAAAGAAGTGAAGTTTAATCTTCCATTCTAAAGCAGATTTACTATTAACTGTGTATAGCTCTGGTCACTCCCTGACTCTTGGACTTCCTTCTCCACTAGATAGTCTATTAGAGTTGCATCTATACTTTTATTGCAGTTGAGACGATCTGGTTGTTGTATCAAAGAGAGGGCTGGGGTTTTAGAAACACTTATTTCTGAATGAAGGAGTCTTTTAATGCTTTAATGACATACTATCAACATCCAACATATCGCAATTCACAAATATTTATCCAAAAGTATTGTGGGGCTAAATATCATGTTTTCATACTTACAATGCAAACAACAAAAATATTGTCTCACAATATCATGGTATTGAATATCAAGAATATATAGGTAGGAATATATATTTAAACGTTTATAAAGATGTAAATACCTACAAATACTAATAATAATTGAATGATTTTAGAAACATAAAATATATAACAAACATTTATATAAAAAATGGAAACAATACATTTATGTGATATAATTAATAAATTAATACAATTACATTCTAAAACAGATTATTAAAATTAATATTACTCAAAGTTACTAACCAAACATGAACATATTAAATAAAATATACTGTAAAATAAAATCACAAAACTGAGATAACAAAATCACAAACAATAATTAAAAAACAATCAAAGATGAAAAATACTAACATTAAAATCTTTCACAATTAATAAAAATAGATATTAACTCCCAAAACTGGGGAACATTTTAAATGCTGCGTCCAAAGTAATAAAGATAAATGAGTTCAAATAAATATCAAACAAAGCGTTAACAAACAAACAAAAACATTTCCATTCCATTCAAGAAATCTTTATTTCGGCATTATGCCATAAAAGAATGCAGAAACATAAAAAACGGCAGTGTTCACGGATGGCAGTTCAATTGGTTACAGCAAGACAAGATGAATTCCCCAGCAATTTCCAAGTGCAGACAATTAGACAACATTTTTACAGTTAATAAGGAGCACTTTAGGAAAGGGAACAATAAACAGATTAGTAAAAAACAGTATTCCTTCTATTAGCTGTGAATCCATAATCAGGTTCTGGCAATTAAATACCTTCGCTTGTGCCACATAGCTGCCAGGAATTGCGAAACAGCAAAAACAATGGGTCTGGTTGTATCTGTTTTTAGTACTCTAAAAGCATGCATACATTGTGTAAAACCCAGGTTCTTGTACAAAGGTACCAGCCAATACTTCCTGGGCTTGTAATATGCTGGACAAAAGAACAGAACATGCAGATCATTTTCCATGAGGACCGCCCTCAAGCAGGCCACCCACAAGCACCACCAGCTGATCTGCGCCACCAAGAAGAAAGCACTCAAATAACGACTGGACAACAACGCCCACGACAGCAAGGAACTCTTCAGCATCGTCAAAGAGTTCTCCAACCCCAGCGCCGGAAACAACGACATCACCCCCTCGCAAGACCTCTGTGACTCACTCGCCTCCTTCTTCCACCGCAAGATCACCGACATACACAACAGCTTCGGCGCACAGACCAAGCACCCAACCACCGAACCAACGCCCGCCACCACCACCCTCTGCAACTGGACCCCGGTCAGCACCGAAGACACCACCCGCACGATGAACTCCATCCACTCCGGATCCCCCACCGACCCCTGCCCCCACAACGTCTTCAACAAGGCCGTCGCCACCATCGCACCCCATCTCCGGGACATCATCAACGCCTCCTTCCTCACCGCCACCTTCCCGGAGAGCTGGAAGCACGCCGAGCTCAGCGCCCTCCTGAAGAAACCCACAGCGGACCCCACCGACCTCAAGAACTTCCGCCCCATCTCGCTCCTCCCTTTTCCTGCCAAAGTCATCGAGAAGACCATCAACAGACAGCTCGACGCCTTCCTCGAGACGAACGGATCCCTCGACCCCTCACAGTCCGGCTTCCGAGCCAACCACAGCACTGAGACCGCCCTGATCGCAGCCACCGATGACATCAGATCCCTGCTCGACAACGGGGAAACAGAGGCCCTCATCCTCCTGGACCTCTCCGCAGCGTTCGACACTGTCTGCCACCGCACGCTGGTGCGGTGGCAGACAGTAATTATTAATTTATTAATTAATTAATTATTAATTATTAAATTAATTATTTATTATTAAATATTTATTTATTAATTAATACTTAATTATTTCAGCCTTGCGGTGTGTTTATTTACTTTCATTCCGCCTCGCGCTGCATTTATTTAATTATTTCAGCCTTGCGGTGTGTTTATTTACTTTCATTCCGCCTCGCGCTGCATTTATTTAATTATTTCAGCCTTGCGGTGTGTTTATTTACTTTCATTCCGCCTCGCGCTGCATTTATTTAATTAATTCCGCCTTGCGGTGTGTTTATTTATTTTCTTTCAGCCTCGCGCTGCATTTATTTCATTAATTCCGCCTTGCGGTGTGTTCATTTATTTATTTCAGCCTCGCGCTGTGTTGGTTTAATAAATTTAGCCTTTAGCCCCCGGTGCCCTGTGACCCTCCATCTTGTTGTGTGTCCCCTGGCCCGCCCCTCCTCCCTGCTACCGCCTCCCAGCTGCTGCCCCTCCCACCCACGAACAGAGTGCTCCCTACCTCCTCTGACGCGCTGTGATCACCTGGACCTCCTCCAGCACGGTCGCTCCCCCCATGCTCCCTGATCCCAGCTCCTGTTGACGATCTGGCCGAGACTACAGAACTGTAACTGCATTTATTTAATTATTTCAGCCTTGCGGTGTGTTTATTTACTTTCATTCCGCCTCGCGCTGCATTTATTTAATTATTTCAGCCTTGCGGTGTGTTTATTTACTTTCATTCCGCCTCGCGCTGCATTTATTTAATTATTTCAGCCTTGCGGTGTGTTTATTTACTTTCATTCCGCCTCGCGCTGCATTTATTTAATTAATTCCGCCTTGCGGTGTGTTTATTTATTTTCTTTCAGCCTCGCGCTGCATTTATTTAATTATTTCAGCCTTGCGGTGTGTTTATTTACTTTCATTCCGCCTCGCGCTGCATTTATTTCATTAATTCCGCCTTGCGGTGTGTTCATTTATTTATTTCAGCCTCGCGCTGTGTTGGTTTAATAAATTTAGCCTTTATCCCCCGGTGCCCTGTGACCCTCCATCTTGTTGTGTGTCCCCTGGCCCGCCCCTCCTCCCTGCTACCGCCTCCCAGCTGCTGCCCCTCCCACGCTCCGCCCCCTCCACCATCCATTTATGGCCAATGCCCCCACGCGCAGCGTCCACGCGCTTCGGCCACGCCGAAGGTGCGCCAAAGGTAAGCCCGTCTACGCCCGTCCGCGCCTGGACCGCGCCCAGCGCCAGACCCCCTGCCCCTCGCGCAGCCCAGCCCCCCCGCGTTACCTATGATGCCGCCTCCCTCCTAGCCCTTAACCCCGGTCGCGCCCCCAACTGCGTCCAAGCCGCTCCTGGACACACCCATGGACCTTTCTCCTGCTACTCCTGCAAATTCAGCGGCACCGACAACATCTCCGATACGACTACACCACAGATTCCCAACCCCAACCACCTACAATGCATCCTTCTCAACACCCGCTCGGTCCACAGACACGCCATTGACCTATGGAACCTTCTAGACACCTTCTCTCCAGACGTCGCCTTCCTAACGGAAACATGGATGAACGCTTCCTCCGCACCAGACATCACCATTGCCATCCCTGAAGACTATAAGATCACTCACAAAGACCGTACCAGCCACACAGGAGGAGGAATCGCTATCGTCCATAAGAAATCTATCCGCATCTCAACCAGCTCTGACACCAACCTCGCCAACTCCGAACACCTTCACTTCCAGATCCACATCGACCCCAAAACCACTCTCAGAGGCACTCTCCTCTACAGACCACCAGGACCCCGCGCAAAATTCAGTGAAGACATCACAGACTTCATCTCTCCACACGCGCTCCCCTCCAAAGACTATATTCTTCTAGGAGACTTCAACTTTCATCTTGAAAAGATAAACGACCACAACACCGCCACCCTCGTGGACAACCTCGCCAACCTTGGACTTAAACAACTAGTCACTTCCCCAACCCACATCGCAGGTCACACACTCGACCCCATCTTCACTTCCAGCAATCATGTCTCCTTCAGCCACACTACGGACCTCCTATGGACCGACCACAGCTGCGTTCACTTCACCTACAACAAGCCGAAACCCATCAACCACCCCCAACCTACCCTGCAAAGAAACTGGAAGAAAATCACCACGGACCAAATCTCCGCATCGCTCCTTCGAAACTCCCCAGCCCTCTCTTCTAACGCCAACGAAGCCGCAGCCAACCTCACCCTATGGCTATCCAACACCGCTGACACCTTAGCACCACTGAAAAAACGTCAAAGCAAACCTGGCAGCAAGAAGGCCTCATGGTTCAACGATGATCTTAAGAAATCCAAGAAACTCTGCCGCTCCCTTGAAAAAGCCTGGAAAAAAGACCCATCCACCAGCACCAAGGACGCCTTCAAAAGCGCCACCCGCACTCACCACCAACTGATCCGAAAAGCCAAGAAAACAGCATTCAAGGATCGACTTGACAACAACGCCCACAACAGCAAGGAACTTTTCAACATCGTCAAGGAATTTTCCAACCCATCGGCCAACTCCAACGACATCACCCCCTCTCAAACCCTCTGCGACTCCCTAGCCTCCTTCTTCCACAACAAGATCGCAGACATCCACAACAGCTTTGACAACCAACCCGGAAACCAACCCACCCCACCATCTGTTGACCATCTTCCCCCCGTAAACACCCTTAACGCCTGGAACCCAATCTCCACCGAGGAAACCATCCGCCTGATGAATTCCATTCACTCTGGATCCCCCACAGACCCATGCCCTCACCACATCTTCAACAAAGCAGACTCCATCATAGCACCGCACCTCCGAGACGTCATCAACTGCTCCTTGATATCCGCGACCTTCCCAGAAGACTGGAAACACGCTGAACTCACCGCCCTTCTGAAAAAACCCACAGCGGACCCCACCGAACTCAAAAATTACCGCCCCATCTCGCTTCTCCCATTCCCGGCCAAAGTCATCGAGAAAGCCGTCAACAACCAGCTCGCCGCCTTCCTCGAAGCCAACAAATCACTCGACCCCTCACAATCTGGCTTCCGAGCTAAACACAGCACTGAAACCGCCCTCATCGCAGCAACAGACGACATTCGAACTCTACTGGACAATGGAGACACAGTCGCCCTCATCCTCCTCGACCTCTCTGCAGCATTCGACACAGTCTGCCACAGCACCCTTCTACAACGCCTCAATAACATCGGAATCCAAGGAAAAGCACTTGAATGGATCACCTCATTCCTCACCGGAAGAACCCAGAGAGTCCGCCTTCCTCCATTCAAGTCCGAGGCCTCTGAAGTCATCTGCGGCGTGCCCCAAGGATCATCACTCAGCCCCACCCTCTTCAACGTATACATGAGCCCCCTCGCAGCCATCGCCCGCCAACACAACCTCAACATCATCTCTTACGCGGACGACACTCAACTGATCCTTTCTCTCACCAAGGACCCTAGCACCGCCAAAACTAACCTACACGAAGGAATGAAAGAAGTCGCTGAATGGATGAAACAAAGCCGTCTGAAACTGAACTCAGATAAAACAGAAGTCCTCATCTTAGGCACATCCCCCTCTGCTTGGGACGACTCCTGGTGGCCGGAAGCCCTCGGAAAAGCACCCATTCCGACAGACCACGCACGGAACCTTGGCGTCATCCTGGACTCTTCACTCTCAATGAACAGACAAGTCAACGCCGTATCCTCTTCCTGCTTCACATTCTTCGCATGCTCAGAAAAACATTTCGCTGGATCCCCTCCGAAACAAGGAAAACAGTCACCCACGCTCTGGTCACGAGCCGATTGGACTACGGAAACACCCTCTACGCAGGTACCACCGCTAAACTCCAGAAGAAACTCCAACGAATCCAAAACGCCTCAGCCAGGCTCATATTAGACATCCCACGCAACGAACACATCTCCGGTCACCTTAAAGACCTCCACTGGCTACCCGTCAATAAGAGGATCACTTTCCGACTGCTTACCCACGCACACAAATCACTCTACGACATCGGACCAGATTGCCTCAACTCTCGACTGTCCTTCTACACCCCCTCCCAACAACTATGCTCTTCCAGCCAAGCCTTCGCCACTGTACCTCGCATCAACAAGACCACCATGGGAGGCAGATCCTTTTCATACCTGGCTGCTAAAACATGGAACTCACTCCCCGCTTACCTTCGCCTCACCCAGAACCACCTAGCGTTCAGAAAGCAGCTTAAAACGTGGATATTTGACAAATAATCCTCCTCCCCTTCCTAAGCGCCTTGAAACCCTCTGGGTATGTAGTGCGCTATACAAATTTTTTGACTTGACTTGACTGACGCTAGTTCAGCGCCTCAGCAACATCGGAATCCAAGAGAAGGCACTGGAGTGGATCATCTCGTTGCTCGCCTGAAGAACTCAGAGAGTCCGCCTCCCCCCGTTCAGATCTGAAGCCACCAAAGTCATCTGTGGAGTACCACAAGGATCATCACTCAGCGGAACCCTCTTCAACGTCTACATGAGCCCCCTCGCGGCCATCGCACGCCAACACAACCTCAACATCATCTCCTACGCCGACGATACCCAGCTGATCCTCTGCCTCACCAACGACCCCGCCATCGCAAGAGCTAGTCTACACGAGGGGATGAAAGACGTTGCCGAGTGGATGAAGAACAGCCGCCTGAAACTGAACTCAGACAAGACGGAAGTCCTCATCCTGGGATCATCGCCCTCCGCCTGGGACGACTCCTGGTGGCCCCCTGCCCTGGGCACCACTCCCAAACCAACGGACCATGCACGCAACCTCGGCTTCATCCTGGACTCCTCCCTCTCGATGACCAGACAAGTCAACGCCGTCTCCTCATCATGCTTCAACACCCTGCGCATGCTCCGCAACATCTTCCGATGGATCCCCACCGAAACCAGGAATACCGTCACCCAGGCACTAGTCACCAGCCGTCTGGACTACGGGAACACCCTCTACGCCGGAACCACAGCCAAATTTTTAAAAAGACACCAACGCATCCAGAACGCCTCCGCACGACTCATCCTGGACATCCCACGACACAGCCACATCTCCGGCCACCTGAGAGACCTACACTGGCTTCCCATCAGCAAGAGAATCACGTTCAGGCTCCTCACCTACGCACACAAGGCTCTCCACGACCTGGGCCCAAAGTACCTCAACGACCGCCTGACCTTCTACACGCCCACCCGCCAGCTATGATCAACCAGCCACGCCCTCGCCTCCGTACCACGCATCCGCCGAGCCACCGCCGGAGGAAGATCCTTCTCCTACCTTGCAGCCAAGACTTGGAACTCCCTCCCCATCCACCTTCGGCTGACCCGGGACCACCTCTCCTTCAGGAAGCAGCTCAAGACCTGGCTGTTCGAGCAGTGACGTAACCCTCTCCCCCAGCGCCTTGAGACCCTCCCGGGTGAGTAGCGCGCTATACAAATGCCGTGATTGATTGATTGATTGTCACAGTTACACCCAGGGCAATTTTTCAAAGCAGCAGGAGATCATCTGCTAGTAAAGGCTCGCAAGGGTAGAGCACCGTGTCTCCAATGTACATACAATTTTCTTGCTAAAATAGGAAATATGTCATCCATAAAGTGCTCAAAGTAATAAAAATCTTTAACCATTAAAAAGGAAGCAGTTAAAATGCCAACATTGGGATTGGACAAAGCAGCAGTGAGTTTATTATCACAAAATGTCTTCATGAGTAACTTGCGTGTGACCATTTTGCATTTCAGATACACTAAAAAATTGGAAAAAATCAATTATTTCTGAAAAATAAAATGTACAATTCCCTCTTCAACCTAAAAGCAGTAGGGGAAATGCTGCGCTTAAGAAAGACCTTATTTACTATTCCCACTCCAAGTTAAGCTACAAAAGAGAACTGGTGATTAGACGGTCATATTTGCCATTCCCTCTCCAACCTAACCAACAGTCAGGAAGGAGTTGAACTTAAAAGCGGTCAGATTTACTATTTCCACTCCAAGCTAAGCAACAATAGGGAATGTGTTGGGCCTTAAAGGGTCAGATTTACTATTCCCACTTCAAGCTAATCAACAGTAGGGAATTCCTTGGACTATTCCCACACCAATATTAGCAACATTGATGAAAGTATGGCATGGTGAGATTTATCCTTTCGACTCCAATGTACACAACAGCAAGGAAAGCATTGGCCTTTTCTGGGGTCAGGCTTACTATTCACAGTGCAACCTAAATAACAGTAGTAAAAGCGTTGGACTTTGGATGGGTAATATTTACTGTTTCCTCTCCAACCTAGGCAACGGTAAAGAAAATGTTGAACTTTGGAAGAGTCAAACTTACTATTCCAACTCCAACATAAACAACAGTAGGGAAAGCATTGAATGTTGGAGGGTTCATATATACTGGAATCACTCCAACCTAAGCTACAGTAAGGAAAGTGTTTGTCTTTGAAGGGGTCACACTGACTATTCCCACTCTAACCTAAGCTGCAGTAGGGAAAGCTCTGGACTTTAGAGGGTCAGATTTACTATTCCCACCCTACCTAAGCAACAATAGAGGAAGTGCTGAAAAATAATGTAATCATTTATTGTAAAATATATTTTAAAACAACAACAATCATAATCATAACAAAAATATCAAGTAAAGAGTAAACATTGTTTTTACTTAATAAACAATTATCATATATCATTTACCAAATTTAAAATACTTTAAGACGTACAACACACCTACCACACTACTCTCATACAATCACAACAACTGATAAACATGTGAAATTACGGTAAAAAATGTAAATAAATGCCAGCAAACATTTTCAAAAAAGCAAACCTTTAAATAAATAGATATTTTAAAAAGAAAATACATTTTAATGAATTAAACAATTTGTATAATTAATAATCTAATTATCCAAATGAAACAATTACACTTTACAAATTCAACAAAAGTGTAAAAAATTGAATATCATTCCACCATACTACCATACTCTCCTACATACCCAACAACCAACCCGTATTTAAAAAACCTAAATTAAACTCCAAAACAATACTTTAACATTATTGCAAAAACAATAAAATAATTACTAAAAAAGTTACAAAGAACTAACATTGACATATTAATAATTTTAAATACATAAAATCATAAACAAAATAATACTAAATCAATATTGTATACTACCACTTAAATAAAAATGATATTAAACACTTAGAAAAACACTGTGAGAAAAGTGATGTTCTATTTGGAGTGGTTTTGTGACTACGCAGTCTAATACACTCACAAAACCGACTTGGGTCCAGTCAGGCTCATATTCTACACCTTAGCTCAACCCAGGGTAGCTGTGGCTTTTAGCAGTCAGACTTAATCAAAGGAACAAGTGTAAAGAATTTAAAAGTACTAAACAATGAAATGAGAAAGTCACAAAACACAAAAGAAATCTGACAGCAATTTATGAAAATAAATCTTATTTTTATGAAATTTTAGACACCAAAATGGACAAATTTGACAGGAGGTTATCAGAGATTTTGATTTTTAAATGAGACATAAATTACAGCTTTGCACTCAAAATGCAAGCATGCATTGCAAATACTGCGATTAGCGTAAAGTTTTGAGGCCTTATAAAACTTTTAAAGAGTTGTGGTTCGTACTTCAGCCCACTTTGGATGGCTAATTCCTTCAGAGAGCAGGTTTTGAGAGCCAGTATGGAGTTTTAGATCAGTTATCTTGTCACCAAAATAGTCTCTAGTTCAGTTCCAGGCCCTATGGGTGAAAACCATAAACTTCAATGGAGAGGTCCAGATGCAAATGATACAGGATGCTGAAGGTCTTGTAGTATGGTGAGAATGCTGTGAGGTCGACAGTGGCTTCCTGCATGTACTCCTTGGTCCAAGGGCTCAGTGGGGCCACTTTGGAGACAGGGGTCGCTGTCCCTTGAAGTCCTGGTGGCCTACGAGAAGTTTAGTTGCCAGTGGTCTACTGCTCTCCAGCCACAGCTACCCACTGTAGAGTTAAGGTTTAGCAAATGAGCCTGAATTGACCTAATTCGGTATCGTGAGTGTACTGCACGGTGAAGTCACACAACCATACCATATAATACAACACTTTCCTCACATTGATATTCTTGCCACCTCTGTATTTCTTGGCTGGTATTTGTGTCAGAATGTATTTTTGAGACAATATTAATATTGTGCCCCCTTTGCCATGTTACAGTATCAGCAACATTTCTCCTTCCATTAGGTACTTTGCCAGAGCCTGTTGGTGAATTTGGACTGGCGGTCATGGTTGATACCAAGTACATTGACCCTTTAGTGCTCCTTTTTCATCCCACTGTGCCTACAGACATTGGTTGAACCTGAGAAATGAATAACATTGCCCTGCCTTATGTTGAAACAAATCTTCTTGAAGCCTTCCATCTCAAATTTCTATCCACACCAAACACATGTGGCCAACAATTATCTGAACTGATTCATAGAAATGTCTGGGTCTTAGTCATCTGAGGACAGTTTTGTTGCTTCCTATGTGTGACGGGGTGAGATCGGACCACGAGAGATCTGAACTGTATACAAACTGGTGGTCTCCAGAGCGTCTCTCTCCCCCTCTTGTCTCCCCTCAGCAGGACGACTGGAGATCACATCATTCTCCCCTTTGGAAACTGTCAAATTAGGAAGAAGACGCCGGTTCCTTTAACTGGGGCTACGAAGAGGATGAAGCCATGCCCCCGCCCAACATCAGCGCCTTTCCGGCAATAAGGATGGAAGAAACACAGAAGTTGGTGTGCACCGACACCGGCGTGGAGAAGACGGAAGCGAGCTTTGCGGTAGGTGGAGGAACCTGGTACCAGACCCGAGGGATCCGGAGCTGTGCCAGGAGGCCAACGTCCCTGCGACTCGCTGAGCCACGCTCCAGGAGGAGCGTGGCTTTCGCAGGTATAAAACTGGGTCTCGGGGTGGGTAGGGAGGAAGGAATCTCCTAACTCCTAGGACAATCACCCGAAGACCCTGCATTAAACCTGTCGGTCTCTTTTTGTTTTCTTCAAGTTTTTTGCACCTAGCACGCCACTCTATTAAGCACAGTGATTCTTTTTCTTTGAAGTTTAAAGAGCACATGAGTGTGTGGTGTCCTTTCACTCCCCGGCCCCTGGTCTAACTGCCACAAAGAGAGACATAGTCCCGACATTACTCTTCTCTTCCTTCTTTCTATACGCCTTGGAAGAGGAGGACCGCCCACCCAGCAGGTCCTGACCCGGAGAACAGGAATCCAAGGAGCCAAAGGACTCGCGGCAAGACGGACCCAGCAACCTTTGCCGCAAATAGTCTGTTCACTCGGCGCAAACGTGTTTTTGGGAAAATAAAACCTTATATCAGCAGACCTGGCCTCAGACCCATTATTGCAACCCCGCCACACTATGAAAATTGCCTCCTTAACCCTGAAGTTATAGGAAGGTGAGAAGAGCCTGATCCAGAGGACACCAGTGACCAGTTTCTAAATTGACTGATCAATCAATCAATAAGGATTTTGGATAGTATGGCTCCTCATCCATGAAGGTCTCAAGGTGCTGGGGGAGAGATGATGCTGGCTGTACTGGGTGGAGGATCATTCAAAGAGCCGGGTCTTGAGGTCCTTTCTGAATTGGGTCAGTAACACAGAATGCCTGAGGTGGAGAGGCAGGGTTTTCCAGGTCTTGGTGGTGAGGCAGAAGAATGAACTTCCTCCGGTTCTGGTCTTGTGGATCCTTGGAAGAGTCTCAAGGGTGAGTTGGTAGGATTGGAGTTGTATTGTAGGTACATGGAATGTGAGGCGGTGGTTCGGGTAACATGTTCCTTTGTCATCTAGAGCTAAGAAGGCGTGAGTGAGGAGCTTGAAAGTGATTTGCTTGTTGCCTGGGAGCCAGTGGAGTTGTCTGAGGTGTTGCGTGGTGTGGCTGCAGCCAGGGGATATTCAGTACCAGTCTGGCTGTAGCGTTTTGGACATTCTGTCATTTCTTGAGCTGTTTCTGGGTGCTAGAGTTCATTGCCGTAGTCGAGTCTGCTGGTGATGAGTGCATGGGTGACCATCTTTCTGGATTCTGTGGAGATCCATCTGAATGTCTTTCCAAGCAGGTAGAGCATATGGAAGAAGGCTGAGGAAACTGCATTGTTTTGTTGGTTCATAGTGAGTGATGAGTCCAGTATGATGCTGATTGTGTGTGTGTGGTCCGTCTGGGTCAAGGAGATCCCTGAGTGGCTGGCCACCAGGAGTTGTTCCAAGCTGAAGGGGTAGGTCCCAGGAGGAGTACTTTGGTCTTGTCCGAGTTGTGCTTGAGGCTGCTGTCTGTCATCCAGGTAGCAGTGGCCTTCATTCCACTGTGGAAGTTGGTTCTGGCAATTGTGGGTGCATTGGTGAGGGAGAGGATCAGCTGAGTGTTGTCGGCATATGAGTTGATGTTGAGTCCATGGCTTCTAATGGTGACTGCGAGGGGGGCCATGTAGACATTGAAGAGGGTGAGGCTCAGGGATTAACCCTGGGCAGTCTACAGCTGATAGGTGTGGGTTCAGACAGGAACATTGGTAGTCCGACTCACTGAATTTGGCCGATGAGGAAGGAGTGGATGCAGTCTAGACCCTTGCAGTGGATCCCGGTATCATGGAGTCTCATGATTAGGGTGCGGTGGGAGACGGTGTAGAAGGAGGCCGAGAGGAGCAGTAGGATGAGGGCTGTGGCCTCAAGCTGGTCTACGATGGAGCAGATGTCTTCAGTAGCGGGAAGGAGTGCGGACTCCATGCTGCAGTTGCTTCAGAAGCTGGAATGCGAGGTGTCCAGGACGTGGTTCACTTTGATGAACTCGGACAGTTTGGCTTTGATGGCCTTCTCGATGACCTTAGCTGGGGAGGGGGAGGAGAGAGATGGGCCTGAAATTCTTGGGGTCTGTTGGGTCCAAGTATGGCTTCTTCAGCAGGGGGTTGAGCTCAGTGTGTTTCCAGTCATCAGGGAAGGTGGCAGTTTCGATGCAGCACTTCATGGTGCGGTGAACCTGTGGGATGATGGCAATGGCTGCTCTGTGGAAGATGTGGTATGGGCAAGGATCCGTCAGGGCTCCTGAGTGGATGCTCTTTATGGTCAAGAGCATCTCCTCTGCTGTGAGTGGGTTCCAGCAGAGCATGGTCTGTTGGGTGTGGCTTAGTTGTGGGCAATGGTTGCGGGCGCAGTGGCCAGGTCTAGGGTGTTGAAGCAGTCGTAGATCTTCCTGATCTTGTGATGGAAAAAGGGGCTGAGTTTGTTGCAGAGGTCTTTGGAGGGGGAAACATCTGTGGTCTTGCTGTTGGGCCTGGCAAAGTCCTTGACAGTGGCAAAGAGTTCTTTGCTGCTGTGTGCGTTGGCGTTGATTCTTTATTGGACGGCCTTGTTCTATGTGGTTTTCAGGAGGAGGTGATGCACGTTGAATGTGGGTTTCAAGTTTTCCGGGGTTTTGTTGTTCCTCCATCCCTTCTTGAGTAATCTGCAGGTGCATCTGGACCTGTGGAGGAAAGGAGTGAACCAGATGGCCTTCTTGGACTGTTGCCTGCCTAGTCTTTCCTTGAGGGATGCCAGGATGTCTGCTCAGTTGGAGATTCATCAGTGCAGGTTGCATGCTGTGGTGTTGGCATCCATTGGTGTTGGCGGAGTGGTTGTGCTGAAGAAGTTGACAAGAAGTTCTTCAGTGGCTTTGAACCAGCTGAGACTGGGGCGATGATAATTGTGGTGTACCATGGGCGTGGCGAAGGCAAGATGCACACAGTGATGGTCGGTCCAGGAGAGTTTGGTGGAGTGGCTGTAGCTGATGTTCCCGCTGGCGGAGAAGACGTGGTTAAGCATGGAGGTCAGTGTCGCAGAGGGTGGTGCTGAGGTTGGTCCGGATCCATGGTCGTCACTGGGTCATTGGAGTCCGTGGTCAGTCGGGATGTGCTTTTGTGGACGGTGGAAATGCCTCCTCCTGGGCTAAGATGGCACCCAAATAGGAGCCATGCACCTCCTTTAAAATGCATGAGACGTGCCATACACAGAAAACAAAGCGCCCAATTAATTGCTGCTCACCAGCACTGCCCAGGCGTGCTTCCTGCCACATGAAATCCCCTTG
This sequence comes from Lissotriton helveticus, assembly GCF_964261635.1. NCBI lineage: Eukaryota > Metazoa > Chordata > Amphibia > Caudata > Salamandridae > Lissotriton > Lissotriton helveticus. The sequence goes on along the minus strand of NC_136071.1, from coordinate 1,088,929,409 downwards.
GGAAAAGGTAGGCATGGCCAAAATGCTCGTATTTTGCAGCCTGATCGATTGAGAAACAGATGGGACAAATTATAGGCTAACCAGGGTCCAGCTGCCCCCTTAATTCTCTCCCCAGGCTCCCCCTGAGACGGATACATTCTGGTAAATAGGATAATGCAAAGTAAAAAGGAGAAACGTTAATCTTAAAACGATTAAGAAAGGGTAAAGATCCTTCCTAAGATGGCACCCAAATAGGAGCCAGGTACCTCCTTTAAAATGCATCACATGTGCCATTCAAGGAAAACAAAGCGGTTGATTCAATGTTGCTCACCATAGCAGAGTTGGAGGAAATCATTTTTGCTTGCAAGCCAAATTGGATTACATACATATATCTAGTAGTTTAAAAAGGATCATATCTCACTGAAAGTTAAGTGTGAACATGTCAGATCAAAAATAGTGAACCTGGGAGAATGTAGCAAGAAAGGCTGCTGAACATTTTGAGGAATGGGAATGGTAGGGGGCCCTGGGGGGACCCAGAGACATTGCCTTCAAGTATGGGTTCCGATTGGTCCAACTCTACAAACTCCACCATTAGTACTACCCCAGTACGGTCCTACATGCTATGAGCAGATGCCCAACAGTTGCCTGCCTGAGGGGCGGTGAGGTAGGGACCTTCCTTCATGTGGTGTGGGGATTCCCAAGAATGGAAACATACTGGGCAACCATCAAAGAAACAATGATGGCGGAAACGGGATTCTCCATACCAAATGCAGCCAAATGCTGCATATTGGACATATGGGGCGATTACCTGCCTACCAAGTACTATAGCTACCTGGGCCTTGGGGTACCGAAGTGAAGCATACCACAAAAGTGGGGGGTGGCGGAACCCCTGGTCCTATGAGACTGGAAGCACGACATGGACTGGTGCATGCTTGCAGAAAAGATAATCTATCAAAGGAGGGACTGCCCCAGAAAGTAGGAGAAGTTGTGGTCCCAATGGAGGGCCATTAGAGGTGACATGGGTACAGAGGGAAGCTGCTGCATTTTAATTCTTGTCTGTGATTTCAATCTATGTTGAAAACGAGTCAAAATAAGTTTTAGAAAAAAAGAAAGTCTGCTGATATACTGTTATGGATGCGGTCTAGAGAACTCAGTTATAAGCTGTAAAGTTTTTTGTTTTTTTTTTAAGTTCGGAAAATTTTTATTGAAAGAATATAAAATATAGTTTACAAAATAAGACAAAGAAAATAACAAGCAAAAGTATACATCAAGATAAGTAAAGACATTAATGCAAGTTACAAAAAGAAACACCAGAAATTGAGAATAAATATAAGCAAAACTGGTAACTGGTATGATATAAGGCAATGAAAGACATACTAAATATACATTGTAATTATAAAAAGAGGCGAAAATAGGAATAATATGTTTAACAAAGTACAGGAATTCATGGAGGTTTAGGAACTTCTTGCTGTAACGGGGATAGAGACAGAGAGCTTTGGGCAGTTAAATCAAAAAATAATGTAACTGGACTCCATAGTTCTTTTCGCTTAGTAGCTAAAGTTAGGATGTAGACAAAAGTCGTATCTAACCTGTGGTTATAGCAAACAGCATACCACCAAGCCTGATAAGAAATTTTGGTAAAATCCTTCCAATTTTTAGTTATTTGCTGAAAAGCTACTGCCAACAACAAGTCAACTATTCCAACCCTGAAGGTGCAATGATCCCAAATGGGAGAAACACTCCCTAAGAAAATGTGAGAGAAAGAAAAGGTGTGAGTGGAGGAAAAAATCTTGTTAATTAAAGACCAAACTTGCAGCCAAAAATTATGAACATGGGGACAACTAAAAAGCATATGAAAAAGATCTGCACATGGTAAGGAGCAGGACCAACACTTATCAGAGGTATCTGGGTATTGTTTACTAAGAACTAGTGGTAAAAATAATAAACGGTTATAAATAAAAAATAGTGTTTGAGTAGTGTTAGAAGCTCTGGAAAATCTACGAATCTTCAACCATAATTTGTCCCATAACTCAATAGGCCAAGAGACTTCTAGGTCTTTTTCCCAAATTTCTTCTGTTGTGGTTTTCAAGCGAGGTGAAGACTGAGTTTGAAGGAAAGCGTAGATTTTTGAAGCTTTAGATTGTTTAAGAAGTAAAGAATTCAGTGAAGTCATGTCAAAGGGTGCGTGATTTGATGAAGGAGGCATAGCAAGGGAGGCATCATAAGCAAGTTGTAATGCGCGTGACAATATAGAATATTTAACTCGAAAAGCGGGTGGAAGAGTAAAAGAAGTAGCGGCTAATGCAAATGGGATGACCTGATTCTGATGAAACAATTGATGCACCCAAATAGGACCACGTGATTTCCAGGATGTCCCAAAAATCGGCTTATTGTTGATTAAAATAGATGTGTTGTGCCAAATAGGTTGGTCAAAAAAGGACGACAAGACGGGAAAGCAGGGAAGGATTTTGGAGGTATACTTAAGAATAGGAGTAGATAAAGACTGAGGTCTACAAGAAAAGATAAGATATTCTTTGAAAGAAAAAGGAGATATGAAAGACCTTTCTAAGGTCAGCCAGAGAGGAGAGGATGATGCGCAATCTGTGATCCAATTCGACACTTGATGTAATAAAAAGAATTTATGATATAAAGAAAAATTTGGAAAGTTCACCCCACCTTCTATTTTGGAACGCATTAATTTGGACAAGGACATTCAAGACTTTTTATGCCCCCACTAAAAGTTAGATAAAATAGAGTTAATTTTCTTGAAGTATTTCAAGGGGATATAAAATGGTATGTTAGATATTGTAAATAGGGCAATAGGAGAGAGCATCATCTTGATTGTATCCAATCTCCCCCACCACAATAGATACAGAGGATGCCATTTGCTAGTAAGAGTAGTTAATTTTTGTAAACAATCGTCCATACACCTAGTAACTGTGCCCGAAAGAGAAGAAGTAAAATGGAGACCTAAATATTTAATAGAGTTAGGGCTCCAAGTAAAACCCGAAGTAGAAAACTCATCCCTGAAAGTGACTTTAGTAAGTGGCAAGATCTCGCATTTATCTTTATTTAATTTGTAGCCAGATACTTGTGCAAATGAGTTAACTTCATCTAGAAATGCAGGGAGGGATGTGTCTGGTTGGGAGAGAAACAATAATACATCGTCAGCGTTTGCTGCCATCTTAATATCAGATTTGTGGAAATTGAAACCATGTATATTAGCATTCTGATGAATTTTCAAAAGGAAAGGTTCTAACGCAAGATTAAACAAAAAAGGTGAAAGTGAGCATCCCTGTCTAACCCCTCTATTAAGGGAGAAGTAAGAAGATAAGGTACCGTTTGCCGAAATTGCTGCTCTAGGGTGAGAATAGAGGAACGAAATCAGGGTGGAAATCTTTGGACCAAAACCAAACCATTTCAGAGTATTAAACAGATATGGCCACTCAACTCGATCAAAAGCTTTCTCCGCATCTAGGGCTATAGCTGCGAGGGGATGAGAGCAATGCGAAGTCTTAGAGAGAATGTCAAAAAATAATCTAGTATTATCCGACAGCAGTCTAACTTTAACAAAACCGGATTGTTCTTTCCCTAAAAGTTCGGGAAGAAAAGATTCTAAACGTAATGCTAAAGCCTTTGAAAAAATGTTATAATCGATATTTAGTAGAGAAATGGGGCGATAGTTTTTACAATGTTGTGGATCCTTACCTGGTTTCGGGATAATACAAATAAGGGCATCAGAGAAAGAGACAGAAGCGGAACCAGTTTGAAGGAAAGTGGAAAGAAGAGTAGGTAATTTGGGAATAAGTAACTTTGAGAAACAGGAAAAGAATTCAACAGTAAAACCGTCAGGACCTGGAGCTTTCCCATGTTTGAGAGAGTTGAGAGCCAGAAGAAGATCCTTTTGTGTAAGGTCTGATTCTAAAGAGGAAAGGTCCGGAGGAGTGTCAAAAGGAGAAGAGATCTTGGATAAAAATTGGGATATGTCTTGTTCAGAAGAAGATGATTCAGACAAATACAATGTTTCATAGAAACATAAGAATTCTTGCAGGATATCTTCACTTTTGTGTTTTAGTGAGCCATCATGACCATAAATAGATTCAATATTAACTTTATTTTGTTTTACCTTTAGATAATTAGCCAACAATTTCCCAGCCTTATTCTGTCCACCATAAAACTTGGCACTAGATTTTAAAAGGAAATTGGAGGCGTTATACGTGGAATCTTTATTAAATTGAATTTTGATGGCAATGGGATCATTTAAACAATCTTTTGATTTGTAGGTGAAGTATAAATGCTCTAATTGTTTGATATTAGAAAGGAGGTCATTAGTGGCTTGTTGGGCCTTCTTTCATTTGCGAGAGACATAACTAATGATGAGGTCTCAAGCTGAAGTTTTGAAAGCGTCCCAAACTACAGGAAATGGAATTTCATCCGTATGATTGAATACAAAATATTCATGAAAAAAGGATGTGAAAGAAGAAACAAACTGTGCATCGAGAAGGAGAGCATTATTAAAACGCCTTTTTTAATGGAAGTTGGCTTTTGTAATACGTCCAAAACAATGGAGACTGGGGCGTGGTCAGAAATTAAGATGGAACCAATGTCAGAAGAGATAAGGGATTGAGTAAGTTGATGAGAAATAAAAATATTATCTAAGCGGGATTGAGTCTGATGAGGGGGTGAAAAGAAGGAGTATTCTCGCAAAGTGGGGTTGCAAAGTCTCCATGCGTCAGTGAGTTTGTATTGTGTAATGAGTTGTGTGAAAGATTTTTGTGACTCATGAGGAACATATGTACTAACTGAGCATCTATCTAAAAATGGGTCGAAAACTTCATTGCAATCACCTACAAGGATGAAATTATCAACGTAATGTTGAGTGATAAGCGGTGCGACGGAGGTCAGACAAGAGGCATCACCACTCGTAGGAGCATACACATTTAAAATGGAAATGGGGACATTAAGCAGAGTGAAATTCACTAGCACCCATCTACCTGAAGTGTCTGCACAATGCGTAACTGCTTTGATTGTAAGAGATTTTCGAAACAAAATCAAGACTCCATTACGCTTACCATCACCTGGGGAAAAATAAACTTCGCCTACCCAACCTCTCTTCAATTTAGCATATTCATCAGCCGACAAATGTGATTCCTGTAAACAGGCTTTGTCTGCGTTGAGTTTGGCCAGGTGGGAAAGTGCTCTCTGTCTTTTAACTGGCGAATGTAAACCTTTAACATTCCAAGATAATATTTTCAAAGGCATAACATAATTTTAAAGAAGCATATCAAAGAACCATTTGAGGAACAATTGAGAAAAAAAACATTCAAGGCATATAAGCATAATAAGAAGAAACACCAGAAGTGAAAAAGAACAAGTGCATAGAAAGCAGCACAATTAAAGTCAGGTAAATAGTGGATGGAAAAATTGAGAAGAACAAGTAAAAAGTGTAATAAAGAAGTAAGCGAAACAGAAGGAAAATGAGAAATCTAGATCAATAAAGAGATAAAGAGAAGAGGATGAAAAGGAAAATAGCAGAAGGAGAGTTGAGAGCCTGAGGAACATGAAGAAGAGAAAGAAAGAAATATGAGAAAAAAGTAGCAGAATGAGAAGAACAAAGAACTTACATATTGTTGAGAACAAACTAAGGGGATGGAGGATGGAGGCCACATAGAACAATGACGGGTCATAAGCTCCGAAGGGAAGGCAGGGAGGGTAGATGACCGCAACGGACTCCGAGGACATGAGGGTGGGTGATAACGTGGAGGAGGAGATCTGCATAGAAGGGGAAAAGGATAAAGCTTAACATTAAGAATATAAATTCAGTACAAACAAGCAACTAGAAAAACTATCTGAAGAGAACAGTCATGAAGAACAATAAAAACATACTGTAAATGCAATAGCACAAGATAGGCATGTGAAAAACAATTATCGAGAACTAGATGAAGCAGCGGTATCCATTGTGTTATCACTATGGGAGTACAAAAAACTCTTTAATATTAGCGGATCATCGTATGTAGTAGTGTTATTGTTGAAAGTCACTTTGAAGAGGCAGGGATGGAAAAGCCCATATCTCACTCCCATAGAACGCAGCTGTGGTCTAAGGGAAAGAAATTCTTCACGACGGTCAGCAGTGGACTTTGCATAGTCCTGTGAGAAGAAAAGGCGATTTCCAGACCAGGTAATCCGAGGGATAGCTTTGGCTGCTGACAAAACTGTGAGTAATTCTGTATATTCGAGGAAATAGATGATGACACCTTTCGGCCTTTTAGCAATAGAAGTAGATAACCCAGCAGCAGGAGGAGGGCCTAAGCGATGAGCTCTCTGTATGTTGAAGATGGTGCTATCCTGCAGCTAGCGAATTTTCGGCAAAAAAGATTTGAAAAAAGTAAGGGCATCAGACCCTTCTGAGTTTTCCGCAAGGCCATAGATGCGGAGGTTGTTTCTCCTATTCCTGTTTTCTAAGTTCTCAATTTGTTTGTGGAGTGCAGAGACTTGTACGCACAGCGGATCAACTTTGGCAGCAGAAGACGTGAGAGTATCAACGTTTTGTTCCAGAAGGGTCACACGTTCATCAATATTCGACCATTTGTCAGACAACACCTGAAGGGTAGTTTTGGTTTCCTCAAGAGTATTTTTAGTTTCTTCAATGAAAGGGCGCAGGGCCCTGATTTCCTCTAAAAGAATGTCCATTGTTACTGTTGAGGATTGCTTGAGAGGAGAGAGTGGGTCCTTTTTTAATCTTTTAATTGAACCTTTGGTGGTACCACTTGATTGTGGAGCCGAAGAAGAGGAGGAACCTTTAGCTGAAGCGTCGTGGGAGTCATCCATCTCGAGACACTGATATCTAGAAATTGTATGAAGGAGACATTTATGTGGAGTTGGAGAAGGCTTGCGAAGATCTTTAGATAATCTACCCATAGAGTAAATAACACATGCAACTGGAATACATTAGAACAGGTAAGCGCACAATTAAAACTGTTTACTGTGGATGAAAATTCAAGTGTGAATAAACATGACTACATACAATAATATTGAGGAATAAAGGCGGAGGTGCCATCAAAACAGAGCTAGTAAATTCAAAAAGACAAGGAAAAAGTGGTTGCTCATACAAGTCACAAGGAAGCAAAAATCCTCAAAATGAAGAATAAAGTCACATACATTAGAGTACGGTAAAACTGAATGCAATAAAGTAGAATTGAGATTAAGTGAACCACATATAAAGATCAGTTAAAGAAATGCTAGCTGACCTAAACAGGGGAAACATTACATCAAAAATGCATATAGTGAATTATATTATTGCGCGAGGATAACAAAAACACATTAGGGTAGAAAAACTTGTACATTCAACTTCAGAACCCAATGCGCACTGTATTATAGCACCAAGCTGACCCCTATAACAAAGAAGTTACTTACAGGCATATAAACACTAGTAGGACTTGAAAAATAAATAAATGTGTAACAATATGAGCACTATTAAGAACAAACAAACGTGAAGCAAGCAATTAGTACATGAGGAGGTATAAGCTCAGAGAAATTAGGTGAGAAACTGCGTCAGCTTGAAGAGAAAATGTCTGTAGAGACTTTAAACAGAGGTATCCATAAGCCTGAGGAAAGCGTTAAAGCCAATAAATTCACAATAATGGCGCAGTTGAGCAGTTGAGGCAGGTTGATACATAGGATGAAGTAGTAGGCGGCATCGAATAGTAAATAAAACTTCCTGGTAACGTAAAACTACTAGGAGCACAAGCTCCGTCGGTAGATTCACAAAATGGCGGCCGCAGGTTCAAAAATGAGCATCACAGTTATTCATGAGGAGAAAGTAAGCACCAGTCGTAAGAATAAGTAGGCCAGGTACTAAAAAAGTGCTTATTTGTAGAAAGGAATAACTACATTAGAGCGAACTGTTAAGCTGCGTCAGCGCTGTGCAGGGAGCAGCATCAGCTTGTGGAGAAAGATATCCAAAACGGGCGAAATAAGCATTAAAGTGAGCTTAGTTGCTCCATAGACGCTCCGTGAAGGCAGGTGGGCAAAGGGTTGCAACTTATAGTGGGACGGCCAAGGCAGTAGTTAAATGAAGCCTTAAAATCCAAAAGGATCAAAGCTCCGTCAGCGGTGTCGCAAAATGGCGGCCGCAGCGGGAGGAATCAGCGCAAAACACACTTGCCTGGCAAAGTCTCGAAAATAGAGCAGCAGAGTGCCCAAACTTGTCCTGCTAGATCTTCATCGTTTCCGACGTCAAAATCCATGGCTCCCAGGTGCAGAAACGTCAAAGGGAGTCACGTCGGGCGCACCACTCTCCGCGCTGCCCGGGAGAGCTACAAAGAAGCCACCATCGCCATCGGGCGCTAGCCACGCCCCCCAAGCTGTAAAGTTTTTGACACCCTCCGAGGGCCATGTTACAGAGGGAAAGAGAGTAAAGTGGCAATTTATAGATTACGTCTTTCACAATGAGGAACATCATTTAGTAGCATGTTTATTAATTAATGATTTATGAGCCCGATGTAACAAGGATCGAGGTTCAAACCAGATGTTTTTTCACAGTGATGGAATGGTAGCAAGTCATATTTTTGTTCTGCTCTGAATGTGTTGATCTGGCACATCGTAAAAAGGGCAGTGACAAGGATTTGCAGAATTCTTATCTCATTTCTATCCATCATTGCATTCAACTCCATAGGATGTCATCATAGTAGACTGTGCCCCGAAAAAGTTCCATGGATGCAATGAAAACAATTGTGCAATATGCAAAGGGACATTGGACGAGCACGTGTCGTTGCCATGGACGCTCTCTCTGCTTCCCCCGATACCTGCAGCTGGCATTCACACTGTGGGGGATGTTCACCGCGGGAAGTTTCGACTTTGCAAATGGATTCCATACCCTGTCAGGTATTGATACCCTATCTGCGGCTTGAAATATGCCCTTAGGAGTCACAAGGGGGCGGGGTGCCCTTTACCACTCTCTTTGCAGTATGACTCAAGGGCGTATACGTTGTGCTTCGCAATGGCAAAACTGATTTCTAGTGTCTCTCCAGGGGGGCTTACACTCCGGGGGCCTCATTTATGAGGCTGTGCGTAATTTTTACGCCGGCGGTGCGTCACTTTTTGTAACGCACCAGTGGCGTAAAAAATGCGCCTTGTTGCGCCATATTTACAAAGTGACGCATCTAGGTAGATGCGTCACTTTGTAACCCCCTGCGCCATATTAAACCTGCGCCAGGTATAATGTATGCAAGGGGAGCGTTTTGACGCAAGAAAGGGGATCATGGAAGTGATGCAGTGAAATCTATAAGATTTCCCTGCGCCATTTCTTGGCCGCTAATGCGTAAACATCTTACGCCTGCTTCATGGCAGGCGTAAGACTGACGCAGGCACTAACAACATGGGACTTGCCCATGTGAAAGTACACATTGCTGGAGTTGCGTCACTTTTGTGACGCACTCCAGCAATGAGTCACTTTTGCGCTTACAGATACGTCAGAAATACTGACGTATCTATAACTCCTATTATAAATATGACGCATCAATCATGACGCAAGGAGTGCGCACTGAGAAGTGACGCATCGCTGCTTTTACGCAGCGATGCGTCATTTCTCATAAATGAGGCCCCCAGTAGTCTGCAATTTAGTGCACTACAGCCTTTGCCAGAGAAGAATCCTTCAGTGCATTAAGCCCTTCATTACTTCTCCGGCTGCTCAGAAACCCCCTTTCACACTCCCTCCCCTCAGATATATGTTTGTTACCTGAAGCTGGCGTGTCTAATAATGCTATTGTTGGGTGTTTTCAATGTTGTTTGCAGCTGTAAGATGAGGCCTTATGTAAAGCATGCTGTGTATTCACAACTCAGCCTGTACCGATTCTTCCTATAAACAGCTCTACTAACGAGTATAAGGAAGAATTACATCAACTTGCAGTTAATTCTGTAAGTTTAAGACTTCTAAAGTGCATCTATCTTTTAAAAATGGTTGTCTTCTTAGTTTTATGGCAGAGAGTACTATAGTTTGGGAGCTGTCATTTCCCTATCTTGAACAGATATAATGCACATTTTATTGCCAGCTATAAAAAGGACACATAGCAAAAAGAAAAATAGGTCCCTTTGCAATTCTGTCCATAGTTTCTGGCTGATGTATTGCCCTCAATAGGTTTAATCAAAGTTTCCCCACAGTAGCTTAATTTTTAAAACCAATTTGCCTTTTACTTGTTGCTCTGTATGACAATTAATCAGCCGCAGCAGTTTAAACAAAGTGGTTATTGTAATAGTTCCATGCATTTTTAAAAAATGAGATGGATTTAGCATTTAGAATGCTTTGCAAACACAAGCTAAGTATTAAAATGGGGGGTTCACCTAATTCAAAATACCAGGCGTAACGATTTAGGAAATCTATCCGTGAAAATTTAGTGCTGCACATGGAATTAGTTTATTTGTCAAATGCTTGTAAAGCTGATAAAGCTGAGCAAAGAAATTTAAGATATTTTTGATTAATCTCTTGTTGATGGATGCTGGAGAGACGTCCCTTAAAGTAGTGCTCTCATTTGACAAAATATCCAGCCAGAGAGGGGGAATGTAAACGATTGTCAGAACCCAGCTAAGAGGGCTACAGGCAAGCAGGAGCTACTGGGCCCAACCGTAGGGGTTTTACTTCTGTAGTCCCAGAGGCTGACCTACTATGAACCCTGAGCAAATGAGCCAAGTGCTCGTCCAGCACTTGACTCTTTGTGGTAGGGCAGGTAGATCAGTCTAAGGTTTCTCGTGGGGGCGGTAGACTCAGAGGGATGTACATAGGCTCACAACTCAAAATATGTTCAGCAGCAATAAATGGTTGTCAGTTAAACATTCGCTTTTATAAAAAAAGGAGTAATCATATGAATACAAAATATAATACGGCAATCATAAACAATACACACAGTCCGCTAAGGTCAGGGCTTTAGTGCTTTGACAGGCGGGTCCCTGAGTCCCACACCCCTCCCACTAGTAGTAGTGGTTATGCCCCATTCATTAAAGGACATACTCTGGTTGCATGCTACTAGTAGTCCAAGTCTCAGGAGTTCCACTCTGGCTCTTCATTAAAGTAAAAAAATGTTCCAGTGCCAAAGTGATATATGGCAGGCAAGCTGTTCAGAGGCCATCTGGGTCATAAATGAATCTCACCCTTACCAGCAAGATTTCAATGACCGGCACTGAGCACACCCCCTTGGCAGGCGCTGAAGCTGTAGTAGCTGCCTTTGGTAAGTTCTTCACAAGCGACCCTGGAGGGGTAGCGGTCGGGCATCCTTGAGTTTCTCACACATGGCCCCGTGGAGGAAGCCGCTGCCAGTGGGTGCTCGATGATCCTCCTGTGCTGGTAAGCATCTTCGGATCCTCCCCACAGGACACAGGGGGTGACACTGCTAAAGCAATACAGCAGTCATCTTCTCAAACCTCACTATCAAGATCCAATTGCCAGAATCCTCCACTAGACCTCGCTCCCTCCATCCCTTCTCCTCTTCACAGGGAACATTGCCTCCAGGGGCAGGAGGTCTTGGAGTCCCTGGGTTATGGGACAATGGGATATTGGGAGGCCTTGGACCCTAGTTCGGGCCTCAGGCAGAAGCCTTTCAAAGCTTCTCCTCTTCTCACAGCCGGCCTGGCTGCTTGAAAGTTGACAATTTGTGGTTCTTATAGTCCATTTCCGGACACCAAATGTGATTTAGAGCCTGAGTGTTTAAAGTTTATTTTGGGCTCTGTTTCCCTTTGAAGAGCCCTCTCCTCTGCCCTGTCCTTCCTCTAGAAAGCCATCGGGAGCAACACCAAATCTGATAATGCCACAACACAGGCCATGCGGGTGACTAGAGGTTCACACCTGGATTTCAGCTACAATGATATGTGTATCAAAGTTTTAGACCAGGGTGTGAGCCCAGCTCTTTATGATTCACTTATCAGCCCCATATCCATGTGAGATGTGTCCAGTCCTTTCCCTAGTAACCTCTCTCTGAATCAAAGAGCACCCTTTGAAGTATACTAACGGGCCTAGCTCTCACTTCCTCCAGTGTGTTCCACCCAGCTTGCAGGAATGCAGCAATCCACAAATCTGTCTGGGGGGATTATTTCTTCAGTAAGAACTATATCTCCCAAAAGCTTCCAAGTAGTGTACCATTTACAGGAATACATATACCCATCACAGGCATATAACACACAGCATGGTACCATCCCTGTAATTTACCATTCATAGGCACACATACAAGAAGCACATGTATAACACACATGCACTGTGCCGCACTACACACCAAACCAATGTAGGGCGAAGGTGAGTTAAGTACACAGCAGCAGATCTACAGATTAGTGAACCCACAGGCTTCACTCCAGTGACACAAGAAGAAAGGCCTAACTCCTACTGATCACTACACGTATGCTGCCACCACCGAGCTCATGCTGCTTAACTCCTGGCAGAGGTGGTAGCCTTACAACACGTAGCGCTCTGGGCACTCCTCCTGGTCCAAAAAGACCACAATCCATGAGATAAGCCTATGTCATAGCACACATGTAATGCATATTCGCCTATTCCAACAAAAATCATCATTGGGGATGCACATCTGTTAGAATTGGGGGTCTCTAGGGACCCTTGCTTCTAAGTAAGGGAAAGGGATTACACTACTGAATAACCCCTGCTCACCCCCTTGGTAGCTTGGCATGAGCAGCCAGGCTTATCTCAGAGGCAGTGTGTTAAGCATTTGTGAATACACACAGTAATACAGCGAAAACACTACAGAGGGACACAACACAAGTTTTATAAAACTAAGTATTCTTTACATACACTTGACACAAGACCACAAACGACAAAAATCCACAATACTGTACTTAAAATTGGCTTAAAAGATGGTAGAAGTTACTTAATTCAAGTTTATGATGAATGCCACAAAGTTCTCACAAAAGTACCTGGATGTGTAACCTAAAACAAGTAAAAGGTTCGCAGGAAGAGAGATGCGTTGGTTCCTTGCTTCAGGGGAGAAGATGTGTCGCGCCTCATTGCTTGCACAGAGTAGGAGATGCATCTTGGTCCTTAACGGAGTGGAGGTGATGCATAGATTCTCGTGATGCGTTCCGGTTGCAATGCGACAAGATGGTGCTTCGATGCCATGCGACGATCCGGTGCGAAACGTTAAGATGGCGCCCTTGATGTGACGATGTGAGGACGATGCGTGCACGCCCTGATGGCCGTGCGGCGAACTCTGTACTTTGTAGCCGCGACAGTCCCTGCAACACGCTTCTCCGATAATGCATCGGCGACCCTCGCGGTGGCGACACACTTCTCCGGTGATGCGATGGCAAACAGCTGCGACGAAGGCACGCTCCTCGGGAGATGCGGCGGCGGCACGCTTCTCCGGCGATGCGACAACAACAGCCGTGGTGGCGACACACTTCTTCTCGTTGATTTGCGCTTCCAGCTCCCAGCGACACGCAGGCTTCTGCAGATAGAATTCCCAACAAGGAAATTCAGAGGGAAGCTGGTGGTGAAGTCTTGTAGCCCTGAGACTTCAGCAGGAGGCAGGCACATGTTCAAGCCCTTTGAGAAATACTCTGCAACATGATGAAAGTTCTGTAAAAAGTTCCTTCTCCTTTCCTTGTCAATGAAGAGACCACTGCAGGCCAACCCAGCAAACAGCACACTGGCAGAGAGGCAGTCCAAAGTCCTGCAGCTTCCTTGGTTCTTCTCCTTGGCAAAAGGTTTGTCTTGTTCCCAGAAAGTGAACTAAAAATCTTGGGGTCTGAATCTCCATATTTATACTAGCAAATCCTTTGTCCTTTGAAGGCAGAGAGGCCTTTGCCTAGTCCAAACCAGTTCTGGTCAGTCCTGGAGCACTTTGTTGACAAGACTCCTTCTTTCCTTTCACAGTGTAGGCCAGGGACATCAGACACACCACAGGAGGTGGAGCCAGCAATGTGGAGGGAAGGCACAGCCCTATTCAGGTCCCAGGTGCAACACCTCACACCCATCTACATGCAGATCTCTCTATTCAGCCCTGTGCTGACTCACCCTGTCTCCTGGAATCCCCCAGCCCCTGTCACTCAAACTCCAGACAAGGAATACACAACCTAGCAGAGGCAGATTTGAATAGTTAGGCAAGAAAATACCTACTTTCTAAAAGTGGTATTTAAAAACACAGAATGTTAAAATCAACTTTACTAAAAGTTGTATTTTATCATTCTGAGTACAGGCATACTAAACTCGAATGTCTACCTAGTTCCCTGACCCAGTTAGGATTATGAGATGTTATAATCAAACTACCCATTCTGGCCTATGGGGGACAGATAGCCTTGCAATAGTGAAAAACGAAAATGGCTGTAATTCACTATTAGAACATGCCACACATACCAGGGCATGTCCTACCTTATACTTACAATGCACCCTGCCCTTGGGCCTACCTTAGGTGTGTCTGATATGAAGAAAAGGGAAGGTATAGGGACTGGCAAGTGGGTGCACTTGCCAAGTCGACATGGCAGTCACAGACTGCACACAGGCTCTGCAATGGCAGGCCTGGGACACACTTTACAAGCTGCTCCTATGGGCAGCACAACCAGTGCTGCAAACCCAACAGCAGCATTTGATTTACAAGCCCTGGGCACACATGGTGCAATGTACTAGTGTCTAACAAGTAAACCAAATAACTCAATCATGGAGTCACTAATTAGTACAACAATTCAACATAGGGAATACTTGCACTGTGGCACCGACTAGCTGTCGCACAGTGCCCAAAGCATCCAACCAGCAAAACAGATCAAAAACAGAGGAGGCAATCAGAAAAAATGGAAGGGAGACTCACGCCAATGATACCAGGTCTAACAACATCTATCACCACGCGAGGGACTTTTCAGTCCCAACAGTGATGCTTCACAAATATACTAGATTGTGGTTTAGTGGTTTGTGGATTGTGGTTTAGATCCAGTGAGAGACAGTACATAATTATGAAATTCTCTGAGCAACTGTGCACCTGGCCCCTCCTTGCCATGTTTCCATTTGTCTGTGCAGATTTGTTTTTGACACACTTTTTTGAGTCCCTCCTCTTGAGGGATCCATCAAATTTGGACTGGAGTATGGCTGTCAATGTATGTGGTTGCCATTTGTCTGGCCGTGTGTGTGGACTAGCGACTGGCTGGCGGTGTGGTAAACTGGTATTTGGCTGATGCTGTTTTTGAGCTGAGATGTATCAGGGGTAAGGGTTACATCCTCTGGGGGTTGCTATTTTTTGCCTCTGCTTTGTGCTCTCTTTTGTCAGATAAGATTTTTGTGATGCCGATCTACCCGTAGGAGCAGCCTTCTTTGTGTTTTATAATGTTAACTGTCATATTTCTTGCCATCATTTGAATATATCAACTTTATGTATTATTTCTCATTTTAAATTGCAGGGCAAAGGTTTTAATTTCCTTGGTGATGACTCCTGCTTGTGGTCTCCGCATTGGTAGATCTGCAGTTTGTGTAGGTGGATTTGTTTGGTAAGAAACTTTTTTTGTAATTTTTACTTCAAATTAGTATCTTTGACCTGCTTGAATGTATTGTTTTTAACGGTTATACTCATTATTGCATTTTTAGCTTAAGTTTTATTGTGTTTCAAATACATGTTTGGATTTGTGCAAGATCTGTATTGTGTTGTTTTGTGTGTAATTCTTTTTTTGTCTTTCCTTTCTAGTAGGATACCTTTTGGTGCTTTCCGTGTCTGTGCAGAGTATATGCAATTGATCTTCAGTCTACCTGGCTGTGGCAAGTGAGTGGTATTCACTTGAAGTATGAAGTTCATTGTGTGGCTTTTTTGTCTTTCCAGACTAGCATTTGTCAATGTTTATATTTACTGATTGCTACAGCCACAGTTTGTTGAGTTCTAATATGACATGTTTGTTTATTGCTATCTTGTTTGCTTTGTTAGTTTAATTAGTAGGCATTATGGTTTACACAGCCTGACCGCCCACCAGGTTGTTGGTTCGATTTTTCAATCTGCCTCTGAACATGGCTCTGAGACTCACTCTGCATTTGAGCCGGAGTACCAGTTTGAAGATTCTGGCAGTTATTGTTCTGTCCGAGAGGAATCATCCAATGACGAGTACACTATTAGTGTTGATGAAATGCTTCTGTTAGAGGAGGGCCCTTATGTGCTGGCTGTTTAGGAGAAGCAAGCTGGATTGCTGCCAGGGGCTGGAAGGCTGCCCATTGGAAGTGCTGAGTCTGGTTTTTGCTGTTACATGGTCCAGCTTGTTTTTCATGCCTTTAGAGGTATCGCAGGGTAAAGAATCAATACAGAGATCTTTTTTCCTATCAATTACTACTAACAGTTTATGAATGATGTATTTTTCAATGATATTGTTGAACAGACTACTTTGTGTGTAGAACAGTTTTTGAAGGACAGCAGGGCCACACCTAAGACCCACACTAGGGCTACCCGGTGCACTACCACAAATCCTCATGAGATGAAGTAGTTTTGGAGTTTAACTTTGCTGATGTGATTGATATGGAAGTCATCACTGTCTTTATATTAGTCTACTAGTCCCTTGATGCAACTCCTACAGTTACAGCAACCATGAGTCAAGATCGGTATTTGCTTCTGCAGCAGATGGTGCATTTTGTGGACCACACAGATTGTGACTGTTTCTTTAAGATTTGGCCTGTCTTTAACCATTTAGTGGATCATTTTTCACAGATCTGTATTCCATGAAATGGGATATCTATGGATGATTCTCTGATCCTGTTCAACAGCCATTTGGTTTTCAGACAACACATTCCCAGCATGAGAGCACAATATACTATTAAGTTGTCTATGAGTTGTATTACTGGATATGCTCATAATATTAGGGTGTATACTGGTAGGCATTCTTCAATTAACCCCTCACACTTTTGGAGCCAGTGAAGAAACTATCTGGCAACTTGCCAGAGGACTTTTTAACAAAGGTCACCATTTATATGTGGCTAATTTCTATACAGGTGTGCAATTATTTAAGGAATTGTCCAAACTAGGCACTGTACATGTAGCACAATGAATTCTAACTTTAAAGTTTACCCTAAAGAGCTGGTGTGTTAAAAACGTGGACAAACAGTGACTTGCGTGGTACTATTTATTTATTTATAAAACGTGTAAAGCGCACAAATGCCCGAGGGCGTCTCGGCACTAGTAACAGTAAACTAAGACTCTAGAAGGCATGCGATGGGGAGCTATTGATTGAATAACCATGTTTTGATTTTTCTGCGAAAAATCATCAAGGATTGGGACGATCGTATCTCCAAATCCAATGAGTTCCATAGTTTTGCGGTGGACACCACGAAACGTCTGTTACCCCAAGAAACCGTTCTGGTTCTAGGCACGGACATCAGGAAGGCATTAGCGGACCGTAGTGGTCTATTGGGGACATGAAATGAAAAGGCATTTAAAAGAAAGCAAGGTCCTTGGTTGCGGGTTGCTTTATAAGCAATGCACAAGGCCTTGAACTTTATTCTGTTCTTCACAGTAAGCCAATGGTAACTTTTTATTACATGGGCGATAGGCATGAATTTGGCTGTGGCTGAGAGCATTCTGGCAGCTGCATTCTGCACCGATTGCAACTTATGAATCACTTTCTGTTGGGTGTTCATAAACAACCCATTGCAATAGTCCAGTGAGGACATAACAAAGGCAGTGATCAGTGTTCTGCCTGAACAGGGAGGTAAGTAAGGTAAGATCTTTTTGATGGTTTTAATTTTATGAAAGGAAGCAGATGCGATGGTATTTGCATGAACAGCAAGCGTAAGCTTTTCATCCAGAATAACTCCAAGATTTTTCACCTTAGCAACTAGATTAGGAGGGGAACCTAAATCAGCAGGCCACCAGGAACTGGACCAGATCAGATGGAGTTTGCCAAAAATCATAACCTCAGTTTTGTCGGAATTAAGCTTAAGGCAATTTTCTGCCATCCATTTACTGATGGCAAGCATACCTAGTTGGAAGTTGGCTGCTACTCTCTCTCCATTGTTTTTTTTATCGCTAACACCAATTGGGTATCGTCAGCATAGGATGTTAGGCTCATCCCATATAGCTTGATGATTCTTGCCAGGTCCATCACATAGATATTAAATAGCAATGGACTCAGGGATGGGACTTGCGGGACACCACATGGTAAGGTCATTTGGGCAGAGTGATAATTGCCCAACGTTACCATTTGGGAGCGATCGGAGAGAAAGGAAAGTAGCAGATCTCCTGCTTTATCCTGGATGCCCATGGAATTGACACGGTCAATCAAGATGTTATGATCGACCGTGTCAAAAGCCGCTGATAGGTCCAGCAAGATCAAAACAGCTGACCCACCCTGATCCAGAATTGTTCTTATTTTGTCTGTGGCCTTGATCAGAGCTGTTTCTGTACTATGCCCTTGGCGACAGCCAAATTGGGTGTCGTCCAGTAAAGAATGATGTTCAATATACTGGGAAATGTGAGTATTCATCAGTTTTTCTACCACCTTAGCTGCAAAGGGCAAGCTAGCGATAGGTCGGTAATTTTTAACATCCTCCGGATCTAAATGAGATTTTTTTAGGAGGGGTTTCAATAAGGTGTTTTTCCAGATGGCAGGATAAATACCAGTGAGAAACATTGAATTAAATATTTCAGTAAGAGAAGCAGCTACAATATTTGCCACAGGAACGAGATTAGCTGGTGGGCATGGGTCCTTAACTGATCCAGACTTTACTAAAGCCATAATTTCCTTGACTTGGGACATTTCAACCTTTTGAAAGGTCTTAAATGTAGACTTGGGTTCATTAGTGAGAGGGACCAAGAAACGTTTGTTAGTATGGGATGAAAAGTTGGTATATATATCATTAACTTTCCCATAGAAATGATCAGCCAAATGATTGCAGAATTCTTGGGTAGGCGGCGGTGTTGTTTGCAAAGGTAGCTTAGACAACTTGTTAACAACTTGAAAAAGTTGCCTATTAGAATTTTTAACTTGTTCTATTTGAGCTGAGTAATAGGCACTCATTTCTTTAATAATCATCTGTTTATATATCACAAGTTCCTTTTTATATATTGCCTTCCTTTTTGGCGAATATGCTATTCTCCACTGCCTTTCCTGGTTCCTACATATCTGTCGTTGCTCTCTAAGGGCACTAGTAAACCATGGAGCAGATGGAGTCCTTCGATTATTTGACAATGATTTAGTAGGAACGGTCTCATTGATAGCATTGGTTAACCAATGGGTATATGCTTCTGCAGCTAAATTGGGGTCATCTAGCCTATCGTATTTTGATGTAATTAGAAGATTGGTAAGCTGTTGGTTATCAATCTCCTTCCATAATTTGAACATGTTATTGGTATGTGTCATCCTTTGAACAGGGGGTGGACCATCTATGGGAATTTCAAATATGATTGCATGGTGGTCTGACCAAGTCAGCGGTAATACATTTTTGATTTTAACATTTCCCACATTTGTAAACAGTCCATCCAACGTATGACCTGCATCATGGATACTTTTAAGAACTCGTTGTGTAAGACCCAAGGATTGTAAATCTGAAAGAAGAGTAGTTGTGTCTCTATCAGCCAGGTCCTCTAGAGGAAAATTAAAATCACCCAGTATAGTGGTGTATTGTCTGTCGCTAGGGATTCCATCATATCGGTAATGAAAGCTAAAAATGGGGCTTTACCGCCCGGTGGCCGTTATAACAGAATACCTTTAAAGCGCTGTGATGGTCCCAATGGCATTGAAAAGAGCATGGCCTCACAGGTAGAGGTGGGGACTTGACTTATAATGGCTGCCAGATTTTGACGATGTATTATAGCTATTCCTCCACCTATTTTAAGAGTCCTGTCCTGTCTCAGAATATTATAACCTTCTGGAACTGCTATTACTAAATCTGGATCTGATGAAGGGTTAGTCCAGGTTTCCGTAATGGGCAGCAGATCCAAGTTGTTGGTACTAATTAATTCTGCTATTTCTTCTTTGTGTTTACACATTGATCTGGCATTAATAAGTGCTGCCTGGATGTGGTAATTTTTTTGTCCTGATGAAAGATAAATTTCGCTAGTGCTAAGATTAATATCTATTGTAAAAGAACAGTGAGTACAAGTCTTGATACAGGGATCAGGGGCATCATAGAATGACATTTGGGTGCATTGATAACTGACCTGCGGGCGAAGGGATAGCAGCGTCGCGCTATCATAGCACAAATTGTTGGTGGGATACTAACCTTCTTGCTTTGAAATTTTCAGACAGACATGTTAATAATTAAAGCATGTCAACTGTGTTTAGGGTCAGGAAGCCAATGTTAGCAGATTTGTGTGCATTTTAGAGTACAACAAGCACATGGGAGTTGAAGATAGAGCAGATCAAAGGTTGGAGCATCTGTTACTGCTTAAAAGTAATATATCTGTTATAAGAAGTTGGCTATTCATGTGTTTCATTTGGCATACTTTAAAGCTTATATTGTTTTCCTACATTGTTCTCCACATTCCTTGTTGTAGTCGAGCAAATAAGTGTTCCTAGAATCAGAGTGGTGGAGGATGTAGCTAGATTGAAAGATCACCTAGATTGAAAGATCACCCCTTTCCTGAATATATTCCTCCAACACCCAACAAAGCAGAGAGGTTGAGTCTATGTTTGAAGAGGTACACGAAAAAAGAGTTGTTTGTACTGCCCAAAGTGACCATCTAATACTGACCTATGTGTTTTAAATGGTAATATATGCAACTCAAGTATTGGGAGAAACCATGGGGCATATTAGCAACCCATGGCAATAAATATCGCAAAGCGCGCTTAGCGCTTTCATATTTATCGCTGTCTATCGCTCTTATTTATCACCTTGTTAGCACGTTATTTACAACGCGTATAACCTAGGTGATAAATATTCCAGCGTTAGTGCAAAAATGGGCAAACATCGATGGAAAACCAGCAATGTTCACCCAAAAACAGCTAAAACATTGCTGATATGAGCATGTGGTCGTAACCACATAATCCACATCCCATGTAAAGTATACCCTAGTCTGAATTTTAACAGATGTTAAAATCCAGAGATAAGGGTGCATTAGCCCGATTAAGATTATCGCTACGCCGGATTTGGGGTCCTTGTAAATATTGCATAGCTGGTTCAGCGTTATTTTTCCTTGGAGTATTGTCAGGCACGCCTCCTTTGCATCTCATTAACAATGCGATGCGAGGCGTGCTGACAACGGGCGCTAAGACAAGGAAACACTGGTTAGCTTGTCCTTGTAAATAAAGCGATAATATTATCGCCGCTTTTTGCCTGAAAACAGACGCAAAAACGGCGATAATATTATTGCCAGTCCTTGATAATATGCCCACTTGAGAGTAAAAGAACACTGACTGTCTGTACTGCTATATATATTTAGTTTGGATACCTGATTGGCAGTAGTTTGCTGTGCTTAGTTATAGCTGTTGTGTATGCAGTCATAGCTGTACCAATAGGCTGGTTCTTTCTATTTGAAATAAATGTGCTGTTTTTAATTTGGTGTTTTATTTTTTCTGACTGTGCTTTGTGTGTGTAATATGTTCATTGTGGGAGTGTTTTAGAATTGAAAGTGGTGTGGAGCTTCATACTGATATCTTTTTGGCATTTGACTGATGGTGCGTGAAATGGTGTTTGGCTGGTGTTGTGTGCGTGTAGTGACTTGTCCCTGATCACTATACACACACTGGCAGCCAAACTCAAGCCCACACGCTGCCAGTGTAACACCATTCCACACATTTTACCAGTAGCCAGGTGGTGTGAATGCTGTGCATCAACTGGTGTCTTGCAGGGGGTGTGTGACATGCGGTTTGTGTGACTGGCAGTGTGCGTGAACTGACATTTGGCTGGCAGTGAGTGTGTGTGTGTGCGTGTGGTGACTTGCTGCTTGCCACTACACCAAGTCTGGCAGTCAAACACAAGTCCACATACTTCGCTAGCCAAATGCCAGTCCACACATTCCACCACCAATTGGTGAGATTGCTGTGTCTTAGCTGACGTCTGGGCGGTGGTGTGTGTGGCTGGTAGTTGGTCTGAACTAGCATTTGTCTTGCAGTGTGTGTGAGTAATGACTTGGTGCAGGTCACTACACACACTGGCACCAAACCAGTCCACAGAATTCACAAGTTGCCAGGTGGTGTGATTGCTGTGTCAGTCTTGTGGGCATTGTGGAGTAGTGTGGCTCACTGGTTAGAGGCGGCAGACCCGGGAGCAGAAGTCGGCTCGGGACCAGGGTTCAATTCCCAACGCCGCAGGGTCGTGGACTTGGGTCAGCGGACTCGATAATTCTTGCTTCGGTGCTTACTGTAATCAGGGGTTCCACTCGGCAACTCTGGGCATTAGCTTGCCTAATCTCCACAACAGCCCCATCAATTCCAGGGATGCCTGGCTCCACCTTGGGGACTCCCAGCAGGGACCATCCCACAGGGAAAGCCAGGACAGGTTCCCCAGAGTTATACAGCGCCAGGAAACCTACGGACGGGTAGCAGTGCGCTTTACAAGCTCAAATACAATACAATACAATATGAAAGTAATGGGCCCTCGAATGGCACAGTTTGTTGAACTGAGTGTTGTAATGTGTTATATTCATGGCTGGCAGTGCGAATGGTTTCCTGTGTTTGGCATATGAAATGTGTGTGAATAGCCTGTAAAGCGGTTGGTGCCATGTCGTGACTTTACAACTCCCGAGCAGTGTCACTGACTCAGTCTGACAAAAAATAAATTATCTTATAACAGTGATCTCTGCATTTTCATGAAATGTTTTGTTACAAATTTCACATTTAATTTTTTGTACTCATCCTCTTGCCAATTGCAACCAGTGTTGGATTGAGTTTTGGATTGTTTCGCGGTAATATTTTTTCTTTCTGTCTTCTACTGTCAGGGTGTACATTGTCTCTACGGAAAACCTATAAACCCTAGATATTTTTGTAAACTAGACACCTAGAGCCTCCAGGGTGGTGTGTCTCACGTGGCTCATGCAAGGTTTTATTATCCAGAAGCCTTTGCAAACATAGGCCAAAACCACAAATTTTCTTCACATTTCTGTGAGTCAAAGTACTGGATTCTGCAGGAAGACACAAATTTCCTGCCACCCAAAGTTCTCACATATTACCAGATAAAAATAGTATTTAACCTGTGTGTTGCTGGGATTAGAGCTCTCAAAGGAAGAGATCCAAGACACATTGTGGCAACATCAATAAAAGGAATAGCTGTGGTTTTTGGGCCTGAGCTCAGCAGTCATCCGGGGAAACCAACCAAACCCAGGCATTTCAGACATTTAGAAACTCCCGGGAGTCTACGGCTGCATGCGTTGTGGATCCCACAAAGTTCTCTCACCTACAATGCCATGCAAACCTCAAACTTTGCCTAAAATTGTAAACTTTCTTTGCATTTCTATGGCATAAACATACGGAATGAGCAGCAATCCACAAAATTAGTACCACCCAGCATTCCTCCACTTGTCCTAATAAAACGTCTATGCCACTTGTGTGGCTAGACCTGCTGCCTACAACATGAACAGATCAAACTAAGGTCAATTGGTGTCCTCGCTAAGGCTTCTCATTGACCTTGGCTTAACTTGTTCCTGTCACAGGCAGTAGACCCAACTACACAAGGGGGTAGCATTTTTTTCAAGGCAAGTGGTGGAATGCGTGGTAGCAATTTTGTGGATTCCTACTGATTCCAGATGTTTACGTCACAGAGATGCAAGGAAAATGCACACATTTAGGCAAAGTTTGAGCTTTGCAGGCCATGTGAGTAAGACAACTGTATGGGGTCCATGTGAGGCACACCACCCTGGACTCCACTGGGTGTCTCCAGATTGTGTTTTGTGGGCTTTCCTGTTGCAGGCACTAAGCCTACCAACACAAGTGAGATTCCATTTTTATTGGGAGGGATTGGGGGAATGCTAGGTGGTAATGAATTTGTGGTTCACACAGATTCTAGATTTTTCCATCACAAACATGTGAGAAAATGCTCTTTTTGTGTTAAAGTTTGAGGATTATAAGGGCTTCTGGGTAAGAACACCCGGTGAGGGCCACGCAAGTTCCCCCACAATGGATTTCTCCTGGTGTTTACTTTTAAAAAATGAGCAGATTTGCTCAGTTTCCATAGAAGCCAGCTGAGCTAGGGCCCAAAATCCACAGCTACACACATTGCAACAAAAGGGTTACTTCCGGTGGAAACAAATGTGACGTGTCCATGTTGTGGCCTTTCCTGTTGTGGGCTCAAGGCCTTACTACACAAATGAGGTTCCATTTTTATCAGTATGCTAGTTGGTAGGAAATTTGGGGCTTCCCTCAGATTCCTAAACCTTCCCACACAGAAATGTGAGTAAGATGTTTGTAAAGGCTTCTGGGTCAGTAAACCTGATGAAAGCATGCAAGGCACAATATTCTAGATTCCCAATAGTATCTAGTTTTAGAAAATGTGCAGGTTTTCTTGGTTTCCCCAGGTGCCAACTCAGCTATGTCCCAATATCCACAGCTACCCACATTGCCATAAAAGAGTCAGTTTCAATGGAAAGATGTGATGTAACCATATTGCATGTTGGTGCCTTTCCCGTTTCAGACACTTTCTCCACCCATACAAGTGAACTGCTATTTTTATCAGGAAACTTGAGCAAATGATGGGTGGTTAGAAATGTGTAGCTCCCCACAGATTCCAAAAGTCTTCCACACAGAAATGTGCGTTTTTTAGTCAACATTTGATGTTTGCAAGTCATTTTGTTATTATTAATTGCATTTCTCTGCATTTGTGCCTTCCAAAAGTAAACCAGGGTGGAAGAAAGACGACATTTGGAAAATGCCTTCTGTATCTCATGCTTGTATAGGTACCCACAAATTCGGGAATGTACAAACAGCCACTGCTCCTAAACTCCATATCCGGTGTCCATTTCAGAAATACATAGGCTTCTTTGATACCCATTTTTCACTCTTTGTTATTTTACCATTTGAATTGCTTAACACAATGGAAAACCACTTTACAGTGCAGCTCATTTGTTGGTTCTGGGTTCTCTGGGTACTAGGAAAACCAACAAACCCTATGTAGGCCCGCAACCAGAAGGGTCTACCAGACATAATGGTATAATGATTTTGTAAATCAGCAATCATGACACACAGTTACAAATGACAACATCACAAATTGCCTTTTTTCCTACTCATTTTCAATTGTTTATTTCAAAAGTTAGTTTCTTTAAAAAAATATGAGAGATCTACACAAATGACCCATTGCTGATTTCAGAACTTTGTCTCCTTTTCAGAAATATATAGGCTTCTGGGATCACCAATAGGTTTTATACCAGTTTCCACTAAATACTGTAAGTAGGTTGAAATCGCAAAAATTAGGGAAAAGGCCAAAGCGATGGTAAAAAAAATCTTTTTTTTTCATTCAGCTCTGCATGTTCCTTAAAGCCAGGAAGATGGTGAATTAGCACTACAGACCTTTGTTGAAACCATTTTTAGGGGGAAAACAGAAGCCTTTTTGTGGATTTTTTTTCCCTATTTTACCCCAAAAACAACATTTAGCTATATTTTGGTTTCTTCTTGGTCCCGTCAAAGTGAATCCACAAGCCCAGAGTACCAGGATGTTGGACAAAAAGACACACATTTGTTTGGAGCCTTTTGTAGGAAAAAATGTTATTGAGGCCTAAGCACGAGATACCCCAACTAGCCAAAAAAGGGCTCGGAATTCTAGAGGGATGAGGCTTGGCAGCCAAGGGGTTAAACAATAAGCGTTATGTCCCTGCCCCAAATAAATGCACTTTCAGTTTTAATTCAATTATTTTAACTTTTTCCAAATATAGGTGCAGGACTGCACTACAGCAGTGAATACCAGCACCATAGCATAAAAGCTACTGCAGAGAGTGCTGGAACATGGGTAGAATACCATACATGACAACCTCACTCATAAGTAAATATTAACTGTCCCTAAACAATAAATGACAGTAAGGAAATTCCTTTTGGAGTGTTTTTGTTGAGCCTGGGCAGCGCATGCGCTGCAAGGCATGCAGTACTCGAGTACTCTCAAGATGGCAGCTGCGATCTTCTGAGCAGCGGAGCTGGAATGGTTCCCCTAAATTTTTGGGGCAATTCATCACTCATTGTATTCTACATTTTTGTCAGCCAGCGGTGTTTTCTATCCCAGAATCCAAAGTGGCATTTATGTTGTATTCTTTACCATTAGATTCCCTAAATAGCCCAATTATTATAAGGGGTGTGCTAAATCCAAGTAATTTGCTTTCATGTATTAGCCAAAATTACAGCAAAATTAAGTGAAATTACGAGTAATTATGTGACATGTGAATGCAAATCAGTCATTTCGAGCTATATTTTAGCATGAAATGCATCCGTGCATAAAATTGTGTGCAAGGATACATTTAAAGAAGAGCACCTTGGACAGCATCAGATCACATTCTGTAGTTTCCGTGCATTTGTAACCAGTAGGATAGTGAAACAAGCATTTGCAATGCAATAGGTCTCGCATTTACGCAAGTTTGAGCTAATGACATTGTAAATGACAATGCCTTTTATTTATTTTTTCGTTATTAAAACATAACTACTTTACAATGCCAATAGCTTAAACTTGCGTAAATGCGAGACCTATTGCATTGCAAATGCTTGTTTAACTTATGTTAGACTTACTAGGTGAAATAACTCACAATCAACCTGTTATACCTTATAAGCTGCATATAATCAGCCATCCACAGAGGTTACTGCGAGAGTGTATACATGTGTCGCTTACAGAAAGGGCTCTGTAAGCAGCCAGCGCCAAAGGTAACACGCCGCCATCTTGCCAGCACACCTCAGACACCAGGTACCTCGGGTACTGAGGGGACACCAGTAGTATAGCGGAGGACCAGAACTAGGCAACTCTGTAAGCATAAAGTACTGGGCTAGCGAACGGCCCTGCCTAAATCCCTCCAAATAAAGGGTCACGTTAGAGAAAAACACCACTATGGAGACAACCAGAAAAGAATCAAAGCCTGACAGCATGTTCCAAATGTGCAGGGGATTCATCCCAGTGCAACAGTCAACGAGACAAGGTACGTCCAGGGCTGTAATAATGAAAAATGATGATATCAGTGAGCCGTCCTCAACTCACATGAGGAACAACTATAATTATCTCTGCCTTTCATTTACAGCAAATTCATAATTGCCAATTTCAGGGCATACCAGGAAGCCAATTATAAAACACCTGGGTGACAGGTGGCAAGTACACACATAGTCATAGTTAATGAATTCCATTTTTGTTGTGTATATGTGTACATCTTGTTGAAGGACTTCTGGACAAAAAGACAATTCAGATTTGTATGTAAACCCCCCTCTTTCCCTTTTTTAAAATTATAGCATTAGAAAAGTACTTCGGGGTGGATCGTAATCCTGATAAAGACCACATAAAAGGGCTCCACAACGGTGAGCATAAAGTGCATTTAGCTATACAGAGAAGAACATTAAATTTACATAGGAAGATTGCAAAAATGGCCAAAACGGTTGGAATTACTGACGGTGGTCCCTTAAACTCACAGTCGAGACTTAAAGAACTGTCTCACTACTTTAAAGTTCCAACTAGCCAACAGGGTGGATAACCAATCAATATTGATCCTGGTTCGAAAAATATCTTCACAAATATAGCTTTGTATAAAACTCACATATATTTGGTGATACTTGGATGTTGAAAGAATTGTTTGTGAAACAATCCTAGATGTCTATCATTCATTTGTGCATAAGGAAGAAGATCTGTCGAAGTGTATGTAAATAATGCTGGGAATATTTGAGACATAAATGAGGTGATGCAAGAAGAGTTTGACGTATGATTGATGGCTGATTGGGAAACCTATTATTTATATTGTTAAAGGTGCCCCTTCACCAACCGTCCTTAATGGGCAAACAACTTACCTTTCATTGATGCTACTAGATACAACCATGCAGCTGAGACTAATGACCCGTTGTGCAAAATTGTTTTGCGGTCATAAAGCCTGTAATTTGCAAATTCACAGGCTTGGCCATGACAAAAGAGTGATCAAAAATGTACAAAAGTTACTTTGTGTTTAGGGAAAAAAAATCTGGCTTGCAAAGTAAATTTAGCCACTCCTTCCAATTAGTAAATAGGAAGGGGTGCAAACGGGTGGTTCCTCTCCAATTTGAGAAAGTTATGACTCAATGGTTTGTGTCCACATTTCTGGTCACAAACCATTGATCCGTTACAGACCCCTTAGTTGAGGTGGTAACTGATTCACAAAGAGGAAAATGTCCCAGTGGGACAGCTTCTCCTTTAAAATATAAGTTGAGTGGCCTCAGGGGTGTAGGAAGTTGTTCAGGGGACTACTGCATGCTCCCCTGATGTCATTGATTCTAATTCAACAAAGGGGGGACTGGATTAGGACAATATTTTACGGGGTCCAGTGTACTGGTCCAGAAACTAGTAGCACAAGAAGGGTACAAGGTTCCCCGGGAAGAGTGGTAGAAAGGAGGAGTGTGTGTGCGAGTAAGAGGGGGGAATCCCCTAGTTGGAACTAAAACCCTCACACACCCAGCAAGCTAGGTGTCATGCTTCATCATATGGGTTCTTCTCCTCGTCAGACTGGCGCTGCAATGTCTGACGGGCTCCCGAGACCGGGGCTCTTTATCGGAGATCTTTTGTTCCGGCCATATGGTGCATGCGTGTGAGAGGGCAAGGGGAGTGTGGTCGTGGCGTGAAAGTGAAGTTAAAAAAGGTGAGTCAATCCACAGTCTAGTTTATTCTCGTGGTAGACTCCCTTGTTTAAAAGGGGTGAGAGGGGAGCTAAAATGCCCTGGAACTATCCGAGCAATGTTAACTGCTACCCTCAAGTATGGTCAACATGTTTCATGCCTGATGGCAATTCTTCAGGACCTCAACAGATAGTACCACACAGTGACAATTTATAATGGTGAAGGAACAAAACTTGCAATTAGGGTATACAACCTTCTATTGGTCAGTTATACCGGGGTGCAGGCCAATAGGTCCTGCTGCAGTGTTGTAACCCCAGAAGATTCCCTGAGGTACCTCGCAGTCTGCTCCCGTGGGACCGGCTGGGAAGGTATGCTGCCTTTTCGGCATCCGGTCCTGACCGATGCACCTACCCCACGATCGGCGTCCGAGGCTGGACGCAGAGCTGGACGCCGATCGTGGGGTAGGTGCATCGGGGGTAATTCTGGGGGAAAAACCTACTGCAAGAGGACATTTAGTGCCCGATTAAAACTTTGGCAGTACGGCAACGAGTCCACCCCACTGCTGCACTGCCAAATTCATGGTCAGACCACTCGCCAGATTAGGAGTTTCCTCCTGTCTGCTGGGCTTTGTTTTTGATGTGCAGGTTCAGGAGAGGATTGAAGAACCGGGTTTTAAAACCCAGCGGCGCCAGGGACACGCCCAAAGTCTTCAGGTTCTCCTGTCTTGGCAAACAGAGAAACGGAATACTTCTAGGAGGCGTCAGAGATCAAATTTATTAGCTGCAGCTAGTAACGGTAATCCCAGCAATACAACACGGTGTACAACTCAAGAAACTGTTCAATTTCATAGAGCAAGACATCAGTATTTATACACAATATTCTCATTATAAATGTACACCCACTGGGCAAAATTCTGACCAATAGGACACATTTTCTAACTGAGTATCACATTAACAAAAACCCAATTTACAGTAACCCAACCCAAAAGTTAATTATTAGGAATGTACCAAATTCAATTTCCACAAGCCGGACAAACCCATAATTGAAAGCACTACCCATGTAATGAAAAGTCGTAAAGGAAAGAAACACTTCAGATGCTGATTAGGATAAGATATGTGCAAGGAAACTAAAAGTTAACGAGGTCCTGAACATTGATTGGCAATCTCAGACAAGAATCAAACCAAGGGAAATTGACTTCGTGAAGGGTCAGTTTCAAGTGAAGAGGTCAGCGTCCTGCAGTTCACTCACAAGTCAGAAAGGGCAAGTTAATATGTACATGGACAACAAAGCCCATGCAACTTTGTTCGTTCGTTTACTTCCAAGGCCTACGTGAGGGCAACATAAAATGGCGTTATGAACAACGCAAACAAAATGGAGTCCGGTCCCGATAACCACGGAACCTCAGGATGCACATTGGGCAGCATCGATACACCTGCACTGTTTGCAGCAAAGCTTTGACAACAAAACATTCGCTTTAGGAACACATGAGCCTTCATGCAGGACAGAAAGCCTTTGCTTGTGACTAGTGTGGGGAGTATTTTAACCAGAAGAGGCAGCTAAAAAGTCACTATTGAGTACACACAGGTCACTCTCTTCCGTAATGTACACACTGTCATTGTACATGTATGGACAGAGCACAGCTTAGAAACCATTTGAGATCTCATACAGGAGAGAAACCATTTACATGTGAAGTATGCAGAAAATCCTTTATAGCAAAACATTCTCTTCAGACTCATATTAGAATACAAAGAGGAGAGAAGCCATATTCCTGCAGCATGTGTGGGAAATCCTTCCCCGATTCCAGTGCCAAGAGGTGACACTGCATCTTGCACAGTGGCAAGAAACCATGTGCCCCCTGTGTGCATCCACAAGGCGTGAGGCACAAGAAGGCCCTGTAGGGCCCCCTTTGTTTCCTCTTCACCACGGTTTTCACAGCAGTGAAACTGCCATGAAAACTGTGGAAGAGAGGAAACTTGTAATATGCTTGACTGGACCGTGGCTGTCTCGCCAAGCATATTAGTGCCTCGTGGCTGCCAAAACACTGCAAGGGAACTGTAGTTCCTTGGCGGCTGCGGCAGGCTGTGGTGGTCCCACTGCCCGAGTCATAACAGGGCAGTCGGGAGACCACCACAGCTGCGCCCCCGCAAGTCTGGTGGTCTGTGGACCACCAGACTTGTAATCCGGCCTAAGTGAGAATGAGTGCTGCTCGCTATTGGGTTCTGTTGCATTTAGCGCTATTTCTTACATCAGAATTCATCATTGTGGCCGTTTTGGGTGCATGAGTGCATTTTGTGGTGAGAAAATATTGTCAAATGCAAAGTGCAAGTTAGTCATTTAGTGAGCGCAAGCGGCTGATTACCACACTATTCATGTTCTCTTCCATTTAGCATTATTTCTCCATGCATAATTCATCCTCAAGTTCATTTTTGAAGCAAGGGGGCAGTTTCACACTAAGAAAATAGAACTAAATGCAGAATTACTGTTCTCACATAATCTTGCAGAACGTCTTGGTAATTACATATAATTACGCGATGTGGAATTGTGTAAGTTACATCCACCCCTAGTACCATATTGTTAATATCTGTAGATTCCAAGTGTATAGGTAACAAAGGAACTTAACCAGACTTACAAAAGGATACATAAGGGTATATTTTAGTTTAGCCCATTTGGATAGAAGCTTCTTTGCCAGCAGGGGTTCAATGTAATGAATATATGTCCGCAGCAAACAAACTAATATTTGGTTTTCCAGAGAATAGGCAATACATTCATCACAGAGCCAGTATATTTTGAATTAAAAATATAGTGGAACAACAATATTGTTGCAATATTGTGAAGTCAAAAATACGTGTCAAGATGTAAGGCACTCCCCCGGTACTTGATCCTGTGGGAGCAAGATGAAATCCAGAACTAGCTGGTAATACCCAATGACTATCTAGACAATTGAGCACAGAGTTTTTACATGTGCGAGGATCTGCGTCTAAGGGGAATGGGGCTGGGAATTTGGGAGAAATAATGCAATTATTTTGAGTGCTCTTGCAGTCTCTCAGCGATGCTGCTATCTCTCTCTCTAGATGGTATTGTTTGTCATATGTGGAGGACTGGATGAAAACCCCCTTAACCCCTTTTGCTGCTATGTCTTCCCCTCCAGTGCTAAGCCTCTTTTTCCGCTATTTGGTGAAGTTTGTGCTTGGGCCTCTGTAAAATTTTGACCACATAAGGTATCCACACTAAATTTGTGTGCTTTTCTTTCAACATCCTGAGGATTCCAAAGTTACTCAGGGTTTGTGGATTTACCTGCAGGGGACCAAGAAAGTATCCAAAATACAGCAAAACTTTTGTTATATTTGTAAAAATGGGAAAAAAGTGCTGAAGAAGAAAGCATCTGTTTTTTTCCCTACAAATTGTACCAACAACGGGTTTGCAGTGCTAAAATCACCACCTTTGCAGTTTCCAGGAACAGACAGATTTATGTCAGAAATCCTACATTTTCTACACAGTTTTTGCATTTTACTGGTACATATTTTTCTTATTTTTTTTTGCTTGCAACTCCCTTCCAGTTAGTTGTAGAAATGGGTGTGAAATTAATAAAGGATCCTGGACAGCTATACATTTCCAAAAAGTAGACAACACTCTGAACTCAGCAAGGGGATTTTTGTGTAGACCCTTCAAGGTTTTCCTCTAGAAACTAATAGTTGAAAATAATAAATATTGAAATAGAGTTGAAAAAACAGCCATCTGAGTCTACGTTTTCAGCTGTAACTTCTTGCAAGTATGGCAGATTTTTTAAAGCAATATACCGTTATGTCCACTGGACCCTTCAAGTTGAAGAGATATATAAGCTTGTAGGTTCACCAAGAACCCGGGAACCCAGAACTAGTCACGGAGCTACGCCTCACAATGTTTTTTCATTGTGTAGCTGGTATACAGTAATTCATTTTGGAAAATATAAAGAGCGAAAAATAGGGATCAAAGAAATCTATGTATTTCCGAAATGGGAACAGAATATGGAGTTTATATGCAGTAACTATTTGCACATCTCTGAATTTGTGTGTACTCATACTAGTATGTAAATTAGGAGGCATTTTTCAAGATGACTTTTTTTTTACACATTGTCTTACATTTGTAAGGCAGAAATGTATAGAAAGTCAATTGGTGATAACATTTGTTTTACTATTCTACATTCCCATTTGTCTCCTGATAAAAATGGTACCTTACTTGTATGGGTAGGCCTGGTGGCCGTGACAGGAAATGGCCCAAGTCACAAAGTAGACACATCACTTTGTTCGCAAGATGCCAAGCTGTGGACTTTGGACCTAGCTTAGCCGGCACCTAAGCAATCCTATCAAACCTGTACATCTTTGACAACTAGACATGCAGAGAAATCCAGGATGGGGCTACTTGTGTGGCTCTCACCAGGGTATGTTACCCAGAATCCCTTGCAAACCTCAAATTTAGCAGAAGAATGAAAGATTTTCCTCACATTTCTGTGATGGAAACTTCTGATCGGGGCCTCCGGTGAGTACAGCAGGACACTCGCAAGTCTCCTTGCTTTGTAAACAACCATTAACCACGGAGGCAGCAACTGAACTCTCAGCGCGAGGGGACCTGCACATTAGGGACTGCGTCCACGTTCAGGGGCCTCATTAATCTAAATCCACAACTCGTGAGATGCCCCTCATCACTTCTGAGACTGGGAGCATTTCCTTTATTGACCTTGCTTGGAAACTGGATTCATCTTTCATTATTAATCTTGCCTAGAACCTAGAATCATCTAATCATTGATCAGGCCTGGAACCTGGATTTATCTGAGTAATGATCTGCTTGAAACTAAGATAAAGATATTTTTATTTTTTTAACTCATTGGTGAAGTGCCTTTTTCTTTTGTGCATGTTTTACGGTGTTACTATTGGTGTGTGTTGCACAAATACTTTACACATTGCCTCTGAAGTTAAGCCTTTCTGCTCTGCACCAGGCTACACTGTCGGAAGTGGTGATCCCTACTTGGACTAGGGTACATACCCTTGCCAACTGGAGACCCCGGTTCTAACATTGGTGGCAGCAGTGGCAATATGGGGGCAAATTTGTTTAGCTGGAATACGGGCCCAAGGCGGTGATTTCTGCAGTGTTTTCAATGTGCTCA
This sequence comes from Lissotriton helveticus, assembly GCF_964261635.1. NCBI lineage: Eukaryota > Metazoa > Chordata > Amphibia > Caudata > Salamandridae > Lissotriton > Lissotriton helveticus. The sequence goes on along the minus strand of NC_136071.1, from coordinate 1,088,895,658 downwards.
AACCCGGGCCCGCAGGGGTGGTTCCTGGAGCGATTCAGCCCCCGCACTCAGCTGGGTGATTTGAATTTCGCACTCTGCACGTGGAGGCAGGGGTGACTTCAGGGGTCAATGCTTTTCCCCCACAGCGTTCTCCTGTCCCTTTTAGGTGCCCGGGTGGCGGCGGCAGTTATGGGCAGGTCTCAAGGAACTAAACACTGTCGTGTTCTTTGCAGCAATGCCGTCCCTCGCATCCAGTGTTCCAGGGTCAATCCTGGAAGCAGTGGTTGTTCCCAAAAAGGCAGTTGGTAGTTTGTGTCCTCATGTATCCCCCACTAGGCAGTTCTTTATGCAAGACCTCGCAGGGGCAGCTTCCATATGAGGAATGTTGGCATATTGATGAATTCCCCACTGGGCAGGGGAACAGTCCGTAATACGTTGTGGAGACACTCTGGAAATGTTTTACAGGTCCTATCTTAGCAGGGCAAAGTCAGCAGGCAGGAGGGCAGCGCAGTAAGTTGGGGCAGCAGTTCCTTGGAGCAGTTAGTCCCAGCAAAGGTGTCAATCCTCTTGGCGCAGCAGTCTTCACTCCAGCAGAGTTCCCTCGTGGTTCAGCAGTGTAACAAAGAAGTGAGGCCAGGATCCTCCCTTATATATCTTTCAGTCTAGGGGCTAGAAAGTGGTAGAAGTCCCTGGAAGGGTCTGGGGCAGGGGCTTCTGGAAGAGTCCAGGGAGTTCTGGGATGTTCCCTGCCTTCCCTGACCTAGCTGTCACTGTGACGAGAGACAGGCCATTAAGGCTACAGTGGGCAGCCCATCACAGCCCATCCAAGGGGAGAAGGTGTGAATCACCACTCCCACCTCCCAACCCAGGCAGCTATCAGTATGCAGAGGGGAGGGGGGAGCCTGCAGTGCCCAATCTAAGTGTAGGCAGAAAAAAGGTCCACTTTCTAAAAGCGGGATCCCTAGTGTAGTAGTGCCCAAACCCCATATATCATTGGAAAGGGTTCCCCGCCCAAGTCCAATAAGACCAAACATGAAAGACGTATTACGTTCCTGTCCGAAATTATCCCATAAGCAGGAGTTCCCAATGCTAGCCTATGGAGAGTTAAGCCTTACTGCAGTAGCAGGGGCTTGTGGCAGATATGCCAGCATCACAAGGTTTTAGGGGAGAGCACCTGCACCTCAGCACTGTTTAGCAGTGGTGAGGCGTCCAGAGTCCTAGGTCCAACAAAAAAGTACAGTGAAAATGGGAGGCTCAAGGGCAAAAAGGTAGGGGAAGACCACCCTAAGGCTGACAGGTCCAACAGGAAACCTATCAAACCCAGACTGTTCTAAAAACTAGACACTCGGGGAAGTCTAGCAAGGTGTGGCTTGCAAGTATACCCCAAAGGTTTCCTACCCAGATGTCCCTGCCAACCTCAAATTTAGTTTTCAAAAATCACATTTTTCTCACATTTCTATGTGGGATCACCACGCCAACACTATTTTCCTACCACCTAGTGTTCCCCTTGGTCTCTCAATAAAAATTATACCTCCCTCCCCAGGGGCAGATTGGGGGATATTGGGCAGAAAGTACCCAAAAACATTGAGGGGAGCAAGGGGCCGTCTCCCCCCTAGTGTCTGTCTAGTGGTGAATGCCAGCTTGGGAATCACCCTGTTTTAGAGATCCCCAAGCAGGGAGCCACTAGGAAAGGGTACCATTCGAAATGGGAGATACCTCCCCCATCTACCTATGTGTTTGGGGGGTGGGGGGTGGTAGCCCCACAAGCAAGTAGGCAGTGAAAGTGCAATGGGCCTTCAGCTCATTGACCGTTGTTTTCAGTGACATGAGTGCTGATCATCATTTCACTGAAGACCCAGAACAGCCTCAGGAGCTAGGGGAGCTATACTCCAGCTCCCGAGGCTGTTTTAGAACAAAGGAAATCCCTCTGGTGCCGGTGCCATGTGCGCAGTCAGCAGTGAGCCATCCGATGCACATTTGCTCCTTTGTGTCAGACAGCTCCCCCCTGTCCAAAGCATGCAAAGGGTTAAGTTCCCTGAAAGGATAAATAGACGTCACTATTGTGCTTACTTGTGATGTCATCACGGAGCCTTAGATTAGATGCACAACAGAAATACAGTATTACCTGTTGAACCCTCTTTACCAGTTTTGTTTGGTTTGGTGCCATTGTTTTAGTGTCTATGTTGATTCCTACAAGGGAGAACAAAGAAAAACCAAAGGTGGAAAAAAAAAAAATAAGGCTGGACTGTTCTCATGAGGCACAGGGTCAGACTGATTTGCATATGGCCATGTCTGAACTGGGGTGGTGGAGTGAGCTAAAGAACGTGGATGGATTAAACCCAGATCAGTTGACTGGGGGTGAGTGTTTGTATTGTCAACGCTCCGTCCATCACCACCTTTGATTCCTACAAGGGAGACATATACTACTATGGTTACTCTGCCTTTCTTGTTATTGATGTTCACTACACACTGACCACAGTTAGAAAATCAACCCACCTCATACAATAGAGAAATCGCTTTGGTCTGTTCACAGCACACCCTTAGGGATAAAATAAGTGAGCCATCATGACACGTATACAGAATTATCGCATTGGGATTAATCACTAAGGTATCCTTTCCATATTTCACACAGTTTGTTACCAATCACTGAATTGGTGTGGGTAAAAATAAACAAGTGTGTCCAAAGTCAAAGTCACACTAGGTCTGATATAACAAAATCAATGATCCAAAATGTTTACAAAACCTAATCTTGTTTTCTACTTAGTAATCGAACCCTGAGTATGTATAAAAAACGACTATTTCAGTTGGTAAATCCTCCCAACATCTTGCTTCAGCAGTACCCACCTTAAAATAGATGACCTCCCATGGAATTAGTCTCTAATACCCAAGAGGAAGATCACCCAGACTATGAAATGGACTGTGTAGCACCATGGGCAAAATATGCGTGTCATTTCGATGTGGGCTGTAACTATAAACAAAATTCAGGTGCAAGGGTGCACGAAGGCAACACAGTTGCCAGAACAAGTATTCCGTTTAACAAAAACATAAATAAACAAATAAATAAATATGCCAACATTCTACTTTTCTACAATTGCTTATTACAGGAACAGTCCCTTTATTCTATGACCCAAGTGAAGTATTTTTGCTTTGTATCGGTTTAGCTCAATACACTCTTGTTATTGTTGAATGTGTGCATCCGTGCAGACTCGATCTTACTTCTTCGCCCTTTGAAGTGTGCAGGGTATTTAACCTCCTGTCATCTTCATTTATGAAAGGCATGCTTACACTTCACCTTTCGCTGAAAAGCACGTCGCGGTGACTACAAGTAATCATTCCACTTTCTTTTGCCTGTTCACACTAAAGACTGATTTTTGTCTGGAGTTCTAGTTCAGGGGCCATATGCGAGAGATGGCAATATTTCCCCTATCGATGTTCCAACAAAAACAATCACCCCTTGAATTAGTGTACGACATATGCTGCCAAAGGTTTATGATAGGACATTTGAATAAGCAGTGCTTACTGTCCCGCCAAGTGAAAGCCAGCAGTGCTTTCGGACAGATTTTATGACATTGTTATGGTGTACTATCCTTCGCATATGTTACCTAGTACGTTCTTGCTTCACAAAGTGCCATGAATGAATAGTAAATCATCCTACATTCATGGTTGCCTCCAACTTTTCCTGCCAGTGGTCATTCATTGTTCTAAGTTAGGCGGCCAAGAGGTCCTTTAATGTTTCTGTCTAGTCCCTCTTGTGTTAGTGCTGCACAGCTTTGCACTTACTGCATCCTGATTGTGCAGCAAATTGCATTACATGACATAGTTAAGAAGAGCATGTAGCACCAAGGATGGTTTAGCATTGAATGCGTGTGGCTGTGTCGGTGGGTGTGTGCGCATGTTTGTTGCCTATCTGTTATTTCAAACGGCATGTATGTGTGACTTTCCTTATCAATATTGAAGCTACTTTTGCCTGGATTTCTACATGGAGTGCAAGAATGGAATGCACATGCAGTAAAGCAACTTCCAATTTTCTGCGGTGCTGGTATGGTAATATGGCTGCTGATGTTATGGTGGCGTGGCTGCTTATCAAGTCCGGTGGTTATGTTTGTCGACATACACGTAACACATGCATTTTGAGCCAAGTGGATACTTTGGGGCAGATTTACAAAAAAGTGACACATATGTAGAGATGTGTCACTTTCCCTGCGCCACCCTGAGAAACCCTTGGGCCACCATGGATGCGCCTTATTTACAATACTGCACGCCATGGTGCAAGGATTGACAGATGCTTCATAAATTCTGATGCATCTGTTGGGGCAAAATTCACGCATTGCTGGAGATGTTTTGCAAGCACGACGCAACTCCAGAATTACATTTTGAGGCATATTATCACTACTCTGCGTCACTCCTTACGCCTGCTTCAAGCAGGCATGAGGTTTTGACGCAGTGACGTTCTATAAGTGATGCAGTGAAATCTTGTAGATTTTACGGCGTCACTTTTACGAAGGCTTTCCTGTGTGGGAATGCCCAACCTGCAAACATTATACCTGACGCAGGTATAATGTGATGCAGGGCTTTACAACGTGACGCATCTCCCCAGATGTGTCATGTTGTAAATTAGCCGCAGTTTTTTACGCCGCCATTGCGTCACAAAAGTGACACAATAGGGACGCAAAAGACTTGTAAGGAGCTTGTAAATCTGCCCCTTTGTTTTTTCACATATTTTCAAGCCCCTGAATGCGCTGCTTTGCCCTATTTCCACTATCCCCATAATTGTCTCAGCACAATTGGGACCCTACTGTATATCTGACGTCATGCCATGATCAAGCCTCTTCCTGAATCTCTGACTCAGTCAGAACCTCTTTGACAGCATATTTATCCTTTACCTCCACTTCAATGTTGCTAACAAAATGTGTTTACCACCTGGGTTCCTTCACAGAAATATTCCTATCACTACAAACTCGAGTCTGCCGAGCCCTTTCTGTGTAGAGCCACTATGATAGTGGTAGGGCGAGATTTTGATCGATACCTTAGCACTATTGATCCAAACCTCGATCTGGTCGACTGAACCTTTGTTGCCTGTCTTTAAGGTACAAGGTACACCTATTTCCAAGTTAGTTCACCCAATAAAGGACTCTACTCCCAAAGATCACAGACAACTTCTAGCTTTCAAAAGTTTATTGTAAGGAAATGATTAGCTGCAAATACAGGCATCTCAGAATGAGATTCACGAGATACACAGGTCCAATTACATACATGTGCTCTCGGAAAGCCCTCAGACGAGCAACGGAAATCACTAACACAAGTTCTAAGAATAATAAAGCTATTAGCATCGACGCATATCGCTCCTTCATTTAAGTTGGAGGAAAACGCACAGGTTAGGCTATCCCTACCCTGCTCTAGATGGTATCCCTACTTAACCAAGTCCCAACCTAACAAAGGTGTCAGCAGTGAATGACCCCCAAGGGAAGTCACTCACTCTAAGTCTCTTGGTGAAAACCTATAGTTCTCCAGTCATGACCCCTCTCTGCCTACCCATCCGCTCTCCTAAGGGTCCTCAGGTATCTGCTCTAACTCCACCCAGGGGTGCTGTCCCTAATACAAAACAGTCAACAACATTTGAGACGCCCCTTTCGAGACGCCCCTCACGTGGTGTAGCTTCTGGCTTTTTCCATGATGCTTTGTATTGGGCCTCATACGTTAGAGTTGACCTTGCTTCTCAGACTCTTCTCCGGCCCGCTGATACCCCTTAAACATTCCGGAACCCTCCTCCATGTCTGGGCCGTCTACTGAACAGACCTCTATTCATTCATTTATAATTGGATCCCCCCTTTCCTCTTGCAGACAGATATCTGCAGCCAAGAACCCAACTCTCATAGACTTCCAAAATACAGGCTTGCAACATTTCTCAGCCCAGACATGTACGTGTAAATCAATGCTAAAACATTTCAGGCCTACAATATTTCTCATAATGATTATAGCATTTCAACTTCTTCATTAATTAAAGCATGTTAATACTCTTATTCTATTATTCAGTAAACATTTTTATAAATCCTGGCCCATTAATGCAATGACCAAAACATTAATACAATCTGTGTCGTGAAAAGAAACATCTTCCCTTTCCCTCCAGCTCTGGCCCTGAGGCCTACCACATTCTGCGTTTAACCACCTACCATCTTATATTTTAACAGCTACACGACATGGATTCAGGAATAATCACATCTAATAAAATCATATAGTGTCACACATTTCTGTATTAGTTCCACTTCTACTTAAATCTCTATATTAGCTATACATTTAGAATATAATTGCAGATACTATTAGCACTCATGGCATTTCTCCTCATGATTTGTGCTTACTACAGATAAGTGTGATGCACTCATACATTTAGGTCAGTTTGCGCTCTCTCAGTTCCCCCCTTTGATGACCTCTCGGGGTCATCACTAACATTTAAACTGCAGTTATTGCTGGCATGATTTGTCTCTGCGCTTCCAGAGCCCTCAGACTCCTGTACTGATTATCTTGTATGGCAGCCAATCTCTGCAGCTGCTCTCTTTGGGCCCTTTCTGTCCTTCTTGCTCTGTACCATTTGAATACCCTCACCAATCCCCACAATATGATCCCACAGACCAATATTATGATGACAGGTTTTAGAATATACCACACAAAGCTTTTGCCTAAGGTGGAAAACCACCCACCAACTGCACTCATTCCGTGGCCCACCTTTTCCCAGACATTTTCTCTACTCAAGTCTTCGATCTCCTTGTGAATATTAGTTATGTTCCTAATAACCTTCTCAAGGGGCTTTGAATTGTCTGGAATATAAGTGCAACATTCCTGGACCTTCAAAGCCTTACAGACTCCGCCCTCTTTTGCTAGTAGGACATCTAATGCAAGACGGTTCTGAAGAACCATAGCCCTTATCGATTGCATCTCTCCTTCTACCAGCATTAAGGACTGAGCAGTGCTGGCAGACAACCTGTCGACAACTGTTGCCAGTCGTCTAATTTTAACATCATTAAGGATTACTCCCAAAAGAGGGAACATAGCTCCAAAGACATCTCCAACCATTTCTGCATCTCCTACATCTCTCCTTCCCCTCGATGATGTCTTGCCCTCAATGATCACTAAGTCTTGTGCATGATATATTTTGGGGAAGACAATTGCTAGGTAACATGATCCATACCAGTTGTCAGGTAGTCTCACGTAGGCATTTCTTCCACATACAAAATACACATTTGGAATCACTTGCATTCCCTTCAGGAAATCTTTAGTATAGTACTCTATGTTGAAAGCATGTTCACAGTCAACTTCTCCAACGTATACATTTTCATAATACGTTTTGGCTCGGTGAAGACATAGCTTTCCTCTCTGCGTTTTATCTAAAGCTATTGGACCACTACTACCCTTTCTCTTGTGTGCCTTCTCTTCCTCGGTCCAATCTGTTTTCCATTGTCCTGATTTTTTCAAAATCTTTTGTCTCCTGTAACGATCATCCACCTGCCCTATGAACTTCTTCTCGACTTCTGACACCTTGCATGTCAGGTTATTTCTACGGGCATGTGAAGTATCTAAGGTAATCCAAGGAATGAAGAACTTAGCCAATCTGTCTTCACTCTTCCAGTAATCCCATTTGTTCATCTGCTTATAATTTGGGACTTCTGGCAGCACTGAATCATAATTGGAGAAATAGTATTCAAAACTATCTCTTTCATAAAATATACTAAGCAATAAGCTACATGTGATGCCATATGTCAGCGGGAGGTGATGATATCGGATTCCTTCATCTACAGATGCCGGCAACTGCATGCAGACATAACAATCCTTAACCTCCATGGCATCCACGTATTCATATAAAAGTTTAGCATAAGCATTTGACCTAAAGTCTCCTTGGGACTCGTCTACGTGTAACCTGCGGGCTTCTGCAGCTAATAACGCTTTCTCTTGAGTGTTTTCCCTTTCCTCACCAGCAACAGTAGGTGTAAGCGTTTCTACAGAATTCACATCAGTTACCTTTGCCTCTTCCTCATGTTCCTTTACATAAGAAATTGTTACCACTAAAGCTATTAATATTATCACTCCTACTATTAGTGTACCTATTATACATTTTGCTCTGCGGTTCGGTGTGCCGGCCTCCATTTCGTCAGACAATATGGCTCTCTCTTATCTTAGCAAAAAGTTCTTTTCCTCTCGTTCCTTTACAGTCTCTTTTTAATCCTTTTTGTCTTTAGAATCCACACAACTGGAAGCTGACAACCTTCTCCGCAAAAGTCCTTTAACAGTTCAATAAAGACAACCCTAGCCCTTCTCCATCAACTCAAGGGAATTTCCCTAAAATTTTCTGCTTCCTGGGCGCTAGGTAATCTTCTTTTTCTGCTTGCTTTATTTACAAAGTCCTTAACAGTCTACTATCAGATTTGTTGTTGCAGCTTCAATAGCATAGTTCAATATTTCCAAACGAAGATTGTGCTCTTCATGTGCTGTTATCGTTGTACCAAAGTCGGGGAATTGCAATTCTGAAAGAAACATGTGTTTTAACTTGCTGAGGCGGGGAGGTCTGGGGAGCATGAATGTTAGTGACCCTTCTTGTCTGTTCTCTCTCTCTTTCAGACCTGTCAGGGTCTGACTCGTACTCCCAGCTACTTTCTCCTTCTGTAGCGTCGTCTGTTTCACTGTTGTACTGACCGTCCTCAGCTTGGTCAGACTCGTTCCCTGCTTCCGCTGGCACCTCTACAGCTTGGCTAGCCCCCTCTATGGCTTCTCGGTCCTCTGCTGGACGTCTATCCGAGAGAGGAGCTGTTTCTTCCCGAGGTGCTGGAACCCTTCGCGTATGTGACGCGTGAATCCAATTGGGCAGGCCTCCCACCTTCACAGCTGTGTTCGTGATCAGGATGATCTGGAAGGGCCCACGCCAACGAATATCCAGACAGCTTCTTCTCACGTGTTTCTTCACCAGGACCCAGTCCCCAGGATACAGGTCATGGCACGGGCCCTGGCACGCTGGAACCTCGGCAGCCTGCACCTGAAGGGACACAGAACGAATGGCGTCAGACAGCCCCTTACAATAGTCCAGGATCATATCATCTGTGATATTCAACAGTGCAGCAGTTGGGATAGATGGCAGCCTCATTGCTCTCCCCATTAACACCTCATGTGGTGACAACCCTGTTCTTCTGTCTGGGGTACTACGAAGGCTCATGAGGACCAATGGCAAGGCGTCAGGCCAACTCAGGGTCGTTGAGGAGCACACTTTCGCTATCCTGGCCTTGATCGTGCCATTGATTTGCTCCACAATCCCTGAAGCTTCTGGTCGGTAACTGCAATGCAACTTTTGGTCGATATTGAGCGCTACACAAATCATCTTCACAAGCTCGCTGTTAAAATGCGTTCCCCTATCTGATTCCAAAAAGGCCGGCACCCCGAAGCGAGGAATGAGTTCTCTAAGCAGTATCTTGGCCACTGTGAGGGTGTCGCACCTACGTGTAGGGTATGCCTCAACCCATCTGGAGAACACACAAACAACCACCAGGACATAGCGAAGGCGGTTGCATCTTGGCATTTCAATGAAATCTATCTGCATTCTGTTGAATGGACCTCCAGACCTTCCTATGTGACTCAGTGTAACTGGTGTTCTTTTTCCTACGTTCAGCTGCTGGCAGGTCACACAACGCTGGCACACTGCTTCTGCTGCTATTCTAAACTTAGGATTGTACCAAGTCTGTCTAAACACTCTCAGCATAGCATCTCTCCCTAAGTGTACGGGACCATGTATGAGTCTAGCCATTGGACTCACCATCTCATTGGGCAACACTGCTCTGCCATCTGCTGAGACCCAAAAATGGGACTCACCCATTACACATCCTGCCTTTTCCCATGTTTCCTTTTCAGAATCAGGAGCATTTTCTTGCATGTTTGACAGTTCATCCCAAGTATCAACAGTTTCCAATATCATGGCTAATTCAGTTCTTACATTTATTCCGCCCACTTCCACCTCTGTGAAAGAGTACCCTTGCTCTGCGCAATACCGCGCAACTTCATCTGCATATCTATTGCCTTTTGAAACAAAGTCCTCATTTCTGGTATGTGCGGTGCACTTTACAACTGCGATACCTGCTGGGCATTGCAACGCCTCTAACAACAGGCGCACAAACTCTCCATTGCGAATGGGAGAGCCTGAAGAGGTCATGAACCCTCTTTGAGACCATAACTGTCCGTAATCATGAACTACCCCATAACCATATTGGCTGTCGGTGTATATGGTGACTCGAATTTGATTGCTTGCTAAGCAAGCACGTGTCAGGGCAATAATCTCGGCTACCTGAGCGGAGTGTACTCCTTCCAGGCACCCAGCTTCCACAACTCCAGCAATTGTACAAACAGCGTAAGCCGCTCTCAACTGCCCAACTTCGTCTCTTACACATGAGCCATCGACAAAGAAAATTTCGTCTGGGTCAGTCAGTGGCTCATCTACGATGTCGGGTCTGGGTTTGGTGCATAGTTCAGTCACATCGAGACAGTCATGGTCTGTACATTCATCATCATCATCAATATCATTTGGAAGTGGCATCAAGGTGGCAGGGTTCAAAACAGAGCATCTCTTGAGGGTCACATTCTCTGCAGCAAGAATAACTTGCTCATATCGCGTGAGCCTGCTGTTGGTCAGATGCTGGGTTTTGGTCCTGGTCATTAATAGTTCAACCGAATGGGGCACGCACACCTCTAACGGGTGCCCCATGACGATATTTTCACATCTTTCAATGCTGACACCCGTTGCAGCAACGGATTTGAGACATCCGGGCAACGCTGCGGCTACTGGGTCTAAAGTAGCCGAGAAATAAGCAACTGGTCTACGGGCATTCCCATGGATTTGGACCAACACAGACAACGCACAACCTTCTCTCTCACAACAGTAAAGAAAAAATTGTTTATTGTAATCAGGCATTCCCAATGCCGGAGCACGACACAGGTCCTCTCGCAGCTGTAAGAATGCCATCAAACAGTCTTTGTCCCATGGTACCGGATCGCTCACCTCCTTGTGCGTCAGTTTTTGCAAGGGTTTTGCTTTCAGTGAAAAGTTTGCGATCCACTGTCGGCAATAACCCACCATCCCTAGAAACATCCTGACCTCTCTCTGTGTCTTAGGCGCATTCATTTTCATGATAGCCTCTATCCTGTCTGGTGACACCTTTCGTTTGCCTTTCTCTATTCTGTGTCCTAAGTACTGCACTTCTGTCAGGCAGTACTGCAATTTTCCCGGGGACACCTTGTGCCCATTGGCAGCTAGGTGATTTAACAAAGCAATGGAGTCCTCCCTGCAAGCTTCTTCTGTTTCTGACGCCACAAGAAGGTCGTCTATGTACTGGACCAGAACTGACTTCTGGGGCAGCACTAGACTTTCAAGATTTTTCTTCAAAAGCTGGTTAAAGATCGATGGACTCTCTGTATACCCCTGAGGGATACGACACCATGTTAGGACGCGATTTTCCAGCTTAAATGCGAAAAGAAAATGGCTTTCTTCGTCCAGAGGGATCGAAAAGAAAGCCTGACAAAGATCGATCACTGTGAACCACTCTGCTTGAAATGGAATCTGAAACAGTATCACTGATGGATTCGGTACCACTGGACAACACGAAACGACTATGTTATTAATCTTTCGAAGGTCCTGCACTATCCGAAACTTCCCATTTGGTTTCTGCAGACCCATAATCGGGGAGTTGCATGGACTACCCACGATTTCTTTCAGTATTCCCTGTTTAATCATGGACTCGATCACGGGTTTTATGCCTGCAATCGTTTCTGGAGTCAATTTATATTGGGGTGTTCTTGGGAACTCAGCATGCGGTTTCACTACAATTTTCACTGGGTCCACCCCTTTGACCAAACCTATCTCTTCCCCAGTGAAATCCCATACTTCTGATGCCACTGTCTCTCTCAAGTCCCAGGGGAGCTCATCTACTGTCAAAGTAGGATACAGCTCCACGCATATTCTTGAGTTTGCAACTTTGAAATCTGCGTCATCATCATTGGTCAATACCTCCACTCCCTGAGGTGTACAATATATAGTACAATTCAATTTACACAACAGGTCTCTTCCTAGCAGACACACAGGGCTTGAATCGCAAACCACAAATTGGTGCTCATCGCTGTACTTCCCTATTTTCACCTGTACCGGTTCTGTCAATTGGCTGGTTATTCTCCTATTTGCGACCCCTACCACTTGTATGGTCTCTCCAGACATGGGCAGGTCTGGAACTGCAGCTGATCTGATCGTGGACCTAGTGGCTCCTGTGTCCACCAGAAATGTCGTAGGGCACCCTGCTACTTCTGCTTCGACATAGGGTCCCCTCTGGTCCACCTCTAAGGCTGCCCCGAGGGTGCAGTCTTCTCTTTCCACTCTCTGTCCGGTTAATGGGTCCACATAATAGCACTCTTCACCTTCCACAAACAGGGGCATTTGTCTATAGGTCTTACCCACAGTCCCTACTCGAGGAGGTTGCGGGAACTGAGCTCGGGGAGGAGCCCCCCCCCCTTTGAGCACCTTTCCTTGGTATGGCGTCACCCCTCTTGCAGGTGTGCTCTGGGCCTCTTCCTCCTCTATCTCTTGTTCTCCTATCTCTACATTGTAGGGACACTCGCGTTTCCAATGCCCCACCTCGTTACACTGGTGGCACCTAGTCGTTTTCTTCAAGGCAGCTATGTCTGTTCTAGGTCTAAAGGTAGAACTCTCCTCATTGCCCTTGTTCTGACTGTACTGCTTCTTTCCTCCTGTACCTGTTCCTTGCTGCTGTTGCTGCGGTCCCCCCTTCCCCGCTGCCTGCATCTGTACCACCATCAACTTTTCTTTTAGTTTCTTAGCCTTGGAGTCTATCTCATCACAGCAGTACCTGGCATATCTCAGTATTTCGTCTAGGGGTTTACTTTGCCAACAAATCGAGTGTTGCTGAATCATTAAACTAATATCCGGTCTCAGTCCCAGGACGAACTTGGACACAAATTGCCCTATGTCCTTTGGATCCATTACATCCAAGCCGCTATACTGTTTAAACGCCTTCAGCAATCTCTCGTAATATTCGTGGACTGTCTCTTTGGGTTCCTGTCTGGTTCGGTCTATTCTGACCCAATCTATGTCTTGCATTGGCACTTTCTCTTTCAGCCAAGTCATCACTCTCTCGAATTTTGCCATCACAATCTCGGACGGCCCATTAGTCTTAGCATCTCTCTCTGGCTCCGTTGTGGGCCACTCAGCGCTAACCTTGCATGCTGTCCACAGATCTCCTGGTACTACAATGTCAAACAGCGTGTTCAGATCTATCCATAGGACCTTTGAGATTTTTACAAACCTCTCGACTTGCTTGTACCACTCCACGGGGTTTTCCCGCAATTTGGGGAAGGAGGTGGTAAAAGCAGCTAAATCTCCCCTACTCCAAGGGACATGCACATAGTTCCCATTTGCGACTTCCCGCAAAGGGTAAGCTTCTATTCCCTGCTGTCCTCCTGGTGTCATACCAAGCGTGCTTCTCCTGCCGGTCCCTTTCTTGGACCACCTCTCTTCCCACTTATCTAGTGCCCTCCATGTCCTTATTCCAGCGATCAGTTCCCTTATGTGCGTTTTCAGCCCAATCGTTCTCCTCTCATCTAGGTCTCGATCTGTGTAATGTAGCCTGTGGTTACCCTGTAATGCTTTGGTTCTTGACAGATCCACCATATATTTGCCTGCTAGTTCGACTAACTTCTCATGGACTGCTCTCGCCTTTCGAGTGATGTCCTTTGCCATATACAGTATTTCATCCTGCTCATACATTTCCATTCTTTCTAAAGGCAGGGTACCATCTACCATGTCATCCAGGTCTGACCTTAAGCTGGTGACATCAAGTCTCTTGGCTTTTATCTCAGCTCGCAATATGTCTTTCGAAGGGGGCTCACTGGTCTCCCTACCATCCCAACTTCGAGCTCTGCGTTTGGGCTCGGGAGAGTTAATGGGTGGCCTCCCTTGCTCCCATCTCTCCAGGTCCCATGCTCGGCCATCCTGTCTTGGAAGGTGATGGAACACGGGCCTGTTACCCCTACTCTTGCTCTGCCCACTCTCTTCTTCTTCTCTCCTCTCACCGTACACCTCTCTGTTATTTTCCCTCTGGTCGCTACTCTCCCTTTGCCTCGTATCGCTCAGTATCCGATACGATCCTTCCTGGTTCCCCATATTCCCTGGGCTGCGCTCATTTCCGTCATCACAGGGTCTATGGTGCGACCTCTCACAACTCCCATTCAGTTCTCTGGTGCCAGGCACACAGTGTGGACACTTAAAGCTGTTTCTGTACTCTTGTGCTCTCCTCTCCCCTTCACTGAGTATTGGGCGCGCCACCCCTCCTCTCTCGGGGCCCCCGTTTTCCAGATCTGTTCTATCTCCACTCCGGGCCCAATGGGTGACTCCCCTACTCTCTCTCTCTCTACAGTCCCACTCCGGGCTGCTCTCCCCAGCCCCGCAGTGAGTCCGAGCTCGGCTGTCCTGACTTTCCCTTTCAGCTTCCGCAGCTATGATGTTCTTTTGGGCCTTCACTGCCTCATTCCACTGCTTCATGTACTCATTTAGCTCTTGAAAGGATTTTCGTCCAGATCCCCTCAGATCCGCTGGCCATCTAGGGCCCCCAGGATCTCCTCCTGGGTCCCCTGCTGTGTGCATCGGGGTGCTCCACTCTCTTGGTATCGGCATCTGACTTGGGGAATTAATCGTATCGCTCCTCCTTGCCATCTCTGCTCTTTCTCTGTCCTTCCGTACCCGTTCTTCCCCTTTTGCTCTCTCTTGGTCATATATCGATATTATAGGACCTATGGTAACAGGTACCTGTAGTGCATCTGGTAATGTGTAGGATGTGGCTCTCTCCGTTTCCGGCGCTCTTTGCACCACAAACCTACCGACTACCTGCTGCACCTGACTAGGCTGGGACAGCTCTTTCTTTGGCTCAGGATCCCACTCTGAACTGGGAAGCGGTCTATGCTCTCCTGCATTGCCCCCCTTTTCTCCTTCGGTATGCTCGACCTCTCCCCCTGCTCTATTATACGGGGGTGGCCTGTCTGTCAATAATCTGTTTATCAGGCTGTCCTCTGTTTCGCTCTCATCATCTTCTTCTAGGGGGCTTTTATTTACGGGCACCTCTAACACTGGGTACAGTTTATTTACTTCCAGGTTATGCACTCTCCATCTTTTAGCATCTGCATCCCACCTGGCATCCTGCACTGCCCTTACCGAGCGTTTCACCCTTTCTTGTCGTCTGTTCATATTCTTTTCATGCGCTGCCCTAATCCATGCTTCAAGGGCTTCAAACTGGGTCGGTCTAGGCAAGGGTCTCATTGAGGTCATGACTGATTTTAATCGATGTAACACCTCTAATCTGAACGTCCCGTACTTCGGGAACGTCAGTTCCTCATTTCCTTCAGTAATCTTACTCCACTCTGATATCCAGAGGATCGTATGCAACCCAACATTCACTGCCATGTAACGAGCTGGCGTACCCTCCGGCGGGGCTTCTTCCCCTTCATACGATCCCCGCTTCTCTTTTTTAAACACCGCTTTCAACCATTTAAAACACTTCATAATTATGCGCACAATATCCAGCCTCGCTACTCTGTTTACTTCCTGATGACAATCCACCAATCCTGTCGCGGCTTTGCTAGCTTGGCCTATCGCAGCGCGGTCTTTCTCCGGTCGGCCAATCACGTCGCGACCCTTTCTGACGTCACTTTTCTCCGCTTCGCAGCAGCACCCCTCCTTTCTCAACTCGTCTCCCGGTTATGCATGCGTCCCATTCATACACCGAAAAATGACTACTTCCGACCAAGCGGTCACTTCTCTCGACTGTACGTCCACAGTCTATCTGTAATTGTCAACACAACTGACGAAATGTCTATCGTCTCTCTGATAGGTTGCTTACACACACAGTAACTTCCGACCAGCGTCCGTTACTCACGCACTCACTCTTACGTTCCCCCTATCTCGGTCTTTCGGGTGATCAATGGTACCTCATGACCCCCTTCACACTAGTTGACAATTACTCTGGGTGTCCGATACACCCGAACCACTTAAGCTCTCCTTGAACTTAAGATTTCCACCGGTTGCGCGCGCTCACAACCTGTTCCACAGTCACTCTACAGACATTCAACTCCGCCAGACATTACAACATAGATACAATACAAAACACCGCAATCTAACACGCATAACCCTTTATACTCACTCTCGACCGATACTGCTGCTGTTTCTGTCTCACGTCATCCGGATCTTCTTCGGCGGGCTGTTCTTCCAATCATCGATTTCTAGGGGCCTTGGGGTAAGCTAACCTGGCCTAGGCCACCGTCCTCAAGAAGGCAACCATCCTCTATAGCTACCAACTGGTAGGGCGAGATTTTGATCGATACCTTAGCACTATTGATCCAAACCTCGATCTGGTCGACTGAACCTTTGTTGCCTGTCTTTAAGGTACAAGGTACACCTATTTCCAAGTTAGTTCACCCAATAAAGGACTCTACTCCCAAAGATCACAGACAACTTCTAGCTTTCAAAAGTTTATTGTAAGGAAATGATTAGCTGCAAATACAGGCATCTCAGAATGAGATTCACGAGATACACAGGTCCAATTACATACATGTGCTCTCGGAAAGCCCTCAGACGAGCAACGGAAATCACTAACACAAGTTCTAAGAATAATAAAGCTATTAGCATCGACGCATATCGCTCCTTCATTTAAGTTGGAGGAAAACGCACAGGTTAGGCTATCCCTACCCTGCTCTAGATGGTATCCCTACTTAACCAAGTCCCAACCTAACAAAGGTGTCAGCAGTGAATGACCCCCAAGGGAAGTCACTCACTCTAAGTCTCTTGGTGAAAACCTATAGTTCTCCAGTCATGACCCCTCTCTGCCTACCCATCCGCTCTCCTAAGGGTCCTCAGGTATCTGCTCTAACTCCACCCAGGGGTGCTGTCCCTAATACAAAACAGTCAACAACATTTGAGACGCCCCTTTCGAGACGCCCCTCACGTGGTGTAGCTTCTGGCTTTTTCCATGATGCTTTGTATTGGGCCTCATACGTTAGAGTTGACCTTGCTTCTCAGACTCTTCTCCGGCCCGCTGATACCCCTTAAACATTCCGGAACCCTCCTCCATGTCTGGGCCGTCTACTGAACAGACCTCTATTCATTCATTTATAATTGGATCCCCCCTTTCCTCTTGCAGACAGATATCTGCAGCCAAGAACCCAACTCTCATAGACTTCCAAAATACAGGCTTGCAACATTTCTCAGCCCAGACATGTACGTGTAAATCAATGCTAAAACATTTCAGGCCTACAATATTTCTCATAATGATTATAGCATTTCAACTTCTTCATTAATTAAAGCATGTTAATACTCTTATTCTATTATTCAGTAAACATTTTTATAAATCCTGGCCCATTAATGCAATGACCAAAACATTAATACAATCTGTGTCGTGAAAAGAAACATCTTCCCTTTCCCTCCAGCTCTGGCCCTGAGGCCTACCACATTCTGCGTTTAACCACCTACCATCTTATATTTTAACAGCTACACGACATGGATTCAGGAATAATCACATCTAATAAAATCATATAGTGTCACACATTTCTGTATTAGTTCCACTTCTACTTAAATCTCTATATTAGCTATACATTTAGAATATAATTGCAGATACTATTAGCACTCATGGCATTTCTCCTCATGATTTGTGCTTACTACAGATAAGTGTGATGCACTCATACATTTAGGTCAGTTTGCGCTCTCTCAATAGTGCGACTATTACAACGGTATCTATGGGGGGATCTCCCAGCAAATCATTGTGCAGCAAAGAGCGATAACTTTGCTGCTTGTCTCACCTATTGATTAACTCGTTCCGTGCTCGAGTCGGCCAACCGCCGTCACGAGCACTACCTCGCTAGTGCTGCGCACGTCTGTTGGCCGACGTAGCCCTGCCCACTGATTAGAACTCCCGCAGCGCGGCGGAATTCGTGCCGCGGTTAAGGAGTTAAAAGGCTCAGACCCCATCACCACGGCTTCAAAATCACTCCCTTAGTCATGTATCAAACAGAGGATCGCTTTCACCATCCTGTACCTAGTTAGGGTGACCAGACGTCGTGGATTTCCAGGGACATTCTCTGTTTTTCAACAGCTGACCTGGCAGATTTCGCAAATTTCAGTCATTTTGAGAGGGAAAGTACCTGCACTTTTAAGAGTGAAATAATGATTTTAATTGTAAAGTCCCAGAACTTCTCAGAAACAAGCAGGTACTCTGGTACAGGGTACCTGCACTTCTCAATCCAAGCGCTGATACCGCAGAAAAGGCACATCTAACGGAGTTTGATGAAATTGCTTTAACCATTGTTCTTGTCTGGAAGCTTTACATATAGGAGCTTTTTTACAAAGGGCAGATTTCTTGAATAAATAAAAAAAACGAGACATGAGATCGCACAGTGCTGGTGTAGCTGTCGTATTGGTCTCCTGACTCGCAATGCACCCGTGAGCTGTAGCAAAATCCTTTAATACACATAGGAGCCCTTACTAATGCTTGCATATCCGGTGTATATCCCGTCTTCATCCCACAGGCACGCACAGCCGCTCTTCCGGCTGCAGCCGGCATGCTTGTAAGGAAGTGCACTAGCCAAGCTAGCCCACAGCAGGTTACCGACAAACCCGTGGCCAATAAAATACTTTCACCCCTGCAGAGAACGCATTGCCTCCACCTGCTCAACACTGTGCCACCGTGGAAGTTTGTTATGTTTGCTCTCAACTAAATACAATTACCTATGCTAGTTTCTTGGCTGATTATAAAGTGTGGGTGTTGGTTTCAGAGTCTTCTCGAGACGGATTAAAAAAAAAATTGGGAAATTTAGTCATTCGTAATAAAATTATGTTAGCTGCTCCTTGATGGGATTGCTTTAGAACTAAAGGCTTTGAAGCCTGTCACAGGTCTTAAAAATAAAATTGCTTGAGTAGTTGGGGAGAACTGTATTAAAATGCAAATTTCCAGCTGTTAATATTTCTTCAAAAACCAATAATCCCTCAAGGCCGCCAATATGTCAAAATACTTAATGGAAAAATATCCCTTAGGCAGAATGGCCTTTCGAAGTTGACTTTTGATTATACTTAAAATACTATACGGGGAAAAAAGAGCCTTGCACTCAGAATGGTACATAAATATAGTCCTATGCTAAAATGTCATCCTAAAAGCAATTGGAGGAGTAAAATGTAAGGTCAGTAATGTTAAGCAATAGTCCACCATTTAAATAGACCAGCAAATAAAATAAGGCATTGTCTAAGACCACTCCTAGACAATATACTATTTACTTTGTATGTTGGTCTGTGCATGTGTGTGACTCATACTCTGTATGTGGCGGCACACATACAGACACAAATATCTGCACATATTCACTTATGATTGCACGTTTACTACACAAGTATATGTATACAATCCCATCATTTTGTAGATGAAAATGGTGTATTTGTGAAATACACTCAACAATCACCCCAAAGTGTCCCAGGGAAGGAAGGGCTGCTCAGCATGCTCAATCGTTTACCAAGTTTGTAGACTTCCATAAGTGTATCACTCCCACGACTTTATTGCTATTAGGTGATCACACATCTTAAAAGTGTGGAGTTTGTAACACTCTGTGTATCTAAACGTTGTGAAAGAAGTGAGTGTTGAAGGAGGCTGATTGGTTTAATATTATTACCTGTGTCCCAATAATGACCTTCACCCACTTAAAACGAAAGAACTTCAACTTCAGTACTTTTTTATGCCGAACCCAATGTGAAATGGGTTATAACATTTTGATAAATTGGTATAACACTAAAGGTGCAACGTCATATTTTGCTCAGTTCGCTCATAAATGGGTGATGAATTTGAACAACATTGAAAGTGTATGTGGGAAGACGCTTTTCAAAAAGCGGGTTCACATCACTAAAACTCAGTTCTTTGTTAATCAAACCTATTACCGGAGAGTTTAATCCAATTTTGCATTATTTGAGCTGTTAATACATTCAGAATGTGGTCCTTGATTTAACGATGGTCCTGGCAGCTGCTGGAAAGCTGAACCTGTACACGATCATTCAACAAGGATATAATTATGGGATTGGGTGATTAATGCTGTTTCTTCAGGATTTCAATAGAAGGAGGTTATATTATACATAGCGTCACATATTTAAATATTTTCATTAAATAGTAATTAGTCAAAATCATGAATTCAGGTTTTCTTCCCCCATCATGAAACGGTGCCACTCACTAGGATATTCGTACTTCTCTGCATATCAGCAAAATAGCCTCATTGATTAGTTCCAGAAATCGAAATTGCCGTCCAACAGCACCAGTCACCGACCTCTATGCAGGCCCAAAGAAAGGAAATATGACCTGAAAAGTAGGACACTGAGTGCAAACATCAATTAGACTAACAGCAAAGAGGTAGTCGAGGGTGGAGTGGTCCTTACATTAAAGCTTGAGACATCAACAGCATGCATTTTAAACCATAAAACCCAGTACTCCCAGTCGCTAGATCTTCGACTCTAATTTATTTCTATCCGGTTTCTAAGTTGTATTAGCCATGTAGCAAAAGATTGCTGCTAAGACAATTCATTTGCAAAAAAAGGCCATACATTAAATTCTTTTGTCTATAGCATCAGGGCGTGGAGGTAAGAGAGGGTAGGCCTTGCTCCCATTGTGGACAATGAATTAGTAAGTAAAATCAATTAGACTGCAATGCGCTTCTTAACAGAACATTCCTGACACCTAGAAAGCTAATGCAAAAAATGTAACCTTGAAACCAACAATAAAATATGCTGTTAGCCAGTGAGAGGTCAGAAAGGTCACACAACTTTTTAAAGCAATCTGTTTTGAACAAGAAATAAAAGGGCATGATATCATATATCACCCATATTTAACATTCTGGAAGATATTGTTTGCATGTCATGCACATTGGTGTTGCCCTTTACTTTGGCATTTTGTAAAATGGTATTCATTGATATTTTTGTAGAAAATATTAAATATGTAGTTTATTTATTTCACAAGTTTTATAAAGTAATAAGGTATCAAATCACTTTATATCTTATATGAAATTCAAAAACATAACTGGCCACGTAAGGGAATTCTTTACATGTGAAATGTAAATATTCAAAATATGCAAACACGAAGAAGCGTATAAAATCATGTGGCATAAGGGAACTAATCCACAGGTGACAGAAATTAGGCTTTTGATGTGGGAGGGCACGAATATATGTTCATATCCCGCATTAATTTTCCACGCAGGGAATCACAACGCGGTCGTCACAACGACCGCGTTGTGATTCTGCTTACCATTACTCCGCAAGTCGGAACAACGACTTGCGGAGGGGGGGTGCTGGAAGTTGTAATAGTATAATTTACTATTCCAACTCCAGTCAGTGCGGACACTAGGGAAGGTGTTGGATTTTAAATCCAACACCTCCCCCCCTCCGCAAGTCGTTGTTCCGACTTGCGGTGTAATGGTATGCGGAATCACAACGCGGTCGTTGTAACGACCGCGTTGTGATTCCCTGCGGGGAAAATGATTTGTGGTAAACGCTGTTTACCGGGAGGGCACCCATGACAACATAATCAGATATCTTATAGGGTGGAATTTTAATTATATTTTGGGTAATTGTGGTAATTCCTTGATACTTTGTGATGCGGAATTACTGATAATTAAGTGATTACTCCTCCTCGAATATTTAGCAGTAGTTTATGGTAAGAAAACCTAATGCAAGAACACATTAGGGAGCGTAAGTAGCTGCTCGTGCTCACTATTTGTGCTTTTCTGCATTTAGCGTAACCAAAAACTGGGTCTGGGCTCACGGACAATAAGGACAAGCCTCACTTATATCAACAACCAAAAGGAGCACCAATATTGCAAATATGTTGTGCTAAACAGATGTTATTAAAAAATTGATTAATTCAGGACTAAAAATTGTTCCACAACTTACTGTTTGAACTCAGTAGGTTAGCGGTCAGTACAGACCAAAGTAGTGATTAGTTTGGCAATATTGGTGCTCTTTTTGGTTGTTGATATTTCTGCATTTAGGGCTGTTTTTTAGTGCCCAACACATATTTACGTCCATTTTGGACGCAAGGGGGCATTTTGAGCTAAGAAATAGCCCTAAAAATGCAGAATTATTCTTCTCACGTAGAGGCAAGCAATCTTGTGGATTTATTCAGTAATTCCACGTAATTATGCTACAATGAGGTAGGTGAGTTATGCCCACTCCGATGTCTTACCAACGTAATCTGATTAGGTCACAACACAGTTCTTGGAGAATTTCTGTTTACCTTCATTGGCTGTGCTACATGCAGCAGGTAATTTAATAAAATGTGTTAAATACAAGCAGTGTCATCACTTTGGACAGTTTAATAATCAAAATTGGATAAAGGAAACAGGAGATATGAATTTGTAGTCTGAAGGCAAAAACACTGAGCTCTAATCAGACATTCATGATTGACGGGTAAATAAACATGATTTCAGGCTCACCACATTAGAGAGGCAGTCAGGTACACTCTGGGTCTTTCTAGTCTAAGGTTTTATCTTTTGATTTAGCCAGTTTTCGGCCCTCAAAATACATGAGCTGGCTGGATGCCTTTACCATAAAATGCCACTGAACCCTTTTTCATTGTGGCAAAAAGCTCTCAGCAGGACAATAGTGTTGTTCTTACACTTCGAGTGTGAGTCTCCTATGGGGAAGCCTGAACACCACCATGCGAAAGCCTCAGTGCTTTGTCCCTATCCACTCACTGTGATAAAATGATTCTTGGCCTAATCTACAGTTTGGAGAAGGGGGAGAAATGTCTTAAACTGGCCTGTTCCAGGAAAATGAAGCTGTACCTTCACAGTGCAAATAGATTTTTGTAATTGTTTACTTTTATGAAATACTTTTCCAAATGTCTCCGAAACTCCATTTTCATATATTAAGCACATATCAGTACCTTCAGTAATATGTATGTATCAATCAATCAATCTGAGTACTTGTAGAGCATGCTACTCACTCTTGAGGGTCTCAAGGCGCTGAGGGGAGAGGGGGGGGGTGCCGCTACTGCTTGAAGAGCCAGGTCTTGAGGAGTCTTCTGAAGGCGAGTAAGTCTTGGGTCGGCCCTAGGTGGGTAGGTAGGGTGTTCCAGGTCTTGGCGGTGAGGTAGGAGAAGGAACTGCCGCCGGAGGTCGTTTGTTGGATGCGGGGGATCACGGTGAGGGTGAGGCTGGCGGAGCGGAGTTGGTGGTGGGGGTGTAGAAGCTGAGTCTGTTGTTCAGGTAGGCTGGTCCGGCATTGTGGAGTGCCTTGTGTGCGTAGGTGAGGAGCTTGAAGGTGATCCTCTTGTCGACGGGGAGCCAGTGTAGGTCTCTCTGGTGGGGGGTGATGTGGCTGCAGCGGGGGACATTGACGATCAGTCGGGGGGGAGGCGTTTTGGATGCGTTGTAGTCGTCATAGGTGTTTGGCTGGGATTCCTGCATAGAGTGCGCTGCCGTAGTCCAGTCTGCTGCTGACAAGGGCCTGTGTCACCGTTCTTCTTGTTTCGGTCGGGATCCACTTGTAGATCCTGCGGAGCACACGGAGGGTGTGGTAGCAGGAGGAGGAGACGGCGTTGACCTGTTTATACATGGAGAGGGAGGAGTCAAGGATGAATCCCGGGTTGCATGCATGGTCGGTGGGTGTTGGTGCTGTTCCCAGTGTGGTCGGCCACCAGGAGTCGGGGGTGGGTCCAAGGATGAGGACCTCCGTCTTGTCCGAGTTCAGCTTCATACGGCTGCTTCTCATCCAGTCGGCGATGGCCTTCATTCCTTCGTGGAGGTTGGTTTTGGCGGTGTGTGGGTCCTTGGTGAGGGAGAGGATAAGCTGGGTGTCGTCGGCATAGGAGATGATGTTGAGGTCGTGGTGGCGGGCCACTTGTGCGAGGGGGGCCATGTAGACATTGAACAGCGTCGGGCTGAGGGATGAGCCCTAGGGGATGCCGCAGATGTTGTCGGTGGCTCCAGATCGGAAGGGTGGGAGGCAGACGCTCTGGGTTCTGCCGGAGAGGAAGGACGTGGTCCAGTCGAGGGCTTTCTCTTGGATTCCGGCTTCTTGGAGGCGTGTCATTAGAGTGCGGTTACAGACCGTGTCGTAGATGGCTGACAGGTCCAGGAGGATGAGGGCTGATGTTTTGCCGTTGTCTAGTTGTCGCCTGTTCCGTCTGTGGCTGCGATGAGGGCTGTCTCAGTGCTGTGGTTTCGTCTGAATCCGGACTGGGACGGGTCCAAGATGTTGTTGTCTTCGAGGTGGCGGGACAGTTGCATGTTGACGATTTTCTCGATGACCTTTTCTGGGAATGGGAGCAGGGAGATAGGTTAGAAGTTTTTGAGGACTTTGGAGTCAGCCTTGGGCTTCTTGAGGAGGGCGTTGATTTTTGAATGCTTCCAGTCTTCTGGGAATGTCGCTGTATCGAAGGAGATGTTGATGACCTTCCGTAGTTGGGGTGAGATGGCTGCATCTGCTTTGTTGAATACGTGGTGTGGGCACGGGTCTGATGGAGATCCTGAGTAGATGGAGTTCATGACCTTGCGTGTCTCGTCGTCGTTGACGTTGGACCATGAAGTCAGTCGATTGGTGCTGGTGGTATTCGCAGGGGAGGTGGAGTCTGGCGTAGTGAAGGTGGTCGTGGTGTTGAAGCTGTCATGGATGTCCGCGATCTTGTGGTGGAAGTAGATGGCTAGTGAGTTGCACAGTTCTTGTGAGGGCGGGATGTCGTTGGCGCGGGCGCTGGGTTTGGAGAGTTCCTTTACAATGCTGAAGAGCTCTTTACTGTCGTGTGCGTTGTTATCCAGGTGGTCTTTGAAGGAGGATCTCTTTGCTAATCTGATGAGGTGGTGATGTCTGCGGGTGGCGTCCTTGTGGACTGCGTGGTTGTATACATGTATGTTTTATTTGTAGAGCGCAAACGTAGCCAAAGCACAAGAAGCACCGTACAGGGTCAAAGACAACACTAAAGTCAAGGAGTAACGGGAGAGGTATCTGGGTTGTTGATAGTTAATGTTTTGTGATGTACTGTTCTTAAATTAGAACAGCTTTGGTGGTGGGGTCCTGAGGGATATGAGGATGTTGGCCTGACTCCTGGAGCACAGATTGGAAAGGACTGTTGCCTTGTTTTTGTCCTATTTAGACTTCTTACTCTGTAGTTGGATGATGACCTGTCCACTGATGTGCTGAGAACCACCAGAGATAATGAGCTTATCTGCAAGATAAACAGGGTTGCTGGTAGTGACAACTTAGTAAATGATGAAGTTGGATTTGAAGATGTTATGGGCCAGAGAAGGAATCCAATTGAGTTCCATCAGGATTGAGATGATATGATCATAATTTTTCAGACCCTCCATGGGATATGGTGTAATATGTAGGATGTCACCCTTAATGGGTTCCAGAGGGGAGACTGAGGGCCCATGGGGAAAGATGCCATAACCATACTGATACCCGAGTATGAGGGGTTAAACAGCAGTTCAGAAGTTGCTGTGTGGAAGACATTATTTGTTTTTTGGTCCTATGTTCCCTTGAGACTTTTTTTTTTACAAGGTACAAAATTCGTTATTGCGTGATTAGTTAAAATCCTTGCAATAGGAACAAAACTCATTCATATTAGTCTATATTACAATTACTCATGAATACAATTAGACAGGATATAAAATCGTTAAAAGTACATATGACATTCCGTTTCTGAGCAAAGTAAAAAATACAATAAACAAGCCAGACATTCCAGATTAGCTGATGTCGAAATCCACTTTCACTAACTTAAAGCATAAAGCTGGTTTGCTCTATCAGTACAATAGTCTGCATACAAGTCTGAAGGCAGAGTTTCAGAATTCTAGTTTATGCCACTAAATAGATTTTGTAATAGTAGCCTCATTCGTTGGATCATCAGTTCATAGTTACATTTAACCTGGTTTTTGCTGTATTCATAAATCGGACTAGCCTACATGCCAGCTGAGTGGTGTTTCCATCAAAGCTGGCTATTAGTGCTTGTCTGCGTGTTCGTATTCCTCTTTGATTCCACAGTGGTTTTAGTAAAAGTCTTTGCTCATTCTTTAAAGCTGAAAGTTGCACAGTATATGCGGGACATCCTTTTTAAAATCTCCACAGATTCGGCAGTTATTTTTGCTTCTGAACGATCCCAAGGTGGCAGATGCTGATTTACGGGCAGGATGCCCACCCTCAATTTCCCTTGAGGGTGAAGTTGGCATTCATTATGAATCCAAGTGACTAGGCATTCAGTGAAATATGGTGTTCAAAGCTGTCAAGGTTTATGTCTTTGAGCCAGGTTTGTACCAGGAATCATCTTGGTTTGATTTAGCTTCAAATAGGCATTGGACATCCAGGCTAAGATGATGTACAACAGTGTTTGAAAGTGTGGATGTCTCAAGCAGAGCAGACTTTGAGGTCTGCTGTTATCTGTGAGTAGAGCACCTAGTGGCTCAAAATAAAGATTGAAGACTACAGGGGCAGTTTGGAACTCTGGGGGACACCGCAGGTGATGGGGATCTTTTGGTGCCCTGGACTTGCCCATGTGAACAAACTGGTGTTGCTTGGAAAGGTAAGAGAAGAACTAATGAAGGGCACTCCCCATTCATGACTCCAGGGTGCATATGAGGGCAGTCAACTGTGTGAAGGTCTCTGAGAAGTCTATCAGTTTCAGGAGGCAGGGTTCATCTTCATCTGTGGTCAGGTGGGCATTTTCTACGATGTGTAAGACAGCAATCTCTGTGCTGGAGCTTGATATGGTGCCAGACTGGAAGTCATGCAGGAGATGGTTAGCATTAATGTACATTGATGTTGAACATTGACAGCTTTTGCAAAGATCCTGAAAGTTAATGATAATTGAGTGATGGACAGGTGATTGATGAACTAATCAATTTCTAGTGTAGGTTTGTTTAGTAATGGGAGGATCTGGTGTATCTTGGGAGCTATCAAGAAGATGCCCTGAGTGAAAAGGCATTTACAATGGTAATTAGGGGTGGGCAAGCATCCCCATAGAGGACTTTGATGAAGGACAAGGGTAAGATAACCAGAGTCTTTTAGGCTGAACTTTGCAGGATTCTAGGGTAAGGGGTGGGTGTAACAGATGAAGCAGGCCTGGCATTGTGGATGTGCTGTTAGATCTTCCTTCTTTTTTCACTGAAGAATAAGTCTATAGCATTGTACTTTTCTTTGGTGCAAGGTCTAGGTGGGTACCTAGAAAGAGAAGAATAGGCGCCAGTATCAGAATATGTGCTTGTATTGAGGCAAAAAAGGATGCATCACTAAGGAATGTTCTGCAAAGCCTAAAACATAGAATGAAACTATGCTGTAGTTAGATGTGACAGTTGTTTGGTGAGACATAGTAACAGAGATCTAATTAACCACAGAAAACTGAGTTGTGAAACAGCAGATAGAAGAGAGTTTTTCAATTTGGCACTTCTGTAACTGTTTAAGCATTGGTGTGCTGGATCAGAACTACTTGGGCACTCCAACTGCTGTGAAGACTCTTTCAATGCTGTAAAAGTGAGCATTCAGTTTCCAGTCTTTTGAAACTACTTGCAAATGTTTAAAGATGAGATTGAACAGGAAGAAACCATTGCTGCTGACGTAGCTAAGGAGAGTTCACAAAGCAGCCAACATTCTGCATCACTGAGTCAACCTCTGCTTGGTCAAACAATTCTTCAAAATGAAGCAGCCATAGCCATGAGTGAGGTGGTGACTGAAATGCAACAAGAAAGAGATGAAAGTGTTGATTTCGAACACCTAGTATCAGAACTGAACAACGAACAGAAAAGAATTTCAGTGGAAATAAAAGATAAAATATAGCATGGATTTCTGTACAAGAAGAAATAATGTGTCTTCATTTAAGCCAATTCTACTAAATATCAGTGGTCAGGTTGGCACTGGGAAAAGCTTTCTAATTAAAGTATTACTGCTTATCTATAGAGAACTACTGAATTTATCATGTTTAGTAACAGCACCAACTGAATTATCAGCACACAACGTTAAAGAAATTACTTTATACTGATGACTTATGCTACCGGTTGAACATTACAATAAACTGGAATGCTAGAAGTTATCTGGTGAAGTTTCTCAAGAGGTCTTAAGAGTATTGAAGAAACTGAAGCTTTTAATCATTGATTAAGTGAGCATGGTTTCAAACTTAATGTTTGCCTACATACACCTAAGAATTAAATAGATTTTAAAAACAGAGGGGCAGATTTACAAGAATTGGCACATCCCTGCATATTAGCAGATATGCACCAGTTAATTTGCAAGACCCAAAAATTAGCCTTGCGCCACATTTACAATACGCCGCACTGTGGTGCAGGGATAGACAGATGCGTGACGCGTCTTGTCGGCGTAGGGTCACCGCATTGCTGGAGTAATGTTGCAAGCATGACCCAACTCCAGCAATGGTTAGGAATGCCTATTCCTAACATGCTGTATCACTCCTTACACCTGCTTCAAGAAGGTGCAAGGTTTTGACACAGTGGTGTCATAAAAGTGACTAAGTGAAATATTGCAGATTTCACGGCATCACTTTTAGGAAGCTCCCTTGTGACGGAACCCCTACCCTGCTTACATTATACCTGATGCAGGTATAATGTAGGGCAAGGCTTTACAACGTGACGCATCTCCCTAGATGCATCACATTGTAAATATGTTGCATCATAGCACATTTTTACGATGACGCTGCATCACTGAAATTACGCAACGGTGGTGTAAAGTCAGCACAAGGGGCTTGTAAATCTGCTCCAGAGTATTATGTGCTCGTTGGAGGGAAGCATTTAATTGTGTTTTGTGACATACCTCAACTTACCCTTGTGAAAGGACAGCCTGTTTTCAAGACACTTCTCCATAATGAAAGAAACAGTTATTTGGCGAGTATTTGCAATTTAAAATTTGGTTACATTTTGAATACTTGGAATATGCGCCAAGCATCTGATGTGGAATATGGGGATATCCTGAAGGGCATTAGAGTAGGAGTACTGACAAAGGGGAGAAAACATGCTTTCGAAAATCGACTTACTAAGAAAAAAAATTATCAGACAACAAAGCTGCACAACTAATGTAAATTCAGGTGTTTTTAATGTTACACTTTTAGAATGCTCCAAATTCAAGGAAGAATATCTGATTCTGGAGAAAGAAGATATTTTGGAAATTACAGCTATTGATAAAATAGAACACCAGGGAATAACAATACTACTAATAGGAAACTACAAGCAAAATTGTATTCTTTTGCGAAGTCTGTGTTGAGGACTGCAGGATCAGAAATGTGTTTATGGGTGTGCAAAAAGTGTTGAAATATTTTGCGGTGTAATCTAAATGTGGAGAAAGGGTTAGTAAACGGTGTACTGGGCAAATGTATTGATTTCAATCATTTTCCAAATAGGAATGATGTTGAATGCTTAGCCATAACATTTGATAGAATGGTGGTGTGAAGCAGATTCACCAGTGTAATATTGTACGTTTATTGCTTGTGAAGGACTCATTTGTGCTGCGGCAACAGTTTCCAGTGTCTTTTCCATATGCTGTAACTATCTGTAAATCATATAGTGTAAGTGTGGATGCAGCTTTTATTAATCTTGGAAGTACAGTATTTAAAGAAGGCCTGTCATATTGTGCATTATCCCAAGTTAGAGCATTGTCTGGTTTGTTTTTAGTTGAATTTTATGATTAGAAAGTTAGTGTTGACACAAGCAGTGTCCGAGTACAATTGGTTAAGAAGTCTATATGCTCCTAGTTTAGGTCAGTACCCTATTAATGAGAAACGGATAATCTGTCCAAAATGGAAAATTACAAAAGAGTAAACTGATATTCAAGAAAAGAAATAAAACTAGGACAAGCTAGAAGGCTTTAAGAAAAAAACCTGAAAAATTAGGGAGATATGTTAGGACACCTGTTGGAAAACATTTCAGATGTCAACTACTATGCAAATGTTGTTCTCAATGTACGGTTTCATTTACTACATCTTGTAAATCATATTGAACAAAAACCAAACACGAGATTGTCTTCTGCACTGTATCATTTGGTCAGTGAAAGATCAATAATGCATTCTGCTTGATGCTTTTGAGACCTTTTAGATATATGTAGCAGATCACTAATATTTTCTATGAACAGTCAACAAGAAACACAATAATTTATAGTAATTATGCTTGGAGGTTTCAGAAGAAGATGATGCAGATATTTCTTACTAATTTGGACTGAGTTACAAATGGAACCATGACTGTGAAGTGTTCTCATTTACATACACCACTCAAATAATAATTTCTGAGGAATTTCTTTACTTAACACTACCAGATTGCAAAACTGTGCCTTTTGACAGACTGAATAAAACTGCCAACCAAAAAATATCCTGCCCAAATTGTGGCCCAGATGCTATGTCTACATTGGATCTACAAAGAACTTGGAAATACCCTATGTAAGGGTACAACGATGTAGAGCAGATGGATCTAAACAGGAAACCGAAATTACAAACTTCAAAGCTGGACACATATCAATTTGTAGAAGAACTTATAGTTCTGGTGGTATTATATTTCACAAAGAAGTTGTTATAACATCAGGACACTGCATTGTCTATTTAAATAGTGAAAGTGGATGGGCAGAATGCAATGATAGCAACTTTAATTCGACAAAAAATGCCTTTCAAACTTTGAAATTCTTACCTCTTGTTTCTTCAACGGAAGTTCTAAAGAGTATTTTTAGGGACAAGTAATATACAAGGTTTCTTGTACCTGGATTGTTAGTATTTTAGACATCATTCAGCCTAACAGGGGTGATGTCTTGATAAAGGACTCCAAAGTTGAACAGTCAGTTTGTCTTCCACAAAAGAGTTTAATATAGCATGTGGATACTACACTCTCTGATATAATACTGCAACAGAATGGGCACAATTGAATCACAGCAACCGTCAATTTGCACCAAAACTACATTTCAAACTATGAAATCAACACATTTTGTTTCTTTAACCAAATTTGTATGCACTATTTCTAGGGGGAAAATAATGAGTAGTATCTCATCTATATGGCTCATCAGTGTTCTAGAAATTATTTAGCCTACTAGTGGTGATGTTTTGAAAAGGATCTCCAAAATTCAAGTCTAGTTTACATTTATTAATAGGTGTGTACCAGGAATAATAAAAATAAAGTGAAACATTTTGAGGTACAGTTGTTTACATTAGTTAGTAAGTGCAGCCAAACAATTATTCATTGAATTGTAGAGAGTGTAATATTTAGTGTCACTTATGTACAGTAACGTACTGTGAAGCTATGGTTTTTTCCAACAATCCATATAATTGTTTTTTCCCCACTGTTGAAGTATGAAGCTTCATATAGTCCATCATTTATAGTGTAAAAGTGTAAAAAAGGGAAAATTAAATGTTTTACTATGTTGTGATAGACTGTTACAGCATGACAATGTGTACAGTTATGTTTCTTGAATTTTGTAAATCAAATACTGACTTCTCTTGCTATTCTTTTTCTTTTACATCAGGTTTTGGAGTACTACATGTTTAGACGTATCAAGATACATCTAGTGACTCAGAACTATCGGGCACATGCATCAACATTGGAGTTAGCGATTCCTTAATTGCGAAAAATAAGGAATCGCAATTAAGGAATCGCAAACTGCAATGCATCAAGAAATCGCTAAATAAATTGCGATTTCTTAAAATTCCTTAACCCCTTCGACGCTGATGACGAGCTCAGCTCGTCATGAGGTACACCTCTCGTACGCTCATGATGAGCTGAGCTCGTCATGAACCGTGGATTTTTTAAAAAGTCAGCGCACAGCGGGAAAATGCGCCGCACGCATGCGGTTAATTGCGATTCTTAATTTAAGAATCGCAATTAAGGAATCCCTTCCCATTCATTCCTATGGGCCTAGAGGCCCATAGGAATGAATGGGAAGGCATTCTCATTTTGCGAATCGCAATTAAGGAATCGCAAAATGAGAATGCAATTTCAAGGGTGCAGGGGGGGTCCAAAGGACACCCTGTCGCACCACTGAAATTGGCCATTAAGTACATTTTTCACACACACGTGCCCCAAGGGCATGTGTGTGTATAAAATGGCACTTTCAAAAATGCACTTTTGTGGATTTTTAGATTTTTAGCAAATTACCGTGAAGGTCAACTTCATGGTAATTTGCACCCCTTATGTGCGAATTCGCAAATTTTAAAAGTTTGATGCATTGCATTTAAGGAATCTCAATTTGAGATTCCTTAAATACAATTGCAATTTAAGAAATCGCAATTTTGCGATTTCTTAAATTGCGAAAATTACAAAATGCATAATGCATCCCAAAAATGGAAATTGCATTCGCAAACAGCCGAATTTTGCGATTCGCACCGTTTGCGAATGCAATTTCCTTTGATGCATGTGCCCGTATTTCTTTAACTTTCTCGTGAAGAAGAAGCTCTTTATGTATAAGGAGAACTTGATATCCTTTCCTACCAGTTTCTTTTACCAGATGGGGATGCTAGGAAACACTCATCAAATTTATTATAGCATTCCTGAGCTCTGGCAACTGATCCTAACTCACCCATACATCCTCTCATATATCCACTAACCTATCCATACAGCCTCTCACTCACCCATATATCCACTCATGCAGACACTCACTCACCCATACATTCACTCATGCACCTATTTACTCACTCATACAGCCCCTCATACAGCCATTCACTTATCCATTGAGTTACTCAAACACTCACCCATGCATCCACTCATGCACCCCTCACTCACCCATACACACACTAATACACCTACTCATTCAGCCATATACTCACTCATGTACCCTGTCACTCACTCATACAACCACTCATATACCCACTCATTTACCCATATAGCCACTAAACACCCACTCATTCACCCATACAGGCACACATGCACCTTCTCACTCATTCATATAGCCAGTCATGTAGCCACTCACTCACCCACTCAAACAGCTACTCATACACCCACAAATATACCAATACAACCACTCATGCACACTATATAGGCACTCATGCACTCTCACTCACTCAGCCATCAAACATCTCACACACTCACCCATACACCCACTCATATGCTCACCTACTCACCTATACATATACTCATATATTCACTCACTCACCCATAGAGCCAGTCAAGGATCCTCTTACTCACTGATAGAGCCACTCATATGACCGCTGAGTCATCCATACAGATACTCAGATACCCACTTACTTACTCATACAGATACAAAGGCATGCACTCATGTATCTATACAGTCACTAACACACCTACTCATTTACCCACACAACCCTCATCCATTCACCAATAGAAGCAGTCACACACACACTCATTCACTCACTCATAGCCGCTCAGATACCCATTCACTCACCTATTCAGTTATTCACATTCCAACTGACTAATCCATACAGCCTCTCACTTGTAAATATAGTAATTCATGTACCCTTTCATATACTCATTGTAAATGTAAATGTAGTTGAGCTTATATAGCGCACAGCTACCCGCAGTGGGTTTCCCGGCGCTTGCTTAGGGAACCCTTCCTGGTATTCCCCTGTGAGATAGCAGGGTATCCACAAGGTGAAAGTCAGGCATCCCGCCACGAGGGGCCGTTGTGGAGATTAAGCAAGCTATTGCCCAGAGTCGCAGAGTGTGAACCCGTGAGTCGAGGAGGCACCGGTGCGAGAATTATCGAGTCCGTGGAATTTTTAGCCCAAGACCCGCCGAGGCGGGGAATTGAACCCTGGTCCAGGACCGATCTCAGCTTCCGGGTCTGCTGCCTCTAACCCCTGAGCCACACTTCTTGAGTTATTCACCCATGCACTCACTCACTCACTCACTCACTCACTTGCCAATGCAGCCACTCATGCATCCTCTTACTGATTTAGTAACTCATTTACCCACTCACTCTTCTACATACAAACTCATGCACCCTGTCAATCATACTACTACTCACAAACCCATTCACTCATCCATACAATCACTCACCCATGCAGGCACTCATGTACCCTCTCAGTCATACATATAACCGGTCATGCAGTCACTCACTCACCCATGCAAAGACTCATACAGCCTCTCACTCACACAGTCTGTCATGCACCCACTCAGTCACTCATACAGCCACTCACATGGCTACTCACTCAACCATTGAGTTACACACACACTCACTCATTCACTCATGCAGCCACTCATATACCCTTTCACTTACTCATATAGGTACTTATGTACCCACTCTTCATATACACATCCAGTCATGCACCCTGCCACTCACTCATAAAACTACTCACACACCAACTCACTCACCCGCATAGCCACTCAATATCCACTTACTCACCTATAAAGGCACTCATTCACCCTTTCACTCACTGATATAGCAGTCACACAGCCACTCACTCACACATACAGCCACTCACAGTCA
Source organism: Lissotriton helveticus (assembly GCF_964261635.1). NCBI lineage: Eukaryota > Metazoa > Chordata > Amphibia > Caudata > Salamandridae > Lissotriton > Lissotriton helveticus. Next base: position 1,088,861,235 of record NC_136071.1, on the reverse strand, counting down.
CTCACTCACCCATTCAGCTAGTTATGTACTATCTCACTCACCCATACAAACACTCATGCAGCTATCTTCTCATCTATATAGCCAGTCACACTGATACTCACTCACTCATACAGCCAATCACACACCCACCCATTTACCCATAGTCACTCATCTATCCACTCACTCACCCATATAGACACTCATACAGACTCTCGCTCAACCATACAGTCTCTCATACACCGATTCACTGACTCATACAGCCACTCACTCACTCATTGAGTTTTTCACATACTCACTCACTCATGCAGCCACTAATGTACCCTCATATAGGCACTCATGCACCCACTCTTCATCTACACACCCACTCATGCACCCTGTCACCTACTCCTACAAGCACTGAACACCCACTCACTCCCCCATACAGGCACTCATATGTTCTCTCATTCACCCATATAACAGTCACGCAGTCACACACACATACGGCCACTCATACAGCTACTCACTCACCCATGGAGTAACTCAATATTCACTCACTCCCTCATGCAACCAGTCATGCCCCCTGTCATTCTCCTGTATAGCTATTCATGCACCCACTCAGTCACCCATATACCCACTCATGCACTGTGTCACATGCTCATGCAACCACTCACACACCCACTCACTCACCCATACAGGCATGTATGCACCCTTTCACTCACCCATATAGCCAATCACGCTGTTACTCACTCACCCATGCAGGAATTCATAACCCTCTCACACACCCACTCAGTCACACATACAATTATTCACATAACCAGTCAATCATCCATACACCAACTTATACACCAACACAGACAACAAGACGTGTTCACACTGTTAAAAACATACATATAACATATAATCATTCTTTCTTAGGCCAGAATACTTGGTTCAAGAGCTTTTATATTATTTTTTTTGTATTTGAAACCATTTTGGCTCTTTCTTTTTTTGGAAGTTCTTTGAAAAAAATTGAAATTCAGTGCTTTGTAATAAAACCAGAAAACGTACACCAGCAACTGGGGTAAAAAAGACAAACACTTAATAGTGTTTATGAGTTGAACAATTGCAGAGATTGTTTACTCCCCTATGCACAAAATGGCCTTGCATTTTTGGCAACGCTGTCTGACAATTGCAAACTCCTGGACAGTCAGAGGTGCTTCTGTCGCCAGCACTGGAGCAGTAGGTGATCTCTTCTTTCCCTCACTTACTCTCAGCAGCGGTCGGTGGTGGGAGTGCTGCCGGGCCATGACGTGGGGCGGGGGAGGGGCAGGGTGGTGGTAGTCAACTACGGAATAAGCCCAAATACAGGTAAGTAAACATAAAAATAAATTTAAACAAATTTGTTGCGCGCAGTGCTTCGCCAAATTCGATGCAGTGCGAGCAACAACATTTGTTTAATTTACTTATATGTTTACTTACCTACATTTGGCCGTATTACGTAGTTTACTACCCCTGCCCCACGTCACCGCCCGGCAGCACTCCCACCACCGACAGCTACTGCTCACTCTTCTCTCAGAAGGCAGGTTATGTACATCGTGCGTGGATGCTTCATCACTGATGATGTGCCACACGAATACTTCTTGTCAGACCCTTTCAACAGTATTTTGTTGCAAAGACTGCAGGTTACCTTCTTTGCATTCGCCTTCTTCTCTCCTTCTGGTATTGTGGAGAAGGTCCCCACTCTCCTTCATCCCCTTTGCTGGTTTTTCGTCCCGAGAGAAGTTGTCATTATCATCAGCACTCTGACCTTCACCAGATGCCATCTTCAAGTGCCAAAAAAAGGAATTAAAACACCAAAAAAAAAAAGAATTGTCAGAGACAATACAAAGGTGTGAAATCCAAGGGACACACCAAAAAGATGGAGAAAAGGGGTTGGATCGCCCTCTATTAATGATAGAAAGATGTCCAACCAATTAGATCTATTGGTTCCACAGTCTCATGGGAGTCAGCACGTCGTCGCGCTCAAATCGCTGTGATGTTGTGGTGATGTCTCAACTCCGCAAAATGTGTTAAAAACACCTTTAAAATGTACCGGTCAATAAATACACTACTTATTTCTTTTTTAGCAAACCTCTTACAGTGTAAAAAAACTTCAAAATGTGTGAGTACATCTTTACTAGTCCGAAAAATACAGCAGAGTTTCCTCCCCACAATGGATCCAGAAACATGGGCCAGTATGGTGAGCGATGGCATCACAACTCCTTAAAAAGTATTAAAACGTCCTTTCACATTTTTTCCTCTATTAATATACTATTTTTATCACTTTACTAGTAAACTTCTTACCTTAAACAAAACCTTTACACTGTCCATAGATTGGTTTCAGTTTCATCAAAACCACGTCAAATTCGCTACCCAGCCACAAAGTGTTGCGACGGGTGCATGGACATAAACAATATTATTATAAGCAATATATTACTATACACACACTCATAACTCATAACCACACTAAAAAAACTCTTATGCAAGGGTCTTCCCACCTTATAGTCAGGATAATGGGCAGATTACCAAAGGCCTCCCAACACTTTTTCCAACAATTTCTCTGATGAATTCCTAAAGCCGATGAATGAGAGGACATCCCTACCAAACATACACACAGTTACTACATATACTTAAGAGGAAGTTCCCTTGTTTAATGGAGATTTAGCTCTTTCTACTGTCATTTTTCTATCTGAAGGAATATTCATATTGTCACATATTTCTGCAGAAAGAGGCATTAGGAACAATCACATTGGCAAACACACACAACGTCCCTGGAGACATTTCTTTATAGTCTGTTATGCAGCTACAGCATACAATACACACTAGACATTTACCCAAAAAGGTACTACTCACTATCTAAGTACTAGAAAGTACTTGAGTTGAGTAGACATTTTGTGCAAAACTGTGAACTCTTGTTCAATAAAAAAGCAGGTGAGATTCTTTTCTGGCCCTGATGCACATTATAAAGAAAAGAATACCCCAATAGGAAGCCTTTATAAATGTACACATAGCAGGTGCCGCCGTTGAAACTCTAGTTCTAAAAGGAGCAAATGATTGTAGCTCCTAGACTTGGCTAAAACACAGCAATTGTGATTTCTTCTGAATTCCAAATTGAAAAACAATCAGAAATTGTTTGTGAATCATTGTAGATCTATTGGAGTGTAATCTGCAGTGTTTGTGACTAGTGAGTTCTGTCTTGTCCTCTCCTGCTCAGAGAATATTCCATCCTTCCCCCATTAAATTACGAGGAGTATGCAAATGTGCAAAGCACTTGGAGGCTGCTCCCATTTAGCCATCGTCTGTCCATCTTGGTAGTATGCAAAGTATTTCCGCCTTTTGCCAGGAAGCTGGTTAGCTTACTAAAAGAGCCCCCAGTGCTTCTCCCACTGATAATAGTGACTTGTTGTGATGCTAAGCAATATTAGGACATCTTCATCAAACAAAGATGCACTTTCTTCATAGTTAAGAAAAAGGAACCTTTTATGGTGGATATTTATCTCTTTGTACTCTTGTCAACTTTTCTACAAGAAGATTCATGGAATCACAAATTTATGGCAAGAGACACATGAGGAGGTGTCACTGACCATGCCATGAGTTATTTAATATGTTAGGTCATAAGCAGTGCATCATGGAGGGCGAAAGTTATAGTTATCTCACATAACCAGTCTGCCACTATTAGCGAAAATAGTGGAAAAAATTATGAACACCCAACTTTCCCTCTTTATCGAGGAGAACAAAAGGCTGGATGAATCGCAGTTTGGTTTCCGCCGATGTCACGGAACTGAGACCACGCTGGTGAAGGCGGCAGATGACATTAGATCCATCCGGGATGCAGGAGGCTCTGCCATCCTGATCCTACTGGACCTATCGGCGGCCTTCGACACGGTCGACCATACCACTCTGGTCGACCGTGTCGAGAGTATAGGTATCCGAGGCAACGCCAAAAATCTTATTGCCTCCTTCCTGGCTAACAGGACCCAGGTTGTCACTGTGGGACCTTTCGAGTCCTCCCCTCTGTCATTACCATGTGGAGTTCCCCAGGGCTCATCCCTTAGTCCGACACTCTTTAACATTTATGTGTCGGACCTTGCCAAAGTCATCAGGGCATTTGGGATGAGCCTAACGTCCTACGCAGATGACACCCAATTGATCCTAGCTGTTAAGAACGATGGGCCACAAAAAGCCAACATGCTTAATCAAGGCATGCAGGCAATAGGCAGTTGGATGGCCCATAATTGCCTGAAATTAAACTCTGAAAAATCAGAAGTTGTAATTTTCGGCAATCTTTCCCCAGACTGGTCCTCTTTATGGTGGCCTTCGTCTATGGGCCAGCCTCCAGATCCGGTTGATAAGGTCAGGAACCTGGGTGTCCTGTTCGACAACCGTTTAAACTTCCTGCCTCATGCCAACCAGATCTCTTCCTCAGCCTTCTACAAACTCCGGCTTATAAAGAAAATTCTGCCCTTTTTACCTGAACATCATGCCAAAACACTGGTAAGCGCCCTGGTTCTCTCTACCCTAGATTATTGCAACGCCCTGTTTCTAGGTGCTCAGGAGAGAGTGCTAGCCAAAATGCAGGTTATCCAGAATGCCGCTGCAAGGCTTCTAGGGCGAATCGCTAAATACCAACCGGTCTCACCAACTATAAGGCGACTTCACTGGCTCCCAGTGAAAAAGAGGATAAAGTTCAAGGCACTGTGTTTGACATACAAGGCCTTACATAATGCCGGACCAGTGTTCTTTACTCAAAATTTAACTCCCTACTGCCCGTCTAGAACACTGCGCTCCTCCAATTCATCTGATCTGGCGGTCCCCCGAACCAAAACTGTTAACTGGGGTGACAGGCGGTTCCTAGTAGCTGCACCGAAACTGTGGAACACACTCCCATATTCAATTTAGACCAGCACCTCCCTCTGGTCCTTTCGAAAAAACCTTAAAACCTGGCTTTTTAACCTCTGATCTCTTTTAACCTTCGTACTTCCTGCCTTCCTGGGTTAAACACAGCAGTTCTCTAGCGCCGAGATGCCCTAGGGCCTTCGTTCGCGCTTTACAAATGTTTTAAATAAATAAATAAATAAATAAATAACTATAATCGCTAAATTTCACTGGTTTTGTACAAGTGAAATCTGAGCCTAACCATTGCATGCCAGTCACTGACACAGTTGCTGACACACCTATGCAGACATTTAGACAGCTACTCACACACTCAAGAACTCACACAGCAACTAAGAGACTCACACACCCAGGCACTGATAGGCCCACTCAAATGGTTACAGGGATGTTATAGCCAGGAAAAAGAATTACAAATCCTTAGAAATTCACTGAAAAAATCAAAGGTTACAGAAACGTTATAGTTAGGCTCATATTTCACTCGTAAAAACATTTAAATTCAGTAATTATGGCGAACTGAGCTAACTATAACTTACGCCCCCACAATGCACTGCTTATGACCTCACATATTACATTACTGATGACATGGTCAGTAACATAACTGATTACATCACTGATGGCATCTTAAATGAGATCACTGATGAAATTACTGATGTCATCATCCAGTGAGTGTGAGGGGTTTATATATTTTTCTGAGACTTAAAGATATATACTAAGCTACTGCATAAGTAACAATTCTATTCTTTCTGTACTACTAAAGAGTGATATTATTACCACCTCACATATTACATCACTCTAGACAGGGTCAGTTACATCAATAATGATATCACTGATGACATCTTAAATGACATCAGTGATGATATCACTGATGGCATCAGCCAAAGAACCACTTACATACCCATTCATACCCCAAACAACCTCTCACACACCAACGGATATACCCATAAAACTACATGCACACCCATTTACTCATCTACAGAGCCACTCACACACCCATCAACTTACCAATACAGTTAAGAACTTACCCATACACCTACTCACAAAGCCACTTAGTCACTCATACAGTCACTCACATAGACATTCACCCAAAAAGCTAATCACATACCTCTAATTCAACCATACAGACACTCACACCCCCACCTACTCACCCATATAATACAGACTCGCAGCTGAGCCACTCACCCACTCATAAAACAACTCATGTACCCACTAAAACACCCACACAACCACCCACATACTCATTCACAGACCCATACAAGTACTCTTTCAAACTCGCCAATAGAGCCACTCACTCACACATACACTCACTCATTCATAGAGCCTCTCACTCTTGCATACAGCTATACATACAACCTGTCACTCACCCATGCAGTCACTCACAGAGCCGCACACTCACCCATACACCCACTTATTCACCAAAAAGTCATTCCCACCCCCACTTATTCAACCATACAGACTCTCAACACAGCTCTAACTCACCCGTACACTCACTCACACACTCACATTCACTCTACCATGCAAGCACTGACACATCTACTCGCTCACCCATACAGCCATTCACACATACACTCACTCTCTAATACAGCAACTCACATAACCAAACACCACTGAAACAGGCAGTAAATCACCCATACAGCAACTTATACACCCAGTCACTCATTCATACAGATACTCACGCACCCACTCACACACACATACAGGCATTCACACACCTACTCATAAATAGATGCACACAGTCACACACCCATTGACATAACACATTATAATTAGTGTTACTCATTAATAGTACATCTAATATACTTTTGTAGTAGAATAGTAAATATGTTTAACACTCATAGGTCCAGATGTTCAACCCTGTTTTGCAGCCACAAACAGGAGATTGCCCCGTTTGCGACTGCAAAAAAAGTTCCATGCATGTACAAATGCTATTTTGCCAGTCACTGACTTGCAAAAGAGCATTTGTGACTCTCGCTATTAGAAAGGGGCTTCCTTTCCTAATAGTGAGTCACCATGAAATGTACTGTTGTTTTGCGACCGCATTTGCAGTCCCAAAACACTCAGTTTACCACCTACTTCATGTAGGTGGTAAACCACTCGCAAACAGGAAGGGGTCCCAAGGGGTCCCCTTCCCCTTTGTGAGTGTGTGCGTAAATATTTTGTAAGAGCAGGGAGTCATCCCAGGCACCACTGCCTGCCGTTAAAAAAAAAAACTATAAAGTTTTATTTTTGTTTTTTAAATGCATCCCATTTCCTTTAAGGAAAACGGGCTGCATTTAAAAAAAATACCTGCTTTATTTAAAAAGCAGTCCCAGACATGGTGGTCTGCTGACCCCAGCAGGCCAGCATCCCTGGGAGTACAAGCCATTCCGAATGGGGTCGCAAATTGTGCTTGCCTCATGAATATTGAGCTCATTCGGAGGGACAGGCAATCAGGCTCCCATGTAGAGGGAATACTTTTTAGTTCCCACACACCCGAAGCCCTGGCTGAAGTAGCCTCTCTCTACATTTTGAGGGGTTGGGTTTCAAGGTACCACAAACAATTTGAGTCTCTAAAGCGCTTTAGATGCATTTGACCCCAAATTTGGGTATGGTGGGAGGACTGTGCGTCCTTCTCAGACTCCCTTAGACTTTATTTCTGTTGCACTCTATTTTATTTTCTCACCGTCCTGACAAAGCGCACTGCGGATACATTAGGGACCCATTCATTGCATGAAAAATGTTGACCAATCCTCACTTTCACACCATTTCTGTAGACTGAGAGCAATGGGAGTATATTCATCCCCCCAACACATTTGTTTTAAGGAGAGCTCCAGTCCCCTTGATTTTAATTTACCTTTTGGACCTTTGAATAAAATTATATTGTGGTGCCATAGAGGTAATTTTATTTTCACCCACACACTATCTCACAAGGCCCCCACACCCATATGCACAACTTCGGCACCTCCGATAAAAGATCTCAAACAAAGAGCCTTTCTTGCGGGGTCCATGGGGGACTGCAGCACCACCCCCACGAGGAGCAATGCCCGATAATGAAGCACAACACCTGCAAGGGTGTGTGGGTCATCTTTGTCATAAGGAGGAATTCCCCCATCACTTTTTTTCTTTGACCCACTCTAGCCTTGGACACTTTCTTTCCCAACAAATAGTTGGAGTTAGCATATCGCTTCTTTTATCTAGGAACAGTTACCACTCAGTGTGTGCATGCAATTTGCAACCCCATTGGGAATCGCAAACAGTGTCAGAGACATTGTTCTACATTATATTTTGCAACTCACGAATTGCGAGTTGCAGAATGTCATCACCCCACATCTAGCCCATAAACTCTTAGAAAACACTTACACTCACTGGATGATGTCATCAGTGATGTTATTTGAGATTTCATCAGTGACCCTGTCATGAGTGATGTAATATGTGGGGTCAATAGGTAAATAAGTGGGTATGTGGATAGCTGTATGGGTGAGTGTGTGGCTATGTGAGGGTCTGGACAGGTGAGTGACTGTTTGCATCAGTTGTTTTATGGGTGAGTGAATGGTTGTGCAAGTGGTTGTATGACTAAGTGAGTGGGTGTGTGAGAGCCTCTACGGAAGAATGAGTGGGTATGTGAGTACTGATATGGTTCTGTGAATGGGTATGTGAGTGGTTGTGTGGCAGTGGGAGTGGCATACAAGAGTTTGCATGGGGAAGTCAGAGGTTGTCTGAGTTGTTCTGTGGATGATGTCATCAGTGATAAAATTTGAGATGAAATCAGTGATGTCATCAGAGGTGTCACTGACCATGTCATGAGTTATTTAATATGTCAGATCACAAGCAGTGCATCATGGAGGGCGTAAGTTATAGTTATCTCACATAACTATAACCGCTAAATTTCACTTGTTTTGTACAAGTGAAATCTGAGCCTAACTATACAGTCCATGTAACCTTTGTTTTTTTCAGTTAATTTCTACGTTTTTTTAATTCTTTTTTCCTAACTATAACGAGCATGTAAACTTTGTTTTTGAGGTGAATTTCTAAAGTTTTTCAAATTCTATTTCCTAACCATAATGTCCTTGTAACCCTTTGGCTTTTTAGGTGAATTTCTGTATTTTTTTTAACTAGTAGTAATGTGTTTGCAGAGTGGTAGTGAAAGGGGGCACGGTCTTAAAACAGCTCTCAGGACTTACTGGAGGTAACAGGAGAGCTTCTGGTCTCCCAATAACCCTCATTTTCCGAGAGGACTTCATCACCCAACCAACAGTGTTCCAGAATGTGCATTTGCAGAGTGGTGAAAAAGGAGGCAGGCCTATGGTGTCCTTTCCACAATTCTACTGTGTGGGGCTTACAGGAGGTAATAGGAGTGCTTGTGGCCCCAAATCACCCTATGGAGCCAAGGGTACTTCCTCCCCTAACCAGCAGTGAATCAGGAGGTGTGTTTGCAGAGTGGTATTGAAAGGGAGTGGGCCAGTTGATTTTTAAACTTTTTTTGCATGAGGGGAGGGGGCCATGTCCCCCTTCCCTGGGATATTGTTGACCCTGGGGATCCCATCTCCTAAGTCTAGGCTTTTTTTCAATGGGGAGTGGAGGCCGTGTGCCCCCCTCTGGGCTCATTTCAGCCTCAGGCCCCTATCTCCCAGGGCCCGGCCTCTTTTTATATTTTAAATTTAACACGAAAGAGAGGAGGACTAAGCAGCTGGGCCTCTAATGTGGCTGCCCTGCTTCCACCCAGGGCTCCTACTCACCACACATGGGGACTTGGGGGTGCCTGAAGGCTCCGGCGGTCCCTACCTCCTCCCCACCTCCTGCAGGAGCCGGCATTGCTTATGCACAAAGAGAGCTGCTAACATGCAGCTCCCTATGTGTAAAAGCACTTGTGTTCCACTTCTAGCAAGCAAGAGCATTTTATAATCTCTTGCTTGCTAGAAGGGGAGCACAGTTTTCAATGGGTTGGTGGGAGCTGTAATGCTCCTGCCAAGCCAGAGCATATAGCTATCTCCTAAGGGTCGGCACCCTGGGACATAGCAGGAGCCAGCCCTGGGAGGTGGTGGTGCCCAGGGACATTTATGGCACCAGGATAGGGCCTCCTTTGTAAATCAAGGCCCAGGGAGGTGATGGCCCCCAGGGCTGAGGGTGAGGGGTCCGCACTGCTGCCCTGCATTATTCACAAATTAAGCCCTGGGGAGATGGGGGTACCCGGGCTGCGGTGGGGTCCGTGCATCCCTCCATCATACTTAAATCTCGGGGGAGGTGGCTGCCCCGGGTATGCTGGGGTCGACACAGCCCCCGTATTTTTTAAATGTAAAGCCCTGGGAAGGACGTGCTTCCTAGGGTGGGGCGGTCTTGGAGGTCCCCATTGATAAATTATTATGCCCCGGGGAGGTGGTGGTCCCCAATGCCCGGGGGGCGCTCGGGCACCCCTGCACATTTAAACATTAGTGCCCCGGGGAGGTAGCGGTCCCCAGGGCAATTCAAAAGCATAGGAGGGGGCCCCAAAATCCCCCCTCCTTTATTATAATAACCCTGCATGCCTCCGAGATTTGGCCCTGTCAGGGTCTCCCTGAAAAACACACAGAGGAGACCGCTCTTTTATTTTTAAAAATATTTCCATGGATCCTCTCGTCCACCCAAAAAATTGTGGCAAACTGTAATTTAAAAATGCTTTTAGAACCCCGTCCATCATATCTGGGGGGTCAGGGCATTCCTACCCTGCCTCCATTTTCTTGATATTTTATATTTTTTGTGGGACTCGGCTTCAAGCTGAGTCCCAAGTTGGCTGGCAACACTTCCTGCTTGAAGTGTTGGCAGCCAATCACATTTCAGCACAAGGATTGTGGATCTGATAATCCACTGCAGGGATCCACATCCCCAGATATCTATATTTTTTAACCTTAAAAAATACCTTTAATTACTGAATGTATTTTCACCAAATCACAAAAAACATGCTTACTGGACCAATGTCTAGCTTTCCGCTACATTTGGTGTAGTTCCATCCAGCTGTTCAGGCTATAGTCATGTTTAAAATTCCTATGCGGAAATGCATGGGAAAAACAGATTTTGGGACCCCCCTTTTTCTCGGCCCCCACTTAACGGATCACCTCAAAACTTTCAACACAGCAGCTGAACCCAAAAAAAAGAAAGGTTTTGGACATTTTGTGTAGATTTGTTCGGCAGCTCCAAAGTTATTGGCAAAACTAAAAATGCATTTCCTATGGAAAGTAGGTCCTAACTATAACTACCTACTAGTGAGTATATATATATATATATATATAGTTAATTTTTTAACACAAAGGACGCCGCACACAGCAACTTTGGTTTTTCAGAGTTTAGTTAGTGCCCAGTCTGACACACCAACGCGTTTCAGCCTTACCGCCTTGCTCACGGTAGGTGGCACTACTTTCTTGCACATGTTTATACAGTTTCCTGTTGCTAACACACCCATGAATTCTGGGACATGTAGTTATTTGTAACAGTTCACCTCTGTCAGACAATTTTACATTTTTAAATTTTAAATAACGTCATTGTCAATATGAGTTTCACAGTTTATCTAAGCAGGAGTTGCTTATTGATTATGGATAAATCCATATAATTGCATTATTTACGGATTGATTAGAAAAGAAAAATTATTATTCTAATAAGCCTGTGCAGTTTCTTACATTTTGTGTATGGTACAAGAGTTTTTGGTTATTCTTAAATAACCGTTTTCTAGTCATAAAGGGCAGTTCCGGTATAGTACCCGGCCCAACTAGTCAATATCCATTTTAGTATTTATGCATGAGTTCCCTTATACGGTTTTAGTCTTACAGTTCTCAAATGAAGGTAGCATGTTATTCTAAGTGGACATGTAGTTCTTCATCAAAGTTCATGCCTCTTGGACTTTTTGTTCGTAATCGTATTATATACTTGGATTCCAACTGTCGCAGTTTCTTTTTTTGATCACCCAGCCTCTCATGTTGTTCCACCGTATCTATTGCAAAATAGTTCATGTTACGCCAGTCGCACTTATTAAACTCTGAAAAACCGAAGTTGCTGTGTGCGGCGTCCTTTGTGTTAAAAAAAAAATATATATACACATATATATATACATACACATTACCTACTGGCGGTCGCCAGTAGGTAGTTATAGTTAGGATTGGCTACCACAGGAAATCTGCAACATTCTATTGGGAATAACTCTGGCGCCGGTTAAGGAATTTGTGTGTAATTTTCCAAAATTCTGGCCAGCTCCGCTGCGCTCCTTCCCTGAAAGTTTCGGGGGGATTCGTGAGGTGGGGGCTGGGAAAAAGTAGGGGTCCCAAAACGTGTTTTCCCCATGTTAATTTCCATAGGACGGTCTGACAAGTCTACAGCCCGAACAGCTGAACGGAATTATGCCAAACTTGGCTAAATTGTAGGGACTGGTACGCAGATGTGCCTTTGCTATGTTTGGTGAAAATTGCTCCAGTGGTTTTTACAAAAATTAACTTCAAAAACACATATATATCTATAGGCGCGCTCCGAGCGCTCACGGGTATGCGTACCGGGGAGCGCACCTGGCGCGCTACGGGAGTGCGCGAGCGGAAAGCTGATTGGCTGTCGGGTGTCTGTCAACATTCTAAACAGTCCGGAGAGTCCGCCATCTTGTGTCTCGGTAGAATCGAGACACCAGAGGTGAAAAATAAATGGGGAAATAATTAAAAGGGGCAGAGTAGACACCCTCTGACCCCCTAGGTTTTCTGAGGGGGGCCTAGAAGGACCCTGAAGGGCAAAAAACCTTTTTTTTTTGTTGAAATTTTCGCGGGGTAAGCGCTGGCTGCGCTCCCCGGTACGCGCACCACGGGGAAAAACAGTGTAAAAAAATAGAGTAAAAAAATAAAGTAGAGTGTTTAGAGGAAAGTGATGCATTGCTGGAGAGTGTCACAAAAATGACGCAACTCCAGCAATGCATCCTTTCACATGGGGCCAGTCCCATGTGAAAGGGCCTGCGTCAGTCTTACGCCTGCTGTGAGGAAGGCGCAAGATTTGGACGCAACAGCGTTGTAAAAGTGACGCAGTGAAATCTCATAGATTTCACTGCGTCACTTCTACGACCCTTCCTTATGTCAATACGCCCCCTTTGCATACATTACAGATGGCGCAGGTATAATGTGGCGCAGGGGTTTACAAAGTGACGCATCTACATAGATGCGTTACTTTGTAAATATGACTCAACAAGGTGCAGTTTTTTACAGCACTGGTGCGTCACAAAAAGTGACGCACCGGTGGCGTAAAAGTGACGCATGGCCACATAAATGAGACCTTCATTCTTCTACTCATGCGTCATATTTAATGTATGACACATTATGTCGCAAGGAGTTACAGATACGTCAGTATTTCTGACGTATCTGTAAGCGCAAAAGTGATGCATTGCTGTAGTGTGTCACAAAAGTGACGCAACTCCTGCAATGCATCCTTTCACATGGGGCCCGCCCCATGTGAAAGGGCCTGTGTCAGTCTTACGCCTGCTGTGAGGCAGGCGCAAGATTTTGACGCAATGGTGTCCTAAAAGTGACGCAGTGAAATCTCATAGATTTCACTGCGTCACCTCTGCGACCCTTTCTTGCGTCAATACGCCCCCTTTGCATACATTACACCTGACGCAGGTATGATGTGGCGCAGGGGTTTACAAAGTGACGCATCTACCTAGATGCGTCACTTTGTAAATATGACTCAACAAGGTGCAGTTTTTTACAGCACTGGTGCGTCACAAAAAGTGACGCACCGGTGGCGTAAAAGTGGTGCATGGCCTCATAAATGAGGCATTCAGTCTTCTACTCATGCATCATATTTAATGTATGATGCATTATGTCGCAAGGAGTTACATACGTCAGTATTTCTGACGTATCTGTAAGTGCAAAGGTGACGAATTGCTGGAGTGTGTCACAAAAGAGACGCAACTCCAGCAATGCATCTTTTCACATGGGGCCAGGCCCATGTGAAAGGGCCAGCGTCAGTCTTACGCCTGCTGTGAGGCAGGTGCATAAATGAGGCCTTCAGTCTTCTACTCTTACTTTTTCTTTCACTTTCTCTGTTTCTTCACTGCCTTACTTACCTGGTCTCACACTCACTTGTCTTCATCCAGTCTGTATCTCCACTCTTTCCTAAACATCACTGCTCTTTTCTTACCCTTTCACACCCCCGTTCCTTTACTACATTTTCTTCACCTATCCACATTCCCCATGTTCACTCTCCTTCTCCTTACTCACCTTCCCCACACTCACCTTCTTTCAGTCCCCCTACTTCACTTCCCTTCCCCTCTCGTCCCTTTCTTTGCTTTCTCACTCATTTTCTCTCCTCTCTCACTGCACTCCATTTCACTTACTCTTTTCAATTTTTTTAAGAATATAGGGGCATATTACCAAGCAATAGCGATAATTATCGCTATTGCTTGGTTAGAGACAAAATTTTAGCGCTGAGCTGCGGCGATTTTTATCGCAGATAAACCTTGGTATTACCAAGGTTTATCGCAAATGCGATAAAAAACGGCCACAATGCATGAATATCGCTGAAAAGTCAGCGATATTCATGCATTACCGAGCTAATGCTCTTAGCCATGTTATTCACCTCCCATTGGATAACATGGCTAAGAACTGCTCAGGGCAGGTGTTAGCTTTTGGAGATATTCGCCCTTAGCGCGAATATCTCCAAAAGTTGGTAATAGGAGATAGCGATGTTAGGGACTGTTTCCAGTCGCTAACATCTTGGCACGCCCACTTTGCAAGTCATTAGTGATAAATATCACTGACATGCAAAGTGGGGCCCAAGATGGTCGCTATCTCCTACTAGCTGTCGCTAACTGGGGTTAGCGACAGCTAGGTAATAGGGAGATAATTTTATCTCCGCTTTCTTGGCTTTTAAAGCCAAAAAAGCAGAGATAACCCCCCTTGATAATATGCCCCATAGCTCTTTGATGAGAATTGGAGGTAGTTCTGAAAAGATTTTTTTTTTCTTCTTTTTACTTTTTTTTAACAAAAACAAAAACAGGGAATGGGAAACTGCTCAACAGGAGCAAAAAACAAAAAAACAAAATTAGGGCTGAGGATGGCAGCGGTTGTTGTCTAATGCTCGAACCATTAGCAGAACACTTTGCTCCCCACAGCAAAGTAGCTGATCACAATCTCTGCATTTAATTACGCCTCTATTAAAAGCAGGCTGAATGTTAGGGATCAGCTCTTCTGATCGCCCCCTCACTGATGTAGTTGGTCCTCTGGTTGAAGTAGAGGCACCATCCCTGGGAGCCTCTTGTGCCAGAGCCCTGACACTCTCCCGGGCATAGTTCTGGGGGTGCCTCCTCTCGGCGTGGCGAATCATGGTGGAGTTTCCGAATGAATATTTTTTGGTGGGTTCACCCCGTGACAGGACAGTGTGACAAATCCTGCACTCCACCTTTGGAGCATTTACTTTTTTTTGATCATCTGGAATGGAAAAAAACTTCCATATGAAGTGTTATTTTATCCTGGGCTGAGGAACCTCTTCATCAATAAATCCCTCTGTGTCATCATCGCTGCTGGATGGTCTGGCAGCCATGGTAATCCAAAAAAGATCCAAGAGCAAAAAGACAGGTCTTGCAGTCACAAAAGTGAAAGAAGAAGTGAAGGAAATGGGTGGGGATTTCATTCTTTGTAAAAAAAAACTGTTAGCAACCAATGAAATGAGGTATTTTAAGGTCACATGACTTGACGCGCTTACGCTGCGCGCACCGGAGCGCTTCCGGGGGCGCTTACGTGGCGCAAACGTAGTCGCTTCTTACGCGGCGCGCCTGAGTGACGTTTTGATAGCTTTACGGAAATGCAAAATCCTTTTCATTTCGTAAATCAAAAATACTGCTTTTATCAGTATGGTACTAAATTTCTTACATTATTATATACTTTTCATACATATTTTTTTTTACGAACGCAGAAATAGCGCTCTCGGGAGAGCTTACCGGTGCGCGCACCCTGAGCGCACCAGGAAAAAATGTTACAAAAATATATACATTGAACAAATAATTTAAAAATATATATATATATAATTAATTGTTGTAAAAAACAGCTAATAAAAAAAAAATAATCGTAGGTTACAAAGTCGATATACAAAGGAATTAGCTTTTAAAAAAACTATGAAATTCACTGAAAAAACCATAGGTTTCACAATCATTATAGTTAGGAATTAGCATTTAAAAAACCATTGAAATTCACTGAAAAAACCATAGGTTTCACACTCGTTATAGTTAGGAATTAGCATTTAAACAACCTTTGAAATTCACTAAAAAAAACATAGGTTTCACAATCGTTATAGTTAGGAATTAGCATTTAAAAAACCTTTGAAATTCACTGAAAAAACCATAGGTTTCACACCAGTTATAGTTAACTGAACACTTTACTCATACAAAACCATTGAAATTCTCACGTTATAGTTAGTTGGACTCACTATAACTCGCGCGCCCGCAATCCACTGCTGATGATATCACATATTACATCATTCATGACATGGTCAGTGACATCACTGATGACATCACTGATGACATCTCAAATGACATCACTGATGACATCACTAATTCCTAACTATAACGATTGTGAAACCTATGTTTTTTTAGTGAATATATATATATATATATATATATATTAATTACCCAAGATGCCTCTTATTAAAGGACGCCACTCCGTCGTGAGGTAAGTTTTCAAAACCTTTATTTCTAAAAGCGGCACATTATGGCTGTTCATAAATCACTGACGCGTTTCAGAGCCACAAGCTCCTTCCTCATGAGGCAGCAGTTGGCAAACACGGCATGGGTTAGCATCAGATTGAATCTAATGGTAAACTGCAAATTTTTTGTGACCGGTATTTGGTCACAAAACGTTTGGACATACCTCTGCAATTTGGTATGAGGAAGGGACCCCTAAACACGTCTCTTCCAAATACCCAATCGCAAACTCATTTTGCGATTCAGTAATAGCTTACTGAATTGCAAAATAGAAGTTGGTACATTAGAAAAGCATTTGTATCATTCACAAACAGGCTGATTCTGTGAATCGGCCTGTTTGTGAATGCAAAACAGGTTCGTACATGTGGTCCTAGATGTACAGCTCATCATTTACCCTTGTTGTTAAGTCCTATGTGAATATAAAAACAAAAACAAGACTAACCTATTCAAATCATTGGAAATTATACATGCAATGAAACACATCATAGGAGACCATACTATTACATCCTGTGTTGTATAAAAAGTAGAAGAAAAAAGAGGATCTGAGGAGAAAACGAGAAGAGGCAGAGGGGGGAGGTAGAATGAAAAGGGAATAGGAGAAAGGAGGGGGAGGTAGGAAGGAGAAAATAAAATAAAAACACAAAGAAAAGATGAAAGAAGAGATAACATAGGGGAGATAGTAGGAGCCAAATGAGGAAAGGGTAGAAACGAGTAAGACCAGAAGGAATGAATTGACAGAATGGTGTGAAAACTGCAAAATTAATAAAACAGTATTACAAAGTATTAAAAATGCTATGTACAGAACTATGAGACAAATCCCCACAAAGACCGCAGAGATCTGACAAAGGGGTATACCACCAGAAGACTAATCCTAACAATATTCATCAAAATAGGTGGACATCAGTTCATCAAAGTTCAGGCCTAATGGTGATTTTGTGTCTAACTCCAGTATGTACTTAGATTCCAATTGCGGCAGTTTTCATACTCGGTCTAATTAAATATTTGATTTAGGGATGCAGGCAATAGCAAAACAAATAACAGATTTCTATTGCTTTGTGTACCTCTTCAAAATAACGCTCTACTGGATTCTGTTTGCCTTTGTTTTGGAAGACCCTCATGTGCTCCAGTATTCTTTTCTTGACTGGAAACAGTAAATCCTACATAGGATTTTTCACATTGGTAAGTCAATACCTATACGCAGATGTTTGATGCATAGGACAGATGTTTATCTATAGTTCTGTAGGTCTTGGCCACTGGAGAAAGTACTCTTTTCACATTTGTGCTAAATTTGCATGCTTTGCGTGTAGTGCATGTATAAAAACTGTGCACTGTATTCTGGCTTGGACTTGTCTCAGTTGTTTTTTATTCCTACATAAGTTATCACTTAGGGATGCACCATTCCTGAAAGTAATTCTGTGGTGGTCATCTACCACATCATTCAAGGTGATTTTAGTTTTTAAAATGCCCTAGTGTTTGCTCAGACATTTTCTTATGCCTTGTGCTTTGTTGTTAAATGTGGCGATGAATCTCAGGGTAGGAGTGTCCAAAGAGTCAGGTTTGGCTTGAGGAGCCAACACCATTTCCCTACCCGCTCCCTGTGCTTTAGTCAATGCACTCCCAAGGATACCCTCCTTGTAGATTCTTTTCTTATAATGTGCTTTAATCAACATACACTCTTCTTGGAAACTTGCTTCCAAGCTACAATTCCTGCGAGGCGCCAGGAACTCACCATAAAGTAAACTTTTCGTTAGATTCCTCGAATGGCTGCTTTAAGCATGTAGAAGAGCGTTTCCCATAGTCTTCTTTCTGTGTAGCTTAGATTTCAGTTTGCTATTAACAACTGAGTGTCTAGATAGTACACCAGAGTATCACTTATGTAGCCTTCAAATTTTAATTTAGATGCATTCTTGTTCAGGCCAGAGATTAATTTCCTGCCTGATCATAATCAGGCAACTAAATTCATCTCTTGCCTGAACAAGAATGCATCTAAGCTACACAGGAAAGACTGCTGCTTCACGTTGGAGAGGTGTGAGAGTGAAGAGGTCCATTTGGGGTGCAAAGCTGAAGTAGATATAGTTGGAACATGCCTTTTTACTATACTTGTAGATACATTTATTTTGGAAGGATTTAACCTATATTTACAAAAATAATTTATAGATTGTAATTCTCTATCAAATGAGAAAACACACGGATATATCCAAAGAGTATATCAAAGAATAACACATAAGCACACGGGTATATAGTGAAAAAATAAATGTTATCATATTTACAAAGATACTCAAGGGTACTACATCATTGAACAAATAATGTAACAGGAAGTCATATATACGAAATAGTTGTTTTTTTATACTTCTCAGTAGCAATTGTGTACACTTTTTTCAAAATCTAAATAAGGCAGACCCACAAAAAATACAAATAAGTGTTGCCTATATGCACAGTTTTACAGAAAATAAGTCTGGTTGTCAACGTTTCGGTCGATGTGCTGTCGTCTATTCGACCATCTTCAGGACTATAAGAGTTTGCAATTGTTGACCCCTAATGAGACATGGAAATAACTTTAATTACCGTGTTTACTCTACAATGTTCATAGCTATTGGTATCATATATCACCCGTGAGCAAAGATAAAATAGAAAGGTGATTTTAATAAAAGACAAAGTTTAAGGCCATACAAAAAAGCAATAGTCGATAGAGTATTGGCTTATCTTGCATACCAGAGTTAAAATAGTAGAGAAATTGAAAATCCAAAGTTACATAACCAATTGAAAACAATTTGCACTTACTCAGAGAAGTCAATCCATCATCATCATCAAGTGTAACTTTATCGAAGTTAAAGTTAACCATAAACATATAACATACATGAATCACACATGGAAAGTGTATATACATAAAAGTCCAATAAAACCTGATAACTCACATGTATTAAAAATTCCAGACAGGTTTAAAAAACAATTCCTAAAAGGAGATGCCAGAATTTGATTACATTTCATATTGTTTCCTTATTGATAGTGCCATCCTAATAAAATTTAAAACAGCCACACAGGTTACTTCAGTAAAAGATAACAAAAAGTTAAAACCCTCCCGAAAATTACATGGTCCTAATGCGAGGCAAGATGGCCGCTGTAGCACTGTAGAGGGCAGTCGCTAGCTCTCCTCTCTCCTACCTCAGGATGGATCTGGACTGATATGTACGGAGATACGGAGATACAGGGATGTGGATGCTGGCGGATTTATTGCCCCGCTTTACTGCAGGCTTTACTGCAGGCTTCTACTGGGTAACCTCTGCTTACACTGGGACAGTCTTTCTCAATTATTGGAGAAAAATAATAACTGCTACTAAATCAACCTATAAAATGTCGCAGAAAAGCAAAATGGACAAAATGGACAAGGACAAGGAGAAACCGGGGCCGATTAAAGGTCCAGGCGCAATCCCAAAGATCCCAGCCACCGCTGTCAAGAAACAAATGGAACAGATTAACCGGTCTGCTAAAAGCACTTTGCTCAGAAAAACAGACAAACATGATAAACACGGGAGGAAGGTCGAAGCGAAGCCAGAGACTCGTCTCGCAGCGAGTAAAGCAGCGAGGGAGGGAATGCTGGACACAGAGGCGAAAAGCCAGCGAGCTCAATTACTGTCAACAAAGGAGCAATTGCGGCAATCTACTTTACCGGAGTCTTTCACAGCGAAGGCACTCCCGCTGATCCAAGGGCAGGCACCCGATCCCCAGCAGCCCCGCATAGCGAGAGAAGCTCCACTCCCGAAGCAGACTGAGCCGGGATCTACGAGTCTGTCACCCGGGCCCGGGCCCGACGCGGATGACGGAGAATCGGCAAACCGCGAGGACGCTTGCGTCAAGGGCCCTGTTGCTGGGCAACTGTGGGAGGCTGCGGAAGATAGCGTGCAACAAGCGGAGCAGAGCACGGGGAGAGACAAGGCGAGCGAGGAGGACGCGGGTGCCAAAGGTAATGCGCTAGAGCAGCTGGAAAAGCGCAATAACAGTCAAATGCTAGACGCATTGAAGAATGTTGAATTAGGACTTAACAACAAAGCTCTGCTGCATATTAATCCAAGCTGGGGTAGTATGCAGAGCCTAAGAGACCAACAAGACCCCGTATTTGGTCAGGAGAATGGCAGAGGAGGAGGAGATGAGAGAGGAGCCAGGGGGGGCTCACCTGAGTTCTTTTCAGTCAATGAGGGCTCCGACGCTACAGATATTAGCGGCCCAGAAAATGAGGAATTGGGAAGTAGCACAGAACAGTCTCTAGATTCTGATACAAGTAAAGGCTCCAGGGATCAAACTTCAAGGGAAAAAAAAAACATAAAGAAAGCAGGTGGTAGAAAAGATGGAAGAGGGTCTAGAAGCAGTATGCACAAGAAATTGTCATGGGACTACTCTGCTACTTCAGAGACATATGAAGAAAGAGACCAAAACGAGGGTGAAAACGGGGAGCCAGGGAACTCCCAAAATGTGACATTGGAAATGCTATTTGGAACTTTGAAGCAGATGCATTCAGAGGCCATAGCTGAAAGTAGGAGAGCGAAGAGGGATACAAAGAAGTTGCAAGCATCTATCAGGCGAGTGAGTAGGAAACAGGAAGAGGTCGAAGGAAGAGTAACTCAAGTGGAAGAGAGGACCAGCAGAGTGGAAGATGAGGTGACAGATTGGAAAACTTTTAAGGCAGAACAAGAAAAAGTGGTGGAGGACTTGCAATGGAAGTTGGAAGACTTTGAAAATCGCCAAAGGCGAAACAATGTAAGACTTTTGGGACTGGAGGAAGGACGGGAGGGCCAGGACCCTAGAGGGTATGTGATTAAAATACTGTCTGAAGCATTTCCAGATTCAAAATGGCAGTGGGAACTCGAAGTACAGAGGGCCCCTAGATACCCTATGTTCATAAAGAAAAGCCGTGGGGGGCCGGAGAAGGCACTACCACGGGCAATGTTGGTCTTCCTAGGGAACTTCTTAGCAAGGCAAGAGATAATTGACAAGGCCAGACCTGATACTAAAAAGACTGCTGATGGAAATACTTTCTTTGCCAGGCCGGACTTCTGCCATGTCACCGTGGAAAGAAGGTGGAAGTTAAGGCAGATGATAACTCCCTTCCAAAAGCAAGGGGCGGAAGCCTACCTGTTATTCCCGGCAAGGCTGAAAGTGATAAAGAAGGGGTATACAAGGATGTTTACATCAGAGATAAAAGCGGGGGAGTATCTCGAAGAGATCTCAGATCTAGATAGAAGAAGAAGAGAGAACAGACCCAGAACACCGTCAAAATCCCCCACAGCCAGTCCACCAAAAACTCCGTAAAGCTAATAGTAATTAAATGTGTATAGAACTGATAGTCGTGGTAACGGGGTGGGAGAGAGTAGCGACTCTGCAGACTACAGGGGTCACACATAGGTCTGACAGACCTATTTGCCTGTGATAAGGGGGGGTGGGATCCAGAGGGGAGGGAGACAGCAGGAGGGAGGGGGGGTGGTTGGGGGGGGGGAGGTAGGCACCTAGGTGAAGGTGAAGGGCACATGCACAAGCACAAGTTGAAGCACAATGCACGTAGTAGAGAGAAGAAAGACTGGAAGGATAAAATATACATCAGCTCGGCTCTAAAAAATGAAGGTAAAGAGATAATGAAGCAATCAAGTATAGGAAATGGTGAGGGAAAAAGCCCGATCTGTAATGGCCTGTAGGATAGTTTCAATAAATATTTGTGGGCTAAACGATTTAAATAAAAGGCTTAAAACTACCGCCTACTTGAAATCACTGAATCCGGATTTAGTATGTCTTCAAGAGACCCACATTGAGGGTACCAAGGGTTATTTATTAGAGCAACTTGGTCTTAACGTATTAGCGAAAACCAATCAAAATACTAAAACGAGGGGGGTGGCCATCCTTGGTAAGAGATACGACTCGCAGGTTAAAAGAAAGAGGGAAGACCAATGGGGTAGATGGGCTATAGTTGAATTAGTGTTCAGAGGGGAAACTATCACGGTGGTCTCGGTATACGGATCTACAGGAGATGACCCTGAGATCTTTCAACACCTAGACGTAGAGTTAGCACAATGGCCAGAACCCATTATTTTATGTGGGGATTTGAATATACATGACATAGGCAGTAGCTTCTTAGATCCTGGTAGGAACTACTTAGGTAGGAAAAAAAGGACCCACAGAGCCGTATCAGATATGGTAAGGAATAATTCGTTAGAAGATCCATGGGTAAAATGCCATCCTAATCTAGATGGGAGCACTTACTTCTCAGCTCCCCACCAAATATTGGTTAGGCTGGACTATTTCTTAATCTCAAGAAGCCTGATGGACAGAGCAAGGATTGATAGGGAACCGAGGATTATATCAGACCATAATCCATTAGTACTAACCGTATCTATTGGACAAATGAGGAACAAAGAGCTGAGTCAGTGGACATTTGATAGGGCACTACTGCAAGATCAGGGCTACAAGGATAGAATGAACAGCTGGATTAAGGAATATTGGGAGATAAATAAGGACACATCAACACCAGGGATAGTCTGGGACGCTTTTAAAGCTAGCGCAAGAGGGGAAACACTGAGCTTTGTCATTAAGACACAGCGAGTCTCAAAAGCAAAAGCTGAAGAAGACATTAAGCTAGTTAGGGAAGCAGAAGAAGCACTTATCTCAGCTATATCTTCTCAAGCCCCCATTGACCAGATCTTATTGAAAATAGTGGCCCTTAAAGCTGAAGCCCTGGATGGGATGGCGAAAAAGACAGTGGAGAAATATTTGGCAAATAAAGAAAAGGCTTACGAACTCAGTGAACGAGTAGGCCACATACTGGCAGTGCGAGCTAGGCAAAGGGAGGGACTGGCTAATATCAAGGAAATCAATAACTCTCAAGGGGATATAGTTAAGGAAGCTGGGCAAATTAGAGAGGTCTTCAAAGAGTTCTACACGGAACTCTATACACAGGATGGCCAGGAGAATGGGGATGATATAAGAACTTATTTAAGTGAGGTAGAGTCTCCAGTGTTAGGTGACCTAGACAAAAACAGCCTAGAAAATACACTGCAGTTGAACGAACTGGTGGAGGCCCTGGGGGATTTACCATCTGGGAAAGCAGCTGGCCCGGACCAGTTGCCAGTAGAATTTTATAGAACTTTTCAGCCAGTGTTGCTAGATGAAATGTTTAATGTGATGTTACTAGCACAAAAGGGCGAGGCTGTGCCAGATTCATGGGGATGTGCAGATATTATTGTGATTCCCAAGAAGGGCAAACCCACAGATGTCCCGGGCTCGTACCGCCCCATTACGCTAATGAATGCAGATGTCAAGGTGTTTTCCAAAATCTTGGCAAAAAGGCTATCAAGGGTAATAGAAGCATTGGTAGCTCCCACACAGCATGGCTTCATTCCAGGAAAGGGATCGACTCAACACACTAGGCAGGTAATCACGGTATTTGACGCAGCAAACACGCTAAAAGATCCTACGGCTGCTTTGTTTTTAGACGCTGAAAAAGCATTCGACAGGGTTGCCTGGAGATACTTATGGGAAGTTCTGAGGTGGAATGGTATAGGGGCAGGATTTGTAAAGGCCTTACAGTCTTTGTATATTAATCCAACTGCTAAAATAAGGGTCAACGGAGGGCATTCAAGTGTAATTAAAATTCACAGAGGGACAAGGCAGGGGTGCCCATCTTCCCCGCTGCTTTTCGCTCTGTATATCGATCCTTACATAAGGAAAATAGAAGCTAATGATGAAATTCCGCCGCTGGTTCTTAACGGTTGCAGATTTAAGACGTTGGCATACGCCGACGATGTGGCTATCTTGACTGCACAACCTTTAGCAGCTATTAGAACAATCGAATCCGAAGCGGGGCGATTTGGACAGCTCTCAGGGTATAGCCTGAATAGTACTAAAACCCAGATTGTTAAAAACCAGTGGGCAATATGTAATGACGATAGAGTGGTAGAAGCAGCAACTTACCTAGGGGTGCGAATCACAGCAGAGATAGATAGCATCGTTAAAAGCAACCTCGACCCCTTGTTGACCTCTGTAAAAAGGGATTTGGAAAAAATGAACAACTTGCATTTATCATTGGTGGGATGCACCAATATTATTAAGATGATGATTTTTCCTAAGTTTTTATATTTTTTCAGGGCCATACCCCTGCTATTTGAATCCAGCTGGTTTAATAATATAGAAGCCATATGTAACAGGTTTATTTGGGCACACGGCAAGACCCGGAGGGCCTATAGGTTTATGACACTACCTAGGGAAAAAGGGGGATGGGGTGCACCTGATTTTCGCTTATATTATATGGTGACTGTCTTGCAATATATACAAGGGCTAATTGGGGGGAAAGCTGATGATGCAAGAGTACAAGATATGTCCACAAAGGTTTATACTGTTGTACTTGGGCCAAATGCTTGTAATTGTTTCTTAAAATGTTTAGATTATAGTTATTTTAAAAGAACCAGGTTCAAAACTGTGAGGGCGGCAGTTACGATATGGAATGCTTTCCTAAAGAAAGTCAAATTGGGTAGATATAATAGATATGTCTTGCTGTTTAATAATAGATCACTCCCGGGGGAAATTTTTGCTGATCAAACCATGCTAGATTGGGCAGCGAGCGGGATTACGCAAATAGGGGACTTAGTCGACCAGGAAGGGTTCAGGCAATTCGCAGATCTAAGAGAAGCATATGGTATAGGGAATAGGGGCTTCTTCAAGTATCTACAGATTAGAAGTTACCTAAAGAATAAATCAGGAGGGCCAGCAGGATTTCACAAGATAGATATAATGGAGAAAATTACGAATTCGAGGGACTGCACAATCAGGTCTTTTTATGCAGCCTTGGTGGAAGAAAAGCAGGATGATCTAGAGAAATATAGTATGAAATGGGCAGAGAAAATGGGGTTCGAGCGTAATCTGTTTCTAGAATCCTTAAACTTAGGCTGCACAATCTTAAGCGCTGCCCCGCTGCAGTCCCAGCACTACAAAACACTGTATTTTCTCTATTATACGCCCGAGAAAATAGCAAAGTGGGGTGGGAATACAGGTATAAACTGCCCCCGATGTAATGAGTTGGAAGCTGATAGCATTCACATCTTTGCAACATGCCCACAGCTACACTCACTGATTGGGGAGATAGAGGGATTCCTAGAAAGATCTTTGGGGATTGCAATTCGTCTTACACCTTCTTGGATTATGTTAGGAGTAGCTGAACAGGACCAAATACAATTTTCAGAATTCTTGTTTGTAATAATGGCAGTGTATAGACTGACAATAGCCCGGGCGTGGTTAGATAAAAACCCCCCTAAATTCCAAGACTGGTTGGCGACCACGCTGTATGCCCATAAAATAGAAGAGAAGATATATGCTCGGAAAGGAAGGAGAGGAAGATGTTTGGGGAAGAGAATATGGGAGCCATTAAGTAAATGGAAAGAGAAACAAAGAAATTGAGTAGGTGAGGGGTGGAGAAAAGTCCGGGGGGCACGTCAGTTAATGGCTCATTAATAATGCTTTGGTTTTGTTTTTTTCTTCTTGTGTATCAAGGGTTAGAGTCCGACTGATCTATGGTTTAGATGTACTAGATGTATTAAACCTAAAAGAAGGTTCAACGTGTTATGTAAAATGTGAAAATAGGCATTGTATTGTAAATTGTGTATAAGTAACTGTGTAATTCAATATGTGCCGCTTTGATAAAGAAAAAAGAAAAACTTTAATAAAAAAAAAATAAAAAAAAAATGAAAACAATTTGCACTTACTCAGAGAAGTCAATCCATCATCATCATTTTTTTATACTTTTCAGTAGCAATTGTGTACACTTTTTTCAAAATCTAAATAAGGCAGACCCACAAAAAATACAAATAAGTGTTGCCTATATGCACAGTTTTACAGAAAATAAGTCTGGTTGTCAACGTTTCGGTCGATGTGCTGTCGTCTATTCGACCATCTTCAGGACTATAAGAGTTTGCAATTGTTGACCCCTAATGAGACATGGAAATAACTTTAATTACCGTGTTTACTCTACAATGTTCATAGCTATTGGTATCATATATCACCCGTGAGCAAAGATAAAATAGAAAGGTGATTTTAATAAAAGACAAAGTTTAAGGCCATACAAAAAAGCAATAGTCGATAGAGTATTGGCTTATCTTGCATACCAGAGTTAAAATAGTAGAGAAATTGAAAATCCAAAGTTACATAACCAATTGAAAACAATTTGCACTTACTCAGAGAAGTCAATCCATCATCATCATCAAGTGTAACTTTATCGAAGTTAAAGTTAACCATAAACATATAACATACATGAATCACACATGGAAAGTGTATATACATAAAAGTCCAATAAAACCTGATAACTCACATGTATTAAAAATTCCAGACAGGTTTAAAAAACAATTCCTAAAAGGAGATGCCAGAATTTGATTACATTTCATATTGTTTCCTTATTGATAGTGCCATCCTAATAAAATTTAAAACAGCCACACAGGTTACTTCAGTAAAAGATAACAAAAAGTTAAAACCCTCCCGAAAATTACATGGTCTGATGTCTTTTAAGAGTGGTACAAGAAACCAAACTCTTGGGACCTTGTAAAGTGTGCAAAAAAGGGTAAAGTGCAGGGTACTTTGTTGGTACAGGTTGTGACACGGGCAGGATGGAACGTTATTGCACCATCCGGCCTGTTTAGGAAAGGCCCCTAAAAGAGTGCAATTTGGTAAAAGACAAGTAAAATTGCTGATATAAAAAAGTCTGATTGGTGTGGGATAAACGCCTTGCTGGCCAGCGGTGATTATCAAGCTCAGCGCAATATGCATTTTTTATAATCAATGATAGACCTGGCATCCTTGGCGTGGTTTTCCCCTATCTTTTTGCCTCTACCTCCTGTATTTTTGATGCTGTGCTGGATTTCATTTTTGCTGGTTTAGATGCTTTGGGGACTTTGCCACTGCTGATCAGAGTCAAAGTGCAAGTGCTCCCTGCATATATTGTTATTGTGATTGGTTATCCATGATTGGCATATTTGTATTACCAATAAGTCCCTAGTAACGTGCACTGAGAGTGCCAGGGCTGGTGATTCAAATGCTACTAGTGGGCCTGCAGTACTGATTGTGCCACCCACATGAGTAGCCCTAAAATGGTGTCTCAGGCCTGCCATCGCAGTGCCTGTGTGCAGTCTGTGAACTGCCATGTCCTCCTGGTCAGTGTCCCCACTGACCAGCCTAACCCTTCCCTTTTTGTGCACATTGGCCACCCCTATGGAAGGCCCAAGGTACCCCCTTGGGCAGGGTGCAGTGTATGTGAAAGGGAGCGCATGTACTAGTGCAGGTGAATTACAGCCCTTTTGTCGTTTTTCACTATTGTAAAGCTATCTTGCCCCATAGGCTATCATGGGGAATGCTGGCTACAGTGGCTACCAGCACATCTTCCCATAGGAGCAAGATAGGACATAAAAGTCTGGAATCCCTGAACTCAGAATTTAATAACACATCTTTTAGGAAAGGTTGTTTTTAAATCATGTGTTTGAGAACAGACAGCACTTTTAGAAAGTTGCTGTTCTCTTGTCTGACCTTTCTGTGTACCTTGGCCTGTTTGTGACTTGACTGTCTGGTTTGTGAATGACAGGGGTTGGGTGGCTCCCAAAGGCTGAGTGGGCCATCCCTGGGCTGAATAGCTCCATCTGCATCTAGAGTGGTGGGAGGGGGTAGCATCTGGACCTGAATAGGGCTGTGCCTGCCTTCCACAATGCTGGCTCCACCTCCTGCTGGGCGGCTGACGACCCTGCCCTCTCTCTGAAAGGTAAAGAGAGGCCAGGAAAACAAAGTGCTCAAGGAACACCCAGAACTGGTTCAGACCGGGCTCAGAGCCCTCCTGCACAAAGGGAACAAAGACGTTTCTCCAAGGGCCTGAGAAGAGCTGGCTCCCTGTTAAGAAGTCCCAGGAACAAAAGGACTTCACCCCCAGATTCCCTGAACTCTGCTGAGAGAGTTCTGTCCTTCCTAGAGTGCTTGGGCCAGTTGTGGTGCCTCTGGAAGTTGTACCTGTGTTGGGAAGCTGGAAACTAAGATTTTAAAGACTTTCTGCAAGTTTTCACGCATCGCTCGCTTGCGGAGCACATCCCCGTCAGTGCGAGGAAATTCCCGCCGCTGCGAAGGCCGAGATCGTCGCAGCGTCGTTGCATCCTTTGCTTGCGGGACGCACCAGTCCGGTGCGGGAAAATTACCGTCGCTGCGAGTATCGTCGCAGAGACTGTCGTCACTGGGTGGGATCGTCGCACCTCTTGCTTGCAGACCGCATTACGTTGCTGTTAGAGTCGTCGCAGAGTGATCGCATCGAGGGGCCGCCGCACCGGAGAACATCGCCGCCCCGAAGATCGTCGCATCGTACATTTTGCGAGCTGCTTCCACCGAAACCTGTGCACCGAAATCCACGCAAGGTATCGTATCCCTCCCCATACAGACCGGAGTCACCGCAACACACCCTCTACGTCCAGCGTGGGTTGTCGCATCGCCTCCCCAGGGTCTCAGAAGTGACACATTGCTTGCTTTTCAGTGGTACAACTTTCACTTGGAACATTTGTCGCATCTAAAGGTACTGTTGGCTAAAACGTGATGCAACTGTGGATTATTTTAATGCAACCTTAAGAACTCATTTGAAACCATGTTCTTGAACTATGTATGTTGAATTTTTATTGTTTTGGTCTTGTATAGTTTAGATTAAAATACCTTTATTTTTCTAAACTGTTGTGGAGTCAGTTTGGGGTGTTTTCACTGTGTTACTGTGAGTGTTGGTACAAATACTTAGCACATTGCCTTGTTAAGCCTGACTGCTCGTGCCAAGATACCAAGGGGGGAGCAGGGGTTATCTAAAGAGTGGTTCCTCCTTACCCTGACTAGAAGCAAGGGTCCCTATTTCGACAGTGGTACCTACCTCTGCCAACTAGAGACCCCCAGTTCTAACAATCAATTTTGTGCTTATATCTATACTGTTAGCGTTGTCAAAAAAATTCCCTAAGCCAATTTCATAAAATGTTCTTTTCACAAAACGAAACCATGGTATAGCCTCGGCATTATCCAGTAACATGCAATCCTTAGTAATTTCTCTTGTGAGCTTTAACTCCTCCGTCTGACAAACTTTCGCCCAGAGTATCAATGGGGCAATGTTTATTCGATCCTAAATAAAATCAACCCCTACCTCAGAATGACAGAATGTCGTAGGGGTGCTTTTTGGGATCATCAATAATCTTTTTAGGAAATTATTCTCTAGGGTTTGGAGTTTTAAACTTTTTTGGTGACCCCATACTACGCCCCATATGTGGCAGTAGACAGGCATTTTTTTTTATATAAGGGCTTATGGCCCAACTTACATGCAAAGCGGAAAAGACCTTCCACAGCACGGATAGTATTCTGTACCCTAGATATAATGAGGTTTTCCCAAGTCAGTTTATTATTAAAAACATTCCCTTAATAATTAAAATTGAGAAGTCAATCTAAATAGAGGATATCTATTGTTTGTGTTTTCCACATATATTCGATAAAACAAGAATATCCTGCTTGAAAGCTCGGATCCAAATCTAGAACAATATAGGTAATATTGTTCTTGAAAATATGAAGAATTTGTTATCTAGTGTATATACATTTATTAAGAACCTGAAAAAACACCACTGCTAATGTGGCATTACATGGATGGTCTGTATAGACTAAAAATTAACATACATGACTAATTCTATAGGGTCGGTAACTGTTAAGATCAAAGGAAGGTACTAATTTGCTTCTGAATTTAATCTAAAATGATCAATTGGTCTATTTTTAATTTATAAATGCTCTATGGAAGGACATCTAGTATTAACTGGATCATATGTGGTAGGCAAGATATATTTACCAAGCGCACAAGGAATATGTATATTATCAGACATAGTTAATTGTAGCTTTTATGTATTAGAAAAAGCGCTATCAAATATGGAATGGCTTAATGGTAAAAGTTTTGAGAAATATTAGTTTGTAGAAGCATTAGCCCTTAAAAAAATGCATATTCTACCACGTGACGCCACAGTTTAAATACATGATAAGTCTCATGACAGCATGAAGTGAAGTCTACATTCACCCCCGTAGTTGGCGTATGTTTGTTTTCCTATTTAAACAGTCTATTCTGCAATGTCGATATAAATCTATCAAAAGGAGCAAGTAATCCATATTAACTCAGTCTTTGAATTATATTGTAGAATAGTATTTTGTGACAAAGAAGTATATACATTTTCATAGCTCAATACCTGAATAATGTCATGGCAATTCACAGCAAAGTCTACGCGTGTGTAAGGTATAGTCTTTCTTCTAGCTCAATTTGTTCATGACGCTATTGTTATGCAATGGTATTCTATGTGATGCACGCTCCACTTCTTGCATCCTCGCAGAGAGTGTATCTTCAAACATGTTTGTGTTTGAAGGTGCATCTCTCGAGGATGATCTTTCAGTTAAAGCCACAGTTGTTGCTGTATTCATTGAGCTGTTGGATTTACTGAGAGACGGTGGCACTCCAGTGTCGATGCTGATATTACTTGGAATAAAACTTCCTTTGGATTATTACCTGGATCTAATTATCGTGATTTCTGGATAACCATCTCTTCTTTACATTTGGTGACGGGATTTTATGCAAATTTAATAATTTTTGGCATCTTCACAAAGTTCTTAGAAAGTTACGCTGTTTTGTAACGTTTCACTTCTAAGAATTAATTTGTTCCACTGTGCTTATTTAATGGTGAAACGTGTGTTTTTCACGTACCTTTTAAAACGGATGACAAACGAGGAGATTTGAGCCGGTTATGCATTTTTAAGTGTTTCCGTGATTTGAGACGGACCACAAGAGCCTTGAAACAACGCGAGAGGAGAACGTGATTACAACATCACGCAACGGAGGAAATCATTTTCTAAAGCTGATTTCATGAGAGAAAAGCTACGCGCACGACTTATTTTAGTTAAAGGTATTAATTCATTCGAAAGTCGTTGCGCAAGTGTTCAATCTAAACGTAGATCTTTTAAATACTTCATTACAAAGAAGAAACTTCAGAATGGTATGTTCAAATTTTCGTTCACATTTAACAAGTGAAGTACATTTCTTGTAAGCAGTTTGGAAATATTTCTTTGGGCAATTTAAAGACTTTTGACATTTAAAAGACTACAAAAATTATTTAAAATGTAATAGAAAGAAGGAGAAAAAAAGATATTTTAATTTTCTGGAGAGTATATTGAAGCATAATTTATTATAAACTTTATTCAAATAACGAGGCCCGTTACCTGCGTAAAATTGAAAGTATATTTGCCTGACAGTATATTAAATTGAAAGCGACTATAAAAAAAAGGGTTTTACAATTTTGAACAACTATAAGGAGTTCATTATAACTTGAAAAGAGATAAGCAGTGAAACCCAAAGGAGGAAGGTTCAAAGGAGTATTAATTGAAGTTTACTTATATATATTTTAAAAGAAAAAGAAGGTTACAAAGATGGCTAATAATCAACAAGTGATTATCTTGAACAAATTCTTACCTGTCAAGGGAAAACCAGTGGAACCATGGGAAATATGGTTTAGAAGCTTTGAGAATTATTTGGTAGCAATTGACGCAGAGGAATATGCTCCAAAGAGGAAACTAGCTCTTCTTTATAGCCACTTAGGGAGAGCTGGTAGAGAAATTTACGATAATTTGCCTCCTTCAATCCCACCTCCAGGAAGGGGTGAGGGCTGGAATGTTTACAGAGATGCAATTCAAAGACTTAACAATTTTTTTTGGGAACAACCAAACATCATTTTCATTTTAGAAAAAGAAAGCAAAACCTGGAAGAAAGTGTTGAAGATTTCATTTCAGTTTTGAGGAACATGTCTGCTGAATGCAATTTTGGGGCTGATATAGACATCAACATCAGGGATCAATTTGTTTACGGATGTTATCATCATAAAATTCAGGGACGTATTTTAAGTTGCAGGTATCCAACATTAGGTGAAGTGATCGATATGGCTAAAAGTATCGAAAGGAGTATTGTTTCTTCAAAAAGTATTGTAGTTGGAGATGTATTACCTGTTAATTTTGTGCAGAATGATGTTTCTGTTATTGCGGTGTCGTTTAAGAACAGATTTAGTAGACCTCAGCAGGGAAGTACTAACACATTTTGTTCCAGGTGCGGGGCAAGGACACATCTCAGTAATAGTCCCATATGTACTGCTTTAGGTAAGAAATGTACAAACTGTCAGAAGTTTGGTCATTTTAATAGTGTGTGTAGGTCTAGGCGTACTGTAAACATTAGGTCAGTGGCAACACATGAGGCTGCTGATTAACATGATATGTTGTCAGGGTTTGATGTGGTTCCCTTAGATTCTGATATGCAACATATGAATATTAACACCTTAGAAGTACCTTCAGTGTCAAATGAGGTGAAAGAGATTTTAGCAATTGACTCATGTGAAATTTTTATTGATAATGAACATGTCACAGATCCAACTTGTGAGGTATTAGTTGGTAAAACATGCACTTGACATGATGGCTGATTCAGGCACTCGTCACAATTATTTCTGATGTTACATTTGACAAATTATGGGCATCCTCAATTAGTCTTTCTAAAGTCGATTTTATACCAAAAGGATATGGAGGTAAAGATATTGACATGCTTGGTTATTTCACGTCAGAGATATCTTGTTTAGGAAGGAAAACGTACACAAAAATATACGTAGCTACTGACAGGAAAAATATAGTAGGTTGGCAGGACCTGGCTAGGATGAGCTTAAAACTGGTTCCAAGGTCTAAGAATCCAGTTCAATTGAATGATATTGAGATTTCATTGTTGGATGGGAATAGTAATTCTATTATTAATGACATTGTTAAACAACCGAAATTCCCCCTTACAAAGGATATACCTAATGTTACAGTTCCAATTTATGAAGATGCATTAGATGTTAGAACGGATTGTCTTTCTAGGCCCCCACTTCAAAAGGTTTACTTGGAGACAAAATTTAATGATGTGAAATGCGTTGTAGCATCAATTAATGATTCAAGTAAATATTTTCCATTCATAACACAAGAGATTTAGTTCAAAGCATTTAAGAATGATAAGGTTTTACAAGCTGTGAAAAACATGATTATTAATGGGTGGCCAAAAGAACGTTCGTTACCTGTTTCCCTTAAGTCGTATGCCCAGGTTTCCTAAAAACGTTCAATTGTAAATGATATTTTGATGCATGGAGATCAATGCATTCCACCTTCTTCTACCCGCATGAAGTTGGTGGGATATGCGCATGAAGGTCATTTGGGCATAGGAAGCACTGCTAGAAAGCTTAAAAAGTATTTTTGGTGGCCTTCTTTAGACAAGGATGTTACTTTATTTATAGGTAAGTGTGATTTTTGTTTTTTATCGGATAAACACTGGAAGATCAGTAAACTTCCTTTTCACCCTGTAACTGTTCCAGAAGAAGCATGGGCAAAAATTGCAAAAAAGAGGAAACCATATGGTGTGATTTCTCCCAACTGTTTGAAGGATCTAAGAAAAGACACTTCTTCCTGTATTCCTTGTCAGGATGAAAGCACTTTTAAGGAAGATGTTTAAAAAAAGCAAAACTTTCAAAAGATGTATTTTGATGTTTCTTCTCATTGTGTAATAAGAGACTTTCAGGTGGGGGATTGGGTTTTGTTTAAAAATCCAAAGAGGTGTAAAAAAGATCTGTCAAAATTGTTATCTTCCTTTCAGGTTGTAAAGACATCAAAAGGGTCAGTTTTCCTCAAAGGGAAAGAGTGGTGGAATAAAAGGGCTGTTGTGAAAATTTCTAGTGATCAAGCTTCACGTTTTCCTGTAGGAACTCTTTCTGACAATGTTCCTTACAATATTTCCTGTTGAACTTAAGGGCTCATTGTAATTGTCCCATTTCCTTAAGGTTTAGAGTTAGGTTAACCTCATTTTTTTTCTTCCAATTTTGTTATTATTATAGGAAGGGAGATGATGTAAGGTATAGTTTTTCTTCTGTGTTACTTCTTTCATCACGCTCTCTGCTATGTTGTTGTATTCTACTGCACGGTCCTATGTTCCACCAGCCACATCCTCGCAGGAGAGTGTATCTTCAAGTGTAATGTATGATTCTAATAGGCCACATCATATTTGTTCTATTCCCATAAGGTTTAATGATTTTTATATGTCTTAGCTTATTTTATTCTTTTTCATTTTTTTTTATTATAGGAAGGGAGATGATGTAAGGTATAGTCTTTCTTCTAGCTCAATTTGTTCATGACGCTATTGTTATGCAATGGTATTCTATGTGATGCACGCTCCACTTCTTGCATCCTCGCAGAGAGTGTATCTTCAAACATGTTTGTGTTTGAAGGTGCATCTCTCGAGGATGATCTTTCAGTTAAAGCCACAGTTGTTGTTGTATTCATTGAGCTGTTGGATTTACTGAGAGACGGTGGCACTCCAGTGTCGATGCTGATATTACTTGGAATAAAACTTCCTTTGGATTATTACCTGGATCTAATTATCGTCATTTCTGGATAACCATCCCTTCTTTACAGCGTGCTCCTCAGAGTCGGTGTCTGTTCATAAAGCCGATATCGCAATCCTTAAATGGCAGTTGTTTGGAGCGTGAAAGAGGACTATGTTCCAGCTGGTGGTAGAAGCAATAGTAACGCGATGGCCATCTTAGCTTGGTCAAATGCTTGGGTTATCTATACATGTTACGCATCGATTATGAGGGGCCAATTTATGACGATATTGTTAGACGACATGATGGCAACAAAGGGCCAGCCTACAGATTCGGTATTATAGAGATGTTCCATAAAACATGGGGCATGAATTAGTAAATAAAGTAATAAAGATTAGTTAGTCCAGCACTGAAGAAAATTTTGCACCGAAAGAATTTAAAATCAAAAGGTGCGAGTATTATCTATTATCAATCACATTACACTCTGTAACATCTATTAGTACCTTACATTTTTAACAAATTTATAATCCATTTTCGCATTATAAAACATGATACAAGAAACATGTACAGAAACATCTAATGACATTATTCTTCCATTCCATTGTGACATTTTTTGTTGAATTCCTTGATAAAAAATGACATAAATGACAAATCAGTTGGTGATTAAATTCTTACATAGTTCGTCACAGAATGAGGACTTAAATATTGCAATGTTGATATTGGCAGATTGAAAAAATACAATTCCAGCATAGAAAAAGGAGAGAGTGATTAATCAAATACAAATAGCTTTTTTTCTCAAATATCTCATATCAGCAACAGTGTTATTGATTTTACATCTCTATATTTACAGATTAACGAATTTGGATAACCACCTGTTTACAAGAATACATCTATTCCTTGTTGAAAACCGTTAATGCATGCAGTCAAGTGCGTGCCATTCTGTTGCTGAATTCAGACCTCTATTTATGCAATCAGTGCAGCAGATTAGTCTGCTTTCCTTGATTGTAAGTATCTGGTCTACAATACATTGTCTTTTGGTTGGTTTTACAACTTCAGTGACCCATCACCGCATATATCTTTCGGATTGACCAAAACGTAAGAACTGTTCCACCAGGGGGGCACTCTCTACGTGGCACCTAATGCGCGATTAATGTTGTAAAATACGTTGTTTTACTGCTTGTATTGTTTTGCCTATATAATGGAGTCCACATGGGCACTGAATGCAATATACTACATTAGATGTATTGCAGTTGGAAAAGGTCTGTGATAGACACACCATTGATAGTGCATGACTTGATTGATTCGGTGGTATTACAAGCCTGGCACATATTACATTTATGATGGCCCATAAGTGGTAATGATTGTCTCATATTATCCACTGTGTTAATCTTGGTGTCCTCTTATGCATGGACTAAACGATCTTGTACATTAGTGTCCCTTTCAAAGGAGAACATCGGTTTGTTTGCAAATTCTGGGAAACTTTTAAGTAGTGTCCAATGCTTGTTTATAATTTTCTTGATGGAATTTGTGTGAGTTCCAAAAGTAGAGACCCATACTAAATACGGTTCTTTGGGGTGATCTTTTACTGTCAGCAATGCCTCACAGTTGTTATATCAGGCACGTTTCATTGACCTCCTAAGGAGACTGGCTGGATCTCCACATGCTAGAAGTTTTTCTTTCAGTTTCCTAGCTTCCACGAAATAATCTTCCTTAAATGTACAATTTCTGCAAAGACGCAGACACTGCCCAAATGGCAAACCATCTATTAGGGCTTGAGGGTGGTGGCTGTTGTAATTAAGGAGAGTGTTTCTAGCTGTTGGTTTTGTAAACAGCATGGTGTATAATTGGTTGTTAGTATCTGTCTTAATACTTTATTTCTCTTCGTTTTTGCTGCTTCCATGTGTGCTGCCTTGTGCAGTACACATAGCAACGGCAAATTGC
Source organism: Lissotriton helveticus (assembly GCF_964261635.1). Lineage (NCBI taxonomy): Eukaryota > Metazoa > Chordata > Amphibia > Caudata > Salamandridae > Lissotriton > Lissotriton helveticus. The sequence goes on along the minus strand of NC_136071.1, from coordinate 1,088,824,332 downwards.
CATTGATTGTTTACGTGTAGTAAGGTGACCCTTCCTGCACAAAAACATCTAATGACATTATTCTTCCATTCCATTGTGACATTTTTTGTTGAATTCCTTGATAAAAAATGACATAAATGACAAATCAGTTGGTTATTAAATTCTTACATAGTTCGTCACAGAATGAGGACTTAAATATTGCAATGTTGATATTGGCAGATTGAAAACATACAATTCCAGCATAGAAAAAGGAGAGAGTGATTAATCAAATACAAATAGCTTTTTTTCTCAAATATCTCATATCAGCAACAGTATTATTGATTTTACATCTCTATATTTACAGATTAACGTATTTGGATAACCACCTGTTTACAAGAATACATCTATTCCTCGTTGAAAACCGTTAATGCATGCAGTCAAGTGCGTGCCATTCTGTTGCTGAATTCAGACCTCTATTTATGCAATCAGTGCAGCAGATTAGTCTGCTTTCCTTGATTGTAAGTATCTGGTCTACATTACATTGTCTTTTGGTTGGTTTTACAACTTCAGTGACCCATCACCGCATATATCTTTCGGAATGACCAAAACGTAAGAACTGTTCCACCAGGGGGGCACTCTCCACGTGGCACCTAATGCGCGATTAATGTTGTAAAATCCGTTTTTTTACTGCTTGTATTGTTTTGCCTATATAGTGGAGTCCACATGGGCACTGAATGCAATATACTACATTAGTTGTATTGCAGTTGGAAAAGGTCTGTGATAGACACACCATTGATAGTGCATGACTTGATTGATTCGGTGGTATTACAAGCCTGGCACATATTACATTTATGATGGCCCATAAGTGGTAATAATTTTCTCATATTATCCACTGTGTTAATCTTGGTGTCCTCTTATGCATGGACTAAACGATCTTGTACATTAGTGTCCCTTTCAAAGGAGAACATCGGTTTGTTTGCAAATTCTGGGAAACTTTTAAGTAGTGTCCAATGCTTGTTTATAATTTTCTTGATGGAATTTGTGTGAGTTCCAAAAGTAGAGACCCATACTAAATACGGTTCTTTGGGGTGATCTTTTACTGTCAGCAATGCCTCACAGTTGTTATACCAGGCACGTTTCATTGACCTCCTAAGGAGACTGGCTGGATCTCCACATGCTAGAAGTTTTTCTTTCAGTTTCCTAGCTTCCACGAAATAATCTTCCTTAAATGTACAATTTCTGCAAAGACGCAGAAACTTCCCAAATGGCAAACCATCTATTAGGGCTTGAGGGAGGTGGCTGTTGTAATTAAGGAGAGTGGGGTATATTATCAAGGGGTTTATCTCCGCTTTTTTGGCTTTAAAAGCCAAGAAAGCGGAGATAAAATTATCTCCCTATTACCAAGCTGTCGCTAACACCAGTTAGTGACAGCTAATAGGAGATAGCGACCATCTTGGGCCCCGCTTTGCATGTCAGTGATATTTATCACTAATGACATGCAAAGTGGGCGTGCCAAGATGTTAGCGACTGGAAACAGTCGCTAACATCGCTATCTCCTATTACCAACTTTTGGAGATATTCGCGCTAAGCGCGAATATCTCCAAAAGCTAACACCTGCCCTGAGCAGTTCTTCACCATGTTATCCAATGGGAGGTGGATAACATGGCTAAGAGCATTTGCTCGATAATGCATGAATATCGCTGACTTTTCAGCGATATTCATGCATTGCGGCCGTTTTTTATCGCATTTGCGATAAACCTTGCTAATAGCAAGGTTTATCTGCGATAAAAATTGCCGATGTGCGGCGATAAATTTTGTCTCTAAACAAGTTAGAGACAAAAATTATCGCTAGTTGTTGGTAATATGCCCCAGTGTTTCTGGCTGTTGGTTTTGTAAACAGCATAGTGTATAATTGGTTGTTAGTATCTGTCTTAATACTTTATTTCTCTTCGTTTTTGCTGCTTCCATGTGTGCTGCCTTGTGCAGTACACATAGAAACGGCAAATTGCCATTGATTGTTTACGTGTAGTAAGGTGACCCTTCCTGCACAAAAACAATAAAAAAATATGTTTTTTAACTTCTATGTATGCTGCATTAGCAGCATTATCCTTACTATTTAATTACTATTCTTGACCTGCAACTTTCACTCACTGCAGGTTACAAGCTTCTCCTTGTGTATCATTTCTAGAGCAATCCCCACACCACAGTTACAAACTTTCTACAAACAAATGTATTACCATTTCTAGCTTGCTTTTTTGAATCATTTTTTATAATTAAAAATGCAGCTGATTATTTGTTCCTACTTATACTTGAACCTCATAAAAAAAATCATAATAATTATCTCGGAGAGATTAGGAATCTGCATGATGTTATTAAATCGCTGTGCACAGGATAAAGGGTTTCTTTCGAATTAATTCAATTTGCCTACGCAGGCTTGGTTCCTGCATAATTTTTATATGAAGTTTTTGTTGTTGTTGTAATTTTACCTCTGTAGTGTGATGAGATGAGAAAGAGAAAGAGAATCAGAAGGATTGCAGTTCACAGATACAGGCTTCCTGAGAACCCCCTCCCCTACCTCTCATCGATAAAGCCCTTAATATTGCCCTTCAATAATAGCATCTGAAACTGATACCACAAATAGATTTTGAGAATCCTGTTGTAAAAAAGCTTCCATATATATATATATATATATATATATATATATATATATATATATATATATATATATATATATATATAAAAAAAGTGTGATTGAACAGTAATGTGTTTCTCTAAGTGAGCTGGCCACTTGAGTCTGCCTCTGAAACGCAGACGGCCTGATTAAAGGAGTGACCTGATGCTCTTCAGGACTGTCACTGTACACCATCCAGCATCCGGGGACTTCTCTAGTCTACTCCCCTTTTTATCCTTGATTTCCTAATGAACGAATAATCACCCATTCTCCTTATGCAAATGGATTTTTAAAGAGGAAACCAAAACAAACGTGCATAGATGCAACTCCACCAGCTCATCTGAGACCTTGACCCTCTGCCCCTACAGTTACTGGGTGTTTGCTGTTACGGTTCAGGTGATGACACAGGATGCTAGGTAGCGCATCACAGATATGCATTTCCATGAAAGTACATCTAATGATATGGCAGCAGAGGTTCTGAGCCGTGACCCAGGTTCTCAAGATGAACATGCATTGCATTGTGGGTACTTACGCTACACCTCCTGGTTGATTGCTACATCTGTCAAATCGAGGCAGCGAATATGCATAATCAGCTCGGAGACTACATTTGACACCGGCGCGGTGTTCAAGTGATAAATTCTAGAATGCATAGAAAATTGGGATATCCAACACTGACAAAAGAGGCGGGTGCATTTAATCTAAGGTGCCATGAAAGCAACCTTTCTGCTTTTTCTTAAAAAAATTTTTTTATAGGATAAATAGAACTCTTGCATCCCAAAGCATAGTTTATGTCAAACCAGATTAGATTTGTTTAAGGTTTTTCTTTGTGAATTCTAAAGAAATCCAACTGCATTATTCTTTTCTTTACTCATTAACAGTATAGTGTAGATGACTTAGCGAGTATAACACTTGGGGCCACATGTATGAAACAATTTTGCATTCGCAAACTGTGTGAATCACAAAATTCGACCATTTGTGAATGTGAAATAGTCTTTCATGATGTATGGAAGACTTTGCAGTCACAAATTTAGCTAATCGCAATTTGTTACCTAATATTGCAAATACAAATAGAGAAACTGAGTTTGTGATTGTGTAAGCATATATATGAAGCCTTTTCCAAATGCAAACTGTGCATTTAGGAAAATGCAATTACCATCGACTTCAAGTCGATGGTAACCTTTTGCAAAATTTGAAAAATGCACAAAACTGCATTTTTCAAAGTGCCATGTAGCACACACATGCCCCTAGGCCATGTGTGTACTTTACATGTGCACATTAATATTTTTGGGGTGCTTCTGGTGGCCTAAGGCCCCAGGACCCTTGGCTTTGCATTCACTAATTTGCGAATACCAATTAGGTAATCGCAAATTAGCTAATTCGCTAAATCGCGGAACACAGCGTTTTGGGTAATTTTGCGTTCTCCGCGGAACCCGAAATTACCCAAATTCCGCAAATTCCGCAAGCTGAACGGAATTAACCGCCCAGGCCTATGAAAAACCATTTGTACCTATGACCGAAAATAGTAATATTACCTAATAGTGATTTTCTATTAATTAAATTGCTATTAGGTAATATTAAGGAACGGCAAAGTCTTTGGCGATTCCTTACATACATAGCATTTTGCGATGAACAAATAGCAATTTCGTAAAAACTGCTATTTGGTAATCGCAAAATGCTACTTCGAAGGTATGTGGTCCTCGCTTCTGAAATCTGTAGTTAACCTACAAGTCACAAGTTCACAGTGCTGCACATATTTAGACTCCCTCCATGGGGCACATGTATATAACAATTTTGCATTCGCAAACTGTGCTAATCGCACATTTTGGCCATTTACAAAAGAAAAATAGCCTTTCAAAATGTATGAAAGGCTTTGCAGTCACAATGTAGGTAATCACAATTTTTTTGTGACTATCTAAAATTGCGAATGCAAATAGGAAATCGCAATTTGCGAATCTGTAAGTGCATGTATGAAGCACTTTCCAAATGTAAACTCTGCATTTAGGGAAATGCAATAACCATTGACTTCAAGTTGATGGTAACCGTTTGCAAACTTTGAAAAATGCACAAAAATGCATTTTTCAAAGTTCCCTGTAGCGCACAAATGCCCTTACCATTTTACAAATACCAAACCGCGATTCGGTAAAAATCACTATTTGGTCGTCGCAAAATGCATTTTTGAGACATATGTTACATGACATGAGGGACAGAGGGTACTTGTCCAGAAGTCTGGCAAGAGGGGCACGTGATCGTGTAATGTGTGTGTTGTGTTCTGATTGTCTGTGTATTCCTAACTTCATGTAGCATCTGACTGAGTGTGTGTGAGTCAATTGGTAAAATGTTTTCACCCTGGGAGGTATATTGGACAAAATATTTCCCACAGATAGTCAAATGTATAGTCTTCCAGTGAAGCAAAGCTTGATAACTATTTATTCCTTCCAATATTTCAATTTCTTAGCATGATAAATATCTGTTTCATCAAGTCTTTCAATGGTTATGCACCATAGGGAGACAACTCTTGCAGTAACATGTTGTTTGATGAAAAGTTAAGAAGGAATTGGCCTTCAAATGTTATGGTACAAACACGATAGGCACTCATTAGCTGCTATGCTCCACCGAAGAGGTCATGAAAAGAGAAACATGTGTCTGTGGCCAAGAAAATGAGAGGTTTGAAAATAATATTGGTTACCATGCTGAAAAAATGAAATATTGGAAGAAATGACTAGTTATCAAGCTTTACAACACTTGATGAACTGCAACTTTGCCAAAGATGGACCACATTGACCAGAATGCACTGGGAGATGTATTCCGTTGTGTTTCATTTAAAACACATAGCTGAAGGCTACTGTTGAGTGGCAGTCCTATTTTGAGTGCTGTCAAATTGAGGTTGTTGCTCAAATATGAATTTACATTGAAAAAAACAAAAGAAATTAGGTGTTTAGCAAAACAGGAACAGTTGGTTTAATTAAACGTTGTGGCAGGTAATGTTTCTGTTGATCCTTTTTTCGTCAAAGAATGTGGGTCTTGTCTTTGGAAATAAGGCCCATGACAGAAAAATGCAGGTGGGCCTCTACCTTGTGTTGATAACATGAGGGATAGTGGGTACGTGTCAAGATGTCCGGCAAGAGGGGCACGTGATCGTGTAATGTGTCTATTGTGTTCTGATTGTCTGTGTATTCCTAACTTCATGTAGCATCTGACTTTATGATGTTTTGATAATATGTGCACCCCTCTGGCCAGGTGTGCTTTATTGGGGCCAGTCTCCTTGGATTATTGTGGTGTCGCTGTGCCTATTTGTGGGATTGATCTGAGATTCCTGTTTGCAATCAGTCAATCAGTACCCTCATGCCTAGGTCTAAGAGTCTGTATGACTGCATATGTCAGAATCGTGTGTGATGAAGAGTTCATGATGGGTGACTTCTATAATAATGATGGAATAGCGTTCTTATACATACATGTATCAGTGTGTGCATCAACAATCGACTATTCCAAAATTAAAATTCCCCCCACTTGTTGAATTTTCAACTACACCATCTTACCCATACTTCAGGACAGTCACATTGTTGGGGATTTGTTGTTCTTCAGTTTTGACTATTATTACTTCCCTAATTACTTGTATTCTACCCAATTTGGGGACTACGTTTTTACAGTACAAAACCCCCCAATTGGAGGAAACCACACAAAAACAATAGCAATGTGAAAACAAGCAACAATGACTTGCACAGCCAGGAGAACCAGTTCATATGCCACTCCTGCTCAAGGGCACCTCCCTCCGCATGCATGTCTCTTTGTAAATACTGCAATGCCTGGATGGCAAGAGTCAGAGTCCCGTTGTCTATGTCATTGCCTGGAATACACTTGCAACAGAATGCATATATCTTGGAACACACCCCTCCCTCCATTTCAGTCACTAAGTCCAACACATATAGATTTTGCATCACCATGAGGCAGATGGCTCTCAATTCTTCCTTGATCGTATTAAGGCTAAGCACAATGCTGTTCATCATCTTGAGCATTTCCGAACTGGTTATCTGCAACAAGTGGGCATTCCCTTTTGTCTGCAAATTGAAAAATGGTATGGGCCCACTTGCTGACACTTGTTCATCAGAAAACAGTCTGAATTGCTTTGGAATGTCCTGGTATTGAGCCCAGCCAAAATAATCAAGACCTTTTTCTTCTCGAGCCTAATGCAACAGAGTCATCTTCTTATTTAACAGATGTTGGTAAAACTCTGATAGATCTTCTCTGGGAATGACTAGGGTCAGGGTGTGAATGGTGACAAGTGAGCAAGGGCCACACCATCCGGGGACGAGCTGAGTGCATGCAAACTGGCCATATTGCCAGTAAGTGTCCACCAGCATAGAGGTGCCCCATTGCATGTTCGTAAAGTGCAGTATTATGCCACTGTTTTATTTGTTTGCAGTGGAATGGTTCCTTTACCTCTGAAATACAAGGAATACAGTGTAAGTTTACTTACAAGTAGGGGTTGCCCCTTCCTTCCTAACTACGTATATCTATATACCTTAGCATCCCAGATTTCCTGACATGGGGTATCTATGCTATTGTTCAGCCCTCCCCTATATGACTCATTAACCTTTGTATCATTGAGGTAAATGGCCCTACACTAACTCCATATCATTAAAGAAGATGGCGCTAGATACCCGAACAGCCTCCCTGGGACCACAGATGGAAGTAGGAGTGGATGTGTTCATGGACTGGTTTGGTGGTTTTGCTACCTCCAAGAGTCTTTTCTCTGGCATGTCTCAGGGCCAAATCTTCTATGGTACCCCCCATGCATATCCTATCTAGCTAATTTTGAATGTCGCTAGGCTCAGTGAAAAGGTATAGTGCTGTGGGATAGGTCTTGTATTGAGTCACCTTCACTACTACTTTATGGGGTTCTACTCTGGTGAGATGTATTCTGGCACGAATCATACAAAGGTATAGGTGGAGAAGGCATTTTGCTTTCTAGAGGGCTACCTCTTGAGACAAGTAAAGCCTGTCTGAGCCTACTGCATGCAGTATCAGTGAATAGACATAACATGACCTAGCTGATGTCTTGGAGCCCAGGACAGTCAAGTGCTGATGCTATGTGTTGTGTACGAAGGTGCTGTGTATTGCATGTGGAATGCTAGTCTTGCTTTTGGCATAATTATAAGTGATATGGGAGAGATCGCTACAAAAGCCCTGTGATAATTTCTGGATGGACTCCATTTGACTAGGTAGGTCGATTGCGACGAATGGATGCAGCAGTACCCATAGTAAACAGAACAAGGTAGATGGAAGTACAACAATACATAACTTATTGAATATTGCTGGTATTGGGATAAATACAGGGGAGATATCTGTAATCCTCTGATAATAAGGAGTGTCTTTAGTTAGCAAAGTAAAAGGCAAAAAAGTTCATGGTACAGTTCCTAGTTCTCAATTCAGCCACTGTAGATCCTGTCAGGATCCTGATGTGCAGCTGAAAAGATGGTGCACTTGGATATTTGATTGCCGACCTGTTGGATAAGAGCTGCGTTAATTGGTTAGTTAAGAAAACAGTGCATTATTGCATGTGCTCTCGTCAATCATTTTCTTTGAAGTTTCTGTGTTTTTCTTTAGAAGTTTGGTCTTCACACACTAATCACGTCAGTTTAGTGAGGTAGGTGACCCCAGTTGGAGTATCTATTTTGGATGGTTTACGTTAAAGAGTGGGCATTGTTTACGGAACGCCTCAGTTTATTATGAGTTGTTAGGCCTCCCCCTCTCTGTACCTGACTTGGTGTTTAGACTGGTAAAGAATTTTTAACTGGGAATCTAGTAAACATTTTAGGATAAAGTCAATTAAGTTAAGGTTCCATGGGCTTTACTAGCTCTTCTCTTCTAAAGTGTGTGCATGGGGGATGCTATTAGTGCAGGCAGTGTCTTTTAGCAAACACATTCACGGGCCAATGTGTAATGAGGAGGTGTGTACACTTATTTGAGCATTGTTGGTGGTTGCAACATGCCCTGAGGTCACTTATGTACAGCTCTAGTCCCAGGCCTGGAGCATGCAACATGATCCTCATGGTGCCAGGTGTCTAGGCCACGCCCTTTCTGGAAATTAATTTTTCTTGGCCCTTTGGGCATCTCCCTAGATCTCCATTGATCTGTGGACTTATTTTTCATGAAAGTGGAGGTGGTTAGGAGGCTGTTCCATAGTCCTGTGTACACCTGCTTGTGTCAGTTTGCAGCGTTTTAGGCAGGGCTTGCTCTACTCTAGCAGGTGTGTGTAAGGCCCCATGTGTTAGATTATTGCCAGGCCTATGATATGGATATGAGCAAATTCTATGTTCTTCTCAAGCTCGGAGCTGTGATGGACTTTGTGGACCCCCTTCTTACAAGTCCCCCACTTTCCCTTGGACCACATATTTTCTAGGGTGTTGTACCTACAGTTCATAGCTGTGGCTAAGAACTTCTAACCTGTGACCCCCCTCTTGTCATTGTTTTGAAGGGACATAACCAGATGAACAGACTTTGGACATTTGGATCATTTGGGAGAACGAAAGAGAAAAATTGCTTCACGGAGAATTCAAGGTTTTAGCTCAAGAATGAATTGAAACTGGCCTAATGAGAGTGATGGAACGGCATAGCTGGTGGTTCTGGCGAATACCCCCCTCCCGACTAACTCGGCGCTATGTGGCACTTCACAACCTGTCAGATCTTGTGTGCATGCTGCTAAGGTTATGGAGTCTTCACTATCCCAAGCGCACAAGAAACCTGGCTCCTGACACTAGAGGACAGACTCTTTTTAGAACTGAAAGAGGGCCTCCATTTGGCTGGAAGCTTCTAGGTTTTTAGTGGTGATCTTGGGGCTAAACACCATGAAGGAATTTGGTGTCCGAGAATGATGTCCCTTCAACTTGGTAATTGATACCCATCCCAATTGGATTTGGCTATCTGGGTGCTGGTTTTAAGGACTGGATTGGGAGCCTCCATGCCTCGCTTATCAGACTGCCCTCCCCCTGGGGTGTGGTCAGCCAGCCCCATCCTGGGGGATCAGTAGCGTAGTGGGGCACCAGGCTCCCACAGGTGTCCTACATGGTGAGGTCTAGCGAGGATACCCGGTCAATAAAGCACATATAGCAGCCCTGAGTTCCCAAACGCAAGTAAAGGCTTTAATTCCTGATGCTGTCTCCTTTGGTCCATCTTTTTGATTTTTTGGGTGCAACAAACTTGTGTTGTTTGTGAAAATCCCTGTTAAAATGTGAAAATCCCTGTTTGTGAAAATCCCTGTTGAACTGGGTTCCCTGTCTGTTGTTGCCACATGTTTGTCCAACTACTTGATCCATGTTGTGGTGGCGCGGTGACTGACTGACTTTCCTGCGGCTGAGTGTAAGGTCGATTCGGGTTTCCCCCACGCCAGGTTTTGTGGATGAAGATTCTGCGGGGACTAGCCCAGGCTCATTGACCTCTCTTCATGATGTGCTATTAGCAGTAGAAACAATAGTCCCCTTGGAGAAATCAATCAAGCATTTGTATGTCTCACAATCATTATGCAACTCACTTCTCTCAAGCCTCAATGGTTTTATCAGTCAGAGGAGGGTACCATATTAATTGTGCACTGAAACTTTTTTGTATTACTTATGCAGAAAGTAGCATGTCACAATTTGTTTATAAAAGGTTTCCATTGTTAAAATCATGCGTCATTAATCATTAAAAATGAAGGTTTTTGCAATTAAGAGCAGAAATGAAACATAAATCAGCTCACAACCCCTCAAGTTGGCGCAACAATTAGTTTAATAGTATAAAATCATTTATAGCAAACAAAAAATAGAGAAAAAAGAGGGAGAAAAATACACAAGACAGTACACATAGAACAATTCCAGTGTTGGTGGCCCGTTGTGCATTAAAAAATGTAATATGTTATGTTTATGTGATGTGCTTTTGCCGGCATTAGTCAGTCATGTGGCCTGTTCTGTAGCAATAGTAACATTCTCTAAGGTCTGGCTGATGCCAACCTCCCTGGCTTCTGCCTGGCTTCTGCCATTGTAGCTAGGTTGAATCCCTCTGAGGTTTTTTGGTGGAGCTCTCTTCAAAACTAATGCCATTTGTACGTTTGTGACGAATGCAGGCCCCTCAAGGGTGGTCTTTTTCAATTTGTGTTGGACCTGCTTAGCGGTATTTCTCTGGGCTTGCTCCTGTTTCCTCCTACCCTTTTCTTATTTCTTTATGTGATAATGTCATATTTGAGCTTGTATCTCCCACCAAGGTTTAGTGTATAGCCCCAGTACGCTGTCTAATCCATTTTGTATTTTGGTGGGCAGACCCTTTTTGATGATATTAATAAAGAATGTGACCTGTGGGCCCATATCGGTCCATGGCTGTCTGGTCTCCTGTCTCTATCATTCCTTCATTTTATCCAGAAAATCAGTTATGGTCTCCCCAGGTTTCATAGTTTCTGCCATTAATCCTCCTACATATGGGCAGTCAGGGAACAGCTCCCTCAAGGCCATCCATATTTGGTGCTTGTAGGAATTTAATGAAGCCCGTCATGCTTGGTGTCTGTCAGCATGACTGTTGGGATGCAAGCTCAGGTGAGCACCGTGTTAGTCTGTTCTCCAATGAGATTTCATAGCAGAATTTTGACATTGTCTATTGCTAAGTTTATTCCTGCGCTGTTCTTCTTAAAGCTTGTCATCCATTTCCCCACCTCATCCTAAATTGTGACAATGTTGTCATTTGCCCTAACTGATCCATCTGAGCCCATGGCACATAGGTGGTCCTTGATGCGCCTTTCTGTAATAGCGAGTATATTTTGGCTTGGGGTAGTTCCACTTGCTTTTCCCTAACATATAATTTACATTGTATTACGCAATCCTACATGTAGGGAAATTCCACTTAGGATCCCCCTTCCATGCCAGATGACGTCTTCCACAATGGCCATGTTCTTGGTTTGAAGAATCCCTCCTTTGGCCAGGGTCTAGCGTACTAGCCCTTACCCTTGGTCCAGCAGGCTAACAGGTGGCAAAATGGTCTTGCGAAGGTCTTGCCTTACTCTTGGGTTTTTATCTCCCTTGGGGTCAGTTTGTCTGTCCTGCATGTTTGGGAGGAGCAGCCGACTTCTTCCTCAGGGCTCTCCTCGTGAATAAGCAAAGTTGCAATCTTACTTCTCCTTCCGCTTAGTTGAGTTTGCACCAGGCTACCCTAGTCTCTTATTTCCTGGTTAAACCCTCTCCTACATTGATGATCTGGTGAGGCTCGGATCCCAGCGAAAGGACTCTCCTTTAGTTCTGCCTCAGACTCTTCCCTGAACTGTGGCCTGTACCTACTAACGCTCTCCACAGGTAGACAGTGTGCCATTATGCATTGTCGCTGTCCTTCAAGGGTGCTAGCTCTTACTCTCTCTTTCCTTAGTTCACGCCTTTCCTCTAAATTACATCTAGATTGCCTCCTTTGTTCTGAGCTGTGTGCTGTCCTTTTTGGTCGTTTTTTTTGCTCAAACTTGCTTCCTGTCATTTCTTCAGCTACCTGTGCAAACCCTGTGGCATCTGACTCGTCGTCGGATGCCAGAGTAATGGAACCCCTCTTCTCACCTCCACTATTTGATTCACTGTCCAGAACTGCTATGAATCTCCCTGTTCTAAATCTACCTGTTCACCCAAACCAGTGGGAGTGCATGCTGTCCGTGCAACTGGGGTTCAATTGGCTGAAAGCGACGGAGAATGATGTCGAGATTTGGAGAGCTCTAGCTCTGGACTGGGGTGGTGCTAGGATTGCCCGGGCCTGCTGGCCTGTTGGACTCTCGTGCCTTGACCTGACAGTTCGTTGTTCCGTAGGGGGCTTTTCGGCTCCCTTGACCTGGGGATTGGTATAACCTAATGCGGGAATGTCAGGCATCGGGTAGAGCACCTCCATTCCTGCACATGGCGAGGTAGGTGGAGTTGCTTTACTTGCTGACTATGGGATAGGTTTATCAGGCTGTGCCTCCTTGAAGATAGCTCCTAGTGCTAACAGTGCCTAACTCCTGTTCTTTTTTGCCCTAAGCATTTGGTACGTACGTGTGTCCCGATGTGTTAAATTATTTTAGTATCAATGGTTTCCTCCTTTGGTCAGGAAAACACTTGTGCTTTCGTTTGTGTGTGTCATGCTTCGGCAAACTTGTTACGTTTTTTTGCCTGTATGGAGAATTTGATTTGCATGTGTTTTAGTGCCAACTCCATGATAAATTGGATAGTTCGGAGGACAGATGTGCTCTAGATTCTCTATTTAGGGAATCCTAAGTTCAATTCTGGTCATTGGGAAATATATGCATGGGGATTGCTGGTTTTAACTAAGTTACTATGAGCTCAGTGCTATTTTACAGATGTAGCAACATGAATATTTCACAAACACAAATAACAATACATATGTAAGGTCACATCCTAGAAGAAAGGGCAATTGTTAATCAAACAACATTAAAATTTGGCATTGAATAATCAATTCTGACTTTTGCTTTAAAAAACTATTTGAGAAATAGCAGCACCTTCATATACCACATGGAATCATCGACAAAGAACATCACATAGGAAAAACACAGCTGCATTATTTATCAGCACCACAAAATCAAAGATACATCAGTTATAACTATAATAAAAAAACTGACAGAAGAAAATCATGACTTTGTCAAAAAAGCCTTGGTCTGCTCTTAACACACATGCTATCCTGTGACCATGGGGCGCTCCGTGCGGTACACAGGACTAAGTGAGCCTGATAGTTTGTCAATATTGGTTCCGGTACAAAGAAAATACCAATTTATGTGGAGAAAAGGATTAACTCAACTACCACGGGCCCTTCTTGGCCAAACACAAGATACACCTAATCTCCCAGATGCAAATATTTTTCCTAATATCTGCATCGCACCCTAGATCACACCCAGGGGAAAGGTGTACCATCTGTATCATGCCCAATGGTCCAAGAAAACCATACCTCTCAGTTCTTTCCTATTCCAACATTGTTAATAAACCAGTAGCACTGCAAAAACCCTTCTAGACTAAAAAAATAACATTGAGGTGCCAGCCCTATATCACACCCATGCGTACCATGTGTATCATGCCCAGCGGTCCAAGCGTTGACCCTGTATCACACCCAGGAGACAAGCCTACCATCTGTATCAGGCCCAGCGGTCTAAGCAACAGCCAAAATTCACCTATCCTAGCCTTGTGACTACTCAGTTCAGATACATGAAATAAGTAAGCTGCCAGATTTTTGGTGCTCAGGTTAAATTCTTGCACTTCTTCCTAGTTTGCCATACACCAAGTGCTGACAATAAGGATCAGATGTGGTATTTTACTCCCTGTGATGGCAGCTTCAGGATGGACCTCCGCTCCACAGATTCAGTGGAACTTTCAATCAATTGCAGTGTCTGCATACCAACCTTGCTGTGCAAATGTGAATCAGTCCGGCGGGGTCGCCTTCCTTCGGTTGACGTCGGGTCTGAGGTACCAATCTCTGTGTTTCACAAATACCTTACACATTGTCTCTTGAGATAAGACTGACTGCTCTTTACCAAGTTATCAGAGGTGAGCAGAGGTTATCTTTTAGTGTGCATCTAACTTATCCTGACTGGGATTGTGGTCCATATTTGGGCAGGGTATATACCTCTGCCAAATAGAGACCCAATTTATAACAATGGTGATTAGCTGTGGGACAGGACTTGGGTTTGTGCAATACCATACAGTAACTCATTGCTCACAGCAACTCTATACTAAGACCAATTCAAACCTTTTTCAATTATCCCTGCTTGGCATCTTTGATTTGTCCCAAAAAAATGTGCCCCATACTTACTTCTACTGCAATGTCTTTGGACTTATCTGGCAATATGGAATTCGAGCTGGTCAATCTAGAAACCTACACAGTGGCCCAGATCATGGGGTTCTGCCAGGAGAGAAAGGTGTTCAAAAAGGGAAATGCCAAGAAGACGGAGGTTTGGAAAACCCAAAGAGCAGGGGCCGCAGCCCCCCAGCACAGCACAGAGGATGAGTAAGAGGGGTCAGAAACTGAGGAGAAGGTATTGGAGCAGGACCTGTCAGGAGGTCTAGTCATGCAGCCTACGGATGTGGGGGATAACATCCTTAACTGGAAGTCCACAGCAGACCAGGCAGCAGTGTCTTCAAGGAGCCTCTCCCTAGAGGAGCTGAAGGACTGGATAGAGGAGAGAAAGCCAAAGTTAGAGCTTGCTAAATTGAAATAGGAGAAGGAGCAGTCCCTTGCCAATATAGACAAGGAGCAGGCCCTTTCTAAAATAGAGAGAGATCAAGTCTAGAGGAGACAAACCTTGCCATGGAGGAGAGACAAATGGTTCATGAGCTCAGGATGAGAGAGCTGGATATCAGAATCGTGAGAGAGGGGTCCAGCAACAGCAATGGTGGAGGCATACCTGCCGTGTCCACTGGTGAGTCCAAAGTCAGGATGCCGAAGGATTTTGTGCCCAGTAATGTGGTGGGGATGACATAGACAAATGGATAGCAGCCTATGAAGTATTTATGAGAGTGCACAAGGTTCCAGAGGAGTTCTGGGTGGTAGTCTATGGAGGTATATTCCCATGGTGGGAGGGACACACTACTTCCACTAGAGGTAGGGGACCATACATGCTACACTGCAATGAAAGCCACCGTAGTCAGTAGGTTTGGACTGACCCTGAGAGATATAGGCGCAGGGGCAGCCATAAGATCTCATCACAAACATGAGTGAATTTCATGGATTATAACAGCAAGGCACTGAAGGACTGGTTGAGCAGCAGCAAAATTGATGATTATTCAGGGCTGTACAACATGATTTTGATGGAGCACGTGCATGATATTTGTTTTCCAAAGCTGTACCGACACCTAGTTAATAGCAAGATAACTTACCTCAGGTAACTTGCTGAGTAGGCGGACATCTCGGTCAGCACCAGAGTGTCCAAGAAAGCATCTGGGGGACCACCAGAAGAAGGAAGGAGGAGATAAAAAGACAGATCTCTCTAAAGGCTTCAATAACAACTCACAGGAGAAAGGTTCTAGTTCTCATTCCCGATCAGGAACGTCGCATTGCCTCACTGGAATCAATGCCTACATAAGCAACACCGCCTAACTTCCCATGTCATAGATTCAATGCTTTGCCTCCCCTGTGGCAGAAAGGAACTGGCTTCACCTCAGCACTGACACCTCACCTCCATGACGCTGTGCATTGTCTGTTAACTTGGTTTCCAACGTACAGTTGTTTGGGGGTCCATGTGACTCACCCACGAACCTCGGGGTTGGCGCCGTACTTTGGATTTATGCCTTGCATGAAGTTGTAATAGCCCCAGGTGCAGCTATTTTGTTTCTATAGTTCTATTTTTTAACTTGATACATGTATGTTGGATTTTTGTTGTTGTGGTATTGTTTATTTTAGATAAAGATACTTTAGTTTTCTAAACTGGTGTGATGTCCATTTGTGGTGTTTTCACTGTGCTACTCTGAGCTTCAGTACAAAAGCTTTACACATTGCCTCTAGGATAAGCCTGTCTGCTTATGCCAAGCTACCAAGGGGGTGAGCAGGGATTATGTAAAGTGTGTAATTCCCTAGAATTCCCTTACCCTGTCTAGCAGCAAGGGTACCTACTTGGACAAAGGTGCCTACTGTTACAAATTAGAGACCCCCATTTCTGACATAAGGGAAGAACCCTTTGGTTTTTACCCATGCACTAACTGTAAACTGTGTAACTATAGCCCTGAGGTCCCTTTTAGCTAGAAACTCTACAAAATCATGAAATACATTTCGTGAAAATCTGATTATATGTTTTATTGGATTGAAGGCCCTTGCCAATGTAGCTATTGGTAGCACTGACTTTCAAGTAAAAAAATGGAAATTAGAACATATCCGTGCTATTGATAACAATAATCCCAAATACCCCATAACCCTCCATTTCCAAATTACATGTAAAAGTGATTGAACTGAGATGCAGTTCTTTGGAGTGTACAGGGTAGACAAACATCAAAGGGAGATAGACGACACAGACTATACAGATTTGAATGAGAATATATTATAAACCTAGAAACATGGAAACTGGTAGGGTTTAACATGAGTGAGGAGCTAGCCACCCACTTACCTGCATACTGTCTGCTTTATATGTTTGCTGCTATATTCTCTGTTACTTACGGCCACATGCATCAATGTTTCCGTTTGCGAATTCTTAATTGCGAAAATTAAGGAATCGCAATTAAGAATTCGCAAACGGCTATGCATTAAGAAATCTAAACCCCCCCTGCACCCCTGAAATGTACCTTTAAGTACTTTTTACACACACACATGCCCCAAGGGCATGTGTGTTTGTAAAATGAAACTTGAAAAAATGCACTTTTGTGCATTTTTGAAAGTTTTCGCAAATTACCATGAAGTTTAACTTCATGTTAATTTACCACTTCCTATTTGCGATTTAGCAATAAAAAAAAAAATCATGCATTGCATTTAAGAAATCGCAAAATAGCGATTTCTTAAATGCAATCGCAATTTAAGAAATCGCAAATAAATTGCGAGTTCTTAAATTGCGAAAAAAGCAAAAAAGCTTAATGCATCCCAAAGCAATGAATTGCATTCGCAAACGGCCGAATTTTGGGCCATATGTATCTTCAAACTATTTTGCATTTCCTAAATAGCGAATTTTAAGGAATCGCTATTTAGGAAATGCAAAACGGTATGTATGTACAAAATCGCTTTTCAATAGCGATTCCTTAGCATTCCTAATTTGCGATTAGCAAATTGCTAATCGCAAATTACCTATTCATTTCCATGGGCCAGGAGGCCCATAGGAATGAAAGTGCAATTTGCGATTAGCAATTTGCTAATCCCAAATTAGGAATTTTTCAAGGGTGCAGGGGTGTCTCAAGAACACCCTGCTGCACCCCTGAAAAAGACATTTGGGGGCATATGGCGCACATACATGCCCTAAGGGCATGTATGGGCGTCATATGGCACCTGTGTTTTTTTGTAAAAAAGCTTTTTGAAAAGAATTCGCAACTTACCACCAACTAGAAGTTGGTGGTAATTTGCGAATCCCTAATGGCATTTTTTGAATATTTTTTGTTTGATACATTGCATTTAAGGAATCGCTAAATTTGCGATTCCTTAAGTGCAATCGCAAAATAAGGAATTGCAAATTTTGCTATTCCTTATTTTGCATCAAACATGGTTGATACATACCATTTGTCAAATTAGCATTCGCAAAGGCCGAAATTCGCAGAATTTCGGCCTTTGCGAATGCTAATTAGCTTGATACATATGGCCCTTTGTGATTTGCACCGTTTGCGAATGCAATTCAGTTTGATGCATGTGGGCATTAGTGCTAAATAACAATTTTGTTGCTACAGTTTTAATTTTGACATGCATTTATACCATTAACTCATCAGCGATCGTGAGGAAAATGTTCTTGCAAGTATCATTGTCAGACTGGTCCTGCATCGCCACTGACCTCACTAGCCCACTGGGGCATGGATAAATGATCTGTCTGTAGTCTAAATATTACAAATTCAGAAGAAAATGGAATGGGAAAAAGTTGATTATTTATGCCCGGCCAGAGCAATCATGCATGATATTTTGATCATAGAATATGGAACACGGTGAAACAACAGACATGTGGCAGAAACAGCATTGCAGAATGGTGGAAGCCGACTTTGCATTATGGGTGATGGCATACCGCTCTGTCTTTGAAATGGTGCAAACGACAGGATGGATGATGAAGAATGGAAAACACTATTGACAAATGTGCACATTGTGTTTTCATCAAGATAGCAACATAAATTGCAATATATTTGTAAGCATTTTAATTTTGCAACTTAATAGACGTTCTAGATACCTCACTATTAGAATATCGACTGTGAAAGGTTAATGCTTGTTTTTTATGTCTACACATTCAAGTAGTGAAAAGCACTGTTATAGATGCATCGCTTGCTTGGACAGTGCACACAATGTCCTTTTTTTCCAGTATCCTCTTTACTCTAAGAATATTTTACATGTGGATCATTCCACGAAAATACCTAATTTCCCAAATATTCTCTCAATATTAAGAACTTATTTCGACCCTCCTTGAACAGAGCTATACCTATGATTAGGGCTAGGAAGATTGTGGGATTTTAGTTGTTTGCTGTTTTGGTGCTATTTTGCTTCAAGTACTTTCCCTTCCTGAGCCCCCTAACAAACGGGGAACATGGATACCCTTCTACGCACATTGTAAAATTCTCGGAAATGGGTTAGACTTGTAAAAGTGTGGACAAGGGATTTGAGAATGTTTTTGAATTGCTACAAAGTTTTTACTGTGTTGGTATAACCCTTACTTTTATTGCATTCCTCTGGCCACTCTCCTAGAAATGCCTGTGTAAGTAGCCGACATACAGATAACAATTCCACATTCATAACTGATGCATTCGTCACCTACGGACACATGCATCATTGTGAATTGCATTCACAAACGGTGCGAATAGCAACTTTCGGCCGTTTGCGAATGCAATTGACAAAATTGAGATGCATCATGTTTTTCGCAATTTTAGGAATCGCAATCATGTTGCGATTTCTAAAATTGCGATCGCATTTAAGAAATCGCAATTTTAGATTTCTTAAATGCAATGCATGAACATTTTATTTTTGCGAATTCGCAAATAGGGAGTGGTAAATTACCATGAAGTTGACCTTCATGGTAATTTGCGAAAACTTTCAAAAATGCACAAAAGTGCATTTTTGAAAGTTTCATTTTACACACACACGTACCCTTGGGGCATGTGTGTGTGGAAAATGCGCTTAAAGTTACATTTCAGGGGTGCAGGGGGGGGTTCCTTGGGACCCCCCGGCACCCTTGAAATTGCATTCTCGAATTTGCGATTCGCAGATTGCTAATTGCCAATTGAGAATGACTTCCGATTAATTCCTATGGGCCTCTAGGCCCAAAGGAATCAATGGGAAGGGATTCCTTAATTGCGATTTGCAAATTGTGAATCGCAATTAAGGAATTTTAAGAAATCGCAAAAAAATTGCGATTTCTTAATGCATAGCTGTTTGCGATTTCTTAATTGCGATTCCTTAATTTTCGCAATTAAGAAATCGCAAACGGCAACAATGATGCATGTGGCCGTTAATACCTTTTTACACACGCATTATGCCTTGTAAACGTTTTGGGAATCACATCTGAGTATAGGTACCCAAATGCACTCAAAAATTGTAATGTCTTGTAGATTAGAATTTACATTTTAAAAAGGTACAAGAATGAGTTTCACATTCATCAGGGGCCAGCAATGTGACATATTGCATTTCTGGTCTATTATACTGTAAGTAATAATGCTTATGGGGCTAATGTTGCATGAAACCTAATTTTAATACAATTATCTTTGATGCTTTGAGTTTAACTATATATCTAAACTTGGCTTTGTGTCTTGTTGTTATACACAACGGTTTATCCAGGTGTGGTTCTTAATTACACCTGGAAAAAAGTGTCATTGCGGATGCATTCTTTATGCCAGATTCACAACGCATGAAGGATGATGAAATGCATTTGGAAAATATTTGCACACAATTATGCCATACTACACAATCTTGGATTTGCAGTAAATTTAGACCAATGTGCTATCCCAAAGGAAAGAGAGGCGTGGTTTCAGAAAAAAAGGTCCATAATGAGGGAGCACCCATTGTAATTGCGGGCATTCGCAAACATATTGCAATATGTTTTCTGCATTTATCTTCACATCTAACTTGCACTTTAAAGGTTCTGGCATGTGGGATGCAGTTGGAATGGAAAAGTGCACATAATTCTGTACAATTAACAGGCTGGGTGTAGAAAGAACAGATAACGAGGGGAAAAGTATTGGAGGAAAAAAATTGATTGAACGGATAGTTTCATAATCTTCCTCACTTTATCCATTCATATTGTTCCTGCTGTAGAAAAAACATTTCATAGCTATAACAAATGGGCCCAGGACCTGGCTTGGAAACCAAAAGCAGCCATTGTATAGATGTCCAAACATGCCCCTCACCCTTCATGCCCTAATACTTACTGATATTCTTCATTACTCCTGGTCCTGTGGTTCTCGTCCCATTCCTTACAAAGTGGAGATGACCAGCTCCACGACAGGAAAAAAAAGAACAGGAGAATGATGGGACATCTAACCCCACCCTCTCCCACTCGGAGTACATAAGCTGTACCAACCCAGCATTCCGCCTGAACTACCAAGCCACCAACCGAAAGGCCGGCCATCTGGGAGGGAGAGACGGGCGTAAGGAATGGGAGGAGGACAACGAGACCAGGAGTAATGAAGATTACTGGCAAAAAATAGAGCATTACCTCCCAGTCACTCCAGTCCTCGACCCTTTCCTTACAAAGTGGGTAATACCAAAGCAGAAAAGTCCAGCCTTCTGAACTCCCATGAACACCAGGGACACCAAACTGAAAGCAGCACCCCAAACGAAGCAAACCGGAGAACCACAAGAAAAATCACAGGCAGCAGCACACAACCAGCTATGCTCCCAACAAAATACCCATAGCAAGCAGGGTACGACCAAGAAGAGCAAAACACAAAAACAAACCAAGGAGTCGCCAAACAAAGGGAAGACAACCCACACCAGGAATCTCCAGACCAACCACAGAGGAGGAGATCCCAACAAGTAAGGACCAGCGATGTACCACACCAGAAGGACAGTGACACAGCCACCCACAGAAGAAGACCCAGGGCAACTGGACACCACAAGAAGCCAGGGGCAGACCAAGAGGGACACAAGATCCCCAGGCAAGGTCAGAAAGAAGGCCAAGTACGGAGAGCCAAGCCTCAAGTGAACCCCCACAGGGGCAGAACAAACAGCCCCCTCAGAAGAAGCAGCAGAAGAGGCCCCAGAGAAGCAGAAGTGCCCACAGGGCAAACAAAAATCCTGAAAGGGCCCTTGACAAGCGAGAATGTCGCTAAGGACAGGAACACCACCCAGCACGCGAAATAGCAGCAGAAATTACAGTGACTCTCACTCAGACAAGGGAAGAGAACCATACACCCCTCCTAAAGATCCCACAACGACCCCACCAGAAAGCCAAGGGTAAGCAAGGAGAGACCCAACAGGCCCCATCCAAGCATGATGTTATGTTAAACAGGGTTGACCCAAATAGTCACTGGGACCTGGGTAGATAATTGTGATAGATAAAGGGGTCCCAGACTGTGTGCCTGTGGCACACTGTCTAGCGCCCACGGAGGTCTGCCCACCCCTAACTACCCCCCCTTTTTGTCCTGACAAAGACCCGCGCCGTAAGGGTAACTACCCCTACAAGAACCAGGGTCGAAACGTAGACTGGCTACTTCTACCTTACCAGCTTCTACCGCTAGCAGGATTGGTACGGCTGTGTTGGAAGCCTGGTCTCTAAAATTGTGTTGACTTGTGCAGGTTAATGTGGCTCCGGACTAGGGGACCACTTTAAAATTGTACTTATGAACAAAGAAAATTGGATTTATTTGTCACTTAAATAAAGATTGTAATCCTACACTTTCCTCACAGAACCCCCCCACAACACCACCCTTTCCCTTTTTCCTATCCCCTTTGTGCATGTGGGCACATTTATTCTCCCAAAAAAAAAAAATGAATTTATATCATATAACCAATGATAAGGTTTTCAGTACTTTGTGAATAAAAACATCGTACTTTAGATTTGTTTCTGTTCTTCATTTACATCAAATATTGCTTCTATCTTTTGTAATTCCTTTCCTTTCCCATCCAAGCATGAGACAAAGGTACCACACAACCAACCACAGGACCAACTCCAACACACTAGGGGAGGCCCCTAGCAGATCAGCACAGAAAAAAAGAGGACGGGCCCGCTGAAAGAGCCAAGGCACTGACTCAGCGGAACAGCCAAGGGCAGGCCCAAACAGAGTAAACCAGGATGAGAGGCACCATCGACCAAGAGCAAGCACCCCCAGCCCAACAGCACCGCCAACAGAGAGCCCAGAGGAGCAAGCCACAGAAACCCCTAGAAGCGGACCAGGCCACGGGGAAGGAACACACAGCATAAACCACCAGCGGAGATAATGGACAACATCCCAAAACCCCCCAAACCTGGATATTGACTGGGGCCACAGGGACAGGCCAACAGGCCAGGACAGAGGCAACCAACCCGAAAGCAGGGGACACCGGGACAAAAATCCAGCACCCTGCCTAAAGAAAGCAAGGGAGATGCCAGAAATGCAACCCCTCCACCAAAGCAAGACCAACAATAGGACCCCACCAAGGAAATGCAAGGGATGGACCCCAGCAGATCCCAAACCATACCAGGGTACAAACCCAAGAGCAGGGAGAGGCAAAATCCCCAAGTCCATCGAGGCCTGTTGAACCCAAAGACCAAACAGGGCCAACTGGGAAGACAGAGACACAAACAACTCCCACCAAGTTCGACACCCCCAACCAGAAACCCAGGGGTCAACCACAGGGAGAAACACAGAACCCAAGAAGACCAAGCCACCGGATACCGAACAAAAAACCCAGAACAGGGAAGGGGGTAAATTCCCAACTGAACCAACAGCTGACCCACCGGCGAGGATGACAAAGGTGGACACCAAGGA
The DNA here is from genome assembly GCF_964261635.1 of Lissotriton helveticus. Lineage (NCBI taxonomy): Eukaryota > Metazoa > Chordata > Amphibia > Caudata > Salamandridae > Lissotriton > Lissotriton helveticus. The sequence continues at coordinate 1,088,801,163 of NC_136071.1, read as the reverse complement.
AGCACCCCAGGTGAGACCCTAAGCAGTTGCAGAAGGGCAAAAACAGGAGAGGAAAACAGGGGGGCCCACAGCCTATCCCCACAGATTCCCCCAAAACACCCAATAAGCCAGCAGACTAAATAACAGTCATGCCAGCAAGACACACGGGCCAAGATGTAGGTAATTCCCATTTACAGTAAGCATGGGCGGATTTTGCGGATTCGCAATCCGCGAATTTGCGGATTTGCGGATTTGCGGATTGCGAAAATCCACAAATTCCGCGAATTCTCGCGGATTTGCGTATTTTTTGGGGGGGGTGTGTTCGCACGGGTTTCTGCAAGTTCGCGAGGGTTTTGCACAATTTCGCAAATTGCGAACTTACTTGTCGGGTCGCCAGTTTTGCGAACTTGTTGTTTCTACATGCCCAGCCTGTTTGCAAGGCTTTCTTCATCACTGCCACCCTCTGTCACCACTGGCACTCTCTTTGGTCACCCATGCCATCCTCTGGCTCACCCATGTCACCCTCTGTGTCATCACAGCACCCTCTGGTTCACCAGTGTACATTATTGGGGCAAAGCAAAGCACTGCCATCCTCTGTCAACACTGGCACTCTGGTTCACCCATGCCACCCTCTGGCTGGCACACCCATGCCACCCTCAGTGTCATCACAGCACCCTCTGATTGACCAGTGAGTGTACATTATTGTGGCAAAGCCAAGCACACCTGCTAAGTGCTTTAAGTTTTGCAAACAACAACACCTGCCCTGCCCCAACTGACATTAATGAAGGCTGGCACCTGCTTGTCTGCTCCCTTTCCTTTTTGTTGCAATAACAGGATGCAATGGCATACTTGTAACTATTCTGTGACTGTCAGAGCAGGGTCACACAATAGTTGCAAGTAGGCAACCGGATTCTGGAGGGCCCCTTCAGGAAGCACTACAGGTAAATGGTTACAAATGATGAGCTCGAACTTTTGCACCTGCTCGTTGGTTTTGCTTTTGCAAAACTCGTTTTTCGGTAATGTTGCCCTATTCGCGAGGCGCGGCGTCGTGCGAAATCGACCGTGGAAGCCGCGAACTCGTGCGAGTTACCCCAAGGTTGAGTATGGGCGCCGCCATTTTGTTTGCGTGACGTATTTCTGTTTCCGCCCGCTATGTGTAATCTCGCGCAATGAGCGCCTTGCGAATGCAAGTTCGCGAGAGAAATCGCGTGCGAACTTACTTACACGCAAGTGTTCGGGCCGCCATCTTGTTTTTCATTCATTCCTATGTGTCTGGGTATGGTGTTTCTATCCTCTGTATATCTCTGCTATCCTTTGCTTGTTTTGATATTTTTTTGATCTATTTAACTTTTTTTCTATCCCTCTATTTTTCTAGGTCTGTATTTTTGTGTTTTAGGCTACTTTTGTTTACTTTTCAACTACTTTTTTAAACTTTTATTTCCTTCTTCCCTACTCTTATTCTTTTTCATTTTTTGTCTCCTTACTGCTAACACCTGCCCAGAACATGGTGAAGACAGCTGTCAAGCTGCCCAAGACGGGACACCACAGCCCGTGCCCGGCTCCCGTGTGGCCGCTTGAGGGCGGAAATGGTGGTGCCCCGGGAGATCTTCAGCCCTGAGGAGGTGGGCTCACTGGTTATTTATGTGTAGCGCCGTCTCCCCAGGACCATCGCGGTAGGCGGCAGGATCGCTGCTGGTTATACCAACAGCCAGGAGCGACGGAAGCGGTGGGGGCAGGTGTGCCGGGCCCTTTTTAACATCACGGGCGTCCAGCGCACCTACAATCAAGTGACCCACCGCTGGACCGATATCCTGGACCGAGAGCGCGACCTGCTAGACGTGCTGGGAGTGGAGGTCCCCGGGCTTGGTGAGTAGTAGTAGCAATTTTTTCATCACTCACTACTCTGTTTTTTCTCCTGCTCTGTGTGACTGTGTTATATTGCAAATGTTTGCTGTAACTTTTTTACAAAGAGCAATAATGCTGCTGATTACATTGATAACAGAGGATAATTAATATTTCAAAATCTTCTGTGCATTTCAGGTGCACTGTTCTCCTTCTCTGTGGCGGTGCCACTGCTTATTTGTTTTCTATTTTGTGTTCATTTAATTGGACTGAGTAATGTATGAGTGTATTTTACAGAACTGCGTAATGCTAGACACAAAGGGGCAGATTTACAAGCCCCTTGTGCCACGTTTACGCTGCCTTACCTGACGCACAGCGACGTAAACGTGGCGCATCCCTGCGAGTCATGTACAACGTGATGCATCTAGGGAGATGCGCCACGTTAAGGCCTGGGCCTGCGTCACAATGGGTGCGTTCCCACGCAGGGGGGTGGGTGGGGGGTGGGGGGTGGCGGTCAGGCAGCTGTGCGCCTCGCAAAAGTGCCTGCGTGAAATCTTCAAGATTTAACGCAGGCACTTCCGCGACGCTGCTACGTCAATTCTTTATGCCTGCTTGCTTGAAGCAGGCGTAAGGACTGATGCGGTATGTTGAGTATTGGGCAGCCCTGAGCATTGCTATAGTTGCATCGCGCCTGCGACGCGACTCTAGAGATGCGCCTCTCTTTCGTCACGAGATGCGTCACGCATCTGCCTACCCTTGCGCCAGGGTTTGCCGCATTGTAATTGCGGCGCATCTGCCGTGACGCAAGGTTAGTTTTGCGTTACGCATTTGTTCTGGTGCACATCTGGAGGTGTCCAGCTCAGAACTCGTAAGTATGCCCCTAAGTGTCAGATTAGCAATTACCTGCGCATCCCTGCAAAGTGTGCGGCACGCCAGCACCACCCATGGTGCGCCGTATTTACAATGCGGCACACCATGGTCCCAAAACGTCACCGAAGCGTTACGCATCGGTGCCGTAAAGGCGGCTCATAGATGGAGTTGCGTTGCAACGATGGCGCAGCTCCAGCAATGCTGCGTCAAGCCGTAAGTCTGCTTCATGCAGGCGCAGGGTTTCAGTGACGCATCATTGTCCTAAATGACTGATTGAAATTTTATATATTCCCCATAGCCACTTTTAGCATGCGTTCCTGCGCAGGAACGCCCTCCCTTGCGCTGGAACGCTCCCTAATGGCGCAGGGCTTTAGAATGGGATGCATCTCCCATATGCGTCACGTTGTTAATATACGCCACACCATGGCGCCTCTCTTGTTGTGGCGCTGCGTCACAAAAGTGACGCAAGAACGGAGCAAAAGAGCTGCAAGGGGCTTGTAAATCTGCCCCAGGGGTACTGGGTGCAACCGGACACATGTCTGACGCTTCTTCTACCTCCCCGTCATCTTCAGATGAAACACCTAGTATGGGTATATTTTGGCCACTTGCCCTTTGGGATTGCTTTCCCTTGATGTTTGCTAGGTGCGCAAACCATTGGACAGCGTGCCTTCTTTCAAGATGACCTATCTGGCCTCCGGTTCCATAGTTGGTACCAGTCTTTCCACGGCTAACGCTAGTCTTACAAATGCAACAAACGGCTATGTTATCATACTTTGTATGGACACTAAAAAAGTTCCAAACTGGGGACTTGAAACCTCTGGTTTTGGCGCACGAGATGATACTGCCAATGCCAGATGAAGCAGTGGTGGATGAGCCTTGCAGACATCTACTGGGTTGTGCAATTATTTCAGCAACCCTACTTGAGGGAGTCGAGCTGGATGGAGTCCCCTTCTGGGGAGAAAATATGGGAGCTGTAGGTTTTGTTGAACGTGTTGTACTACTTGACTGCATTGGTGGTGCTACCAGTGGCACGTCGCCAGGGTCACGCTCAGCCTGACGTCGGGATAGGGTATAAATGTCTGTCTGCTGCATGGCCGGTGTGGCAGGAATGACGTGTGTGATGACTAGGTCATTGCTGTCATCCTGTTCATCAACATCAGAATGAACCACTTCATCAAGTCCGACGTTCGGATCCATAAGTATGAGCTTTCCGGGGCCCTTCCTTTTAACATTTGATACCTTTCGCAGCTCATGGTGTGCCTCCCTCTCAGACGTCGGAGATGGGTGCCAATCTAGATCCAGATCATCATCTGATGGAGCGGGGCTTGAAGAGGAACTTCTACACACACTCCTTGATCTTTTCTTTGGTGGGGAGCTGGGAGAAAATGAATCATCAGGAGGAGTGCCTTCGTCTTCCTGACATGATACCCCGGCTCCAAAGTCAATTTCCTCCTGTGCCCCTACTTCTGGAAGAACAACCATTGTGGGCACTTGCACCGCTCCATGCGCCGCTACATAGGCCTCTTCACTGATCGCTACTTGCAACTCTCCATGGACCTCTCCTTCTCGGCCTTCTCCTTCTCGGCCTTCTCCTTCTCGGCCTTCTCCTTCTCGGCCAGCTCCTTCTCGGACAGCTCCTTCTCGGACAGCTCCTTCTCGGACAGCTCCTTCTCGGACAGCTCCTTGCGCATGTACTTGTGCTTGTACTAGTAGCCCATACAGTTGTTGTTGCGGCTTTGGTTGTTGAATAGTACTTGTGAGATGAGTTACAACCTGTGTTGATGGTGTGCTGCTACTTTCTTGCGATGAGCCAACATCACTGGTCGTTGGTGATTCAACCACTAAACAGGCTACCTGTGCAGCACTCATGGTGGGCCTTTGTTTTCCCCACAAAAATTTAGTGGTGGTGCCACCAGTCTCCTTGGTAAGTGGTGCCACTTGCTTCTTCTTCTCCTTAGTAGAGACATCTTTCTTGCTAGAGGACCTACGGGCACCTCTTTTTGGAGCCATCTTCTTCAGATGTCGGAACAACAGGCCGCAGCAGGACTTCTTCCTGACACTGATGCTCAACGATGATGCGGATTTATTGACTTTATGCACCTACAAGCAAACGAAGACAGAGGAACATCAGTAAATATATGTTGCATATGTAGCACTTCAATAAATAGTTTGCAAGTAGGCATTTATGAATACACTCGTGCACAACACTGCACACCACACAATATGGAAATTTCAAAATTAAGAATTGCTAAATTTTTGGGAAACAGGAATTTAACATTGATCCAAGAGAGCACACACAGAGAGGGTTATAGTTTCATGTACCACTGACTCCCCCTGGGCACAATGGGTGAAAGCAAGGCAAAATGGGTGCAGGCCTATGGCACAAAGCTCACTGCCTGCCTTCAAAATGGCCGCTTGACCCCCATCCACATGGCCAGGACCATGCCTCAAAATGCCCACCACCAACATAGCCAGCCCCCAACCCCTACTCCAAAAAGTCAAAAAACACAACACAAATCAAATCACCATAATCCAATGACATCCATCAAGTTTCAGAAGGCTTATGCTGCCTGCTGGTGGTTTTCTGGTGCAAAATTGCAATTTTTACAATTTCGCGAGTGCGAGATTGTTGCTTCACGGCGCGAACGTGCCGAAAAACCAGCAAAATCCGCGAACAGACCGATTCTGGGCCCCCTGGCCATAATGGATGAAATCAGAGCACACTGGGTGCAGGCCTATGGCACAAAGCACACAAACTGGCTTAAAAATGGCCCATAGACCCCCACCTACACGGGACCAGGCAATAAAATGGCCCCCACCCACATAACAAGCCCCCAACACCACCCCAAAAAGTCGTAAAACACACAAAAATCACCACAATCCAATGCCATCCATGCCCTGGCCAGAATCATGTTAAAAATAAAATTCAACAAAACAGTTGTATCATGCATGCACCCATAACTAAGCCTGGTGGTTTTCAATTCATGTGCAGAATTTTAATTTTTACAATTTCGCGAGTGCGAGATTGTTGCTGCGCGGGACGCGAGCAGTGCGAACACAAGCAAAAAAATCCTCAGCTCGCAAACTTGCAGATTTTCCCCCCCAAAAAGTCGAAAAACAAGCAACACACGCAAAAATCACCACAAACAAACAACATCAACTTACTTCCTTGTGAAATACAATTTCGAATCCAAAAGTAATCCAAAAGGCCTCAAATCCAAATATCCAGCAGCATCCACAAAAAGTAATCCTTCCCAGTCAAGATCGAAATCAAAGTGGCCAGGAAATGGACTAAGCAATGGGAGGAGCTTGCTGGACAGGAACAGGAAGTTGGAGACTGGGGCACTTCCTTCACCCCACCCCTATGGGAGGAGCTTGCTGGACAGGAACAGGAAGTTGGAGACTGGGCCACTTCCTTCACCCCTCCCCAATTGTAATTTTTGTACTTTCGCGAGTGCGAGATTGTTGCTGCCCGCGCCGCGGACCGCGAGCAGTGCGAACACAAGCAAAAAATTCGCTTCGCACGGATTTGCGTATTTTCGCCACATCCGCGAGAGTTCGCGGATTGCGGATTTACCGATAATCCGAAAAATCCGCGAGCGTAACGGATTTTCCGCCCATGCTTAATTTACAGAGTCTTAAATACTGAATTTTACCGATTCAGTATTTAAGAGTCTGTAAATGGGAAGGGGGCAGATTTAGGTAATTCCGAATTCAGGAATACCGAATCTGTAAGATTCGGTATTTACTGATTCGGTAAATACCGAATCGGTATTGCCCATTGATTCCTATGGGCCTTGAAGCCCATAGGAATCAATGGGCAATACCGATTCGGTATTTACCGAATCGGTAAATACCGAATCTTGCAAAGGTGCAGTGCATGCACACCTGAATTCGGTATTTTACCACACAATAGGATTGTGTGGTAAAATACAGACTCTTAAGGGCCTGTGGCACTCTTAGGAGTGTCAGCTACATATGGATTTACCGATTCGGTAAATATACCGATTCGGTATTTTACAGAATCGGTATATTTACCAAATCGGTAAAATTACCGATTTTTAAAATAACATGCCCCATCATCTGAAAACCCGAATACCGGTCGGAAACGGCCGAAATCGGCCGTTTCCGACTGGTATTAGGGCTCCTACATCTGGCCCAAAGACACCAACATGGCACCCCCATGGGCCCGAAAGGAGTGACAGAGGGCTAACCGCCCCAACCCTGAAATCCTCAACAAATAAGGTCACAGGGAAAGGCACAGGAGCCAGCTACAGCTAGGCCCTACCCAACCAAGTAGAAAGGCACCAAGGACCCTCCCCCACCGAAGAGGCAAATGAGGGGCCAAACACCGGGACAGCAAGGTCAAGACAGACAGAGGCAAAGCCGAGGTCCCACCACCCGACCAGATGACCGGAGGTGACTCCACAACCCAAGGGACACAAAACCACTGAGGGGGAAGGAATAGGAAAAGGGCAGAAACTAAATCCCATCAGACCCTGCATCTGCAGAGCCCCCAGAAGAACAGGGACCAGAGCAACTGGCACAAAACCAGTCCTCGGACAAGAGCCCACGACCAAAAAATACACAGCCGGAATGGGCGCATGAAACCCAAAGGCCCAAGACCAAAGGACAAGAACCAAGCCAACATCTCAGCTCTCCCCAAACCGGGCTGCCGGCAATGAGGCACACCTGAAAGCTGACAGCACCTGGTAGATGAACACCCATCCAGGAAACAACCAGGCCAGACGCATCAGGACACCCAAAAACACTTGAGAACAGGAGCAGTCAGGGGCCAAAGGCCAAAAATGGAAAACCTCAACAAGGCACACACTCCAGGCAGGCAGACACAAGATCACACAAGCCAACACCCCTACCAACCAGTCAGAAGCAACAAGGGAGAAGACAAGGAGGCGCAAAGGCCAAGGACAACCCACAACACCCAGCCACCACCAGTGGCAAAGGAACCAGCAGCAGAGAAGTAGAGGACCCCCAAAAGAGGTCAAATCACATGAAAGGAACCAAAGAGAGTAGAAGGAAATCGCACACAGCACGGCACCCAAACCCCACCAGCCAGCCCAAGCTCCACCTACAACCCAGCGCCTGGCGACAGGCAAACGCCAATTCTGGCAACCAGGCCTACAAAAGGCACTACCAGCGGAGCCCTGTAGCTGAAAGCCAACCACAGACAACCGCATGAGACTAGCGAGAGGCAGTTGAGGTACGTTGCACCAGCGCTAAAGGCCACCCCAGATGACCAAAAACCACCAGGGAAGGCAGACGCCACACAACAACAACGGCAACCCCGACCTGCCAGACAGGGAGGTCAAGGACCCCAAAGGCCCAAGATCGAGAGCCAGAACAAGGGACAAGCCACCACGCAGAATTTAGCAACGGGGGAGGCAGACACCATAACACACTGCCTGCTCCCACCATTCAGCCCAGAAACTGACAGCTCGTGCAGCGCAAGGCAAAAGGCCACCCGGAAACACCCCCTGAAAGAGAGATAGACAACAGAGACCCAAACAGCAGACCAAGCAACAGTGATGCCGGTGCCCCAAAAGGCCAGAGAGCAGCCAACACCAGCAGGCAACTCCACAAGGCCTTCCAGGGAAGGCACCCAGAACAAAGGCAAGAAGGGAAAAACTGCCGCAGGAGTAACCAGAAAACTTCTATTTGGTATTGACCTTTGGGGAAGGCAGACATCAACACACACCTCCGCTCCCACCAGCCAGCCCCAGGGCCCTCCAACAGACCATCGCTGGGCAAACAGTAAAGGCCTGCAGCATCTGGCCAGAAATCCCAGGCACTCTCCCAGCCAAGAACAAACCAGGCATGATGACTCCCAACAGCATCAGACAAGAGACATGACAACATAGGATGAAACCGTGCAGCAGAGTGCAGGTACAGTAGTCCCCCTATAATTAAGCTTTGCCACAATACAGAAGATTGAGGCACATTGTGGGAATGGCATCAAATGGCTGGTTGGAAGGTCAAAGGCCACAAGAGCAGAGACAGCCGTGTCCCCTCACCTCCCGGCATGGTACAAGAACTGGAGCATCCAGGGAAGAATATGTTATACCCTACTTACTTGAATGACATGTACTCTAGCCCTGCTGCCTCTAGCTGCTCAGCCAGAGTGTGAGTTAGGCATTGGAATGTTGGTGTGCCTGTGATGCATGGAATGCCTGGGTGTCTGAGTGGGATTAATGTTGGCAGTTAGAGGTGGGCTGAGCAGCTAGACAGGCTGGTCCTGGTGGGGCTGGTACCACACTAGGCTGACTGGAGTCAAGACAGATGTAACCTGAATTGGAGACTTGATAAAGAAGGTCTAAATCTACATCCTGGCTCCTGGTGTCTTTCTACATAGGACACAACAGAATGCCACAGGAAAAAAAAGGTCAGAATGCAGTCAAAAGCACAAAAGCCAGCCAGGGACTGCAGGGGGCTGAGCCAGACCAGTCCCGGGTCACCCCACAGAAGCAGCCACTGCGCGTCTTCCAGACTGGCCCAGGAAGAAGCACCCTCGAACCCGGAACAGACTGGGAGGACCAGCGCCCCACCACAAAGGGCCGGACACCAACCAGCGTGGCTCCTGGAAAGCCTGGCAGGCTGGGAGACTGAGCGCCAGGATTTCAAGAACAGTCCAACAGCTTGACGAAGACACCCGAGTGCAACCAGCTTAATCCACGTCCCATTCTGTCGGAAGACAGAAAAAAAGATCAGGCCGAATGCCGGGTTGATATAGCTTATGTACTCCGAGGTGAAGGGAGGGAGGGGGGTTAAATGTCCCAGCATTCTCCTGTTCTTTTTTTCTGTTGTGGAGATGGTCATCTCCACTTTGTACGGATGAGGACGAGGACTGGAGGGGCCGGGAGGTAATCTCCCCTTGCAATCTTTTTCCATCCAAGCATTATATTCATCCCCTTCTGGCCTCTCCCCTCTCCCCCTCTGATCCCCCCTTCATTCCTCCCTCTCTTTCTCTCTCTTGTGAGGTCCCTCTGTACCTGCTGCAGTTGACTTAGGAGCTGGGGGAGGAGTCCAAGGTATCAGGAGCAGCCCTGGGCTTTCAAAGTCTGCCTCCAAGGTCTTCAGCCCATAGTGAAGTGCTTGGTGGAATAAAAGGCGTGCCCAGCCCTAAATGGGCCTATTTTTCATTGTTTCTTAATGCTGTACACTCACAAGAGTGATATATATGGAGCATTCATTATGCATTTGCCAGTTGAAATGGTGTATGAACCAGCCAGACATGCATCAACTAAATTAATTAATAAGGGTAAACTCACAAAACCTATTTCCGCAGCTACTTTGCACTTCAGTGTTCAAAAGAGCAGCCTTTACAAGTAAAAGTTTAACTTTGTGATTCAGAAAATATGACATTTCAATTGTAAAAGGATTTACTCATATAAAATGACGCCAATGTGATGTAATTTTATATGTGAATAAATCTTGTCAAAAGGGCGGACTGTGGGGGTCCCAGGTTAGGCCACATGCAATAGGTGGTAAACTCGCATTCTGATATTAGTCAGAGATGTTTTCTTGCTGGGAATAAGAGCTAATTATTCTTCAGAGTCGGAAAGAGGGAGGACAACACCCAAACTTGTTGAAGTGTATGGATAGGGGTTCCTCTACAGGGAGAAATGTTTTCCACATGGAGGAAACAAAGAATAAAATAACGTGCACAAACACTGATGTATTATATTTACCTATTGACAATGCACTTGTTACATCTCTGAATGCATGAATGTTTATGCATGTGACTACTTCTAAAAAGTTGTGGCAACATTTCCCAGAATTATTCATGGAATTCCTTGTGAAGTCCAAGAAAATTGGAATTTTGGCCCCAGACATAAAAGAAACTGCAGGAAAGCAACTTTCTTTCTGAAGAAGTCGTCCATCTCAGAATTGACAATAATATTATTGAATCAGAAGCAGTTTATTTCAAATTACTCTTTGCAATACAGTAGATTGGTGTGCATGAAGAACGTATACCATCCATATTAACTTTTTGTTTTATAACTTTTTAATCACCGAGTCCTTGAGAGCACATGGATATTATATAAGAGAGACTCTAGGACTAGTATTTGAAAGCGAAGGCGTACTTTTCCCCCAAGCTGGTTAGCATATCCTTTGATCCAATAAGCGAAAACGTTGCCTTGTCAGACTAAATTCAAGATAATGTACCAAATATTCTTACATTATTTCACACTATTCAAAGCTTCAAAATGTGTATTGAACAGTAATTTAAAAAAAAAAAAAGTAGAACTGCATCAAAAGACCTATCAGGAGAAAGGAAAATGAATGCAAAATATAATTACTTTACAGCAGGCTTTTGATCTGTGGCTCCTTTACAGTATCTTCAGACAGATGCCAGAAGACTGCTGTGTTGAATTCATTGGTTATTCATGCCACAGACTCCTTTACAAGTTATCTCTTGCACGTATGAAGTCAGAGCTTGAATCAGGAAGTCTAAGGACACAGTAACTGAAGACAAGCACCGATTCATTTTGTGGAACATGTCAATGTATTAAGACACTACATTCAAAATATAAACAATTGTCACATTTACTAAAACATATGTACTTTTTTCCGATTTTTCTAAAGTGCCAAATGCTGCTAAAAGCATACCAAATTGCAATTAAGAAGAGTCTCTTTCAAGGCGTGCTCCTTTTCATTCGTGAGTCACCAGGAGTTGTATCAATTACTTTTGACCTCAGTTGGAGTTGCTAACCATTGACCGGATACCAGCTCCTAAATTGGGGTATTCCCCATGGGAAAGCTTCCCATTTGTGAATCATGGGGGGTGGCCTGAGGGGGAGCAGACAGTATTTGAGTGGACCACTCTCTGCTCCTCCTGTGGCCTGATTACACAAGGTGCCCTGGAGGTGCAACAGGCGTTTGCGCTCAGTTTGAATGCCCCCATGGCACTTCGGTATTACAGAAGAGGCATCAGACTCTTGTGCGACCCCTGAAGTAATTCTGAAAACGCTGGCGCATATACAGTGCCAGCGCTTTCTCAAGAGGGTGTTCCCTCTTTTGCATGTGGGCGTGGCTCCATGCAAATAAGGGAATCTCTTTGCCTCTGTGCCGCGCCGCAATATGGACGCGGGCATAGAAGCTAAGAAGCTGTCAGGGGGTGCACTGGCAGTACGTCATCTAAAAGGTTCAACCCCCGATGGCAGCCCTCTGGAGGGGAGACAGGGGGTCCTTTGGACTATCTGAACATCCCTTTGCAGGCGGGTACAGTCACTCACTGTACCCGCTTGCGAAGGGCTCTCTAATGCCCTTTAGGAGATCACGGCTGCCCTGGGTGCAGCGCTTTCTATGTACTAGGGTTCACTTCCCCTGTTTGCGCCCGGCGCACCTGTTTTAACCCGTTTGCTGCTTCGAACGTTCAGTGCCAGGGCTGAACGTTCGAAGAAACGGGTGCGGCCGCGTCGGCCGTTGGACGTGCTCAGCACCAGGGAGGTAGCTCGCGCGACGTCCAACGGCCGATGGCAGCAGCGAACGGGTTAAGGTGCCCCAGTTGCAAACAGGGAACATTTGCCCTATACATAATAAGGCTCCTGATGTCTTCGTAAACAGGAAACTTGTTTTTTTAAAGCAGCACCAGTTCCTTCAAGGAGCATGGGGTACCTTTACAAACTGAACTTGATATTTAGGAATGCCAATGCATGTGTGAAGGTTTGCTGACACTTGCAGGTGAGTATCCATGTACTCTCAGCCAGTTGAAGGGTGTTGCAAATAGCAGCCTGCCTAATTATTATTCATTATGGAGGGCACTTTCTGGCCCTTTATGGATGGGGATTTCATGACTCGACCTATTAAATATATAAGGATTGCATCACAAAATGACAGGAACGCCAAAAAAAAGTTCACTTGCAATTTGCACACACCTGCCATTACATGCATTAGTCGCTAAACGAATACATAACTGAGAGGGCATCGGCATACAGACGTCAAGTGGGGAAGAGAACTGAGTAGATTTATCTTCTAATACCATTTTCAGTCTAATACGTTCATGAGGAGGCCATCTTACCTAAAACTAGCTGAGCCCGACTTTAAAGCTGGTGAAAACAATGTGCTCCTAATTATGTCTCCAAAAAAAGCAGAAATAACATTATAATACTCCAGATGGAATTCTGCATCTGTGTGGGATGCAAATGCTGTAGGACTTTGCAAGCTACACAAAATCAAATGTTCTAATAACAAAGCAAATATTTCATTCATTGAAATGGAAACACTTGAAAGCAGAAAATGTTTACATATAATTAATGGCACTTCTGGGCCGGTTCTGACTGAAATCTGTATCGTAGTAACCATATTGAACAAATGATGCTCACGATTCTTATTAAACAAAATAATGATGTCCAACAGCTGGAAAATTCGTAGACTGCAACACAATTCTTTGTTAGCCCTGATTGCGTTTGGCACAGATTAGCAGCAAACAGAAAGGCCTCCCCAAAACAAAAACAGGAAGGGACCCAGGAAAATGAAACAAACAATCACGCTCGATAGTTGTCCATCCAAGAAGACCATGCACAAGCAAGTAGATGCTACAGATTAGGAACTATATGACCCATTGCCAGTGCTGTATGTATACGATCAGTTTTATTTAAAAAGATTACATTAAAAGAAGAAATACAGCAAAATGATTATCACATTATACGGACTTGTTTGCAGAAAGCTGGCGTTTGTGATTGATTGTACCTGCAGCAAATTGTTTGGGTAAATGAGTGCAGATAAGTAGTTGAGCATGTTTGAGGTGAGAATTATATGGCTATTTCTGAGTCTTAAAAATGTGGAGAGCAACATAAACTGCTTGGGCCATTGGTTCAAGGTTACAGGCCTCTAATCTGGGGCAAGAAGGGAGGTCTGTATAGCAGGGGAACTACATTTTTGTGTTGCAAACAGCAGATGAAATGTTCCACTGCTAGCATGGCTAGGGACATTGGCCTACCAGTGGCTATTTGGGATACCAGTATCCTCGAGAGGAAATGTTATTCTTAATAACAACAATAGGATTGACACATTGTATAGATAGATTTCAGATTCCATTGCTGCTTCTCGCTTTGGTTGATATTACAGTTCACAAAATATGCTACTCTCAAATTAAAATGCATGTTTGAGATTGCAAGAACTAAAAACGTTGTTTGTGTTGTGTTAGTATGTGCTTTTTTGTTTTATTGAATTCGTTTTGATGTCTCAACAAAAAACTCAGCTCTTACCAAGATGAATTACTTTACAGGCATGTGATGTGTCACGGGGCTGCAGTTATTACATTTTCATCTGTTGGACCTGACACCATTGCGTGGTAGTCCCCCAAACATTTTGCCTTCACCCCTTCTGTTTTGATGAATTTGCTATTGTTGGCTTAAGGACTCTGTGCACTTTACCGCTGCTAACCAGTGCCAAAGTGCTTGTGCTCTCCCCTCTAAACATGGTAAAAGTGTTGCCCCTAATTGGCACATATAATTTATTGTAAGCCCCTGGTTAAATCGTACTAAATGTAATGCTACTAATGAGTCTGCAGCACTCATAATACCACCCACTCAAGTAGCCTTTTTAAAATTGTCCCAGGCATTGCAGCCTGTTTGCAGAATTAAACTGCAATTTCAACCTGGCAAAATAACCCTTTTCTCAGGCCTTAACCTTGCTTTTTAATACATATAAGCCACCGCAAGGTAGGCACTAAACAGACGCTTAAAGCAGGGTTCAGAGCAGGGTTCAGAGCATTTAAAATTTGGATATGGAATCTTAAGTTTATATGTCCTGGTAGTGAAAAACTCTTACATTTGTTTTTGCACTACATACATTTTGATTGGCAGCTGGTAGGAATGTCGTTTCATCTCAAATAAATTGCAATTTAAAATCCTCATTAATGGTAAAGCCAGATTTTAATTCACAGTTCTCAAAATGCCACTTTTTAGAAATTTGGCATTTCCTTGTCCTAACCATATGATACCTGCAGCCTGTATATGGGGCACATGACTAGGTGTAGTTGACAGTTGGCCTTTGTGTATTCCTCCCAGACAGTGATACAAATGGGGACTAGGTTCTGCCAGGATCGCCCATCTTGTCGGCATGGGAGGATCAGATCTTCCACCTACTACACTTGCACTTCAAAGAGGTCTCAGCACACTCACATAGGACTTCAGACTAGTCTATTGTACCCCAGACTCTTCAGAGCAGGATAAGGAAGGCAATCCCAGAGCCAGATTAGGGGGAAAGTCTAGACGTTACTCCCACTTCAAAGTTGGCACCAGAACCAATGCAGTGCGACACAACTTGACGCAGAAACTTGCATCACAGCACCTCACGGCTACTGATTGGCGGCCTGATATGAATTAATGCAGTGCTATTAAGGGTGATGCAGGACCTTGCATCTCAGCCTGAGTACAACCAGGTAATTTGACCAGCAGACTGAACTCGGTCCTGTACTTGGATGGAGCTCCCTTGCTGTCCGCTCAAACTTGTGCCTTTGTCCATCTCTGGCGTAACCAGATAACCTCATTTGGCACTTTGCGCTTTGTGGAGATACTTTTAGCTAAGACTTTTAAATTGCATATCTCTAGGTCTACTGATTACATTTGTGCTGTTCTGTTATCATTTTATTTATTAAAATGCACTCTTATTTTTCTAGATTGGTGGGGGGGTTTCTTTTGTTGTGTTTTCACTTTACTACTGTTTGCGTGTGGCATAAATACTGCACATATTGCCTCTCTGTTAAGCCTGACTGCTTTTGCACCATGCAACCAGAGGGTTAAGCACGGGTTAATTTAGTGACCTATTTTAGTGATTTTTGGATATCACACTAAGGATAATTGTGGTTTTTGCTTGAGATGCTATTCACCATCCTCAACCAATAACCTAATTTCTCTCAATATCACATTATGGTCCAGCACTGTGTACACCTGAGCACCTTTTTCGGATTTCCATGTTACCTGTCTTTCTTAGTGACTCTTCCGAAGGCATTTGTAGCTGTAAGAGGTTGGAATTTGGGTTGCAGTTCTAAATTGAGGAGTTTAGAATCAGTTTTTGGGGAATTTCTGACTCTAAATCTAACTTACTAACACACAAAACTCCCTTTTACAGAGGATTATCTGCCATAGTAACTTTATAGTTAATTAAGGGAAAATGGTTTTCACAAAGGCTCGTATGTAGGAAGCCTTTGCCTTGTCCTTGCGTCACTCAAGCCAAAGCAAAGACAACGTAAGGGTTCAGTAATATTTACAAAGCCTCACCTTGTGTGGCTTTGTAAAGAAATGTAATGCAAGGCAGCTGCTTGTGATGTTAAGTCACATTTCAGCTTGGAAGGGGTTCCATGAGTGAAGCATGGAAGTTCCCATACATCCGCCTATGGGTTTTGCTGCATTCCCAGATTTACAAATACTCATAAACCTTAGAATGTATCAAAGTGCTACAACTTCCCAAGTCATGTGTAATGACAAGAAATATCTTTATTTCTCTTGTTATATCCTCTTCCATGTGTACTGCAATCTGCAGCACGCCTAAAAGGAGGAAAATGCCTCCAATTATTGGTTTATGTTCAGGAAGGTGTCCCTTCCTGTACAAAAACAATCTTTCCTGCCATAATTTCAGTTTCGTTAATCCTGAGGCACTTGCAATTCCCAACCCTTCCAATAACTCCCATTTTCTGACAGGATTGCTAATAGCAGGCCACCTGTAACGAGGGCCTAACTCTTCAGATTTCAATGCTATTGGAACTTCGCAACAGACTACAGAACTCTTTATCCTTTCTAATGACATTGTAGTAAGTAGAATGGGCCATCCTACACAGCAAGGGAGGGAAAGCACCAGGTCCAGATGGGATACCCATGCATTTGTTGAAATCCATACCGGAGATCTGGGCCCCTCTTATTACCAACACATTCAACTCATGTTTAGCAACTAATCTCCCTTTCTCTTGGACTACTGCTATGGTTGTGGCAATATTTAAAAAGGGAGATAGCATGTCCCCAACGTGTTACCGCCCCAGCTCACTTATTGACAGTATGATCAAAATCATCCACAGAGTCTTCTACAACTGTATAATCATTTGGGCTGCAGGGAATGATATTCTTTCTCCCTTTCAATTTGGCATCTGCCCAAACCTTGGAACTAATGAACAGTCCTTGAACATGGCTCTATTAATTTCCAAATAAGCCACAGTCAGGCAGTCTCCTATCTCCTTGGGTTTTATGGATCTGTCCACTGCTTTTGATTCAGTGGACGGAATTAAGCTATGGACAATGTTATTGGATCAAGGAGTGGACCCTCCACTCGTAATGTTTTATTCTCCTTACACGCAGACCTTTCTGCTAGAGTGCTTTTAAATTGTTATGGACAACTTTCATCTGACTTTCCCTTAGAGTCTAGAGTATGTCAAGGGTGCATACTGGCCCCTCTATTATTTATTTTATATATACATGGACTAACAGCCCAAGTAACCTCTTGCTCTTCAGATCTACCAAGAATAGCACGTTCTCCGATTCCAGCGTTACTGTATGCTGATGATGCGATATTGCTAGCCCTCACCTCTAATGCACTAGGGCTCCAGAGTGACCTCTTTGCCTCTTTTATGGAAAACTTGATTCTGAAAACAAACTATACCAAGTCGCACACAATGTCATGTGAGCCAGGTAAATATAGGCTGAATAAAGTTAGTGTAAAGGGTCAGGATTTAACATTGGTTGACAATTGTTGCTACCTTGGACTAACTTTCAGCTAATCAGGGTCCTGGAATCTTCATCTTACCCAGACTAGCTCAAAGGTTAGTATATCCACAGAGACTGTGTGTAACTTGATTACTTCCTCCTTTGAAGGTGTACAATACACAGTGTATAAGCGAAGCCACTTATGGTGCAGATGTCTAAGGTGTAAGTGCTTACAGTCTGACGAAAATTGCTTCCTCCGGTGGTTGTTGAGCTTAACACCTACCACATCCAACTTTATCATTCACTCAGGGCTAATATAGGATTATATAGCGGATAAGGTCCATTTGGGGCCTCTCTTATTATGGGTCAGCGTCTGGACGGATCCATTGGCAAAGCTCTGTAGGGACATTATACATGATTGCCTTGCACTAGATAAACCCATCATATCCCTTGGTTAAGCTATATACGGGTCACACTTGGAACTCTGGGTTTATCCCCTTAGTTTACTGAACCTAACACTATGTCTAAAACTGCTTAGGTAGAGGTAAAAGCACTGTTTATGGAGTACTGTTCAGACATATGATTCAAAATCAAGTTAGCAAAGCCTTCACTTTTGAATTACTGCAGATAGTTACTCCCAGTCGAACATGCGGTGTACCTGTCTTTAGATTTTACAAGGTGGGAGCGATCACTTCTTGTTCGTTTCAGAGCAGGATCAATTTTCTGGTCCATGTTTTTTAAAAATGCCCCAGACCCAGAGGGAAATACAGAATTGCTCTGCCCCGTGATAATCAATCCACTCAATCACTTCTGCATTTTATGTTTTTTTGTTGATTTTAGCACGAAGGCATTTTCTAAAGCCTTTGCTACGTAAGTTATATTTTCATTGGTGTGGAGTAGCTTTGCTCCACTTACAGTTCTTAAACTCACATGTAACCACTTACTTTGTTTGTAACCACCTGAAAGCAGCCACCCGGGTTAGAAAACGTATGGAAGGCTAACCTTTTATTTATATTTATGTATTGCCTTGCTTAACATACATTTGATATCGCAATTAGGTAGAGGCATCACTTTTTCACTTTTGTTTTAATGGGAGTACATGGCAGACCCTTTTTGGGGTTTTTGTTCTCTTGCATTGCACTATTCCCGTTCCAACTGTGACATGTGAGAAGTTGATGTTAACGAATATTTTATGGAAAACTATTTTACACACTTTTTGACGTATATATGATGAAATTGGTGAAACAACTTAGATTATGTGAACACATTTGATCGAATATCATCTTGTATTCACACTTTTGATATTATGGATTTGCATTTGATTTTGATGTGCTTTTATGGTCAATGATATCAGACCGAATAAAGATATTGATTGATTGACTGACTGCCACTAAACCACTCTAGCTATTACTGATTAAAGAATAATAACATGTCTAGAATAACTCTTCAACCACTTATAACTTTATCCATTATATTTCACTTTATTTATTAATTGTTTCTTATTTGAATCCTCTTTGTTTGGATATGAAAGGCTTTTAATACTTTAAATGTTTTGTTGTTTTGTTACATTTGTTTCTCAACGTTTCTGCAAAAAAAACAGCAAAATTAACGATTATAGAGACAGCCTTAACTATACAACAAATCAATTTGACAGTCATTAATTAATTTTTCATAACATCATTAAACATTTTCCAAGTTTCACAACTATATCCATTGAATGAATGAATGAATGGATGAAAATATTTGTAGAGCGCACTGCTGCCGAGGCGTCCTGGCGCTATGGAAACTGAACAGAACACAATGCAGTCACGAGTTATTATTGAGTAAAAAGCCAGGTTTTGATTTCCCTCCGGAACATCCTTCTGTTCATTTCCTTTCTCAAAAGAATGGGAGCTGAATTCCATATTTTAGAAGCAAGAAAGGAGAAACGTTTTCCTCCCCATCTTACTTTCTTTATCTTGGGAAGTTTGACCAACCCAAGCGTGGCCGATCTTAAATCACGTGCAGGTATGTACCGGGGAAACAAGGACTGCACATCCTCTGCCATACCACCCGATAGGGCTTTATGAACCAGACAGAGTGATTTGAACTCGATGCGTCTTTGTCCTGGGAGCCAATGAAGTTGTTTTAAGGCAGATGAGGTAGGATGGTATTTCGGTAAGTTAAGTAAGACTCTGGCCGCCGCATTTTGGATTGATTGCAGTTTGGCCAGTTGTCTTACCCCGGCTCCCAAGTACAGAGCATTACCATAGTCAATTCTCAAAAGAATTGTGGCAATTATCACCGTTTACCTCAGAATAAGAGGAATAAACGGAAGGATCTTTTTCAGCTGTTTAAGCATAAAAAAACAGGCTGATGACAGTTGATTAATCTGTGCATCCCAGTTCAGCTCATTATCAAACATAAAGTCAAGATTTCTGACCTTAGTTACTGGCACTGGACAGGCCCCTGCTGAGGATGGCCACCAATGCTGGCCCCAGATGGCAGACTTATGTCCAAACTCTACAACTTCAGTTTTTTCTGTATTTAATTTTAAAAAGTTATCACTCATCCAATTCATCAACACCGAGATGCAATTAGATAATTTGACTGCCATTACATCCTCTGCCTGGGTTACTGACATTATCAGCTGAGTGTCATCAGCATATGACACCAGCGAGAACCCAAGACTCTTTATTAGTTTTGCCAATGGGGCAAAATACATATTAAAAAGAGTAGGGGATAATGCCGATCCCTGAGGGACACCTCCCGGTAACAAGAAGTCCTCCGACTGAAGTCCGTCCCAGTGGATGATTTGTTTTCTGGATGCCAGGAATGAGGACAATAAGCCTAAGCTGAATCCGAGATACCGATGTCCTGCAGCTTTTGAATTAACACCAGATGGTTCACAGTATCAAAGGCTGCTGTTAAATCTAGCAGAACCAGAATAGCCATACCCCTGGAGTCCATGACCTTGCGTATTTCTTCAGCTGCCATAAGCAAAGCTGTTTCTGTAGAGTGGTTCGAGCGGAAGCCATGCTGGGTGTTATAAAGAATGTTGAAGAGATTCTAAGAAGGATGTTATCTCCATATTCATGGCCTTCTCTAATACTTTGCCAGGGAATGGTAGACAGGAAATGGGACGGTAGTTTTTTGTGTCCAATGAGTCGAGCTTGGGCTTCTTTAAGTGGGGACGGATACAGGCCCTTTTCCACTGTGAAGGATATACTCCGGAGGAAAGAATGGTGTTTAGCACAGGGGTCAGAACAGAACTAATTTCCTCTGGGGCCAGATGTATTATGGGCGGTGGAGACGGGTCCAAAGGGGAGCCAGATTTAATTTGAGGCAACATACAGGCTACTTTCTCTTCTGCCAAAACTGAGAAGTGAGATAAGCCATGTGCTCCGATCTTAAATGCGGATTGCACTTGATCCTTTCCCTTGGAGTCTTCAGCCACACTGGAAAATTCGTTGTATACCTTTTGAACCTTATTCTGAAAGAGTAAGGCTAATTTATTTACAAAATCTTGGTCAGGAATAAAAGTTACATCCCGAGAACATTTCAGTAATGATGTAACCGTTTGAAATAGCTCCTTAGGGACATTTGCCGCCTCTTGGATTTTAAGAGTGAAGAAAGTAGTTTTGGCCTGAATAATAGCTATCTTATATTCATCAAGTGCCACGCAATAAACCTGCTTCAGAGCTGCATCATATTTTGTTCTCCGAGCATGCTCTTTTTGCCGGCATTTGATTTTTAGTGCTTTAAGGTCCGCGGAGTACCATGGGGACTAGACTTTCTTCGGCTGTACTTTTTGAGTTTTTTCAGGGACTATCTTATTCGATGCCTTATTAAGCCAACTATAGAATTCCAAGGCTGCATGATTTGAGTCGGACGAGATCAAAGGCTGTGAGTCGAGTGCAGACAGTAGATCAGATTTACTAACTGTCTTCCAGGCTCTATATTTAGTCATTGGTGGTCTAGTTCTCCGCTGACTGACCTCTATTTTGAGATTTACGGTAAAATGGACCGCAGCATGGTCGGTCCAAGGGAGGGAGGCGACCCTATTTTCTTCCATCCAGATATTGCTAGTACAGAGTCATCCAGTGTGTGACCCGCTGTATGCGTGGGATCACAAACAATCTGTTTTAGTCCAAAACTAGCAAGGATATCTAAAAATGAATAGTGTCTGCATTATTGTTGTCCTCTAAGTGGAGATTAAAGTCTCCAGGGATGGTAAAACTGTCAGTGTCCATGCAGGATTCTAGGTAGGTCTGAAGGAAGAGGGGAAGCTGGGATCTGGGGCCAGGCGGCCTATAGACCAAAAGACCAGCAGATGTTTCCAGAATATTAGATTTTAATAAGAATGGCATAGCCTCCGCGCCCACTAATGACTCTTCAGTGATCATAACAGTGAATAGGGCACGATATATAATCGCTATTCCTCCCCCTTTCCCCCCTTTCCTATCGACATTGGCAATAACATAGCCGGTAGGTACCGCGAGTTGCCAGTCAGGATTACTGCTTTCGTTGGCCCAGGTTTCAGTAAGAAAGACAATATCAGGGTCCTCCGCTTGGAGGAGACATTCTAGATAGTGTTAAGTAAGATACCCTTGATAGCCTTCCTATTTGGAGTAAAGGAAGCTTTTCCTACGTACACCATTGGCTTACCACTCCTATCAAGATGGTTGCTATTGCTGTTACTTGTGATAGTCATTTGAACCTCCTTCCTATTGGAGGTCGACTCCTCAGCCCTCCAGCCACATCGATTGCAACAAAGAGACTGTGGAGGGATGGACCTAAGCAAAACCTCATGAAAAGAGCATGTACCAAGATTAAGCTTCAGTAATTGCTCCCATGTAAAACGGGCAGGGGTCCTGGCGCGGGGCGCATTCTGGGCGCTGACGGGCTGAGGAAAATTGAATGTTGCCCTGTCATGTGTCCCTACGTGTTCCCCATCATATGTTATATGTGCATGATTAATATGCATATTGTCCCCCCTTGACCGAATAAAGACGCATTTATAGTTGCGTCCAACGTTAGTATGTCAGTTATCCAGTCCCCCGTGAAAGCAATGGGAATTAGGCTTCCAGGCCTATGTTGCCAACGTCTTTACATTGTGCACGTTAAATCATCGAGTTGCACCCGTTTCTAGGCCTCACAGGGCCCGGACACCAGATTCAAGCCTCAAGTCTCCTGAACCACTCCGAGGAGAGATGCAGCCCCGCCCGCATCCCTGACCCTTCACTTACTCCCTGCCAAGCAGCGCGGTGCCCGGCCTGGCCTGCCTGCCTGTCTGCCAAGAATATGTTATGCCTACAGTTATCAGTTCAGTTCCCCGGCTTCACATTCCTAGCTAACGAACCGCATAAACATCCTCATCTATAGTCTAGTCTTCCTGTCTCCATGCAAGAGAATTACTGAATTAGTATCCATAGAAGATCCATAGCACACGCAATACATGAAGAAATATATGCATGCACTAGCCTTAGTGACAAGTAGCCTTTACCCTGATGACTTTTAGATTCAAGCAACATGTACTCCAAACACAAGATATCAGATATGCTATAGGTACAGGTCGTTCTGACATTCCAGACTTTAGTCTCCTCTTCTAGTGCTAGAAGTCAGAGCCCCCAGCTCTCCCCAGTTACACGTCATGACCCGTTTGCGCGCACCAGTAGGTTAAAGGTTCCAGCTGCCCAGGTAGCCCCCTCCATGTATCCACCCATTTATGACACTTCTGTGACGTTTACATCACAAACCTCCGTGCACGCCCTGTGCACGCCTTCTTTTCACGCCCATATGTTCTTATCTTCCGTTTGTCACTTGTTACGCCTACTGTATTCAATGCAATTGTACTGTTTTACTATATATACTGTATGATGTTAATGAGATATTAGCTGTCCTGTGTCTGTCCCTTCCTGAACCTTAGCAGGTGATGGAACCCGATGGTCCATTGGCTCGAGCCATCTAATTAAATCCCGTATGACTCAGATACCACGGATTCTGCCTATTATTTATTGAGCTATCCTTTTCAGTTAATGCATAGAAAAATAGTACCGGTAATTATTTATTTATTTACCACAAAATGGCGCCCGAATAGGAACAAGCCCCTTCCCCAAGCGCCGGCGATGTAACGCAGGCCCCCTGACCCTTCTACAGCCGTGACGGACCCCTACTGTGCACCTGCAGATATTTCTGCTTCAAGTCTCCCACAGGCCCACGGAGGAGACGGAGACTGCGGTCCGGCATCCAGACGAGGCGGTGAGGAAGGCGGATCGTCCCGACCAGAGCCCAAGCCGAGAGAGCAAGGTCCGAGGTATCCTGAGGCCCACCTGTTTCCGAAGCCCGAGGCGCATGCGTAGTGCGTAGCAGTAACCAGACGTCGTAGCAGTCCAGTCCAGACCGAGGCCTTCAGTTTTGCTTCCCGGTGAGTACCGTTGCTGGGAACGTATCTAGACGGGTTCATTAATTTGTGCCCGGTCCGACGGGTTTGGGTACACAGATCCGGTCCGACGTGTTCACCTAGGTGGATACGGTATGACGTGTCTCTTTAGGAGACCGGTATGTTCTGTACTGTTTTAGCAGTGCATCCAGTAATTCTAGTAAGTCTGTTCTCTGGTACAGCTTCTCGAGAGGTTCAAGTATTATGTTTTCGAAGTATTGTGTTTTCAATGTATTAGGTAGTATCCGTTCGAACTGTTATTAATGTGTTTTTGATGTCGTGGTATGAGTGAATTGTTTTGCTATTCATTACTGTGTTCATTGTGTATTGTGTTCAAGTTCAGGTACGTTCAAATATGCCTCTGTTTTCAAAGTTACGTCAGATAGGAACGAGAAAAGCATTACTCGAAGAATCAGTTCCTGTCCCTCCCAGGGACAGTCCTGGGCATTTCATGTATCATAAACATGGCTTAGATGCCATACTGTATCTAGACTTATGGGTGGACTACACCAAGGATCTCGAAGAGAAATATAGATGGCCTGTTTCAGGAACATGGGATGCCGAGTGCATCATGAGAGTAGAGGAAGCATTATGGAAAAAGAAAGCCAGACAATCCCAGAAAGATGCCATAGAATTATGGCGTAAAGAATCGCATAAAAGAACAGAAAAGGAATTCAGAAAAGCAGAACTAAGTAGGGAATCCTCAGAAAAAGCCCAAGAAAGGGAATTAATAGAAGAAGGTGAACGAGTTAGAGCAGAACAGTCAGACAGACAAAGAAATGCCCTTATTAAAGGTATGTATCCCCTTCTCGCCGAGGGTCTGCCGAAAGCAACCCCGGAAACACCCTGTAATTTACCGCCACCATTGGTCCCGACTAAGCTACGTCATAAACCGACTGAAGCTGAAATCTTCCTTTCTTCCTATTTAGACGACACTGTCCCAGAATATGCTAATACGTATCCTACTCCGCCTGTTCAACCTCAGCACCCTGTTAATAACGTAATTACTGTGCCTCCAGCCGTTGGTCCCGGGAATCCTGTTAATGTGCCAGTACCACAGGACCAACCCACATTACGTACGTCTACTTTACCAGTCACATTACCAGCAGCCGCACATTCAGTATTAATTGACGATTCTAGTTCAGGAGGAGCAGGGGGAGGTATTCCTATCACCCCACCTCAAACAAAACGACTGACGCTGAGAGACGCAGCATTACAGCGCACGCCAAAAGTGGCTACGTACGAAGCCCTCAAAAAAGTATCTTACTGATTGTAGATATGACCCAGTGCCAGGCGAAGATCACATGATATTGTATTCCGTACGTTTACGACGAGTTGCAAACTTTTTGATTACCATATCA
Organism: Lissotriton helveticus; assembly: GCF_964261635.1. Taxonomy (NCBI): domain Eukaryota; kingdom Metazoa; phylum Chordata; class Amphibia; order Caudata; family Salamandridae; genus Lissotriton; species Lissotriton helveticus. The sequence continues at coordinate 1,088,776,033 of NC_136071.1, read as the reverse complement.
GATATGAAAGAACATTTAGACAGAATATATCATTTCATCCGAACAGGGGAGAAACCAGAAAGTATTCACGAAGCTATGGCACACAGGAAAGTTGAGATTCAAGGCATGATTTAGCAATTTTTAATAAATTGTTTAATAAGAGAACAGGATCATCCTGATAAAGACAAAGACGAGATGAAGGTCCTGACTAGATGGAGTGACAATATAGCAGAAGGAAAACACAAGACACAAAATTGTATAGAAACCATGTACAGAAAGATTCGTAAAGAAATTATAAGCATACAAGAGAGGGAGAAAGCAAGGAGAGTAGCCGAGAAAGAGAATGACTCTTCAGACGAAGATGTAGACACTGAGAATCTCACCAGAATAGCGTATGTAGGTAGGACGAGACCTTTTGACAGACACACACGCTCAGATTACAAGAAAGCTTTTTCTCCTCCCGTACCAGAGCAGTGTTCTCTTGAACATTTATTCCAGGCTACCGATAAAGTTCTGAAACTACGAATAGGTTACAGTGAGCTTAGTACCATGCATGAACAAGAACTAGCCCGATCAGCAGTTCGATGGACTAGTGATTCTACCACGTTTTCAGACGAAATAGTGGCTCAAATGTTTCTGAAGCTTCCCCCAGACGAACAGCGACTGGTGGGTATGTACATGATCCAGCACCTCATTACACTGTATGAGGATCAGCATTCTGATCCAGGTCCTTTATATAATGTATTGAACGAGTTACTCCTAAACAGATGGAAAGGTCTAGGTACCGATTTGATTAGCGTCATTTTAGAACAGCGCCACAAATACAGAACGTTCCTGACTCCACATTTTGTTCCTGTTCCACCCCCATTCTACATAGATAGACAGAATCCCTTGCGAGAAGTGCATCCTGTTAAGGGAACGGGGGGTGACCTCGAACGAGTATTTGTTTACACCCCTATAACGAAAATAGAACTACTAGAAATGAAAAAGTTAGTGCCCTGTCACGATAAAGATCCAGCAGGGTTCCACCGTGAATTAAAAGACATGCTCCATATGGGAGAATACACGTATCCCGATATCATCAAAATGTTAAAGGTCCTGTTGCCTGCGGGCATATATGAAAAACTCAAAGAAAAAGAATGGGAGGTGGGAGAGAAAAAGATTGACTGGACAGCGTTAGAGAACGAAGATAACACACGAGTTCCAGGTACTGGTCTCGGGGAAAAAGCCAAGGAATTGCCCGAGTTGCTAATACAAGTCTTGCCAAGATTACTAGCCACGAAAAAGGAAGACTGGGATGCCATCTCAGCCTGTAAACAGAAACAAGACGAAGACACTAGTGATTTTTATTCCAGATTTGAGAAATGTTTCATTATTAATAGCGGTTTGAAAACAAGTAGTGAATCGTATCCACATCTTTTTGTTACCAAACTAGTTGAGAATTCTTTACCACAAGTTAAACATCGAGTATTAAAAGTCGAGAGTACCTGGCAAGCTAATACCCCATCCCAAATGCTACAGATGTTACAGTATCACCAGAATCGGATCAGGGAAGAGCAAGAACACGAAAGGAGACGTATGAAAGATACGAAAATGAAAGTACTAGTGGCACAGTCTGTTCCAGCAGATAGTCAGAGGAGGGGTACGAATCAGACTACTCATTCTGCAGCTCCCGTTAAAGGGACATGCAATTACTGTAAACAGCCAGGTCATTATATAAACGAATGTGCAGTTCTGAAACAAAACATAGCTACAGGTAAGACGAAAGAGAGACCGCGTCCTCCTAGACAGGAACATGTTCCGCAAAATTCGCAACCACCGCAGAACGCACAACAGACAGTTACAGTACCGCAGCCTATAGCTGCCACACAACACGTTACACAACAGATGTACCAGTACGCACAGTCAGATTATCCAGAATATCAGCAGTATTCATGAAACAGCCTAGAGAGGGAGGTTGGCTTGCCTCTCATCGAGGTTCCTGTACATCAAGAGGGTCCCTATGTACACAGTCAAGTATTAGGGAAAGACAGAAAGTTTCTGATTGATACAGGGGCAAGTAGGACTACCATCAGTCATGACGAGGTTCCAGGGGCTCCACTCTCAGGCTCAAGAAATGTTTCCCTGGGATTTTCAGGAAAGCCTATTGTTAATGAAATATCGAAACCAGTTTCCCTAGAAGTTGGTCCATTGTCCCGAATTACAGACTTGTTACTTACGAAATCATGTCCTGAAAATTTACTTGGTATTAAAACATTGAAAGAATTGGGTGCTGTGATATGCTGTTCTCCGGAAGGAGTGAGATTGTTTTTACGTGATTTTAAAGGACATTATGTGTTACGAGATTTTGATCCAAGATTACTGAATGTACCACAGCATTTATGGGCGCAAGGTCCAACTGATGTAGGTTGTATGCACATTACACCATATCGTGTCACTCTGAAACAAGGTGTTGTATTACCACGAATCCGACAGTACAAATTGCCACCTGAGGCTGTAGCAGCCTTATCGAAAATCATTGACGAGCTCATTGCTCAAGGAGTAGTTGTAGAAACTGACTCCAATGTATGTAATTCTCCTATCATTCCGATTCTTAAATGTACTGACCCAAATGCACCTCCAGTTTATTGATTAGTGATTGACCTTCGAGAACTTAATAAATGTATCATACCCCAGTACCCAGTGGTTCCAGATATCTCTTCCCTATTGACTGCCATTGATTCTGAAGCTACGTTTTTTACTGTTATTGATCTCAAGAACGCATTCTTTAGTGTCCCCATTCATCCAGACAGCCAGTTCCTTTTCGGATTCTGTTTAAATGGAAGAAGCTATAAATTCACACGTGCACCTCAAGGTTTCACAGAAAGTCCTAGTATTTACAGTCAAGCACTTAAAAGACAACTAGACAGTATTCACATGCCAACTGACACTGCCCTGCTCCAGTATGTCGATTATCTATTGATCACAGCCCGTACAGAACGTGACTGCGAACGTGCGTCACTGACCGTCTTGTATTTTCTGGCAGAAATGGGGCACAAGGTGTTCCCTTCGAAACTGCAATTCTGTGTCCAGCAAGTGGTATACCTTGGACACTTGCTGTCCAAGAGGGGTAGACAGTTGACACCTGACCGTATCCAGTTAATTGCACATCTTCCACAGCCCAAGACACAGAAGGAGGTACGAGCTTTTATCGGCCTCACTTCTTACTGCAGACAATGGATCCCTCAGTACGCATATCTAGCCAAACCACTGATACAGTTGACAACACAGGAGGCAGCCACATCGACTGTCCTCCCTTGGACCCAGGAACATACACTTGTTTTCAATGAGTTAAAGAAAGCTTTATGTAATGCACCAGTGTTAGCGACACCAAACTACAGTAAGCCTTTTACACTTTTTGTCACCGAACGTGATGGTACAGCATTATCTGTTCTCACGCAAGATCAAGCAGGACAACACAAGCCTTGTGCTTATTTCTCCAGCACATTAGATCCAGTAGCCCAGGCTTTGCCTGCGTGCCTCAAATCAGTTGCAGCCACAGCTTTAGCTATCAGACAAAGTGATTCCATAGTGTTAGGACACTCCCTGACAGTACAAGTTCCACACTCCGTGGAAGTTCTTTTAAACCGAACACAGACTCAGCATTTGACAATTGCACGTTTAACAGGATATGAACTGACACTGTTTCAGCCACACATAGAAATCAGACGCTGCAACATATTAAATCCTGCTACACTGTTGCCCTCGATTACATCAAACCCTGCCACACATGACTGTGTGGAAGTTATTGCCACCATGACAAAGCCAAGACAAGACTTGACGGACATTGCATTACCTGACCCAGACCTGACACTTTACGTGGATGGTTCATGTATGAGAACAAGTACAGGAGAATTAGTAGCTGCATATGCAGTGACTACTGAAACTGAAGTTATAGAAACACATCGTATTGACACCTTGTCTGCTCAAGCAGCAGAGCTCATCGCTCTGACCCAAGCCTGCATACGAGCCAAGAACCTGAAAGTAAACATATATACAGATTCACGTTATGCATTCGGAGTCGTTCACGACTTTGGAGTCCTCTGGCAAGAAAGAGGTTTCATGACCTCTCATGGAGCCAAGATTCAGCATGGCCCCCTCATTCAAGCTCTGTTAGAAGCAATACATTTACCGACAGCCATTGCCATTATGAAGTGCAAAGCACATACGAAAGCCACTGACACCATTTCCCAGGGTAACGATCTGGCAGACCGAACAGCCAAGCTTACAGCTCAGACTCCAGACATTCCAGTTAACACGACAAAGACAGACGTTCCAGATCAGACGACTTGTATGACAGTTAAGGACCCTACACAAGATGTACTAGACATACAGACACATGCTACCCCAGAGGAAATCAAGAAATGGTCTGAACAAGGAGGGGTCCTGACAGATCAGGGATGGTTGACGAAGGGAAAAGCCACATGGTTTCTCCCCGACTCTATGGTTCAAGTCATTATTAATACAGCGCATAGTCCAGCACATTTAGGAAAAAAAGCTATGTTAGACAGCATCCAGAACCTTTGGTTTAACAAGCATTTACGAGCAGCAGCGAAGCAGAAAGTGCGTACCTGCATGATCTGTTGTCAGTTCAATCCAGGTAAAGGTGTTCCGGTGGAACAAGGTGGAATCCATCCTCCTGACCACCCTTTTGAAGTTCTCCAGATGGATTATATTCAGATGGATCGATGCAGAGGTTTCAAGTATGTCCTCGTAGTTGTATGCGCTTTGTCCAGATGGACAGAAGCATATCCAGTCCCAGATTACACTGCCGCGACCACTGCCAGGCAGTTGGTTCGTGAGTTCTTCCCACGCTATGGTTTGCCCAGGGTCGTGTATTCAGACAACGGACAGCCATTCTCGTCCGAACTCATGAAACAAGTATCACTTTTGTTAGGGTACCAGTGGAAGTTCCACTGCGTACGACATCCCGAGGCAGCTGGCCTCGTCGAGAGACACAATCAAACTCTGAAAATACGTATAGCAAAGGTCTGTGCAGAGAAAGGTGTAGATTGGATGGTAGCCCTGCCGGTTGCCCTCTTCTACATGAGAATGGTCGCTCACTCCCGATCTGGTCTGTCACCTTTTGAAGTAGTGTTTGGTCGTCCCCCAAACATGTGGGGTACACCTATGCCACGTAAAATCACCGATGTTGACAGTAATATGCTGACAGATTACCTAGCTTCCTTGATGTCTGCACTACTCTCTTGTCGTTCACAGGTCGCGGCTGCCTTTCCAGACAACACCCAGGTGAAACCGCACGAGGTCGTTCCAGGCGATCTTGTTCTCATCCGTAATTTTGATCGTTCAAGCCCTCTGGAGCCCCGCTGGAAGGAGCGAAACTTGTTCTGATGACCACAAGGACCGCCGTGAAGCTGGAAGGACGAAAGGGTTGGCTTCATTCCAGCCACATCAAGCGTTTCCATGGACTGCGTCTAAAGACTTTTCTCAAGGACTGCCCCGATACTGACTCTAAACTTTCCCTGTTAGAGAAAACTCCGCAGCAGGAGTATAAACTCAAGTTAAGGTCTAGCAAGTCAGACAGCGTTTAATTGTTTAAGTCCCTCTCGGGTGAAGCGGTTAGACAGGTTCCTGACATGTATGAGATAGACCCACATAGTTAGAGAGATAGACAAAACTCCAAGAAAATAAGATACTGTAAGAGTCTGCGAAGCAGATGTGTTGTTACTTTATTGTTTATGTTATTTCTGAGTCTTACGATCACATGTATAAGTTATACTCTACATGTATTTTTTCCTCCTCTTGGTTCGCATGTACATCTTTCCTCTAATGATACAGTAGAGCACACTTTTAGTGAACTACCCCCTCACGAGTTATCCTACCGACTTGCAATGCGCAACAATACTTTTATTCGTATGTTACACTATTCACACCAGACCAGCAATGCCACTAATTGCTGGGTGTGTGGTCGACTCCCCCCTTACCAGACACCGAAGGGAGTTCTGCCACTCTTTCCCTATCCGTTTTCACACAATGGTTCGTGTGGAGCATGGTTTACGTTAACATCATCCTCAGACGATAAGTCCCTTTTGAATAGAACATGTTTCCCAGACAAGGAAGGTCTTTCCCATAGGACAGGGTTAGATCTAGAAAATGAAGTATATGATCTAGGTTATTTCTCCTCTAATCTCATGGTTTTGAATGTTCAGTCCGAGACCACTCCAGACTTACCTTCTATAACAGTTCTACAAGTGAAAGGCGAATTATGTGTTAGAAAGAATGGTTCAGTACATCTAGGACACAGTGATTGTAATACTGTGGTCGAGTATAGTGACAGTGGGAAATCTACTTTCAAAGCCTCACGCCATTCATATTTTATATGTGGTCAGACCGCATATGTACGTTTGCCCCTAGATTGGGATGGAACAGGGAGGGAGGGCAAAACAACTAGAGCGCTGCTCTCAACCAATAGACTGGAGCGCTGATCTTCAGGCGGGTCAGCCCAACAATGGCCGGACACCGCGTTAGCGTTCCAGGTGAAGACTGTTGTGCTAAAAATGTAAGTGCATCTGCCCATTTAAGAATATCATATTTTTAAAAACAACAGACACACATATATTATATGAGGAGACATGAAAAGCAGGGGGGCAGACCTACAAGGAAGTACCGCAGTGTGGCACCGCAAGCCCTTTGGCTGCACCACGCTGCGGCACTTACGTAGCACAGGGATGAGACATATTTACAAGGATATGTCGCATCTCTCTGCTTTCCCCTGCACTGGTGCACAAACTCCAGCCATGCACTGGTGCAGACACCCATGCACCATGGTGCAAGGATGTTTGCGTTGCGGGGAGATTGTTTTTGTGCAGGAAGGGGCACCTTCCTGCACACACCTCTTTCAATGCTTGCGGTAGAATGCATTTCTCCTCATTGTGCCTCGCTACGCCACCTCTAGGGTAGTATAGCATTCAGACGCATCTTCCGATCTACACTTTATCGTAAACCTGGAGATGTGTCTTGTGCCATGGGTGTTGAGTGGGAACACCCACAGCAACACTCATGGAATGCCCCTTCAACGCAAAGTGCTGCGTGTGAAGGGGCTATATTTGCAAGGAGAGGAAGAGTCACGCAGGGTGGCTTTTCCTGTCCTTGTAAATATGGAGGAGCCCCCTGCGCCAACAGTATGTCACAAGAAGTGACATACTGGTGGTGCAGGGGGCTTGTAAACCTGCCCCTAAGAGTCTAATAAAATATGACGTACATCTACTTTTAACAGTCGACAGGTGGGTTGACCATTATTTACATTAAATGCTTTTTACAATTCAGGAAAATGTCAAAGTGGCTTTAAGCCAACTCTTAAACGAAGAATCTGTAATCATAACTTCCTGTCTGGTAGGTTGAATATGATAGGTGACAGTTTCTAAGTTTCCTAGCCAACCTTTAAAATATCTAATTGATGGTTTCTTGCTTAAATACTCACAATCCCTTTCCCTCAGTTTCTAAATAATCTAAGGCTCAGATGGAAAAATAAGGCAAAATCAGTGACCTGGGATCAATTCATTGAACAGTGTGAATGGTGAGCGATTTTATTGAGTTGTGCCATTTACCTCCCCTACTATGTCATCCTTAGCAATTGTTGATCAATCTAATTCTGAAGCTAATTCTGCAGGTAGGATTGTAGTATCAATCTCATTAGAGAAATATTTGTGCTTCCGGTTCAAACGAGGCTCAACAATTCTTTGATGATATTAATATAGTAGTTAAATATAGGCTCAAAGATCATCAATGCCAAATTTTCATTCTTTGTTAGATCATCAAGTCACTTCACTGCAGGAGTCCGAAATTTGTTAATAACATGCTTACCAAGTATGTTCCTACTAGGAATCTTTGCTCAGCCCATAAAAATGTATTACTTACCCCTCATTTCACATTAACGCGCACTGGTGGTGCCAGGTTTTCTACCCTTGCCCCCACTCTCTGGAATTCTCTCCACTCTGAAATCCACTTTTGCACTAATCTTCTTGGCTTTAGAAGTCTCTTAAAGGCTCTTCCGCCAGGCCTTCTGAACCATTTTCTAGAGCTTGGATTTAAACCAAATTAGCGCCATGAAACCTCCCCGGTGTACGTGCGCTTTACAAATTCTATTTTAACATAACATAAGATCAGGTTGCCTTACTCGCTCCGCGAAGAACTTGAGGCGGAGTCTCTGGGGCTTGATGTGCTGTGGCACTTTTAAAATAACTAACTTTGTTTTTTTAATTATATGCATTGCGCGCTGACCGCTAACGCGCTGTGTTTATTTTAATCATTTTCTCGTACTGAGCGCTAGCGCGTGTCACCGCTTTCCCCAGTACTGCTCCTGGAACCATTGCGCTGATTGCAAGCACCAGCACTGCTTATTGCTGAGTGCTTTTATATTTGGACAGGCTGTGTCTTCCGCCTTTCTGACCCTTATTCCCACTTGTACCTTTTCTTTTTCAGCACCTGAGGCGGAAAGCCGGGTGCTTTCTCCTCGCTGTCTCTGTGCACTTTGTTTCCGGTCTTCCCCCGCCTGTGTTGGGTCGCAACAGCACTGTGGGAGGGGATCTGTCTTTTTCTTTCTCCCCCACCCCTGCCCGGCATACGAGGTGCCGCTGGGTACCGTGGGATTGGAGCAGCGGCCATCTTGGGAGGAGATCTTACACGCCGGTTGGCGGACTAGCGGTGCGGCTCTCCTTTCACTCCCCCTGAGCGACTATAAGTTCAGGGGCTCTTCGCTCCGCGCAGCGGACGCGCTTTGCGGATGCGCCTATCCCGCGCCAAAGGAGCGCCTAAGGTAAGCCCGTCAGCGTCCCGGATGCAGACGGGTGCGGACGTGGGTCTTCCTATTGGCGGTCTCTCCTCTTTCTTTACCACTATGCGCTCCTATACTTCTGTGGAGCTCCTTTCCCTTCGGGGCGAGGTGGCTAAGTGCCGCTGCATTTTTCCTGCTTGGCGGGCTTTGAGAAAAGGCTGCCCTGGTTGCGGATGGCGTTTGGTCGGCTCTCTTGTCGCATCCCCTGCAACCCTGCCAACTTACAATCCTTGCTCTCTTCTTAATACCGGATCTCTCAGCAGGCATTCTTTGGACATCCACAATCTGTTGACGGAGTCCAAGCCGCCCTGTCTTTTTTTAACTGAGACCTGGCTGGGAGAAAGTTCTGGCCCTGACCTAGCCAATGCCATTCCTGCTGACTATGTTATTATCAGAAAGGACAGGGCCTTAGGAAGAGGCGTCGGGATCGCTTTGGTAGTTGACAAGTGCTTCCCCTGCGCCACTCTCCCCACTGATAATATTTTGGGCTGTGAGTCTCTTGGCTTTACCCTCTCTCTATCCCCACGCCAAGCCTCTGCTGAGATTTTAATTTATAGACCTCCGGGTCCCATAGGCCTTTTTTAGAGGAACTGCAGGCTGTCCTCTCTGTACTTTGTTTAAAATCCAAACATTGCATTTTATTGGGTGATTTTAATTTACATATGGATGATGGTAGTGATTTGGATGTTGTTAAGTTGTGGGACATTACAGCTCCTCTAGGGCTGTTACCGTATGTTTCTGTCCCCACACACAACAAAGGCCACACTTTAGACCAAATTTTTTCTACAGCTGCGATCTGCGCATCCCCCCCGATCCCTGTCCTATGGTCTGACCACTTTTTAATAAATTTTACTATTTCTCCTGTTATCACTATCTCCCCCAGAACGTTGGAAGGCCCTAGAGGGACTGCTAGGGCTTTTCACCGGGTCTCCCCTGAAATGCTGGCATCTGCACTCTCCATGCACCCTTGTCAACTGTCTGGTAGTTTAGAGGAAGATCTTGATCTGCTACATAGGTGGCTAGTGGATAGATTTGAGGAGTTAGCTCCCATGTCTATTCCTAGAAAATCCTGTAACCGCGCCTCGGCACCATGGTTCACTCCTTTTCTTGGTGAGCTGCGCCGAGAGTGTAAAAAAGCTGAAAGGGCCTGGCGCCCAGTGACAAAAATAAATATAGGGAACTCACGAAGCTCTATCACTGCCATATTATGGCTGGGAAAAAAGCTTATTATGACAAAAGAATTGAGGATGCGGCGAATAAGAGTAAAGAAATTTTCCGCATTGTAAAAGATTTTATCTCCCCTACCTTGATATTGCCAACCCACTCCCACACGGAAGCATGGGTCCATCAACTTGCAATCTTTTTTCAACTCTAAAATTAAAGCTATTCAAGATACTTTTTCCCCTCTGAGTTCAGTATCTGTATCCGAGCACAGGCTCTCTCGGTTTCCATCCTTGGTAGTGGAAGGCCCCTCTCTTTCTGAGTTTCCCCCTCTGTCCCTACCTGCCTCTCTTGACCTACTCACCCAGCTCAAGTCTGGCTCCCCGCAGGATCCCTGTCCCGCTAAATGCCTTGGAAAAGTAGCACCAGCCTTAAACTCCTTGTTTAACCCGGTGCTCAACATGTCTTTAAGCACAGGGGTGGTTCCCCAGGCCTGGAAGCATGCCTTGATCCTGCCGCTTGTCAAGAAGCCCAATTTGGACCATCTAATCCATGCTAACTATAGGCCGATCTCCCTTCTCCCGGCTCTGGCAAAGGTGGTTGAGAAGCATGTTCACATCTCCCTCTCTGACTACATTGAGAGTAACAACATCCTTCACTATACTCAGTCGGGTTTTCGCACCAACATGAGTACGGAGGCTGCTTTCCTTGAAGTTACTGATGCCATCCAGGAAGTTCTGGATTTAGGTGGAAAGGCCATATTAGTTATGCTGGATTGGTCGGCGGCCTTCGACACCGTTCCCCATGACGGTCTCCTTTTAAGACTCTGGGAGATCGGATTGCGTGGAGTGGTGTTGAAGTGATTCGAGTCAAACGGTCTGGGCGCCACCTTTCTCCGCCGACATGCCGCCATTGGAGGTGGGGGTGCCTCAGGGCTCTATCTTGAGCCCCACCCTTTTTAATATCTACATGGCCCCTCTGGCGGCAGTGGCGGAGTCGTTCGGTGCCCAGATCGTATCCTACGCTGATGACACTCAGCTCCTTTTCACCTGCACTAAGGGCTCTGACTTTGATGGTATGCGGATCAGGGACTGTCTGGGAGCGGTCTTTGACTGGTTTAAACAGCACAGTCTGAAATGTAATTCCGATAAATCGGAATTGCTTTTCTTTGGCTGCTCTCCTGATCCGAGATGGAAGGCCTGGTGGCCTCCTGACATTTACCCTCCGGCAGATGCCTCTTCCAAGGCGAAGAATCTTGGCTTCCAGATTGATGATGGCCTTTCCTTTGGGCCTCAGATTGGCGAGCTCACAGGGAAATGCTTTGGCATTTTAAAAATGCTAAGGAAATTCCTTCCGATCTTGTCCCTGGAGCACAGAAAGACCACAGTACAGGCTTTGATAGGCTCCCGCCTAGATTATGCGAATGTGCTCTATCTGGGATTGCCAAAATTTCTTCTTGCGCGCCTTCAGCTAGTGCAGAACTCCACTGCAAGGGCCATTTTCGGCCTTCATCGAAGAGCGAGTGCATCGGAGCTGCATAAAAGGCTTCACTGGCTCCCTGTCGCGAGACGGATTACTTTTAAGGCGCTGACTCTCGCCTTTAAGGCACTTCATCTTGCAGGGGCTACATACATCAGAAGGCGTCTTGCCTTTTATCGGCCGTCCAGAACTCTGAGATTGGCTTCTTTGGCCATGGCTTCTGTTCCTCCCATCAGACGGGCTAGAACGGGAGGCCGCTCTTTTCGATACTTGGCACCACGTTGCTGGAACTCCTTGCCCGTCTCCCTTAGGAAGATCAGCAATCTACTGGTTTTCAGGAAGGAAATGAAGACATGGCTTTTTACCCAGTAATTTTCTCTGCTGCTCTGCATGTGCCCTGGATTGTATCTCCTTCGGGTATTTGTCTAAGCGCCGGGACACTCCATGGAGTAGCCGTGCGCTTTAAAAGAGCCAAAATAACATAACATAACATAACATAACAGAATTTGTGACCACTATTTTATTAATGCGATCAATATGGTCCTCTTTTCTCTTAAGAAGTCCTGGAGCCTTTGCAGTGCTTGCACCACTTTTATCGTTTACAATTCTCATCCATGATTAATGCCATTTCTGTATAGTAAATAATTTGAGTTTTATTTTGCATTGGAGGACATGTTGCTTTCTTAGAATCTTTCTCTGAGTTTGTTGTTACCTGAGTTGACAATAGCCATTTCAGGTGTTCTAATATCTACTTTAAGATTAGTTGTATCTGCTTCTCTCTCCTTCTTCCAAATGTTTTACATGTCCCATAGCACCATAACATTAGCATAGTATGGTAACAGTATGTTGCTTCTGAAAACGTGGTCTGCTTCCTGTTTTACGCAATCCACATAATTGAATAAGTGATTAGTCCAACCATTTATTCTGCTGTGAATGAATTTGCATAATTGTCTGTATAGAAGATCAAACTGTAATCATTACGTTGGTCTGTCATGCGGCAGGAAGTCACAAGTGATAGGATGCATGTCTAGCAGCCTCCTAAAGTCCAGTGTCCTTGTGCCTGCCAATCAAATACTTTTATATAATCAAATGTAGTTTGTAAATACATGTGTTTTGTGATCTAGTGTGTGTTAGTGTCATACTAGCTTTGCTTAATGTCTGCACCTATCCTACAGACTTAAATATAACAGCAATTACATGGAGGCAAGAAACTTCTGGGCTTCATCTTCGGTATGGTACGGGTTGTATTGTTTCATTCCAACTTTATAAGTGCTGGATGGAATAGCTTTACAGAGCATTTCTTTGTTTTAAAATGATCCATCATTTTTTAAAACCACCACTGCTTCGTTGTGGCCCTTGCAGAGAACTCAGATCTATTACCAAAGTTAAGATTCTTTCTAGAGCAGTGATACCCAAAGTACGGCCCGGGGGCCGCATGCGGTCCTCCTGACCTTTGCATGCGGCCCCCAGGCCAACAGCAGCACAGGACTCGACTTACCACGAACATTAAAAAGATGTTAAATAAATAGGCAAACGTTAATTTTAAGGTTAATTTAAGTTAAAAAAAGGAAGTAACTAAGGTCTCCTACCCCGCTTAAATATAGAAACGCCTTCATTTTTAAAGACAGAGTGCAGCAAAAGTGTAAAAGTTTGTTAAGGTCTGTTAACATGCAGCAATGTTTCACTTTAGTACATAATATTCTAACAAAGCATTGAGAGATAATCGTTTTCAAACATGATTTTAGAAACATTTTATCTTCCACCTCCCCTGACAACAATGGCCATAGTGAAATAAGAGACAAGTCAGTTATTAAGTGAACTCTTGGGGTACCCCGGGTTTATATTATACATGAACAACATTATAGTTTATTAAATCAAACTCAGGAGAAGGTTTTGCACAGCACACATCCTGAAGTCATGTATTTCGAGGTCTTCTTGTATGTGATAATGTAGAAAAAGGAGGGAAAGTGAAATAAAACAATTGTCTAGGATCACACAATTTAGTTAAGTGGAAAAGCCAGGATTAATCCTAAGTTTTTGGTTTCACATTGTGCAATTCAGACACTTAGGCCCCCATTAGGATAGTGGGCGAACTTTACCCGCCCGCCATCCCCGTGCAAAACGGGACAGCCCGCAATCGGAGCGGTGGTCCTGTGGTAAATAAATAAATAATACCTCTATTTTTGAATGGATAAATGAATAACAGATAGCTCAATAAATAAGAGTCAAGATTCGAGGTAGTAGGAGTTTTGCAGGTTTAATACAGCATAAGGACAGGAACAGGACAACCTGCACAGGAATAGGATGGCAGCGCTGCCGGGGGCAGGATCGGAATCGGCGTAACATTTAATAACAATACACGAATATATATACTAAAACAGTTGCATTACAATACATACGATAGGCGGAGCAGTGGGTGTGGTCAATAGCAGTCGCGAAAGATAAGGGTGAAAGTAGGTGTAACAGAGGCGTATACATAGACATGTGATGCAAACGTAACAGAATATGTCATAAATGGGGCGGAAACATGGAGGGGGCTACCTAAGGAGCCGGGACCTCTGACCTAATGGTGCGCGCAAACTGGCAATGACGTGTTACTAGAAGAAGCTGGGGGCTACGAACTCTGTGCTAGGAGCAGAGACTGAAGTCTGGAGAGTCAGGGCGACATGTACCTAAGCAGTATCTAGTATCTGATGTTTAGAGAACATGTTGATAGAATCCAAAAGTTATCGGGGTAAAGGCGAACAGACTCTAAGACTGGAGCATGCATTATTCTACATGTAGTGCGTGATGAAGAATATTAAATGATCATTAAATGCAGTATTTCTCTTACATGGAGACGTAAAGGCTAGACAATGACGGAAACTATTGATGCGATTCAGTAGCTTTAGGAATGCAGAGAAGGAGGACTGAACTGATAACTGGAATCATAACATACTCTTGGCAGACTCAGAGGCAGAGCCAGGCTGAGCCGGGCACTGTGAGGCAGGAAGTAAGTGAAGGGTCAGGAACACAGGTGGGGGCTGTATCGCTCCTCAGCGAGGCTCAGAAGACAGGAGCTGAATCTGGTGTCCGGGCCCTTTTGAGGCCTAGAAACGGGGACTTTACAATGAAATAACGTGCACACTGAGAAACGTGGCAACGTAGCTTTAAATAGGCCTGATATTCGTAGTATTCACGAGAACTGGAAACTGACATACTAGAGGTGGACACAACTGTAATTGCGTCTTTAATCGAACATAGGGAATACATATGCATATTAATCATGCACAGATAACATATGATGGAGGACGCGTAGGGACACAGAACATGGCAAAATTTACTTTTCCACATTCCCTCCTTGTCACTACGTTTCCATCAGGAAACATCAATATTCATGATACCATCTATCATTTCATACAGTATCATTTGCTCGTCTCGAATTTTCTGGGAACGGGTTTTAGAACGGGACTTGGGACTAGGAATACAAGAGGTAGCACAAATGCCGCAAATCGCAGGGCCACATTGTATACAGAGGCAGCAGCTGAATATGATCGCTACTGCAATACCTAGAAAGGACAAGACTTTCCATCCCCAAGCGGAAATTATATTCCAGAACCAACCGGACCATGTCCAGGTGCCTGGATCTTGGTGTAACAGATGGGCAATTTTATGGAGTCTGGTTATAGCTGAATAAACAGACGGCGCGTTATTTGGAATAAAAATGCAGCAACTAGATCCGATGACTCTACAGGCCCCGCCCCTATCGGCCAATATGACGTCAAGGACGAGACGATTCTGTAAAACGACAAATCTCATAGCAGATTGCTCTTCAGTTAAGTTACCTAGAGCAGAGGCAGTCTCATTGACTACTGCTTCAAGGGTTCTGGTTAACCTACGAATTAGCTTACTATTCTGGATAGGTCCTATAAAGAAGAAGAAACCTCTATTGAAATCTGTATACTGTTCTAGAGCAGTTTCAGTATAATCGACAATGGGGGGCTCCCTTCTATGTCTAAGGTGTACTAGATGTGTGTTTCTATGATAATCAGATGGGGCTAGGAAAACTGGTGGCAGTAGGAAGGCAATGTAACAGGTTCCCTCCCAATCGAGGGGCAGACGAACATATGCGGTCTGACCACAAATAAAATAAGAATGACGTGAAGCTTTGAAAATAGATTTCCCACTGTCACTATATTTGACAATAGTAGTACAATCACTATGGCCTACATGTACGGAACCATTATTTCTAACACATAATTCGCCTTTGACTGGTAGTACTGAAATAGCAGGTAAGTCTGGAGTGGAATCAGACTGAACATTCAGGACCATGAAATTCGAAGAATAATTACCTAAGTTGTAAACTTCGTTTTCTAGATCCAACCCTGTTCTGTGGGGAAGACCTTGCTTTTCTGGGAAACATGTACTGTTAAGAAAAGACATATCTGTTGAGGATGACGTTAACGTGGACCATGCTCCACACGAACCATTATGTGAAAATGGATAAGGAAAGAGTGGCAGAACTCCCTTCGGTGTCTGGAAAGGGGGGAGTCGACCACACACCCAACAATTAGTGGCATTGCTGGTCTGGTGTGAATAATGTAACATGCGGATGAAAGAATTGTTACGCATAGCGAGACGGTAAGAGAGTTCATGAGGAGGCAGATCACTAAACGTGTGCTCTACTGTAGCATTGGCAGACTTATTTACATGAGAAACTGGAAAATACAAGTAGAATGCATAGCTGGTGCAGGAAATCATAATACTGAGAAATAATATGAAACATAGAAAAACGATACATCGGATTGAGTTTTGACTAACTCTCTCACTATGAGGGTCTATTTTATACATGTCAGAAACCGGTCTAACCGTTTCACCTAGGGGAGGACTTAGACAATCAAACTGGCTGACTTATTTTACTAGACCTTAGCTTTTTCTTATACTCCTGTTGCGGAGTTGTCTCTAACTGGGAAGGGTTCGTAGCAATGTCTTTTGCGGGACAGTCCTTAAGAATAGTACTTTGGCAGTCTTTAGAATCCTCGGAAATGTTCTTTGAGACAGGTGCCAGTCCATAACATTTTTTAATATGCGAAAGATGCACCCAGCCTTTGCGTCCCTCCAACTTCACGGCTGTACGGGTGGCCAGGAGAACCTGTCGGGGCTCCTTCCAGCGAGGCTCCAGCGGACTTGAGCGATCAAAATTTCGCACTAGGACCATGGATCCGGGAACGATTTCATGCGGTGCCACCTCGGTATTGTCTGGAAATGCGGCAGCAACCTGTGAACGACAAGAGTTGAGGGCAGACATCAAGGAAGCTAGGTAATCTTTCAGCATATTACTTGAAACATCGGTAATACTTCGGGGTCTAGGTGTACCCCACATGTTAGGGGGGCGGCCGAAAACGACCTCATACGGGGACAGACCTGATCTGGAATGTGCGACCATGCGCATATAAAACAAAGCGACTGGCAGAGCTATGAGCCAGTCCACACCTTTCTCTTGACAAACCTTTGCAATTCGGATTTTCAGGGTCTGATTATGTCTCTCTACGAGACCGGCTGCTTCAGGATGGCGTACACAATGGAACTTCCACTGGTACCCTAACAAAAGGGACACGTGTTTCATGAGTTCAGATGAGAATGGCTGGCCGTTGTCAGAATATACGACCCTAGGGAGTCCGTAACGGGGGAAGAACTCACGAACCAACTGCTTGGCAGTGGTCGCAGCTGTGTAATCTGGAACTGGATATGCCTCCGTCCACCTGGACAAAGCGCATACAACTACAAGGACATACTTGAAACCTCGACATCGCTCCATCTGAATGTAATCCATCTGGAGGACTTCAAAAGGGTGGTCAGGGGGCTGGAATCCACCTTGTTCCACCGGGACACTTTTACCTGGATTAAACTGGCAACATATCATACAGGTACGGACTTTCTGCTTGGCTGCAGCTCGTAAATGCTTGTTGAACCAAATGTTCTGGATACTGTCTAACATAGCTTTTTCTCCTAAATGTGCTGGACTATGTGCGGTATTAATAATGACGTGAACCATAGAGTCGGGGAGAAACCATGTGGTTCTACCCTTCGTTAACCATCCTTGATCTGTCTGTACCCCTCCTTGTTCGGACCATTTCTTGATTTCATCGGGAGTAGCATGTGACTGGATATCTATGACATCTTGAGTAGGGTCTTTAACTGTCATACATGTAGTCAGATCTGGAGTGTGCGTCTGTGTCGGATTAACTGAAATGTCTGGAGTCTGAGCTGTAAGCTTGGCTGTGCGATCTGCTAGATCATTACCCTGGGAAATAATGTCAGTAACTTTCGTATGTGCTTTGCACTTCATGATAGCAATGGATGTCGGTAAATGTATGGCATCTAACAGAGCCTGAATAAGGAGACCATGCTGAATCTTGGTTCCATGAGAAGTCATGAAACCTCTCTCTTGCCAGAGCACTCCAAAGTCGTGTACAACTCCAAATGCGTAACGTGAATCTGTGTAAACATTAACTTTCAGGTTCTTGGCGTGAATGCAGGCTTGTGTCAGAGCAACTAGCTCTGCTGCTTGAGCAGACAGGGTGTCAATACGGTGTGTCTCTATAACGTCGGTGTCGGTAGTCACTGCATACGCGGCGACTAGTTCTCCTGTACTTGTTCTCATACATGAACCATCCACATAAAGTGTCAGGTCTGGATCTGGTAATGGAATATCTGTCAGATCTTGTCTTGGCTTTGTCATGATGTTAACTACTTCCACACAGTCGTGTGTGGCAGAATTCGAAGTAACTGATGGTAACAATGTAGCAGGATTTAAAACGTTGCAGCGTCTGATTTCTATGTGTGGCTGGAACAGTGTCAATTCATAACCTGTTAAACGTGCAATTGTCAAGTGCTGTGTTTGTGTTCGGTTTAAAAGAACTTCCACGGAGTGTGGAACTTGTACTGTCAGGGAGTGTCCTAAGACTATGGAATCACTTTGTCTGATAGCTAGTGCTGTGGCTGCAACTGACTTGAGGCACGCAGGCAGAGCCTGGGCTACAGGATCTAATGTGCTCGAAAAATAAGCACAGGGCTTGTATTGTCCTGCTTGATCTTGTGTGAGAACTGATAATGCTGTACCTTCACGTTCAGTGACGAAAAGTGTAAAAGGCTTACTGTAGTTCGTTGTTGCTAGAACTGGGGCTTGACATAGGGCTTTCTTTAACTCATTGAAACTAAGTGTATGTTCAGATGTCCAAGGGAGGACAGTCGATACGGCTGCCTCCTGTGTCGTTAACTGTATCAGTGGCTTGGCTAGAAATGCATACTGAGGAATCCATTGTCTGCAATAAGAAGTAAGGCCGATAAAAGCACGTACCTCCTTCTGGGTCTTGGGCTGAGGAAGACTCGCTATTAACTGGATACGGTCTGGTGTCAACTGCCTACCCCTCTTGGACAGTAAGTGTCCTAAGTAGACCACTTGCTGGACACAGAATTGAAGCTTCGAAGGGGACACCTTGTGTCCCATCTCGGCTAGGAAATACAAGACTGTAAGTGATGCTCGCTCGCAAGCACGTTCAGAACGGGCTGTGATCAGGAGATCATCGACATACTGGAGCAGGGCAGTGTCAGTTGGCATGTGGATGTTGTCTAGTTGTCTCTTGAGTGCTTGACTATAAATACTAGGACTTTCTGTGAAACCTTGAGGAGCGCGTGTGAACATATAGCTCCTTCCATTTAAACAAAATCCGAAAAGAAACTGGCTGTCTGGATGAATGGGGACACTGAAAAATGCGTTCTTGAGGTCTATGACCGTAAAAAATGAGGCTTCGGAATCAATGGCTGTCAATAGGGAAGAGATATCTGGGACAACTGGGTACTGGGGAATAATACATTTATTAAGTTCCCGGAGATCAATCACTAAACGATATACTGGAGGTGCATTTGGATCAGTACGTTTCATGACTGGAATGATCGGAGAATTGCATACATTGGAGTCGGTTTCTACAACTACTCCTTGAGCCATGAGCTCGTCAATAATTTTGGATAAGGCTGCTACAGCCTCAGGTGGCAATCTGTACTGTCTGATTCGTGGTAACACTACACCTGGCTTGAGAGTCACACGATGGGGTGTGATTTGCATAAAGCCAACATCAGTTGGACCTTGCGCCCATAGATGCTGCGGAACATTAGACAATCTCGGATCAAAATCTCGTAATACATAGTGACCCTTGAAGTCACGTAGGAACAATCGTATTCCCTCTGGGGAACAGCATATAACTGCACCTAACTCTTTCAGTGTCTTAATGCCTAATAGATTTTCTGGACATGACTTAGTAAGTAACAGATCAGTAGTGCGGGACAATGGACCTACTTCTAGAATAACTGGCTTTGATATTTCATTTACAATAGGTTTTCCTGAAAATCCAAGGGAAACATTTCTAGAGCCTGAGAGCGGAGCCCCTGGAACTTCGGCGTGACTTATAGTGGTCCTACTTGCCCCTGTATCAATCAAAAACTTTCTGTCTTTCCCTAATACTTGACTATGAACATAGGGACCTTCTTGATCTACAGGTATCTCGATGAGAGGCAAGCCTACCTCCCTCTCTAGGCTGTTTCATGAATATGGCTGATACTCTGGATACTCAGACTGTGCATACTGGTACATCTGCTGTGTAACATGCTGTGTTGCAGCGATAGGCTGCGGTGCTGTAACTGTCTGTGGTGCATTCTGTGACTGAAGAGTCTGTGTAACTTGTTCTTGTCTCGGCGGACGTGGTCTTTCTTTAGTCTTACCGGTAGCTATGTTGTGTTTCAGAACTGCACACTCGTTTATAAAATGACCTGGCTGTTTACAATAATTGCAGTTCCCTTTAACGGGAGCTGCAGGATGACTGACTTGATTCGGACCCCTCTTCTGACTATCTTGAGGAACAGATTGTGCAACTAGTACTTTCATTTTCGTGTCTTTCATACGTTTCCTTTCATGTTCTTGTTCTTCTCTGATTCTATTCTGGTGATATTGAAGCATCTGTAACATCTGGGACGGGGTATTAGCTTGCCAGGTACTTTCGACTTTCAAAACTCGGTTTTTAATTTGTGGACTTGAATTCTCGACTAATTTAGTAACAAAAAGATGAGGGTACGACTCGCTACTTGTCTTGAGGCCACTGTTTATGGTAAAACATTTCTCAAATCTGGAATAATAATCACTAGTGTCTTCGTCTTGTTTCTGTTTACAGGCTGAGATTGCATCCCAGTCTTCTTTTCTAGTTGTCAATAACCTAGGCAAAACTTGTATTAATAATTCTGGTAATTCTTTACATTTATCTCCAAGACCGGTACCTGGTACTCGTGCCTTGTCTTCAGCTTCTAGAACTGTCCAATCGATCTTTTTCTCTCCCACCTCCCATTCTTTTTCTTTGAGTTTCTCATATACCCCTGCGGGCAACAAGACTTTTAACATTTTAATAATATCTGGATACGTGTATTCTCCCATACGGAGCATGTCTTTTAATTCTCGGTGGAACCCTGCTGGATCTTTATCATGACAGGGAATTAACTTTTTCATCTCTAAGAGTTCCATCTTTGTGATAGGGGTGTAAACAAACACTCGTTGCATTTCACCACCGTCTGTCTTAATTGGATGTACTTCTCGTAACGGATTCTGTCTGTCTATGTAAAACGGTTTACTTTCTGGGGGTGAGACATGAACAAAATGTGGGTTCAGAAACGTTCTATATTTGTGGCGCTGTTCTAAAATGACACTAACTAAATCGGTACCTAAACCTTTCCATTTGTACTGGAGTAACTCATTCAGGACATCATGTAACGGACCTGGATCAGAATGTTGACCCTCATACAATGTAATGAGGTGCTGGATCATATACATACCCACCAGTCGTTGCTCGGCTGGGGGCAATTTCAGAAACATTTGTGCCACTATTTCGTCTGGAAAAGTGGTAGAATCAGTAATCCATCGGACTGCTGATCGGACTAGTTCTTGTTCATGCATAGTACTTAACTCGTTATAACCGATTCGTGATTTCAGAATGTGATCGGTAGCTTGAAATACTTGTTCTAGAGAACCTTGTTCTGATGCTGGATGATGTAAAACTGACTTGTGTTCTAGGCGCAAATGGCGATCTGGAAATCTAGATTTTCCTACATACGCTATTCTGTCGGGATTCTCGTCCTCTACCTCTTCTGTAGAAGAGTCATTTTCTTTCTCGCTTACTTGTGCTTCTTTACGTTGTTCGTGTACCCTTATTATTTCTTTACGGATTTTCTTGTACATACTCTCTATACTACTGATGGTCTTATGCTTACCCTCGGCTATATTATCACTCCACCTTGTCAGGACTTTCATTTCGGCTCGATCTTTGGTCGGATAATCTTGTTCTCGTATTAAACAATTAATCAGAAACTTTAATATCATGAGCTGGACTTCAACTTTTCTTTGGCACATGACGTCACTAATACTTTCTGGATCATTCCCTGTACGGATGAAACGATATATTCTGTCTAGATCTTCTTTCATATCTGGTAGGGTGACTAGATACTCGGTCACCTTTCTTACGCGTAATGAATATAAAACCATATTATCCTCGCCTGGGACTGGATCATAGCCACATTCGGTAAGGGCTTTTCTTATTTCTGCAACAGACTGATACCTGGGCGTACGCTGTGACGCTTGTGCATGTAATTCGGCTAACGTTAAACGCTTGTGTGGCGGCGGGGTTTGAGGAGGACCTCCCCCTGCGGCCCCTAAACTAGAGTCGTCTACTGATGCTCTTCGTCCTGGCAGAGTGGGAAATGGAAATGCAGGCTGGACTTGTATGGCGGGCTGGACCGGGGGTACCGTAACAGGTACTCCGGTGTCTGGAGGAGCGGGAAGTGCCTGATTTACAGGGACTGGCGGAGTAGGAACAGGATTTGCATATTCTGGGACTGTGTCGTCCAAATAGGACGAAATGAAAATATCAGCTGCGGTCGGTTTGTGACGTAGCTTGGTCGGAACTAGTGGTGGCGGGAAATTACTGGATGCCTCTGGGGTCGCTTTTGGCAAGCCCTCGGCAAGAAGAGGATACATACCCTTAATAAGAGCATGCCTCTGTCTGTCTGACTGTTCGGTTTTAACTCGTTCACCAATCTCGATTAGTTCCCTTTCCTGGGCTCGTTCCAAGGATTCTCTACTTAATTCTGACTTTCTGATTTCTTTTTCAGTTCTTTTATGAGATTATTTGCGCCATAACTCAATGGCATCTTTCTGTGACTGTCTGGCTTTCTTTTTCCATAATGCTTCTTCTACTCTCATGATGCACTCGGCATCCCATGTGCCTGATACAGGCCATCTATACTTTTCTTCTAACTGTTTGGTATACTCTACCCATAAATCTAGATATAGTATGGCACTTATGCCATGCTTTTGATACATAAAATGACCTGGACTGTCCCTAGGCGGGACAGGAACTGCTGCTTCTAGCAGACCTTTTCTGGTTTTTAACTGACGCAGTTTTGAAAATAGCGGCATGACTGAACTATAATCTGGACACAACACAATACACAATAAACACGATAATTACTTCACACTCATACCACGACATTAAAATACATGAATAACATTCAGAATAACAGTTCGAACAGAATACTACCTGGAATACGGGAAACAGAATACATGAATTTTCTCGAGAACAGAACTGACTAGAACAGAAACTAGATGCACTGCTGAAACAGTACGAAACTTACCGGTCTCATACAGAGACACGTCAGGACCCGCATCCACCGAAGTGGACACTTCGTTTTGTGGGCCTGTGTACCACCAACCCACAGACCAGAGTCAATTAGATTGACCCTGTCTAGATACTACCCCAGCAACGGTACTCACTGGGCAGCAAGAACGGAAGGCCTCAGACTGGACTGGACTGCTTCGACGCCGGACGGACGAACTTCGGACTTCTGTTACAGGTGGGCCTCCGGATACCTCGGACCTTGGACTCTCGGCTTGGGCTCTGGTCGGGACTTGCCGCGTTCCTCCACCGTCTCGTCTGGATGCTGGACCGCCTCCTCCGTCTCCTCCGTGGGCCTGAGGGATACTTAAAGCAGAAATATCTGCCGGTGCGCAGAAGAGTTCCGTCACGACTGCAGAGGGTCAGGGGGCCGGCGTGGCTTCACCGACGCGTGGGGAAAGGGCAAGTCCCTATTCGGGCGCCATTATGTGGTAAATAAATAAATAATACCTCTATTTTTGAATGGATAAATGAATAACAGATAGCTCAATAAATAAGAGTCAAGATTCGAGGTAGTAGGAGTTTTGCAGGTTTAATACAGCATAAGGACAGGAACAGGACAACCTGCACAGGAATAGGATGGCAGCGCTGCCGGGGGCAGGATCGGAATCGGCGTAACATTTAATAACAATACACGAATATATATACTAAAACAGTTGCATTACAATACATACGATAGGCGGAGCAGTGGGTGTGGTCAATAGCAGTCGCGAAAGATAAGGGTGAAAGTAGGTGTAACAGAGGCGTATACATAGACATGTGATGCAAACGTAACAGAATATGTCATAAATGGGGCGGAAACATGGAGGGGGCTACCTAAGGAGCCGGGACCTCTGACCTAATGGTGCGCGCAAACTGGCAATGACGTGTTACTAGAAGAAGCTGGGGGCTACGAACTCTGTGCTAGGAGCAGAGACTGAAGTCTGGAGAGTCAGGGCGACATGTACCTAAGCAGTATCTAGTATCTGATGTTTAGAGAACATGTTGATAGAATCCAAAAGTTATCGGGGTAAAGGCGAACAGACTCTAAGACTGGAGCATGCATTATTCTACATGTAGTGCGTGATGAAGAATATTAAATGATCATTAAATGCAGTATTTCTCTTACATGGAGACGTAAAGGCTAGACAATGACGGAAACTATTGATGCGATTCAGTAGCTTTAGGAATGCAGAGAAGGAGGACTGAACTGATAACTGGAATCATAACATACTCTTGGCAGACTCAGAGGCAGAGCCAGGCTGAGCCGGGCACTGTGAGGCAGGAAGTAAGTGAAGGGTCAGGAACACAGGTGGGGGCTGTATCGCTCCTCAGCGAGGCTCAGAAGACAGGAGCTGAATCTGGTGTCCGGGCCCTTTTGAGGCCTAGAAACGGGGACTTTACAATGAAATAACGTGCACACTGAGAAACGTGGCAACGTAGCTTTAAATAGGCCTGATATTCGTAGTATTCACGAGAACTGGAAACTGACATACTAGAGGTGGACACAACTGTAATTGCGTCTTTAATCGAACATAGGGAATACATATGCATATTAATCATGCACAGATAACATATGATGGAGGACGCGTAGGGACACAGAACATGGCTATTATGAAGCGCCCACCACACTGGCGGGTGCATCATGGATTCATAACATTGCAGCGGGCGGTGTTCACACCGGCACCCGCCGCAATGTTATGAATGCATTGGATGCATTTGCATACATAAATCGGCAGGCACCGCATTGTGTATGCAAATGCACGGGGGTACCCCCATGTGCACCCCCCAGCTCGGCTTCACCATGGGGGCCCGCAGGGGGCCCCCATAATGAAGACCGATTGCTTTTGCCATGGAAAAGCATCTTCAAAGGCCCATCCTAATATGGCTGGCAGTGTCTGATAGACACCGCCACCATATAAACCCTTAAGCGGCGGACGGTCTTTCCGTCCGCCGCGGACCCCCCAGCCATACTAATATGGTGGGGGTCATTCCGGAGCGGATGGCAGGCGGATTGCCCCCGCCAGGCCGGCGGTGACCACCGCTGGCCTGGCGGGGGTAATCCGCCCGCCATCCTAATGGGCCCCTAAATGTATATGCTTCACTTCCCCTATACCAACCCTACTGCCAAACACCCCTAACCGCCACCCTGCTGGTATCTCTCATCACATCACAGACCAAACTTTGGGGCCCCAGGGAAAATATTTGTGAGTACCCCTGTTCTAGAGACTGTTTTCTCTGACTTGGCATTTTTTGTTTATCTTCTCTAACACTACAAGTTCTGAGATTGATTAGGATTTTGTTTGATTTTCCTGTTATTGTTTTTTCTACTTAAGTGCTGGATTTACTCTTTTAGATTGTGTTCCAGAGTCTTTTTTACACACTGCATTCTTCCCAAGTTGTGGGTCACTTTCTGTGTGGGCTTGGTATATCGAGTGCTAGCAACCAGGGGGCCTCCCCTGTCTGCATTTGAGAAACCTCAGTGGTAAGGATTTTTAAACCTTTTACTATCCATGCATTCTAGAGAAATTTCATGAAATGCTGGTGTAGGTGCAGCAGGCAAATTTATATTTTTCTTGAACTCTGCTGAAAGATGCAGGGGAAGTCAGCCACAGCTGTCTGGGAGGATGTCAATCCTTAAGTTGGGTGCGAAGCTGCTTAATGCCCTTTCTGTGGGGTATTAGTAGGAGCTTTAAAGGTACAGTCTGGCTCGACTAGCAACTTTCTAATAAAAGTCAACCTAGGTAGTGAGTTACAGAAATGTTTGTTAAATGTATTTTGATTAACCACAGTTTAAATGGGCAATCCATCGAATTATGGACCTAATTTATGTGCTGGAAGAGAGGGAACTCCATTGCAATCATGATGATGTTCCCTCCCCGCCAACATAATGGTACGCCTTCCCAATTTAAATGTGTGCGGGCTATAGGTTTAATCATGGCAGAGACTACTCTGACTCCACCGTGAATACACTCCTCCGATGTCCCAGTGGAGTAAGATCTGTTTGAGGCAGGCCTGTAATTCCACCCACCTCATTTTGCTGAGCAGAAATAGCGGTCAGTTTTCACTGCCCATCACTGCCAGGAATACCCTGGTGGTACGGGGGCAGTGGAAACTGCTAAATGCTCCCCTTGCCATTGGAGATGGCTTTCATGGCGTGGTGAGGATTTTCGATTTTATTTTCAAAAAGAAAATCCCACTCCAGGATTTTCTTTGGAAAAGAAAAAATAAAACATTTTGGTACAAGGCACCATCATGTTGATAGATCCCTGCATCAATCTGCAAAAAGCAGTGGTTCCTGCCAATGCTTTAGAAATGACCACCAGTTTGGTGGTCATTTCTAAATTTGGTGGGTGGCACCTCCGTCAAAGCGAAAAATGGGCTATATATCTACGTTTAAATTAGGCTCTATGTCACAATAGATCTCGAATCCTCACATGCCTCTTCAAATAAGCATTCTAGAATTCCTATTGGCAGTCATTGTTAGCAAAGCAGGACTGCAAAGTTTTCAGTGTTTTTACTTGAAATAATTTTGGCTAAGAATGGGTGCATGCCACTAACTTCTATATGTGTCTCTGTTCTGTGGTGCCATCGCAATATATAAAAATGCCGCAAGAGTATTGTCTGATCTTGAGGCTGCAAGATGCTCCTGAAACAGAGTGTACTGGATAAACAGGGAGCGCTTTATCATCATCCTACACTGCTTCCCCTCTTCATTTAATTTTATTTTGCATATTTCATGGGGTCGATTTCTAAGAAGTATTGATTTTAATGGTCATTCCCATGAATGTAAAGTATCATGAAGAGGTTACATTAATGACCATATCGATCATCCTGGTATAACTGACAGAATATGGTTTCTTGCAGCATAAAAGCAGCATGCAGTGCATAATTTGCTTTTAATTTAAACTTTGTGTTGCTGATTTTAATCGTAGGCCCTCAGAATATAGACACGCATGTATATAGTTAACAAGTATGCTCTGAAAATAGTCACTAGTACAATAAGCCAAAGCACCTGCTGGTTTTATAAAAGCCAGAGTAAAAGTATCATGATTTCAATCAATACATCTTCCTGATCAATGCCTTGATATCAGTTTATTTCTCAATCTGTATATTATGACATAAATTCCTATCTACGTAACAGGAAGTTACTGTTAGGCATTGTGGGGCGACCTAAACAATATTTGAATACTGATAAACTGTGTGAGAGAAAGTCACTGGAGATACTCTGGTATTTGTAATTTTATTGTAATGAAACACATTTGACAGTGAAGGTTGATCTCAGGGGCACAATTTAGGCGACATTTAGGTTTTGGTTGATTCGCGAAAAGTGGATATTAGCACTATTTTTCCAGTGTTTAAACATTAACATATATAATGCTAACAAACACAACTGAAAAGGAGAATTCAATTATATAATCTCTTTAGTTCAATTCACAGCATTACAACAATTCCATTCAATTCTATAGCCATACATGTTCGCGGTTAATGTCCAATCAAATTCCTCAGGAGTCTTGTATGTCTTTTATGTTGAAATCGGGTAAAAAGTCAAGGTAGTAAAATGGGCGGCGCAACACAATTTTACACTAGCACGTCTTATGGTCCACACTGCTTTTGCATCATATTTGTAGATTTGTTTGGGGTCCGCTCAGCACAGTGTAGTGCAACTCGTTAAGACACACTAGGTTCTATATGGAGGACGATAGAGAAAAATTGACAACAGACAAATATAAACAAAATAAAGCATCTTTAATTTAACAAAGTAAAGAGGTATTTAGTGACTAGTTTAGAAACTGGAGTTACCTTAATATGGACTGTGATTAAAAATGAATTTCATTTGTAAATTGAAGGAAAAAGCGGTGTCTGTTACACTTCATTTTGCTGGTCAGAAGTTAGTTGCAATTACAAATGAGAAATTGGGTTGCTGGTTTAGCGGGGTGTGAGCCCTTCTCAAGCAACAGCCATAATCCTTGTCAGGCTGAACCACAAACAGTCACTAAATTAACCTGTGCTTAACACTCTGGTAGTGATCCAGCGGGCTATAGAAAATATATCATAAACAACGCTACCCAACTTCATAACCTATAAACAAAATTCTATACTAAATATGGACCCATTTATGAACCTGATATATTTTGGGCCTACTGAATCAGGTGGTCAGAATAAATCTATATACACATTATCTACAAACTATATACATATTTATATTTTCGCAGAAAGAATATTGTCATTAGAATAAAACCCAACCATTTAAACGACCACCATAGGCGACGTGATCTAGCTAATAGTAACCTACACTTCTGAATAACCAAGACCAGCTTGTTTGTCAAAAGTAAGATTTTATTATCTAAATTATGGTATGTAAATTGAATGTTTTATAATTGAATTTTATTAGCAATAAAGCAAGCATGATTGTAAAGAAATATAGAAAAATACAATTTAAGCAAGTGAATCAAAATTCAAAGTGAATATTTAAAGTTTAGCATTTCTAAAACCTAAGTCCCTAAATAAGCTAAATAGATAGAAATTAAAGTAAAGTTCTTTGAGGATTCTTACGTGCTCCACGCAAAGTCCAGCAGCACTTCACCCTCATCGGAAAGTCAGAAAGCAGCAGCCAGCCCAACCCTAAGGGCATGACTTTTTATACCTTTCTACGCTAACTAAACTAGCAAAGGAAAGTTTTCAGAAATCCTCGACGTCCCATTGGCTGAGAGTGACAAGTGACATGTCACCAGATTCTCAAAAAAAGTTCCACAAAATCATGTCTTACAAAGACCATTGTCTCTTCCACGTGAAGCCAGAAGCTTCCTGCGATTGCAACTATGTATTAAGTCATCCTCGCAGCTTCCATAGTCTTTCAGTACAACTTCCGCGGATGCCAAGTTAAGGACTGACAAAATGTTCACTTTCGACCTTGGCCATGTCCGACAGAATGATGTCAGCTCATCAGTTTTTTGCTTTGTGAATGCAGCTTCAATAATCGTTTTAATTCAGAATGGACGTCTCGTGATTTTCTGCAGAATTCTAAGTCAGCTCTTTTTCTGCGGATCAAATGACTAGGCCCAAAAGCAGGCAACTTATGTTTTCTAGTATAAAACAAACACAAGAAAAGTATTAATGTAAGAAATAATGTAGATTCTGTATCCACCCCATGGTTTACTAATTAATTAACCCACCCGATTAATCAAAATGTTACCTAGCCATTGCAAACAAATAAAGCAGCGTTTATATTTACCAGTCTCCAATTTTCTATGAGACCCATATGCACCTAGAATAGTAGAAATGACATCACACAGACAAGTAAAAGCAAAACAAGCACATGCTTATTTTAAGTTTGCAGCAGTTAGTAATGACAAAAACGAAAACAATAAATTATTTTATTATTTAGCACTAACAAAAAGATGCAACATTTATGCACGTTTATGAGCACACATGTTAGTCCCCCCACGTGTAAAGTTTAATCTAAGTTGTATTAGCACGACATATCACAAATCATTAATAATTTTATTCATGTTATGGAAATGTGACTTTGCGAGTTTAAACAAAATTTTGTTTTCTATCTCGCTCCATCAACTCCCTCATCTGGTGATTAACAAATCACCACACCAGCACTCAAAATTTTGGTAAATTAAATTTATAAGAAATCGATTCAAATTCATTTGTATTAGTAAACCTAAAAATCTGTTTCAGCATAATCTTTGCAATTAACATGACGCTCTCTATGTAACTCCTGTAACTCGATCTCCCTTTCTTCTTCTTTTCTGAGTTTATAGATTCTCTTCTTTTCCTTTAACTGTTTCTTTCTTTTATGTAACAAACAACCTACTTTAGTCAAAATAAAAATGAATACTATTATAATCAAAGGTGCCAAAATCTTGCCAAGAATTGAACTTCCAATATTATGAAACCAGTTTTTAATTGCTTGAAACCTTTTTGAAAGTTTCCCTGTAAAATCTTCTTCTTCTAAAGGAATTATTTCTGAATGCATTTGTGTAATATTCTTAATATACATTTCAATATTCTTACTTTCATCAGGAATATATGTACAGCAATGTTGGACATGTAAAATGCCACAGACTCCTCCCTCTTTTGCTAGGAGTATGTCTAAAGCAAGACGATCTTGAATTACCATGGATCTAATTGCAATAACTTCAACATTCACTAATTGAAATCCATCAGCAGTGTCAGTTGATAATCTATCAACTATAGTGGACAATTTTCTGATTCTCCCTGCATTTAGGGTTATACCAACAAAAGGTATTACAGCTTGAAAAATATCTCCCAGAACTTCGGTAAAAGTTTCTCTTTTAGCTCTATTTACATAATTATGAATTTTAAACAATCCTTCTGAATCTCTGTCAACATGAAACACTTTAGGAAAAACAATTCCCACATAACAAGTTCCATACCAATGGTCTGGAAGGTTGTAGTAGGCTTTGTCGCCACAAACAAAATAAATTCCAGGGAAGATAGGATCTTTTCCACCTTTAAATCCCCAACCTCCCATAATCTGATAAGTATCTTCACAGTTACTTGCACCTACAAAATAATTATCAAAAAGTGTATTATCTCTTCTAATGCAAAGCTTTCCACTAACAGGTTTGTCTATGTGAATTGCAATATTTTCAAGCATTTTGCCATTTAATTTTTCATCCTCTTTTTGCCAGAAGGATGACTTAGTCTGCTTGACTAATTCATTTCTCTTATAAATTGCTCTTCTCTCCTCAACCATATTCAAAAATTTCTTTCCTTCAGCACTTAATTTACATGTTAAATTATTCTTGTAAGCATACTCGTAAGTGAGTTCGTTAGTAACAAGGAAATATTCTCTCATTTGTTTTGCTTTCTTATGCTTATTTAAAGCATTATCAATCTTAACATTAGCAAAAATCTCATCATAATTTGAATAGTAATATTCTAAACGACCAGTTTGATAAAATAAACTAGTTAATACACTACATGTTACAGCATAAGTGAGAGGAAGCATATTATAAGTTACTCCTTCAGAAACAGAAGCAGGTAACTTAACACAGACATAACAGTCTTTAGCATCCATTACCTTGACATATTCACTCAAAAGCTTTGTGAATGTATTGCTTGAAAAATCACCTATTGATTTATCTTGATGAATGTTAGGCTGATGATCAATAACTTTTGCAGATGCACTATGTTTAGTTTGGCTAACCAGAGCTTTGCTTGTTATGTTAACTTTGTGTAATTCTCTATTCATTTCTAAAGGGATAATCACAGCTAGTACTAACCAGAGCAGAACTAAAATGAGCAGACATACCAGAGTCATCTTACAGCATCTTTTAAAAACAGAACATTTTGAAGTGCTCTCCTTAACGTAAGGCATTTTTAGGTTAGTTTTAGCCTCAAAAATAAAAATAAATTTTAAATTTTATATACACCCCCCTTTTAAAATATATTTTTCTTTTATAACCCTAAACAAGATTTCTTCGACCTTATGTCATACATAAGTTTTCTTCAACTAAACAGTTTTTCTTCGACCTTGTGTCAACTAACAAGATTTCTTCAGCCTTTTGCCAATTTAATAATTCTGTACTTCAATCATTGTCACTAATTTCTTGGATTTCGTTTTCTTCTTCACTACTATCATATATGTCTATAACAGGTGGAATTACCAAGTAAGTCCACTCAGGAGACTTGTATTTCTGGTTTGGTCTAATTATTCTCTTCCCTTTTCTCGATATTACTTCAATTTTTCTTCCAACTCCAATTTCTTTTCCTGGACTCTTTTGACTACTGATTTCTTCAACTTGTTCTATTGGCTTTTTGATCAATCTTACTCTCAATCTTCCACCAGGCCAGTAGTCTGCTTTTCTCACGTATTTCTTCTTTGGTTCAGAATTATTTGATTCTGACTTCCAAGTCCTTTTCTTTCCGTTTTCACTTCCACCCTCCACGTCACTTTC
The DNA here is from genome assembly GCF_964261635.1 of Lissotriton helveticus. Taxonomy (NCBI): domain Eukaryota; kingdom Metazoa; phylum Chordata; class Amphibia; order Caudata; family Salamandridae; genus Lissotriton; species Lissotriton helveticus. The sequence continues at coordinate 1,088,743,916 of NC_136071.1, read as the reverse complement.
TTCAGTTTCGTAGTCTGAAATTTCAATTGACTCAGGAACTTCTCTATTCGGCAATTTCACTCCTTCAGGAACTTCACTTTGTCTTCCATCACTGGTACTCGGTAATTCATTCTCCTCCTCTTCCTCAATTACCTCTAGCTTCCCAGATTTCGGATTTTTGTTCCTTACTTCAGAGCTTGTTCTCTGCCTTTCGATACTCTCCCGGTCTGAAACTTCCTTTGATTCAGCTTCTTTGTCTTCAATAGAGACAACCGAATCCTCAGTTATCTTTCCTTTTAACAGATTCTCTTCTCCTTCAGAATCTATTTCAATTATTTCTAAGTCTTTTCTTGTCAGATTTCCATTCACTGGCACAGTTTCCAGATGTCGACTTTCTTGTCGATCTTCAGAATCTGGAATTACTTCACCTTCTGTTCTGTCTTCTGCTTCAGAATCTGAATCATCTGTAGTATCACTTTCAACATCAGAACTCTCAGGAGTTGGTACTGGAATAGTATGACTTGGATGAATCCAGCGTTTCAATCCTCTGCACTTTACAGCATTAGTAGTGATCAAGATTATCTGCCTAGGTTTCTGCCATCTAGGAGATAGACAATTCCTTCTCCGATGTACTTTCGTTCTGACCCAGTCTCCAGGTCTCAGATCATGTGTCAAAACTTTGTCATTTGATTGAGCTTCAGTTCCCACCTGATTAGACACAGAAGTTACCATATCAGATAACCTTTTACAGTAATCCAAAATTGCACTGTCATTTATGCTCAACAGTTTACCTACAGGTACAAAAGCTTGTCTCATAACTCTTCCCATTATAATTTCATGAGGACTTAGACCTGTCTTTTTATCTGGTGTACTTCTTAATGACATCAAAACAAGTGGAAGAGCATCAGTCCACTTAACACCTGTCTCAAGACACATTTTTCCAATTCTGTTTTTGATAGTTCCATTTATTTGTTCAACTACACCTGATGCCTCTGGTCTGTATGCACAGTGTATTTTCTGCTCAATGCTCAAAGCTTCACAAATTAACTTCAACAGTTTGTTGTCAAAATGGCTTCCTCCATCACTCTCAATAGTGACTGGAAAACCGTACCTTGGGATGATTTCTCTGAGCATTAGTTTTGCCACTGTAATTGAATCACAATGTCGTGTAGGGAAAGCTTCTACCCATCTTGAGAACAAGCATACAATTACAAGTACATATTTCAAACAGTTGTGTAAGGGCATTTCAATGAAATCTATTTGTAACCTGGTAAAGGGACAACCCTCTCGACCAATTATTCCTGTCCCCACCACTGATTTTCTGTTTGGATTCATTTGTTGGCATGATAAACACCTTTGACAAAAAGATTCTGCAATGGTTCTAAATTTGGTATTGAACCAAGTTTCTCTAAAAAGTCTGACCATAGAATCTCTTCCTAAATGTGCAGGGCCATGATATAATCTGGCCATGTCAGCAATCAAGCAATTTGGTAAGACTATTCTGCCATCTTTGTAAACCCACACTCCATCTTCTTCACGTGGTCTACAATCTGATCTTAACCATAGGTCTTTTTCTTCATCATCTGTTTCGTTTTGTAAATCTCTAATCTCATGCCATGTTTCTACAACAGTTGTTAGCATTAATGAATTTGAATCAGTTTCTTTACTCCTCTCCCGATTGTATGAATAATTTTTCCTTGCGCAGTACTTTGCTGTTTCGTCTGCGAAGGCATTTCCCTTGGAAATATAATCAGTTCCTCTAGTGTGCGCTGCACATTTGACTATGGCAATTTCCTTTGGCAATTGTATTGCTTCAATTAATCTTCTAATGAAAACTGCATTTTTAATTGGTGATCCTGTTGATGTCATGTATCCTCTCTGTGACCAGAGTTGTCCATAATCATGCACAACTCCGTATCCATACTGACTATCAGTAATGATGGTAACTCTAATATCTTTTGATATTTCGCATGCACGAATTAAAGCAATCAATTCAGCCACTTGTGCTGAACGAACTCCTTCAAGACATGATGCTTCTTCAACATCTACAACTGTACAAACTGAGTAAGAAGCTTTCAAGACACCTCCTTCGGATCTTAAGCATGAGCCATCTACAAAGTAGACAAAATCCGATTCAGACAAGGGTCTGTCTTTGATATCTTTTCTTGGTTTAGTGCAGAATTCCATGACATCTAAACATTCATGTTCTGTCTCAATGTCATCAACAATTTCGGAATCAGGCAGTAATGTAGAAGGATTCAGATTCAAACATCTTGAAATCGAAACATTATCTGCTCCCAGTATGATTTTCTCATACCTTGTCAATCTGCTACTTGTTAAATGTTGAGTCTTACCTCTTGTCAGTAATATTTCAACTGAATGAGGCACAAAAACTTTTACAGGAAATCCCATTATCATTCCTTCACTTTGTTCAAGGCTGATACTTGTAGCTGCAACTGCTTTTAAACAACCTGGTAATGCTTTTGCAATTGGATCAAGAACTGCAGAGAAGTATGCAATAGGTTTCTTTAAATTTCCATGTCTCTGTATTAATACAGATAATGCACATCCTTCTCTCTCACTGCAATACAGTTCAAAATCTTTTTCATAATTTGGCATACCCAAAGCTGGAGCTTGACATAAGCTCTTTTTCAGGTTCTCAAAAGATTCCATCTCAGTGTCATTGAGAATAATTGGATCTTTTACATCTGATTTGGTCAGTCTTTGTAATGGTTTTGCAATTACTGAAAATCCACTTATCCATTGTCGACAGTAACCTACCATTCCCAGGAACATTCTGACCTGTCTTTGTGTTCTTGGCGGTAACATTGCTTGAATCATTTTTATTCTCTCTATTGTTACTTGTCTTTTTCCTTTTGCAATTCTGTGACCAAGATATTTTACTTCTTGTTTGCAAAACTGTAGTTTTGCTGGGGACACTTTATGTCCTTCTTCTGCAAGGCGATTTAACAGAATTATTGTGTCTGTTACACAATTTTCTCTTGTCTTTGCAGCTATTAACAAATCGTCAATATATTGCACCAATGTAGACCTACCTGGTAAATCTAAATCTTCTAATGATCTTTTTAACAATTCATTAAAGATTGAAGGACTTTCAGTATAGCCCTGAGGGATTCTTGTCCATCCAAGGGTCTTACCTTGGAATCTGAAAGCAAAGATTTCATAACTGTCTGGGTGTAAGGGAACAGTAAAGAATGCATTGCAAAGGTCGATGACTGTATACCATTCAGCATCATGTGGAATCTGAAATAGAATTACTGCTGGATTTGGAACTACAGGACAACATGGAATGACAATTTGATTAACCTTTCTCAAATCTTGTACGATTCTAAATGTTCCGTTAGACTTTTTAACTCCCATAATTGGTGAATTACAAGAGCTACTTTTCATTTCCTTTAATACACCTTGCTTGATTAATTTTTCAATTATAGGTGTAATACCTTCAATTGTCTCTGTTTTCATTTTATACTGTGGAGTGTTTGGAAATTCTATTCCCTGTTTTAATGCAATTTTTACAGGATCTACGTTTTTCATCAGACCCATCTCATTCCCAGTAAAATCCCATATTTCAGATTTCACTATTTCCTTTAGCTCTTCAGGTAAATCCTTTTCTTCAAATGCAGGAAACAATTTTGTTTCTTCTGCTTCCATCATCATCATTGTCATTCTGTACAAACCATCTTCCTCCATTGTTTGTAACTCAACTCCTTCAGGAGAACAATATATTCTGCAATTCATTTTACATAGGATGTCTCTGCCTAATAGATTTACTGGACTACTATTACAAACCACAAATCTGTGTTTGTCTCTGTAATTTCCAATTTCAACTGGTACTGGATCAGTTAAGTCTGTTTTAATTTGCTGATTACTTACTCCCACAACTTGGATGGTATCCCCAGAGAGAGGTAGGTTTTCAATTTCCACTGATCTAACAGTAGAACGGGTAGCACCAGTGTCCACTAGAAAAGTGATGTCTACATCATTAACTTTCCCGTTTACATAAGGACCAGACTGGTCAACCTCAAGAGTGGCTCCAACAACACACTCTTCCTCCTCTCTCGGGCACCGTCAGCAATAACCATCAGAATCACTGTCTTGACTTTCTGTTAATAAAAATTGTTGTGAAGCATTTTGCATTTGAACCCTTTGTTGCTTTTGCTGTTTTTGTGGTTTTATTACCTGTTCACATCCCTGAAATCCCACGTTTGGATACAATTTTTGAACTCCCCCACAATTCGGAAAAGGTGGTTGTGGCAACTGGTCTTGACGATTATTCACCTGTTGTTGTTGCTGTTGTTGTAACTGTCGCTGTATATTAAATTCATTTAACCCCTGTTGCATCTGTAGCTGTTGCTGCAGGTTAACACCATTCTGCATCTGTGGATTCAATAAGGGATTCTTTAAGTTTTTAGGAGGATGAGGACACTCGTCCCTCCAATGTCCAATTTCGCCACAATTAAAACAAGGTAATCTTTGTTTCAGTTCTTCTATCTTTGGGCTAAATTTCTTTGGGAAATTATTACCTTTAAACTTTCCTTGTATCTGGTTTGTATTTCCAGTTTGAACAAAATTAGTGTTCTTATTTCCCATGTTGGCAATCTGTTGCTCAGCCACCTTTACCTGAGCCCACATGGCTTTCTCCTTCAGCTTCTTCTGTTTTACTTCTAATTCATCGCTACAATATTTTGCTTTTCTTAGAATATCATCTACAGATAGTGCTTGCCATCCGACAATACTAGTTCTGATCATTTCTCCAATTTCAGGTTTTAGTCCATAAACAAATCTATAGATAAAATGACTCATGTCTTTTTCATCCAATTTTTCATAACCACTGTATTGTTTAAAGATTAACAATAGTCTTTCATAAAAAGAATGAACTGATTCTTTTGTTTCTTGTTCTGTTCTTTCTATTTTAACCCAATCAACTTCTTTGGGTGGAATTTTGTTTTTCATCCAAACAATTACTTTCTCATAAAAATCCATTACAAGTGGATTTGGGGCACCTGTTTCTTTGATTCGTTCAGGTTCTGTTTTTGGCCAACTAATCGATATTTTGCATTCTGTCCAAAGATCAGATGGAACGACAATATCAAAAAATCCATCTAAATCAATCCACAGAACTTTTGACACTTTGATAAATCTATCGACTTGCCTGTACCACTCAACTGGTTTCTCTCTTAATTTTGGAAAGTCATTTGTGAATAACAGAATGTCTTGTCTTGACCATGGGACATGAACATATCCTCCACCTGCAACTTCTCTCATTGGAAATTGTTTTGACAATTTTTCCAATCTTTCATCTTCCTTCCTTTTGGTCCATTTCACTCTCCATTTGTTCAGTTCTCCTAGCTTTTTGATATAGACGATCAAATCTTTAATGTGAACTATTCTTCCCATTGAGTTCAAACTCTCAATGTCACTTTCTGAAAAATCTAATCTGTAATGTTTTGCAAAATTCTTTTGTTTACTTATATCGATTTCAAGTTCTGCAGCTAGATCTTCTAATTGATCATATTTATTTTTCGTTTTCCATTGAATACTTTTGCAAATGAATAGTAGTTCATCATCCCGATAGTAATTTAAACTATCTGGACCAATGGTTCCAATTATTAATTCTTCAATATTAGCTTTTAATTTGGCCACATCAAGTTTTGGTGTGGTTACCCTGACTTCAGGACTTCCTACATCTGACATAGCACCCATTGGTGTTTTTGGAGATAAATCCTCATTAAAGGTTAAATCAGGCATTCTCGATCTAGAAGTGTTTAATTCAGTCAAGTCTGAATAAAATTTTTCAGTAGGCTTTTGAATTTCTGTATTTAAAGGAATAGTTAATCCATTTTTGTTTGTATCTCTTTGATCAAATACAGGCTGAACAGGACCTATTGTTACTGGAACAGTGACAGCTTCCATGCCTTTTGTCATTCTTTTAATTAATTCTTCTTTTGATCTTAAATATTCATTATAATCAACATCCTCAACATTTCTTGTCTCTCTTGCATAATCTTTTGGAGGTTCCCTTGCTCTTGGAGTCATTGAAAAATGTCTACCTTCATTTCGAGCATTCTCGAATTCTGATCTTCTAGGAGTTTCAGTGATTTCACAATTATTTGGATAAAGTTTAGGAGCTTCATTAATTGGAGGTGCACTCGGTGAAGTTTCAGTAGAAACCACCGGAGTAGACCATGATCTGGGAGGTCTCAAAGGCTGATTAGGCTGTTTCTTTCTAGCAGTTGTATATATTTCTTCCATAACTGCATCCTCAGATTCACTTTCCATAGATTTCCCTGTAGGAGAACCCATTACCATTTCATGAATTAAATACAATCCTTCACCATGTTTCCCTGTCTCCACATTCGCAATCTATCTTCATGAGTTTCTCTTTTCCATGATGGATTTTTAGAAGGTCTTTTAATTCCACTAGCTTCTCTTTGTAACTGATACATCTCGTCTTCCCACTCAACTAAAGCTTCAAATTGAGTTGGTCTCGGTTTTGGAACAAGAGCATTCATTTTCTCTCGTAAATTTCTTAAAACCCTTACATTAAATGAACCATCATCAGGCCAAGCTAAAACACCGTCGTTTTTAGTATAGCGTTTCCAACTGTCGAACCATAAGACAGTATGATATCCGTATTCACCTTCCATGTACGCTGCAGGTGTTTTATACTTATGAAGTAGTTTACCACCTCGCGTTTCGATTTTCTTGTCAGGTGAAAATAAATTCTTAAATTTCTGAAATAATGTTGTCTTTTTCTCAACATGTTTAAAATGATAACTCATTTTTAAAAGTTAAATTTAATTCACAAAATCGTTCGTAAAATATTTTCGGGATGTTCCGCAAAACAACCAATCCGTGCGCGAAACACACCAACAAGCCAATGGCAGTTGAGTTACGTCAGTTTCCTGCTCAACCAATAAATTTGGAGTTTTTCCGAACGACCAATCAGCTCACAGGCCGTCAGAGACTCAAGAGCCAATCAGAATACAGCTTGTGACGTAGGTCACCCAATCCCAGCGCGGCTCTGTGACGTACACAGCAGCTGCGGTTTCTCGCTTCTCACTCCTGGCGCTTACCCCTCCTTCATAAAATCTTTTCACAGCGCCATTTTAAGAACACTTTTCAGTGTAAATTAATTCTTAACAATGACTATGAAGACAACATCTGTTCGTTTCACTATTTAGGATAGTTTACATACATTCAAGTATCCACACTTCGGAATAGACGGCGCTATTCACATTAAGGATAAGCAGATGCAATGTGTAAAGTATTTATGTGGCACTAAAACAGGTATAATGTGAAGAACAACATAAGGAAAACCCCACACTAATTTAGGAAATTGGAGTCAAATCTAATTAATAATTTGACACCAAAACGAAAAAAATGAAATCAGTAGTATAGGAGATACACAGTTTCAAAAATGTTAGGTAAGTATAGTCCCTACAAGCACAAAGTGCCACTCACCGTTATCTGGTTGTGTGAGACTGGGTGCAATTCACAAGTTCAGGCTGACCATGATGGAGCACAGGCTGGAGGCAGTGACCAGATTATTCCCTCTGCAAAAAGCTAACTTCAAAATTCCTGCATGAAGAATTTGTTTGCGGAGGTAAAGGCCGTGAGAAGCAAGAAGAACATCATGGATGGTCGTTGCTGTAGTGCAAAAAGCAGGTCAGACGTCGCAGACAAACATCGTTATAGCACAAAGATCCTGTCGAGAGTCAGATATAGTCGGTGCTATGCATTGGCTGTCACTCAGGCTGTCGATGCTGTAGCATGAAGTGTAGATCTTTCTTTGCCAGTCATTGCTGATAGTCCATGTAGCACGAAGAGTTTGGTTCACTGGAGCTTTGCTTTGACTGTCAGAGCAGGCCAAACCCTGAGGGGCACCTCTTAGAAATCAGTAACACACTCCAACTGATGCCCACAGGGCTCAGACAGGTCCAGTTGTAGCTCCAGGATGGTCCAGTACACAAGGTAAGCTGGGCAGTTGCAGAGAGGACTCTGGAACTTATTGTGTTGCTGTAGCACAGACCTTGAGGTCAGTCCGCTACCTCTTAGAATCACTTCAGCCATGGAGGAAGGATGCAAGTCCAGTCTTCCTTCTTAGACAGCAGGGCAGGCCTCAGGCAGCAGGTTAGTCCAACAGCACCTGGGTATTTCTTATTCTGTTCTACACCTCCAGGAGTGTACTCAAGAGCGGGACCGAGGATCTCCTTTGTATACCTGGTGACAACATTGAAGTGAAAGAAAATTCTGGGGAGACACCCTACAGAGTTGTCTGGAATCTTCTGCCTCCCCCTTTTAGTCCCAGTCTTTCTGGCAGCACAATAGGCTAGTGTAAAGTCCTCTGTGTGTGAGCTGTGGCAGTGCCTTTGAAGAGTAATTGTGACAGGTGACAGCTCCACCCCCTCATCACGTCACCTTCAACATCCAGAACCTCTATTGTGTGACTGTCAGGGAGGAGCACACAAAGACCACCTGCCAACTACATCTAGTCATGTGACCCAGGAACTGGCTGCAGGCACCAAACAGTTAGAGCATGAAAAAGCCAACTTTCTTAGAGTGACATTTTCAGAATTGTGACTTAAAATCTAACCTCAAAGATAAATAACATTTTAAATTACAATTCCTCATACACCAAACATTATATTCCTACCTTCTCCCAATGAAAAGTCATCTCTTAAAAAATGTAATAAGGTAACACAATGTTATCCTATGGGAGAGGTAGACCTTGCAATAGTGAGCAACAAATAAGAGGGTTTTTCGCTACCAGGACATGTAAAACTGAAAAGTAAATGTATATCTTTTTTAATGAAATGCACCCTACCCTAGGGGCTATTTAGGGCCTAGGCTTATATTTATTAAATGGAAGGTTTAGGTCAGGCAAAATATTTATTTTTTGCCAGGTTAAAATTGCAGTTTAAAATGCATAAACAGGCTGACCAGAGACATGTTTAAAAGGATACTCAAAGGGGTGGCACAATAAGCACTGCAGGTCCACTAGGTACTCAGAAACTTGGCATCTCCCAACTGATCAAGGAGTTCATCGGCTTGGAGGATGGTGTGTGCATCGGTCTTCCTGACTGAATGGGCCCTCAATTATTTACTTGGCGGCCTAGGATAGAGCAAGGCCTATTGGTGTGCTCAGTCACCCCTAGCTCTAACAACTTGGGCACTTCTTCCTTGATGCTGGCCCTCACTTTATCAGATAGCCTGTAGATTCTAATCTTCGCAAACATACTGTCCCCGATGTCGATATCATGAGTACACCCAGAGCATAGTTACTTCAGACCCCTCAAAGGGTGGCTTGAGGCGGTTAACCCTAGGATCCTTAAAGGGTTCCTGGGGGTCTGTAGACCCACCAAGTAGATGACTTCACCACTGTGTGCCTTTACCTCATGTGAGCCAATCCACCAGTCATGCAAGGCCTGGGCCTCCACTGATTCCATTACCCTCGCCTTCTTATCAGGTTGAAAGTCGACCAGATTGGATTTCTGCTTATGCCAGAGTTTCATGACTTCCTATCTGCCTGCTACGTTCTCAGTGGTAGTTTTCCAGAACCGCTTAATCTGGAATTTTAGAGTTAATATTTAGCTGACTATACCCTTCGGGGGTTTCTTTGGGCACTTGCTCCTACTCCTCTGTAACAAAGCTGAGAGGCCCTTTGACACAGTGGCCACATAGACTCTCAAAAGGGCTGAACCCAGCTCCCTTCTGAGACACTTCCCTGTAGGCAAACAACAAGCATAGCAAGAGGACGTTCCCACACATTATCATACCCTTCAGCTCCTTGCTCAACCTCTCAATAAGCCTATTGGTATGGGGATGATAGGATGTGGAGACTTTGAAAGTTCTTCCACACTCATCCAACAGGGTCTTCATGTATGCTGACATATAGTTGGTGCCCTGGTCAGACATCACTTCCTTGGGAAAACCCACTTGGGTAAAAATCCTAATCAGTACCCTGGCCACAGAAAGCACTGTCACAGGGATGGCTTCCTGGTACCAGGCGGCATAGTTCACCAAGACCAGGATAATCATGTTGCCCAAGGATGTCTTGTGTCCAGAAGACCCACAATATCAATGCCAATCCTTTGAAATGGGGGGCAAACAACAAGAAAGGGAACCAGGGGAGCCTTCTGCGTTCCCTCAGTATTCCCACTGGCCTTGCGGGTAGGGAGCACATACAGAATATATCTGAGGTAATTTTCATCCGGGCCAATAAAAGTGGGTTACCAGCCTTGCAAAGGTCTTGGTCTACCCCAAAAGTCCTGCCAGGGGTACGTCATGAGCCAGTCCCAGTAAGAAGGACCTGTAGAACTGGGGAACCACTAATACTTGGGTTACCCTAGGCTCAGTAACCTTAGGTTACTGTCCAGGAGATAATTTCCCAGTAGATGAGGTGACACTAAAGGTGTCTTCTTTTGTCTAGGCATCTGCATGGCAAGGAATTAACATCAGAGTGGGGTCCTCCTTCGGTGCCTGGCAGATTTCAGCACAGGAGGGGCCTCCTTCAGCTTGATTATCAACCTATAGGTTCTGGAAGATTCCCCTCACAATCCACTTTCACTATCTCTCAGTACCAATGTAATCTCTGGGGCTGATTTTCCGCTCTTCCTGCCCCTCCTCTTATTGGCAGGTGTGCAGGCCAAGTTTCCAGGCCTCAGGCCTTTTGGAGTTTCCTCCCAGGAGCCATGGACCATGTGGTCAGGCACACCCACTAAGTCAATCCTAGCATCTCCAAGTGTAATATGAGCTCCACTTCCTTCCAGATGGTGTGCTCCACATCAATATCCAATCGACAATCCCCTGGCATGGCTGGACATACAGCTGCCTTCCCTTCAAGGAATGTGAGACCTCCACCATTCAAAGGGAACCAGAGCCACTGGGTAGTAACACTTGTGGACTATATTGGGAAGTACCTGCTTTCAGGACACCCAATGACACATTGCAGTATTCATACTTGCTCTTGTGTCTCTCTGAGACTCTGACCTTTGCTCATTGCTGATGGCCCACTACTGGTACCTCTTAGTATTACTAGGCACATGAGTCTTGAGTACCATCTTCCTGTCTCCCTGGGACACTAAGGTGACCTATGCACTTCCTCCGTACCAACTGGGAAAACCTCTTCTCCAAGCCCTACACTAGCCATTCTCAGGGCCTGACCACCATTTGGGGGCTGCTGCCTCTTCAGGCAGTAGGTGTCTCCCATTAAGTGCTGTATGTGTAGCATTCTAAACACGTAGGGCCCGACTATGAGTTTAACAGTGACGCTACACCGCAAAACCCGTGTGAGAACTGCCCACCTTATAATGACTTTTTCAGTCATTGGCAGGGGATTTCTTTGGTGTTCCAACGGCGGTGCCTATAAAATAGGCACCGCAATGGGAACATCAAAGGAGTTCCAGCATGGCATGGACTATAAAGTCCATGTTGTGCTTTAACTGGGGGTGCATGCACACTCGGGGGCACATGTTGTGCCACCCTGTGTGCATCCACATGGAGTGAGGCACAAGGGGGCTCTGTATGGTTCAGGTAGGCTGGACCGGTGTTGTGGAGTGCTTTCAGTGCATTGGCGAGGAGCTTGAAGGCGATCCTCTTGTCGACGGGGAGCCAGTTCCGGTCTCTTAGGTGGGAGTGGATGCGGCTGCATCGAGGTTTGTTGAGGATCAGGCGGGCGGAGGCGTTCTGGATGCGTTGCAGCTGTTGTAGGTGTTTAGTCGGGATTCCTGCGTAGAGTGAGTAGCCGTAGTCCAGCCTGCTGCTGACGAGGGCTTGGGTCACCGTTTTTCTGGTTTCGGTCAGGATCCTTTTGTAGATCCTGCGAAGCATGTGGAGGGTGTTGTAGCAGGAGGAGGAGACGGCGCTGACCGGCTTCGACATGGAGAGGGAGGAGTCGAGGATGAATCCTAGGTTGCGTGCGTGGTCCGTGGGTGTCAGTGCTGTTCCCAGTGTGGTCGGCCACAAGGAGTCATCCCAGGCAGAGGGGGTGGGGCCGAGGATGGGGACTTACATCTTGTCCGAGTTCAGTTTTAGTCGGCTGCTCCTCATCCACTCGGCGACGGCCTTCATTCCCTTGTGGAGGTTGGTTTTGGCGGTGTGTGGATCCTTGGTGAGGGAGAGGATGAGCTGGGTGTCGTCGGCAAAGGAGATGATGTTCAGGTCGTGCTGACGGGCCACTTGTGCGAGGGGGCCATGTAGACGTTGAACAGGGTTGGGCTGAGGGATGAGCCCTGGGGTACACCGCAGATGATGTCAGTGGCTTCGGATCGGAAGGGTTTGAGGCGGACTCTCTGGGTCCTCCCGGAGAGGAAGGACGTAGTCCCCAAAGACCTGGTACCTAGTTGTGTGGTGGGGATGTCACTGACATTGGTTTTCTGCTTATGAGGTAGGTCTAAGAATGCATAGGGTGCCAGAAGAGGATTGGGAAGGGAGTCTTTCAAAACACATGCCCACGGTGTGCAGGGATACCTTGCTGACACTAGAAGGAGAAGTCTAGATGAAGTTGAACCCCATGAAAGCTATTCCTTTCACTAAGTTTGGATTACCATAAAAAAAAGCACCTGCTGTTTCTGGATTCCGCCTTCTTGGAAGTGTGTTCCTAGTGTCCGGTGGCAGAATGTGTCGAAGGCGGCTGACAGGTCCAGGAGGATGAGGGCTGAAGTTTTGCCGTTGTCTAGTAGGCGCCTGATGTTGTCTGTGGCGGTGATGAGGGCTGTCTCGGTCCTGTGGTTTCATCTGAATCCAGACTGGGATGGGTCTAAGATGTTGTTGTCCTCGAGGTGGCGGGTCTGCTGTGTGTTGGCGATTCTCTCGATGACCTTTGCCGGGAAGGGGAGCAGGGAGATGGGTCGGACATTCTTGAGGTCTTTGGGGTCTGCCTTGAGTTTCTTGAGGAGGGCGTTGATTTCGGCGTGCTTCCAGCTTTCCGGGAATGTCGCTGTGTCGAAGGAGATGTTGATCACCTTCCGTAGTTGGGGTGCAATGGTTGCGTCTGCTTTGTTGAAGACATGGTGCGGGCATGGGTCAGACGGAGATCCTGAGTGGGTGGAGTTAATGACCTTGCGTGTCTCGTCGTCATTGACGTGGGACCAGGAGGTCAGCTGGTTGGTGCAGGTGGCGTTCGGGGTGAGGTCTGTTGTGGTCTGAGTGGACGGGGTGTTGAAACTGTTGTGGATGTTGGCGATCTTGCAATGGAAGAAGGTGGCCAGTGAGTCGCACAGATCTTGCGAGGGCGGGATGTCGTTGGTGTTGGCGCTGGGGTTGGAGAGTTCCTTCACTATGTTGAAAAGCTCTTTGCTGTCGTGTGCGTTGTTATCCAGGCAGGCTTTGAAGGAAGATCTCTTGGCTGTTCTGATGAGGTGGTGATGTCTGCGGATGGCGTCCTTGTGGGCTGCATGGCTGTCTGGTGTGTGGTCGTGGAGCCATTTCTTCTCCAGCTTCTGGCATGTACGTTTGGAGGTCTGGAGTTCTTCGGTGAACCAGTCGGCTTTCTTGCTGGGGTGGTTGATGGAAGGTTTCTTGAGTGGGGCGAGAGTATTGGCGCAGTCGTCGATCCATTGTCTGAGGTTAAGGGCGGCGGCGTCTGGGTCGATGGGGTCGGTGGGTGGGTTCTGGGTGAGGGTGGAGGTCAACTGGACCTCGGTGACTTTGCTCCAGCAGCGGCGGGGCAGCTGTTGGGTGCGGTGGTGTGTGGTAGGTTTCTTGAAGGTGAAGTGGATGCCGCGGTGGTTGGTCCAGTGGAGTTCGGTGGTGTTGTTGAAGGCGATGTGGGTGCTTGTGGAGAAGACAGGGTCGAGCGTGTGGCCGGCGGCGTGGGTGGGTTCGGTGACGAGCTGTCTGAGGCGGAGGTTGGCGAGGTTGTCGATAAGGGTGGCGGAGTTGGCGTCGTTGTTGTTCTTGAGGTGGAAGTTCAGGTCCTCGAGGAGGATGTAGTCCGTGGAGGTGAGTGCGTGGGTGCTGGCGAGGTCGGCGATGGAGTCGCTGAACAGGGCCCATGGTCCGGGGGGTCTGTAGACGAGGGTGGTGTTGGGGCCGGTGTTGATCCGGAAGTGGAGGTATTCAGCGGAGTTGAGGGAGCCATCTGCGAGGGTGTGGACCTGGAGGGTGGACTTGTGGACGATGGCTATTCCTCCTCCGACTCCGTTGGTGCGGTCTCTGCGGGAGATCTTGTAGCCGTCTGGGATGGCTATGGCGGTCAAGTGCCGAGAATTTGTTCCACCAGGTCTTGGTCAGGAAGGCAACGTCTGGGCCGGAGGTGTCGAGCAGGTCCCATAGCTCGACGGCGTGTTTGCATGCGGAGCAGGTTTTGAGGAGGATTCATCGAAGGTGGTTGGGTCCGGTCCTTGGAGGCTTGGTGGTTCTGTTGCAGGTGAAGTTGCAGGTGTGGCAGGAGAAGGGTACCTGGGTAAGTTTCGGGGCGGCCTGGAAGCAGCGGTGGTCTTGGCCTGTGTTGAGAGCGTGAAGGGTGTTGGCGTCGTATCGGAGTCTGGATTTGTGGAGTGCGCAGGGTCCAGGGGTCCTGGCACTGGGCGCGGTCCAGGCGCAGACAGACTTGCCTTTGGCGCGCCTTCGGCGCACCCACTGCGCGTAGAAAAAGAAGGAATCTCCACAGCGGATCAAACGGCAAGCACTTCTAATTTCCAAAGTCCCATAAAATGTTCAGTCTTATTGTGCTGTCCAACCTCCAAGACCTGCTGTGGTTCGGTTCCACTGGAATCCCAGATAGAAAATTTGAAAAACGTGGAGGCAGCACCAAACGTAAAGTAAATCGCAATAAGCCAGGATTGTGCAAAATAGATTTTTTCTTTTTATTTTCGTTTTTTCAAAGTGTACAGGACAGCCAACGCGTTTTGCTCCCCAACCATGGGAGCTTCGTCAGGGCTGAAAACAACGTGAAATATACATATATATTAATAACACATACTAACATATAAAGAATACATCACAATACATACATAATTAAAAACAAATTGTACAGATTCTGAGAACACGAAAGATGGCACTTCAAACAACAAAATAATAAAATCACATATACATATATACTAACATAGAGACTCCATGCAACCTTAAGTAAGGGAAACCTATAATCGGCGCACCCACTGCGCGTGTCCACTGAGCGTCTGAGCGGCGGCCGCCATTTAAGGAGTGGAGGGAGGGAGGGGCAGCAGGGAGGCGGGAGCGGGGCGGCGAGGGGGCGTGGCCTCAGGGGCAGTGACAAAAAGGAGCGGAAAGAAGAGCGAGAAAGGGGGGTGGGGGAGTTACTGGAGCGGAGATGATCCGAGGCAGGCAGCGGGCACGATCACTCGCAGCAAAGGAGCAGGAACTTGGCGGTAGCGCTGTCCGGCAGCAGGGGGGGTGACCTGACCTGCAAGCAGGTTCAGAGCCCTTCTCAATCAACAGCCACAATCCTTTTGAGGGTGGAATTCAAAAGCTACTACATTAACCTGTACTTAATCTTCTGGTAGCTTGGCACAAAAGCAGCCTAGAGCTTAAAGTTTATAGAGATAATTATAGAGATAATTTGTAAAGTTTTTATGCAGCAGTAACAACATAACATAACATGTGTATTTGTAAAGCGCACGTTCACCACTAAGGGTATCTTGGCGCAGAATAACATATGCTTGTTGTTACCCACCTCAATGGTTCTCATTTTATCGAACTCAGAAGGATGAAAGGCTGAGTGGACCCGCCAGGATTTGAACCCGTGACCATAAGGTCGAACTCAGGCCCATTGAGCCACCAGACCCGTCCTGTCAAACACATAAAAGGAAAACCCCACACTAATTTAGAAAAATAGAAAAATAAATGTAATAAATTATTTGACACCAAAATGAAAATAATCCAATGCACAAAGAGATACTCGCAGCTATCTGACCAAGCAAGACTGGGTGAAAGATGCGAGTTCAGGCCGACCGCACAGGCTGAATACAGGGAGCAAGTTAGTGCAGCCAAAAATGTAACTTTCTAAAGTTCATCATGAACCGATTTGGCGAAAAGGTTCCTTTGGAAGAAAAAGTGACATTACCACCACCAATAGCTGGGGCGTGTACATAACGCCTTCACATTTACTGTACATATTGAATGCAGGGTTTACATTTTATATTTTTATTTACTCCTTTCCTTAAGAAATCTTGCAACCCATCTCCAAATACTCTAGGCATCATAAGACATTTTCAAGATTTGGTTGTTTTTGCTTTAGTATCGTGGGCATGCAGGAAATAATATTCAGTGATTAAACACTGACATCATTTCAACTGCATTCTGCAAAGGCTTCTTTCACATTAAATCTTGATAAACGCTGTTCACAAAACACAGAGGACAGGGAGCTAATCAAATCAGTTCCTACCTTGTATCTGATTGAAGGAAACATTAAACGTGCAGTGGGAGACATGAGAAGCAACGTGATATTGTTAGGCCTCGTTATAATGTGGCATAAAAAGTTAATAAGTGAACAAACACTTCTATTGAGTTAAATGCACAAGATAAACAGGAATTTAAATCGCCAGCTCTTTCCAGTGCGCCATCAGCTTAAATGAGATGTACAGCAAGTGCTGTGGATAAACCCCCATAAAGCAGGCCAGACATTTAAAATCTGATGGCCCCGGCCTGATTTTTAAAGCCAATGGCTTAGTTAGGTCTGTGGTGCAAATCAACAGTTTTATCAGTACAAATTCAAGTTGTGTATTAACAGCTTTTGAATTTCCATTGGATTCACCAGCAGGAGAAGGGTGCAGGGTGGGGAAGCAATCGAATGTAGGGGAACATTGTGAATCAGTGGGTGTTCATAAAAACTGTGGGGCATATTACCAAGCAATAGCGATAATTATCGCTATTGCTTGGTTAGAGACAAAAATTTACCGCTGAGCTGCGGCGATTATTATCGCAAATAAACCTTGGTATCACCAAGGTTTATCGCAAATGCAATAAAAATCGGCCGCAATGCATGAATATCGCTGAAAAGTCAGCGATATTCATGCATTACCGAGCTAATGCTCTTAGCCATGTTATCCACCTCCCATTGGATAACATGGCTAAGAACTGCTCAGGGCAGGTGTTAGCTTTTGGAGATATTAGCGCTTAGCGCGAATATCTCCATAAGTTGGTAATAGGAGATAGCGATGTTAGCGACTGTTTCCAGTCGCTAACATCTTGGCACGCCCACTTTGCATGTCATTAGTGATAAATATCACTGACATGCAAAGTGGGGCCCAAGATGGTCGCTAACTCCTACTAGCTGTCGCTAACTGGTGTTAGCGACAGCTAGGTAATAGGGAGATAATTTTATCTCCGCTTTCTTGGCTTTTAAAGCCAAAAAAGCGGAGATAAACCCCCTTGATAATATGCCCCTGTGTTAGGCACATTCCCATGCTGAAGACAATAGGGGATTTAGTCAGTGGCAGCTGGAGATCTTGAAAATAGAGGGGCATAAATGCCCACCACGGGACCCTCTTCTTGCCCCCAACCTGCAGAGAATGTCAGGGGTGCTGTCCCCAGGAAAATGTCTGAAATCATGGGGGCAAATAGTCCATTTTATGCAAAATTTTCTAATAATTTAGCTAAAAATGTCATAAGGTTGAAAGGGATACTTGACAAGTGGGCAAGATGGACAAGTGGGCAAGATGGCGACCGTGTGAGACGGTCGAGAAGCAGCTCGTGTGAGGAGGAGCGCCATGGAGGATTGAGGCCCTTGACTTTCCCCACAAAGTTGAATTTTGGATGTGACAACCAAAAGTTCGAGTCTCCGATGCTGTTTTGATAGAGGAGGTAGAGAAAAAGAAGAGTTATCGGAGTGAGTGCGGCTGGATGAAATTGACCTGCAGTCTGCCGCTGGAGCGGCTGCTCCGGGAGCTTGCACAGCTGACACGGCGGATCAGAGGCGGCGCTGTCATTGGACCACGAGCGGAGGCCGCGGAGCTCACAGAGCTCGCGGAGTTTGTAATCAGCCTGGAAGCTTCACGGAGTTTGGCTTGGAGGCAGCGAACTCGACTGAGGAAGAAGCTCCGCGGAAACCAAAGGAAGACAGCGCTCAATCTATCGTCTGGCGAGAAGGGGCGGACAAGGAGCACTCTGGAGGACATCGGAGTTGTACAGATTGAGGCGGAGGCAGAGACTGCTGTCGAAACCGGCGATTTCCCAACCGGTAAGGAGACATTTGGGTCAGAGGAGAGGCGGAGGGCAATAATGGCTCCTAAGCAGAGCGCCGTTGCAAAGGCGGCCGCTAGGAGGAAGGCAGCGGCAGCGGCAGAACAAGCAGATGTATTGGATATTGATGGCAGTAAGGGGAAGAAACAGGGCTCCCCACAAGTTAAAAAAGCAGTGCAGCAGGGCTCCAATAAAGGAAACCTGGATAGTGTGGGCACTATTCCAATATCGGATATATTTCAAAAGCTTACCAAGACTAAAGACTTAAAAGAACAAAAGGAAGACAACATACTGGCTGTCCCTGCCACTCCTATTACCCCTGCTCCCCCCGATACCCTTGCTGTTGCTGGTAATGAGGCGGCGTCTCTGGTTACGGCTGCAGTGGAAGAACCCGCTGAGCAACCAAGTACAGTAGTAATGGGGGTAGTTGAAGACCCATTGGAGTTGACAGCGGGAGCTCAGCTGGGGGAAGGTGATTCAAGTCAACCTGGCTTAGAAAAAATTTTGGAGGATAATACTGGGGGGAGTAGCTGCAGCAAAAAAGAGGCATTGAGTGAGGCATTTTTCTCAGTATCTGAAGGTGGGGAATGGTCGGAGGACGGTGAAGAAAATTCGGGACAGGAAACCAGTGACATAGAGACTGGAAGCGATTTGGAACTCGAGGAAAACAGTCCTCCCAACACAGCAGTAAAAATGGTGGGGAAAGCTAAAGGTTCTAATCAAAGAAAAGATGTAAGACAACTAAATGCCTCAGCAGATAGCCCAGAAGGAGACTCAGCACAAATGTCACTCTTGGAGATCATTCATCAGGAAATATTGGCCCATAGGGAGGAGACACGGCAAGAAAGTCGGAGATCACAGGCGGCGGTTAGAAAGATGCAAGGGGTGGTGAGGAAACTTACTAAGGCCTGTGTGAACTTGGGGGAACGAGTGACCAATTTGGAAGAGAGAGTGGTATCCACAGAAGCGGATGCCGCAGAAGCAGTTGATAAAGTTGACAGTCAGGCAAAAAATATTACGGACATTCAATGGAAACTGGAGTCGTTGGAGAACAGATCGAGGCAAAATAATCTACGTGTCCTGGGAATTCCGGAGGGGGCCGAGGGGACAGACATGAAAGGTTTCATTGTAAAATTGTTTTCATCCGCCTTCGTAGAACTAAAAGATTGGGATTTTGATAGGGAAATTCAGAGAGCGCATCGCACTCCATCTAATATCTACAAAAAGGCCAAAGAAGGAGATAAACCTAGGGCGATATTAATTTTTCTGGGTAATTTCAACCTCAGACAAGCAATCTTTGAGAGGGCAAGGCCTGATAAAAAAAAAACAGTAGATGATTATACCTTCTTTGTCCGCCCGGATTTTTGTCACATTACTGTTGAGAGGCGTTGGAGGTTGCGACAAATGATAAAACCTTTTCAAGACAAGGGTATGCAGACATATCTGATTAATCCTGCCCAGTTGAAAGTAATCCAGGATGGCAAAGTATTCTATTTCTCCTCAGAGATTAAGGCCAAGGAGTTCCTGCAGTCATAGATGGTGTATAGGGAGTATAGGGAGTACTAAATTGTATTAGGAAATTTGCGTAATGAACCATTGAAATACTTGTAGGGGGAGGGTTCAAACTTTTTGGGTGAGATGTTTTCACTGAGGGGTGAATGGGGGGAAAAAAAAAAAAAAAAGGCTAAGGAAAAAAATATAAGAAGGCGAGGGGTCTAGAAAAAGCATAAAATGTTTGAAGCGGAATTCTTCTCCTCACACAGCTGCAACCATCACGTGCACAGACCCAAGGTCTGAGCGCCTCTAGTCAAGCGGGGGGGGAGAGGGGAGGCCCTGAATTGGAGCCTCGGAGGGGGAGGGTGAGAGTGCAGAGGGAGGAGTGGGTGGGGGTGGGGAGGGAAGGGGGGGTGAAAATAAAGAAAAAATTTGAGATGGAAAGGAATAATTTTCAGGTTGATAACAGGTTTTTGGACATGAATTTTTGGGAGAAAGGTAAACTTGTAAAAAATGTCAGACATTAGAATATGTAGTATAAATGCTGGGGGGCTAAATGACTGGAAGAAACGGCAGAGAATGAGTCATCTGGTGAGATCAAACAATATTGACATAGTTTGTGTTCAGGAAACTCATATACCCTGGAATAATAGGAAGGTCTTAGAACTGTATGGGTTCACCTTGATCGGGTGCTCCACCCAAACAGCAATGACAAGAGGAGTGGCTATATTAGCTAAAAATTATCTGGGCGGTGCTAAACGTATAAAAACGGATGGATCGGGTAGATGGATTTTAGCAGAAATGAGTATGGGGTTTACATTATGTGTAATATATGGACCGAATGAGGATGATCCTACAGTGTTTGATAAATTAGAGGAGGAATTGGCTAATTGGTCAACCCCAATGATAGTGTGTGGAGACATGAATATCTCTGGGGATTGGCAATTGGGGATTACCTTTACAGGCCGCAAACGTAAGGTCAATACAGCAATTAGCTCCATGTTACAATCCCATGGCTTGTTGGATGTTTGGGGAGAAAAGATGCCAGGTGATCGGGGTTATACGTATTTCTCTCATCCAGCGCAAAAGTATTCTAAGCTAGATTATTTTTTTATCACACAAGAGGAGATAGGCAAGGTAAATATTCAGAAATTACCGAGAGTAATTTCTGACCACAACCCGTTGATACTGGATTATAAAAGTCCCAGGGTGGTTAGGAAAATATCTAGATGGACTTTTGAGAGAAAGTTACTAAATGATGAAAGATTCTTAAAACATATGAAAAGATGGACAAAGGAATTCTTTGATTGCAACAGATACAGTGCTTCCAGGAATGGGGTTTGGGAGTCGTTCAAAGCCGCATTAAGGGGGGAGACGATTAGTTGTTCATCGAGAATCAGGAAAGAGGATAAAAGTAAGATAGATAAACTTACAGCAGATTTGGCAGTGAAAGAGAGATACCACGTTGAGGAGATAATAACTGGCAAGGATAGCAGTGAGACCTTAAGAAATATGGTTAGGATTAAGGGGGACCTTTTAAAACTAATTACCCAAAAGGAGATTTGTGAATATCAGACTCAAAGAGCTAGGCGTTATGAGACAGGGGAGCAAGCTGGGAGAGCACTGGCATTGCGCATAAGACAGGATATGAATAGAAAGAAAATTGGTAAGATGAAATTTAACGGGAGAGAGTATAATGACCCAAAATCCATAGTACAAGTGTTTCAAGACTTTTACCAAAAGCTATATGACCAGGAGCCAGGGAGGGTGTCCCATAGACAAGACCAATTTCCCATAACACCTAGGGTTGGGGAGGCGGATAGAGATCGATTGGAAGCGAGCATAACAAGCGAGGAGATAATGAATGCTTTAAGTGAACTGGCATCGGGCAAAGCAGCTGGCCCAGATGGAATTCCAATCGAGGTCTATAGGGCTCTGGGTGAAGAAATTCTGCCAGTTTTTGTGGATCTTTTTAACGGAGTTATATGCTCAGGAACTATCCCTGATACATGGAAGCAGACTAACATTGTGGTATTTCACAAAAAAGGGAAGCCAGAGGATAATCCCGGGTCATATAGACCAATTTCATTGATAAACACAGACGCAAAATTATATTCAAAAGTGTGGGCTAAGAGACTAGGAGGGATTATAGGTCATCTAGTGTCACCCTGGCAGCATGGGTTCGTCCCAGGGCGAGGTACCACCGAACACACAGCCAGGGCTATTACATTATTCGATGCTGTTACGGCTGCCGGGGGTGATATGGCTATGATTTTATTGGATGCCGAGAAGGCGTTCGATCGGGTTGTATGGAATTATATGTGGGAGGTGTTGGAGAAAAGGGGTTTTGGGGAAAACTGTAGGAGAGGTATTAGGGCTATGTATGCGAATCCGGTGGCTAGAGTCACCACCATGGGGCTCCAATCAGAGGAGATATCGATTAAAAGGGGCACACGTCAGGGCTGTCCGTGCTCACCTATTTTGTTTGCCTTATACATAGACCCTCTGATTAGGAAAATTGTGGCGACGGAGAGAATTTCCCCTGTGATATCTCATGGTTATGCTACTAAGATCTTAGCATATGCAGATGATCTAGCAATAGTTACAAATAAACCAGATATTGCAATACAAGAATTAAATAATTTGGCTCAGCACTTTGGTATATATTCAGGATACAAACTTAATACCGATAAAACAATAATAATTTGTACAAAGAACATTTTGAAAAAAGATCAAAGATATGTTGATGTGGCAATTTATTTAGGAATTAAAATCAATGCTGATGTGGGTAAAATAACCCAGGAAAACTATCTGCCAGTACTAGTGGAGATTGAGAAAGAACTTAAAAGGATCGATGTTTTACATCTCTCCCTGATCGGACGAGTTAATGTGATCAAGATGACAATGTTTCCAAAATTGCTGTATTTATTCCGTGCTATTCCACTGTTAATAGATGAATCCCTGATGAAAAAAATGGAGGCAGTGTTTTCAAAATTTCTCTGGCAGTATGGGAAAGTTAGAAGGTCATTGGCTAAATTGTCATTACCATTAGAGAGAGGAGGGCTAGCAGCTCCTAATCTAAGGTTATATCATTGGGTATGTCTATTGCTACATATGAAACATCTACTATGTGTTAAATTATCTGATGACTCCCCTAGGGTTCCTACAATATACGAATTGGTAGTCGGTGAAAAAGCCAATGGAATTCTAACCCGGGAAGTGAGGGCTCAATTTTTTAAGAGAAGCAAAAGTAATGTCATGTTAAGTGTATGGGGGGTCTGGAACTTAATTTTGAAATTTCTTAAAATTCCTAAAATTAATGGAATTATTGACCTGTGGGAGTCAACTCCATTCATACATTTGGGTCAGAACAGAAATAGTGCTCTCTGGAAAAGGTTGGGTATTCTGCATTTGGGGGATGTTATGAATAAGGAAGGGATGTTGGGATTTGAGACTCTACAACAAAGATTTGGCATCTCAGCGAATCACTGGATGTTGTACAACCAGGTAGAACAATCGGTGAAATCTATAAGACCCAGGATCTCTATTCAGGAGGTCAATCCGATTGTTCAATACGTAAAGAATGGGGGTAGGAAGATTAAAATAGGTTATGGTTTTCTGCTACAGGCCATGGAAGATGATGTTGTACAGGTGGAAAATGCTTGGGCTATTAAAATCGGGGACCCAAATGTAGATGTGGATTATGCATTGGCAATGAATAAGAAAATTTTAAGAGCAACTAATTTAAAAGCTCAACATTATAAGATGATTTTTAACCTATACTACACACCGGCGAAACTATATCAATGGGGAAAAAGGGAGACGGACAGATGTCCAAGGTGTGATCAAGGCCCAGCAGATTTAATACATATGTTTTACTCTTGTCCAAATTTAAAACCGATCATAACTGAAATGGAGAAGTTTTTATCGGGGCTGCTAGAAGGTCAAATTCTTCTATCCCCAACGACGGTTTTAATTGGCAGGGATGAAAATCTTAATATTACTCAGGATGCCGAAGCCTTTGTATTCGTGTGTGTTGCGGTTTTAAGAATTTTAATAGCGGCTGCCTGGAAAGACCCAATAGCACCTTCATTCCAGATATGGCTAACCAGATTGTTAGGGATTCATAATATCGAGGATTGTCTATATAACTTTAAGGGGTTAAAGAAGAAAGACTTTGGGAAAAAAATTTGGGCACCCCTTAGTAATTGGAGGGAAGCAAGAGGATGAAATGGACTATATGTGTATTTAATAATAAGATGCTTGTGTGCGGCTAGATGTTGATCTTTTTAATCCTCTTTGTATTGTGACATTTCTTCTAAGTGTTTTACCCAGTTTTTTAATCTACACCTGTTTTTGATTTTCTTGTTGTATTCTAATCCATCTCATTAATAAATAAAATTAAAAAAAAAAGGTTGAAAGGGATACTTATCACAAAATGCATCCCCTTTCAGGATATGCCATAAAAGCTTGAGAATGAAAACAGGTGTTGTATGCTCACGCACCTCGAGAGTTTTTCTAAAAATCTATCAGCTATAAAGGTATTTCAGAAAATGCTTTTTCACAGGTTCTTTAATTATTCATAGCACTTTTCTTCAATTCAACATTTTACTTCCTTTCTTTTTTGCAGCCTCCCTTTCAAGTACATTACCAATCATATATATGTTGTATCTGAGAATCTCCTTGGAGTTGCCAACATGGAAAAACACAAAGATGGCAGATGATGTGGGTGGCTTACAAGTTCACACAGAACACGTTACACGAATCACACAGGCTTGTATCGCAGACAATAGTAGCAGTTATAAGTGTTAATTTTATGTTTGGAAATGCAATCACACTGTTCACAAACAACAGATTGTCAGTTTATGTAAATACAAACATTTCGCTGTCATAAAGCGACAGTTTCATTTTGGGAAAAAATAAACACAGCCCCTCAAAAGAAAAGCTTATCATTTCCATGAAGAAAAACACAATATTTGCCCACAAAAACAGCTTTTCATTTAAATATACCCAAACAACAATTTGCCATTTGCATCAAGTACTCACATGTACTAATGTCACATCTAGTTGGACACATTCTTGCTTACACCTAAATAAATATCTTATGCCAGGGTTGTTCTTCATGTGCCAAGAATTACCACCGAAATGCCATGGCCAGCATTATATCAAAGGTGATTCCTTGATTGACTTGATATTTTATTGAACACTATATTAACCACACAGTAGCTTCTAGGCATTGGCATCCAGGCATCATTATTCCTAGATGCCTAGATTATACCAATAATTCCCACTGTTAGATCATGCCAGCATTATACCAGGTGTGGGCATCATCGTGCCCTGAATGTCCACAATAAACCAGGCATTACCTCTATTATGCGATTGCCAATATTGTAGTGAGGATGAGCACCAGCATATAATGGATAATCACAATAAGCCAACAATTGTCACCAGTATGCCACAGTCAACATTATACTAGGCATGGGTATCACCATGCCATGGATGGCTGCAGAATGCTAAGAATCACAACCATGACCAGTATGTGAGGTCCAGCGTTTTACCAGGGGTGAGCACCAGCATAGTATGGACACCCACAATTTGCACAGAATTTTCTCTTTATTTTAATGTTAGCAGAATATCAGAAGTGGACACCATCTTGCTCTAGAGTCAGAAGTAGCCAATGGAGTTAATGATGATGGGGATGACAGCTCATGGTGCCCAACGAGGCTGCCAAGGTCCAGATCTCTGGATACCAAGCTCAGTCCCTCATAGTCTGCCTTAAGCATTAGATCCCCAAAGAAACTGCAACATGAATTTACATATTTTGCACCATAAAAAAAATTGCATTACTGCACATAATTTTTTGCTGCATTACGGCACCATTATTTAAACATTTGTATTCATACTCTCTCCATGCATAATCATACCTGGGGTTCCCCGTCACCTGGGCACCAAGAATCCATCCATGGGATTTTGTAAAACAGTTAGCAGCTGTTGGATTATTTGGGATCAGTGAAATCACAAGCTCAGTACTGGAATCATAGGATCCTGGTGATCGTGAGACAGTGGTAATCTAAACACTATCTGCCTTTAAACACAACTAAATGACATACTGCGCCCAACCTCTCAAAATACCAATACCTGGTATCCTTCCCCACCACATTTAACCCTCCTAGAATACATTCTGACTCTCTACCACCCAGACACACACATAACTTGCTTTCTGCCCTCTCCACCATCACTGTCCCAAGATATGTCATTCTGTACGTGCACACACATTGACACATAACTTGCTCTTCTTGTACACCTGCTCTCCTGCCCCCTCACCTAGACAGACACCCACACCATCTTTCCCTTACTCCCACTTAGTCGCCAAACCAGGCGTCCCATTATTACCATCAAAACAACCCATCCTATAAATTCTCCCCCTCCTCCATGACACAAATAGTGTCACCCTGCCCTCTCTCAAGTTCTATTTGTTGTAAAGAGCACTTACTAGGCAAGCAGAGTACTCATCGTCTCATGCGAGGATTCTTTATGCAGTCAATTACGTTCTCTACCCATCGAAATACAGAGTGTCTCTCATGATAGAATGGGTACATCAGTGCTTTAGTTTTTTCATGCTTTTATATTTTCCCGTGTCTTTTAAAACACTCCTCTCTGTTTTAGCATCACTATCTTAAACATTTTAAATTCCCCTGCAACATTTTTTTCTCCACTCATTTTGCTCTTTTTTTGCCTATCTGGGTGGGTTCTCCCTGCACCCTAACCCCAGAGCCCAAACTGGCAGTCTGTCACTCAAAGCACTTTGCCACGTAGGGACAAGAGCTGCTGCTCCACCCCTCTGATTAATGAAATCATCTTCCCTTTTCCCTTCATTCTGAACTGATGCAATCCCATGTGATCTCTTCCCTACCCCGCTTCCAGGCATTTCCCTTTCAATGCCACAGCTCACCTCCACCCCACCATGACAATACAATTCCTCCCCATTCCACATCTTGATGCTAATTGACCCAAAGATAAAACACAGATAAAACACAACACGTTCTTTTCTACTCAAGAATATTGGTGGATAGCTCACAAACTCCCTCAACTCCAGTTCGAAATAACTTCTGAGAGGTTCTTTGTTGCTACATCCTGCAAAACATACTCACAGTCTCAATTTATTTCCAAAATACTATCAAATGGTCCTACATTGACATCTGATCTACTGAAGAACCAATAATGATCACATGTATAAAATAACTCACAGCAGAACGTGGGACACTGTAATCTGGCTATGTAGCTCCTTAAAATGAAACACTGATAACAAATGTCAGAGTTAAGTAAAAGAATGTAAATTAACTGGAACCACCTATAGCCAGGATGTAGTGTTCTTACATGATGCTTTATTCCCTATGTTTATCTGCTCTAGATGTTCAGCCTGTGTGTGTGTGTCTGTATGGAATGTTGGTGAGTGGACCTTGAGTAGAATGTCTGTTTGACTGGATGAGAATGAGATTCCTCGCACACTCTGCAGCCAAGAAGGGAATGTGGAGTTCTAGGTGATTAATGATCCTCCTGGTAAGCCCCGCCCCTGTTTCGTGATGGCGGTATGCTGCGAGAGCCCTGGTCGGATCGTAGTGGCGGCGTCTTGAAGGGATATCGAGGAAGAGCTTTGGTTTCGGTTTCGGTGTGTTTCCAAGCCTGCTGCCCGTTTCTGCATCTTTAAAAGCACATTTTGAAAACGGAAAGAAGATCGCGTCTATAATGATGCTCCTGGCATGCTAGCTTCCCGGCACCCAGCCCCCGGACTCCTGGTGAGACGGAGCAGGAGCAGGAGCAGTGGCTGCGGCGGGGTGAACGGGTGAAAAGTGCAGCAAGGAGGGCTGGAGACAAGCATCACCTGTGACAGCGCTGAATAGAAACGAGGAAAGAAGCAGGCAAAAAGGATATATTGAACTTACCCAGAACGTGCCAGAAAGCAGGAAATACCGTAAGGAAAGCGGAGGGGGTCGCACGTTACACCTGTGGTCCCTGGCAGCGCTGGGTCCCTGACGCTGTGGTTTTTCCATCCGCCGAGTAGTTTCCATCACTCGGCAGCAGACTGGGGAGAACTACAGCTCCCTGCCTGCCTTGCAGCAGAACATTGCCCACTTCCGGCGAAGCGCGCCCGAAGGCACAGAAAAGCAGGCGGGCGGAGCTGGGCTGAGCCCGGGCAGAGCAGGAGGTGGCAGGGTGTTGTACATAGACTTTGTCTCTTTTCCCCAGGTTTGTATTTCCTTGATGATCCCTTGATGTCACTGTATGTTTACCAAGTGACATCATAGAATGTTGTAGTGATTGCTTAAGCCCACTGACAGTTGGAGGCAGGCTGAGGGACATGGAGGTCACTCCTGGTGGGGTCTGTTAATTACCATCATAAGAACTGGACCTGTAACTACCTTGAATAAAGCAACCTTAAATATATCTATGACTCAAGAACATCTTTTATATACAACACAGGGCAGGGCCACGAGCCCTGGACTAATCTCTATGTGAACGGACTATCAGGACTACACCACGGTATAGTGGGACGTCATGATATAAGATCCCGCACTTTGGACAAATTTTATTTTTGGACAGTTCATGTGTAAATATCGGATGTGTATAATTCTTTTTTAATATAGATACCCTTTAAAAAGTAATACTTATCAGCATGTCTAAAAACAAGACACCCCAGGTTCCTGTTGCAGTAACTATGGACAACTACCTCATAAAAGCTGTTAGTAAAATAAATAACGAAAGGAGGTTGTCCCTGGGTCTTAACAAATCACCCCCACCTTCATCCCCATGTACAACCATTGATATTACTGACGGGGAGGTGTTTAATCATCCGATTATTTTGGATATAACTCCGGATGGTTTGGTGATGCAGCAACAAGATATCCCCCTAAAGGAACATGTTGCTTTGCAAGATATTAGCATCCATCAACCTACTACTCCAGATACCCCTGTTACTCCTGTTGTTAGAGCTGTCAGGGCTTGTAGAAAAGTACTACCTAAGCGGGGGTGTTCTCGAATATCTCGTAAAAAGGCAGTAGTCCCCTCGAGCGACCCTATTAAAACAGGTGCAGATAGGGTCAGTGAGGATAGTGTGCAATTAGACACTACCTAGTTTAACTTTTTAGCTAGTTTATTAGAAACAAAAATAGATGGGATTATTAAACCCTTGGTAGATAAACTTAATATAATGGCCCTAGAGGTCAAGAGACTGGGAGACCTTGTAACTAAGTTGTCATGCCCTGGCACAGCTCCATTGTTCGCCCAGGTAGCTGCCTCTAACCCCACGACTGGGCAAGGTAGCAGCAGCAGGCTGGTGACCTTACAAGCTACCGGTTCTAACTTGGTAGCTCGGCCAGAGAGGGTTATACCACTTGGAGAGGGCCTGCCTATTGATCCAAAGCAAGTAGTAGGCCCCGTTACCCAGGGGACTGCAACTGAGGCAACCAAGGGCAAGGAGAGAGAGGAGAGTTGGACTGAGGTAAGACGCAAGCGTTTATTAACTTACCACCAGAATGCGCGCCCTATGTGGTTGTATTAACTAATGTACCTGAGGCAGTAAATGATACCGTTCAAGAATCACATGAATCCTTAAAAAATAAGACGGTGTCTTGGTTAAACAGGCAGTGTGGTTTTCCCACTGAATATTCTGACCAAATTTTAACTACGAGGAGGGTCAATTGGATTGGAAGTTCAAGGAAGAGCAGTAAAGGTGACTGTGTTATAGTTAATTTTAAGCACCCTCAACATGCAGCCACTGTTCTCCTAAGGGCGGCCTCTCTGCCTGTGTCTGACCATAATGTGGGCGTACGTTCTCTTGCATTCTTTTACTGTAACCTTAATACCTCCTCACAGGCTAGTACTAGTATTAGGAACAGTCTATTTTCACCGGCACATGGGTCTGCACTTGTGACACCAATGTACAATCGATTTTATGCACTCAGCTTACTAGATTGTAATGATTGACTCTCCGTGCCTTATTTATCGTTTGCCCAGGGAGAATATGATAATGGGGAAGAACTAGGGAAAAACGATAACCCCGTTCCTATTTGCCTGGAGTCAATAATCTGCCTAGAGCACGAGGCCGCAGATTGCATAAATGAAATCCAGGACAACAGGGGTGTCAGTAACACTGTTGAAGTTTGTGGCCTGGTTGATTGTATGAGAAGGGAGATCAACTATGGTGGTCCCAGCTTGAAGGGAATTACACTTGCTAGTTGGAATGTGGCAGGGATTAGGTCAATGGAGAGGGATCCAGCCTGGATTGATTTTGTTAACAAGTATGATATCCTGTGCCTCCAGGAAACATGGAGCAGGGAAGAGATTAGCTATGAGGGCTTTGAGTCCTATAACCTACCTGCCTATGGTTCAGGCCCAGGGCGAGCTAAAGGGGGTCTTGTGGTTTTAATATCTATTTCACGCCCTATCGTGTTGAAAAAACACCTGCAAATGGGTGTCCACGGGCAGATCCTTTGGCTTGTCGAGACTGGGGCTCGAAATATTATATTGATTAATTATTATAATAATATTTTTGACAATACCAGGTCTAAAGTGGTACACGATTTAGCTGATGCCCTTGAAAATCTATGCTCAGATCCTAAGGTCGTTTTCGACTTTATATGGGTCGGTGACTTCAATATTAAGTTATGCGAACATTCGTCATTGGGGATTTGCGGGGTTTCAACTAACGACGGCTGGGATGCTCCGCATTTTAGTCATGGCAGCTACGGAGAAGAACTGCATAAATTGATGAGCCGTTATGATTTGGAAATTCTGGAACCCTGTAAAGATGAACATGGTCTAACTGTCCCTACATTTAAGAGCGGTTCAGGTGGCTCTGTCATTGATCATGTGATTATATCCTCCAATGTATTTTTCTGTTGCGCCACCCCAAAAATAGTGGTCTGTAATACTAGTGATCACAATTGTATTACAATTGAAACCACTTTCTGGGCAGATAAGTCAGTTATAGTGGGACCTACTGTTTCTAATTTGGAACCCCATAGGATTAATGGTGTCAGACTGAGATGGTCAGGGGAAAAAGCGGGCGATTTATCTAGCTGTATTATTAAGGGGAGTCTTGCAGAAATTGACTCAATTTTAGCAAATGTTAATGATCATGAGAAGGTACTGACGTGTTTTAAAAGTATTAACCTAGCTATCAGTAGGAAATTTACCGGGAAAGCCAAGTCTTTATTGAGGAAGCATCCAGGATGGTTTAGTCACCACTGTACAGTCTCTTTAACTTCCTTGAAGCTGGCATTATCGGTTAAACCTAGGGATTCTGTTTTAATTGCCAAATCAAGACTGGAATATAAATGCGCTCTTACCGAGAGGAAGAGGGAACTCCAATTGCAGGCTTGGGATTCACTAAATTTAGCTACTGAAACATCGAATTCCACCCTGTTCTGGGCAACAATTAATTCCCCATTTCTTAAAGCGGGTGACATCCCAGAATTAACCTCTACCGTGTCTAGTGAGGGGTGGATAACTCACTTTTCTAACATTTTTTACACAAATAGAACAGTGGTGGTGGAGCCCAAGGAGT
The DNA here is from genome assembly GCF_964261635.1 of Lissotriton helveticus. Taxonomy (NCBI): domain Eukaryota; kingdom Metazoa; phylum Chordata; class Amphibia; order Caudata; family Salamandridae; genus Lissotriton; species Lissotriton helveticus. The sequence continues at coordinate 1,088,712,712 of NC_136071.1, read as the reverse complement.
GGGATGTGGTGCCTCTTGACATCACCCCCAAGGAAGTAGAATATTGTATTACACTTAGTAAAGGAGGCAAAGCCAAGGGCCCCGATGGGGTACCCATCGATGTTTATAAGACCGAACCTAAATTGTGGGGACCCCTGTTAGCATCTGTTTTTAACGCTGCTGTCTGTAGTGATGTACCTGTTACCTGGGGACAATCAATTATTGTCCCCATTTATAAAAAAGGTAGTAGGTCTGAGGCCAAAAATTATCGCCCTATATCCCTCCTTGACTCGTCGGTCAAAATTATGAGTCGGGTCATGCTAGTAAGATTGGAGGAATGGGCTGAGCAGGAGGGTATTCTGGCTAATAGCCAATATGGCTTCAGAAGGGGTAGGGGTACTCTCGATCAGTGCATCAATTTGGATCTGCTGATCGGGAAGTACACCGAGGCAAAACAGGGCTCCCTATACCTCTGCTTTGCAGATCTGAGCAGCGCTTTCGATCTGGTGGACCATCCCACCCTATGGACCACCCTGCTCAATCTAGGTGCCCCTGAGGGTATAGTATTCTTTTTGGCTAGATTATGCGACAACCTACAGACCTGTGTTCGTTTTGGTAAAGAGGGGGAATGTACCCCGAACTTTGAGGTTAAGCGGGGAATTAGACAGGGCTGTGTCTTGGCCCCACTTCTTTTCATTTTATTTATTAATGGGATTGATAATGTTTTAAAGAAGGTTGTGGCTGATGCCCCTCAGATCCATGGCGACCCTACCCCAGTGTTATTATATGCTGATGACGCTGTTTTAATATCAAGAACGCCTATAGGATTACAGCGCCTAATGGATAGTTTTTCAGCCTTTATTAAAGAAAGGAAACTGGTGATTAATAAAGGGAAAACTGTAATAATGACCTGTGGGAAAAAAAAGAAGTGTCCAAATGCCTTTTTTATTGACAAGGAAAAAGTCCAACATGTGGACAAATTTTGCTATTTGGGAATCACCTTTGGAAATGACAGGAAATGGTCCAGTGAATTCACCAATATCCGGAATAAAATGGCCAGGAATGCCAACGGTGTTTTTAGATTTGCCTCAAAAGTGGGGGAGAGGCGCACCTTAGACATGCTTAAAATTTATCAGGCTAGGTGTGTGTCTATCGCATTATATGGTGCAGGCATATGGGGCTATAGCCGGCATGATAGCTTGCAAATCGAAGAAAAATATTTTTTAAAAAAGCTTCTATGCCTACCTGTTTCAACCTCTAATGAATTGACCCACCAAGAGCTTAATATCCACTTTTTAGGTGATTTGTTATCTTTGAGGCCTTTGATGGTTTGGCGCTCCATCTGGCTCAAGGAAGAGAAGGCCTTTAACAGATCTGTCATCGAGGATTGCCTTTTAATGGACAAATTTCTGGCGATCCCATGGATCAAATATGTTGTTGTCTGTTTTTCGGAAATTTATGGTGTTAATATTGTTAATGACCCATCTGCAGCATCCAACATCACTAAGTCTGATATGAAAAATACCTTTCTTGGATTTGCAGATAGAAAGCGTAAATTGGCCTCTGGATCATTATCTACTGTACTGTTTTACAATTCATTTGTTACAGGCGAAGCGTTTCCATTATATCTTCTGATGGTAACTAGACAGTCACACAAGTTTGTACTTACAAGGTTACGGTGCCATTTATGATGATCTACATGTTACCTGTCAACCTGTGAATAGACCTACTCGATTTACATCATAACAGCGTGGCGTGATTACTACATACATTTTAGAGACGAGGATGGGATGCGAACCCACGCGTGCAAAGCACAATGGATTAGCAAAGGAAGAAGATGTCAGACGCAGACAACAGTATCAAGATGGAAGAAACAAGTACCACAAGATGAAACAAAGAAACTCAAAACATGCGACAAAAGTAATATTGCACACACAGGAAAATAACGTGCAGCACAAGGTTTCTTATGCACAAAGGAAACCCACTCCTGCAACAAATGAATAACGTGCAGCACAAGGTGTCTTAGACACACAGGAAACCCACTCCTGCCACAAATTAATAACGTGCAGCACAAGGTGTCTTACGCACACAGGGAACAAAACCCTGCAACCAAAACTTATTGTACAGCACATGGTGTCTTATGCACACAAGGAACAACACCTTGCAACAATTAATAAGGGAAACCAATATCCTAGAGCCAACCCTCCTGTAAGGGTACAAAAGCTCAACCATAAACCCACCCCCATGTAGAACATAATCAGCACACTGTGCAGCCCCACCAGTGTCCATTACAGCGGACAGCCCCTACCCAAGCATGCTGTGTTGGGTTCACCTGGCACATATTGACACAATGTGCGCATTCAAGAGAAGTAAGCATCATCCATTTACTGGTATTTGGCTCAATTAAATCAAATGAACGCTGCGCAAGGACATTTGATTCGTGTTATGCTGCGCCAAACAAGCATGTTGTACTTCATCTCATGAAGACACAATGGCAAGGAATAAGTTTACATGTAAAGTATGTCACAACTTATTTTATGGACGCTGCTCAATTTGTGACTTGCAATTTCTTTACTGGTGTGTGCCTTATTTCTGCCTACGCTAGAGCAAAGGTTCCTACATACAGAGAAACAGCCGTTTGTGATTGCCTTGCTCTGAGTCAGCTGTGGACATTTTGACAAATTATTCTTTGCACGAGCAAGCGTTGGAGGCTTTATAATGTTTTTAACGTCAGGTGCCTTGTCCCTGTGCTGTGGTGGACGCTTGTTTCATGTCAGACTCCATATGGAAGCCTGGAGCATGTTGGATGTGGTGAGACAATTTTGTCCATTATTCTTCTGTGTCGCTTGAGCCATTTTCTTCAATACCAGTTAAACTGCCACCATTGTGTTTAAAAAAAATAAGGCACAAGTCACAATTTGCGCGTGCACACATACCTGTATCTGCATTCCTCAGTCACGTTGAGGAGCAGCCCCCCCCCCCCCCCCCCAGCGCCTTGAGACCCTCAGGGGTATGTAGCGCGCTTAACAAATGTCCTGATTGAATGATTCCGAGCTCTATGTTGTTTGGCAGCCTTGTATGCTGATTGTAAGGTAAGGTAAAGTTTATTATGCATAGTTAATTAAAACCAGTGCAAAGCATATTACAAAAGGATCATAAAATATAATAGATTAAAACCGTTAAAAGTTAAGCATGTGATTAAATAAAAGTACAGTGTGACTGTCAATGCGCCTTTTTACAGGGGTTGGACAGTGGGTTCCCTTGCTTCCTTCTGACCATCTGCTTGGTAACCTGTATCTGTATTGTTAATCCCCAGTTTTGGGGGTCTTGGATTTCTTTGCTCCACCATCGCAAGGAATTTGACGTATCTGCAGTTCAGTTTAGTGTTTAGAGGATTCAGGCAGGCAAGCACCGCTTGCCTTCTGGTGCTGATCCCTTTTTGCTTAAGCTGGTCCTTTGAGGAGCAATTGGCATGCTAGATGGAGTTCTTCACAAAGGCAAGTGACATGGAGAATGTCCCCCTTGTCTGAGTTTGCAAGCGGGCAGAGATTGTTGCCATCTGTCCTGCGCCATGGTGGAAAATGCTCTGTGCTTGGCAGAATTCCTAGTCTATATTTCAGGAACCTCATTTTTGTTGCTTTTGGGTAACCCTGGCTAAAATATGTTTGTGGTGTCAAGACTTTGTACGTGTTGAGGGTCATCCATGCATGAGATCTTTTGGAAAAGAGAACCTTGTCCTCTAGTAGGGAAAGTGATTTAACGTTTTTCCAAACTAGTTTTTTAAAAGCACTATGCCCAAGTTGCATGTCCCAAAGCGCGGAGAGTTTTGTAACTTCAAGCGCTGCCTGCAAGTAGGTTCTTGCCTGAGATGCGTCCCTGCCTTGTATGTCCTGCCATAGTAAAGAGATCTACATATGTTCCAGGACAGAGGCTTCTCTGTGATCCTGGTGCTGTTGGACCTGTCCGCGGTGTTTGACACCGTGTCACATAACATCTTGACCACCCGGCTAACTAACATCGGCCTGGAACATAAGGCACTGGCATGGCTGAGGAGTTTCTTGTCAAACCGCACCCAAAGTGAGACTATGGGAGCATATCCGTCAGAGGAGGTGGAGATCTCCAAAGGGGTGCCACAGGGCTCGTGTCTGAGCCCGACCCTTTTTAACATCTATGTGGCACCCCTGGCTAACATCATGAGAACATATGGTTTCATCCCGGTATCATACGTGGATGATACCCAACTCCTCTTTCCTTTTAAATCTCTTACCACCGAGGTCAAGAACTCCTTTTCGCAGGGAATGAAAGCAGTGGCACACTGGATGTCGTCCAACTATTTGCAATGCAATGTTGGAAAGACTGAAGTCATGTTGTTCGGTGAGGCCAAACTCCTGTGGACTCCGGATTGGTGGCCATTAGATCTTGGCCCAGTCCCTGAGCCCAAACAGGTAGTAAAAAACCTGGGAGTGCGATTGGATCAGGAGCTCTCACTGAAACAACATGGTAATCAGGTGGTGGGTTCCTGCTTTCACATCATTGGCCTGCTACGGAAAGTGTTCCCATTGCTTCCGGACTCTATTAGAAGGACATTAGTACAGGCACTCGTCCTGAGCCGACTTGATTACTGTAATGGCCTACTATTGTCTGCAAGTGATGGAGTGATGGCAAGACTCCAGGTGGTACAGAACACCGCTGCCCGCCTAGTATTGAACGCCATCCCTCGAACTCCTTCTAAACCCTTGCTGGTGAAATTACACTGGCTATCAGTCAAACAGAGGGCTACATTTAAAATATGCTGTATAATACACAAAAGCATACATGGACTAGGGCCAGCATATCTGGCAAATAAATTCATCCCCTATGTCCCTACCCGCTCCCTCAGGTCAAGTGAGCAAAGCTTGCTCTGTGTACCCAGGGCTAAGAAAGCCAGACATGGGACCGGAGCTTTATCTGTGGCAGGACCCTCCTTATGGAATAGCCTCCCAAAGTCTCTCAGACAATGCAGAGAGCATTTCCCTTTTAGAAAACAGCTTAAAACGTTCCTATTTTAAAGTCAGAATGCCACTCAGTGGTCTGTCCCCCCTTTTTTATGCTGTGGCTGTCAAAGGCGCGGAGATACTCCTTCGGGAGTCGAGTCCAGCGCGGTACAAACTCGCAAATAAAAATAAATAAAAATAAATAAATAAAATAATAATGTTTCTGTAGTGGCGGATCTGAGTTTGTGGCAGCAAATGATATATGCTCCATGCCTGGCTAGAACTTGTTAGTACATTAAATTAGTTTTAAAAATAGCAAATAAACTTATCAAATAGCTGTAGGGATGAATTTGATGCAGATAGAAAACACAGAGTCACACTCATAGAAGTTCACAACAATAATATTCTTTAAAAGATAAGGAGAAGTGAAGAGGATACTGTAACTGTATGTCGTAGTTGTCCTGTTCAATTTGGGAAGTTGCATGCATCCAGCCATTCCTCTTATTCGCGTTACTCCTCCATTCCATCTGAAGCTCCGTTGATCAATCTTGGTGACCAGACACACTGTCCACTGCCTGCCTGGCAGATGCGGAATTGCGGATCGCTAATGATAAGCCTGAGTTAATGTTTTTACCATCGCAACAGGGTAAAAGCCGGCCTGTAATTGTTGAGGGAAAAACAGGAAGTGATATTAAAACACCACGGAGAAAAATATAAGGTATAGTGTGTAGTGCAAAAATAACACTTTCAGTTTCAGAGGCAACAGTATTACATACAACAAGCATCATTTCTAAAGTGCGAACTCTGAGTCTCCTTTCAAGGATAGTATTTAGCCCACAGCAGGCCAGGGCCATGGAGACGGTCAATGCAGGCACCACTGAGTGAACCAACCTGATGTAGCATACCTCTTTGACACTGAAAGACAAAGCATATCTAATTGTATGCAGCAACCCACATAGCCGCAATTTTACATGAACTGCTGTCTGGACTCTGGCATAACAACACTACACTGGCTCGACCACTCCATACCACGACTAGACAGACATGTAGTTCTGCTGTGGTTGTTGTTGACTTGTTTACCTGTTTGGCACTCACGAAATGGCCATAGTTCTTCCGTAAACCGAAGATGATGACCCAGCATCCATCCCAGTTAGTGACTGTAAAGAATAAAGATATTATGTAACTGTAGTGAGTCCAAGGACATTTTCCATATTAAAAAATGCAACGTGGTGGCCCCTGCAGTAGAAGTACAATTAGATTTAGTGTGTAAATGATTAAATAATAACAGAACACATGATTCATTTCATGCACAACAAACAAACAGCAATTGCTTTCAACAGAGCCAGAAAGCCAGTGTTGTCCACTGCATGCCATCTCATTATTCATTACCTGTTCCACTTTTTGTCTGCATCTTGTTCTTAAAGTTAAGGCCCACAGGGCAGCCTCTCATGTCAATTTCCGAAGTAACAGTCAGCATCAGCAATCAGCATTTAGTCAGTAATTCCAGTCCCACTTCTTTTGAGGGGACTCGTCTACGAAGCAAGTTTCTTGATTCTGCGTAATCCAGCCATCTGCCTTGAGGGAAATGGTTTGGAGGTGTCTGGAGGAGGAGGATAGAGGAGCATGACTGAGTTGTGAAATTGTGAACTTCAGGAATGCAGACAGCGGCACCTTCAATAAGGAAATAAGACGAAGACAGTGCTGGTGATGAATTTGTTGTGATTAGAGTTTTCTTGTGGTAAAAGTTGCAAAACAAAGAAAGACACACAGCAATAAAAGTGAATAAGGACGAAAAAAAAGGAAGTCAGTATTTCAGACCTAGGTCGGTGTCAGGGAAAGAGAGCTCATCCTAAAACTCTGTGACTTGCAACAGGAGTAGGTCAGCTAACAGAAAAGAACTTCCGTCACCAAAGTCGGTGTCCTCCTCTTCTACCTGCGTGGATTCACATTGTTTGTACTCTGGTGGTATGAAGTGCTGATGATTCATCTTGATCATTGTTAACCCCTCTACATTTTTGCATGAGATGCGGGTCCTTTTTGAAGTTACAATGGCACCAGCAGCGCTGAAAACACATTCAGAAGACACACTTGCGAGTGGGCAAGACAAATAATTTAGAGCCAGCTTGGTGATCAGTGGCCATTGACTCCTTTTCCCATACCAATACATCAATGGGTTGTGATCAATGTAGACTTCTGTTGGGTCATTCAGATAGGCCTGCACCATCCACTCAAGGTCATCCAGGGCTGCTCCACTTTGCATACCATCTGTGGCCTTTGCATCAGCACTGGAACGAGCAAACCCTCGATGAGTTATCCAATCCGCTTCCGACAATATTGTGGCTGGGCCTGGTGCAGGTGAGGATGATGATGATACGGTTGCTGCTGTTGGTGACGGCTCTGAGGGAAAGTGACTGCCTTCGGCCACAGAAGTGGACCTTGACGCCGGATGGCCTGCTGATTCAGTAGTACTTCTGCCGGTTCCTTCAATTTCCTGCCGCTCTTTTTCGAACCGAGTGGCTGACAGAGCTATCCAATGTTTATACTTTGAAACATGTGCTTCTTTAAAAGGATGAATGTATTGCTGGCCAGTGCCTTTTTGTACCGTGGATCCAGAATAGTGGCACAAATGTAATGTTGATCATAATGTATTCCATTAAGCCTTGCATTGTCAAGTAGGCGGGTTAATACGCTCTCCGCCAACTGATATGCGTCTTGCTTGTCAGTATCATCTTTGAACGTTGAAGACACCGCCTTCAGTTGGTGCTCTAGCATGTGCAACAATGGGATAGCTTTGCCCAAAGTACAGTCCTCCCTGCTGACTTCACGCGTGAAGACCTCAAAAGGACAAAGCATGTCTGTCAGGCTTTTAACTAGGTCCCATTCCTCCACCTCTAGCCTCATGTCTTTCATAGAAGAACCCAGTGCAAAGACATACTCATTGATTACCAAGCAATGTTCAAACAGATGCTCAAGCATGTAGAAGGTTGAGTTCCAATGTGTTGCAACCTCCTGGATGAGTCCTTTGACTGGCACTCTACGGTCACGGTGAATGACCCTCGGCTGCTTCATGGCCTTAAAACAATGGTTGAAATGTGTGCAGATTCTTCGGCAGGTGGTCAGTAACTTGCTGACTTTGTTTTCTTTTTTCAAGAAATCTTGAACAACAATGTTAATACTGTGCGCCAAACACGGCACTCTGAAATAGCCACCATCATTCATGGCCCTAACTATATTACTGCCATTAACCATGGAAACATAACCAATCATGCGCATTCTTGGATGCAGCCATTTAAAGACCTTACTGTTAAACTCCTCCAAAATGTTTACTGCAGTATGAGATTTCTACATGGCAAACATGGCTACTGTTGCATGTTTCCGACTAGCTTGAAAAATTGTGGCAGTGTCAACACCTGCAGACATCTTGTCTCTAACCCCTGCAAAAGAGACCCAGTGTGCAGTGATGCACATGTAATCAAGGGCTTGGCAACTGGTTCACATGTCTGATGTCAGGTGGATAGTGTGAACAGCACTCTTCTGCAAAGCTGCCCCACTCACCTCCAGCACATCTTGATGTAGTGCTGAAACCGCTACTCTGGCAATATAGGACCGGCTAGGAACCTTCCTTTTAGGCCAGACTGTTGCCACAAATTCTCGAAAACCAACCCCTTCCATGAAGGAAAAAGGGAGAAGGTCCAGCGCTAACATTTTAGCCAGCATTGCATTATAAAGACGTGCCTTTGGGTGGTTGTGTTCAAATGGTGCCTCCAACCAAAACATGCTTTTAATGGTGGCTTGGACCGTTTTCATATGTGAAGAGGAGGATCCAGACCTCTTCAACCCAGTTAGGCTCATTGATGTACTTTTTCGCATTGGTGTCTCTCCCAGACTCTTAGTGTGCCGCATAGATGTTGCTGGGGTAGAGGGTGTGGGCGCTACCACTGCAGTGCTGCTGCCAGGGGTACTGTGTGTACCAGAAAAAATGTCTGTCGCTTCTTCACCTTCCCCCTGCACGATCAGCCCCTCGTCATCATCAGATGCAATATCAATGGATACATTTGGGTTTGTTGTACTTTTGGCTGCCAGGATCTTACTTAGGTGCGCCTCCCACTGGATAGTGTGGTGTTTTTGGAGATGACCTCTCTGGCCTCCGGTACCATAGTTGGTACCAAGCTTACCCCGACTAACTACAGTTTTACAAATCAAACAAAAAACTAGGTTTTTCCGCCTTTTTGCTAATACTACAGAAGTCCCAAACTGGGGAGTTGAGATTTCTGGTGGTGGTGGTGGAAGTGCTACTTTCAATGCCAGATGAAGTGGAGGATAGGCGTGGCCGAATTTGACTCTGTTGTGCACTTACAGTTACAGCACCACTACTTGAGGTAACGGATGTCGAGCTGGATGGAGGTCCCTGCCGGCCCTTCTGAAGAGAAAATATGGCAGCTGTAGGTCGTGTTGGTGTAGTAGTTACCTGTGTTGGTGGTGGTACCAGTGTCACGCCGCCCACATCCCGCTCAGCAGCAATTCGGGATAGGGTCAAAATGTCTGTCTGCTACATGCCCGCTGGGGCTGGAATGATGACTGTGATGACTGGGTCGTCATTGTCAGACTGTTCATCAGCAGCAGAATACACCACTTCTAGTTCTTGTTCGTCGTCATCACCCATAAGTGAAAGCCTTGCGGGAACCTTTCTTTTAGGCTTAGCTACCTTTGTCGGCTCATGGCGTGCCTCCCTCTCAGACTGCATTGGTGGGTTCCAATCAAGATCTAGATCATCAGAAGGAAGGGGGCTTGAAGAAGAACTTGTACTAGCCCTCCTTGACCTTTTTCTTGCTGGGGATCTGGAGCACAATGGATCATCAGGAGGAGTGGCTTGCTTGGATGATACCTCCGCTTGAATCTCCATTCCCTGATGTGCCCCTACTTCTGGAGGAACAAACATTGTGGGCAGTTGTGCCTCTCCATGCGCCTCTCCATGCGCCTCTCCATGCGCCTCTCCATGCGCCTCTCCATGCGCCTCTACTTGCGCCTCTACTTGCGCCACTCCTTGCGCCTCTATTTGCCCCACTCCTTGCGCCAGCGCCACTCCTTGCGTCTCTCCTTGCGCCTCTCCTTATTGCACCTGTGGTTGTCGTTGCGGCTGTGGTTGAACACTCGTCAGATGAGTTACACCATGTGTTGATTGGATGCTACTTTCTTGCGATGAGTCAACGCCAACATTACTGGTCGATGGTGATTGAGCAATTAAAGTGGCTGCCTCTGTGGCACTCATGGCCTTGGGCTTAACTTGGCGTGGTGGCACTGAAACCAATGAAGCTGAGGTGCTGCTCCCAGCTTGGTCACCGGCGGACACCGCTGCTGCGGGCGTAGTTTTTGTTTTCCCCAAAAAAGTGTCTGTGGGCACACCAGTCTCCTTGGTAAGTGGCGCCACTTGCTTCTTTTGCTCCTTCTTACTGGCAGTGGCACTGGCAACTTTCTTGGTAGAGGAGCTACGGCCACATTTCTTTGGGCCCATCTTGTTCAGATGTCAGAACAGCAGGCCGCAGTTGCACGAGTTGCAGAGTTGTCTGTGGCCACACGTGACGTCACGTGACGCTGTGCACACACCGCAGCAGGACTTCTTCCTGGCACTGATGATGAACGATGAGGATGATTCGTGGAAGCCAGAGGAACATCAGTTAAATAAATGTTGTATATGTCGTGCTTCAATTAATATTTGCAACTAGGCATTTATTATTATTACAACACACCCAAAAACGGAAAGACCAAAAATAAAAATTGCAATTATTTCTAATCAAAAATGGATGTTTACATTAATAGAAGAGAGATCACACAGAGAGAGTTGTTTCATGCACCACTGAGTACCCCTGGGCATAATGGATGAAAGGAGGCAGACTGGGTACAGGCCTATGGCACAAATCACACTGCCTGGCTTCAAAATGGCCCCTTGACCCCCAGCCACATGGCCATGCCCTGCCTGGACCAGGTCTCAAAATGGCCCCACCCACATGGCCAGGCCCCAACAACACCCCAAAAAGCGAAAAACACACAAAAATCACCACAATCCAATGCCATCCTTGCCCTAAATGATGTTTAAATTCAAGACACCCCACAGAAAGACTTGGTCCATGCGCCACTGAGTACCCCTGGGCATAATGGATAAAAGCAACGCAGACTGGGTGCAGGCCTATGGCAGAAAGCACACTGCCCGGCTTCAAAATGGCCCCTTGACCCCCACCCACATGGCCAGGCCCTGCCTGGACCAGGACTCAAAATGGCCCCCACCCACATGGCCAGGCCCCAACAACACCCCAAAAAAGCAAAACACACACAAAAATCACCACAATCCAATGCCATTCATGCCCTAAATGATGTTTAAATTCAAAACACCCCACAGAAAGACTTGGTCCATGCACTACTGAGTACCTCTGGGCATAATGGATAAAAGCAACGCAGACTGGGTGCAGGTCTATGGCACAAAGCACACTGCCCGGCTTCAAAATGGCTCCTTGACCCCCACCCACATGGCCAGGCCCCAACAACACCCCAAAAAAGCAAAAAACACACAAAAATCACCACAATCCAAGGCCATCCATGCCCTTAATGATGTTTAAATTCAAGACACCCCACAGAAAGCCTTGGTCCATGCACCACTGACTACCCCTGGGCATAATGGATGAAAGCAAGGCAGACTGGATGCAGGCCTATGGCACAAAGTGCACTGCCTGGCTTCAAAATGGCCCCTTGACCCCCAGCCACATGGCCAGGCCCTGCCTGGACCAGGCCTCAAAATGGCCCCCACCCACATGGCCAAGCCCCAACAACACTTCAAAAAATCGAAAAACACACAAAAAATCACCACAATCCAATGCCATCCATCCCCTAAATGATGTTTAAATTCAAGAGACCCCACAGAAAGACTTGGCTCATGCACCACTGAGTACCCCTGGGCACAATGGATGAAAGAAAGCAAGGCAGACTGGGTGCAGGCCTATGGCACAAAGCACACTGCCTGGCTTCAAAATGGCCCCTAGACCCCCACCCACATGGCCAGGCCCTGGACCAGGCATCAAAATGTCCCCCACCCACATGGCCAGGCCCTGGACCAGGCCCCAACAACACCCAAAAAATCGAAATACACACATAAATCACCCCAATCTAATGCCATCCATGTCCTAAATGATGTTTAAATTCAAGAGACCCCACAGAAAGACTTGGCCCATGCACCACTGAGTACCCCTGGGCATAATGGATGGAAGCAAGGCAAACTCGGTGCAGGCCTATGGCACAAAGCACACTGCCTGGCTTCAAAATGGCCCCTTGACCCCCACCCACATGGCCTGGCCCCAACAACACCCCAAAAAAGCGAAAAACACACAAAAATCACGACAATCCAATGCCATCCATGCCCTAAATAATGTTCAAATTCAAGACACCCCACAGAAAGCCTTGGTCCATGCACCACTGACTACCCCTGGGCATAATGGATGAAAGCAAGGCAGACTGGGTGCAGGCATATGGCACAAAGTGCACTGCCTGGCTTCAAAATGGCCCCTTGACCCCCAGCCACATGGCCAGGCCCTGCCTGGACCAGGCCTCAAATTGGCCCCCACCCACATGGCCAGGCCCCAACAACACCCCAGAAAATCGAAAAAACACACAAAAATCACCACAATCCAATGCTATCCATGCCCTAAATTATGTTTAAATTCAAGACAGCCCACAGAAAGACTTGGTCCATGCATGACTGACAACCCCTGGGCCTACTGGCTAGTGTGGCTTTACACGCACCCCAAAATTAAAATTAAATTCCACATATAACAGTGAGGTATTCAATTCCATGACATAAATGATATTAAGTTCAACAAAACTCACAGAAACAGTTGTATCTTGCACCCATGACTTACCCTGGGCCTACTGGATACTGTGGCTACCCACAATATATATTTTTTTAAAGTTGTGAAAAAGTTAAAAAATTGTAGTTGCAGCAACTGCAATGCCCCAAACAAACAACACCAACTTACTTGTAAAATCTCAAATCCAAAAGTAATCCAAAATTGATCCAAACAAAAAGTCCTCAAATACAAATATCCAGCAGCAGCCACAAAAAGTAATCCTTCCAGCTCCAGATCCAAATGAAAAGTGACCAGGACATGGGCAAAACACTGGGAGGAGCCTGCTGGACAGGAACAAGAAGTTGGAGACTCTGGGGCACTTCCTTCCTCCCACCCCCCAAAAATGTACTCCTTGCACAAAAAAGTGCAGCCAAATGTCAATCTGAGGAGTTATTCTGATCCAAATCATCGTTTTCAGAAGGTTTATGCTGCCTGCGGTAGATTTCTTGTGCAGCATTGCAATTTTTGCAAATTCGGGAAAGCGAGCTGTTCAAATCTCCTGCCGGAATTCAGCTGCGCGTCGCATCTACGTGTTCGCAATTGTTTACTCCCGCGATGCGTGATCGCTGGCCCTTATGGGTAGTCGTGTTCTCAAACTCTCCCAGTGCAAGATGGCAGGCCGCCATGACGTACTCGCCGTCGAAAAGTCTAGCGCGATCACGCGGCCAGATCCAAAATGGCGCAGCGCACGTAAACCGGGAGGAAAAACAACTTGACGAACTCAGAATCACGCTATGTCAATGCCACGTGCGCGAGATTGTATTTTTAAAGCGCTGCCAAGCAAAAAAATCCGCCAGTTTACGAATTGCACATTTTTTGACAATTTCGCGCGATTCGCGGACCGCGAAATTGCAAAAAATTCACAAAATCCGCGAGCGGAACGGATTTTCAGCCCACACTTAGTCATTATAAGGAGGGCCCTTCCAAGAGATGTTTTATGTGACCTGGGGATGGAGAAATTGTACATTTCACTTTCTCCATTCTAGATATTTGACTCCCAAAATCGACTTTGGTGCTAGAAGCACTGTGGAGTGAGTATCTAAACTATGTTTGCATATGCAGGACCCCTAAAGTCTTCCCTAGGTGTCCCAGGATTGGGGTGGGGGGTCATGTAACTGTAAGCAGGCCTCTTATAAAAGATGTTTTACATGCCCTGGTGATGGAGAATTTGCACATTTAATTTTCCCCATTGTAGTTACCTAGCACAATAGATTAACATGGCAATATTTTCTGAATGCATAACGACCACTAGGAATCAAATAAAAATACCAGTCAAGGGCTGAGGAGAATTGTAATATTAAATCCAACAATATGCTATTATTGAATATATCATTGAATATACAGAATATAGGTTATAAGACTTTTTTGTCTGTAAGCCACAATTCAGCATTCCTGTGGTTTCTCCTGATTGGTCAGATTTAATAGGATTAGTCTGGCTGCTTTGATGAAGTGATAAGTGGCTTACCCAGAGAAAGGCTATCTGGTGGAGAGAGTTCTGGTACACAGGTATGCAAGAGCAGCGGGGGGGAGGTCGTAAAGTATGGAGCTTCGAAGGGGTATAGGACAGACAGGGAATGCCAGGCCCATCTACCCGCAGCATCTATGACCCAGCCAGATGACAGGCTTAAGGCAGGAATTTTCAGATGGTAGGGGGAGAGCTATAGAAATGATCCATACTAGAGGTTGGTTTAACTAGATCTTGCTCTTCTGCTAGGATTTCACCGATATTGAATTTTGGAGGAACAGTACTTTATGGGATGAGATTATGCCACACTTTGAAGGAAGTGGTCGTGCTCTGGGGTGTTGCCCTGCACCTCATTGGATGGGAGTGCTCTCCTGCTTGACCCCTGGGAAAACTGAATAAATATGTGAGAGGAGCAGAGCCTTTCATATCTGCTGCTTAAAACTAAAAGAAGAAGTAGGCTTGCCAAGCAGGAAACTTTATTTGCACCGCTGGGCCCTGCATTCTGACTGACTGCACCTGCTGCAATATCTGGAACTACAGCCCTTTGGATGTACCTTGCTTCATGAGGAATAAAGAGTGGACTCTTTGCAAGCTACAGGTTAACAGAGCTCACCTGGACCTGGATTTGTAGGGATTTGTCCAAGTGCTTTGTGGGAATTGTGGTCACAATATTTTAAGGACAATCTTTGAGATTCCATTTCCTTGGATTCTGTTTTGGACACTTTTGACCCTAAAGAGGAGCTTTAGGAAACAGTTCCAGAAGTTTGGAGAAGTTTGGAGCAACAGCGGGAAAAAGCTCCATAAGGGTACTACTCAACCACGAGAGCCAAGCTGCCCACCTTCACCCTTGAGTCAGTCTTGCCTGCTGGTTCCTCCAAAGGTCAGACTTCGAGAGTTCCCTGGAAAGCAAGCCAGTGAACCCTCACTGAATCTGGACTGGTGAAGAGCATCGAGGGACCCCGGCAGAAAAAGCTCCAGAAACGTTTCTAAGTCCAAAGTTGAAATCTTGACCGAGGCCTACTGCGAGGGGTAGCCGAGCAGGGCTCCGTCACGGTTGGCATCAAACTTAGACTTTGTCCTGCTCAAGTATGACCAGATGTCCCAAGGTGGTGCTATATGTTTTTAAGTGCTATAGAGTGCTAAATATTTAAACATACATATCTTCAGTTCCCAAAATTGGATTTTTGTTCTTTTGGTCTCATTTTAAATATAAAAATATTTCCTATTTGTATAAAGTAGTTTAGGATTTTTATTGTTTGTTGTGTTTTAAATATTTACTGAATTGGTGTTTTTAAAATTTTTACATACCTTTCTCCTAAGTTAATCCTGCCTGCTCGCAGTCAAGCTACCAAGGGTTTAGCATGGGAATAATTTATTGAGACCAGTGCTGAGCCCTGACTGTGTTAGTGGCCTTTTTGCCAGCAGTAGATGCATATTTACCACTACTAAAAACCTACTTTCCACACAATGCACAAAATATAGCTTTCCACCAGGCCCAGATGTGGATTGGAGTTAGGATGCAAAGCACTAGAGTTATAAGTACAGAGAAAATGCCACTTTCTAAAAGTGACATTTCAAAAATAGTAATAAAAAAGTCCAACTACACCAGTAAGCGGGATTTATCACTACTATTCCAAAAATACCAAACGTGGCAACGCTACTCTTATCAGGTCATAAGTTACCACTCAATCACATAATACAATTAATTCCCAATGCTAGGCTGTTAGAGGAGTAGGCCTCACAATAGTGAGAAACCAAATAGACTGTTTGTTATGTGATGTTATACAATTCATAAAGCAAATAGCTGTCCCAGCGCCAGGGCTTCCCAGTGCTAGTAAAAAACCAACTGCAGCAGTGGCCTGAGAAGAGGGTACTCAAAAGAAAAAATCCTAAGAGGAGAAAAAACAGTCTTCAGAGTCTTCCTGAATGACAAGTGGTTCTGAATGTTCCTGATGGAAGGTGACATGTTTTCCAGAGAGCTGAGGCTTTTGCAGAAAACGAAGGGACTCCCGCTTTTACACTTTTGACACAAGGGGCAGTAGCCAGGTTAAGGTCGGCTGAACGTAGGTGGCATGAAGGACGATAAAGGCATAGCAGGTTAGACAAAATGGAGGCCCCCTGGGAACCTAAATCAATCAATCAATCATTACATTTTTAAAGCACGCTACATACCCGATAGGGGGGTGCCGCTACTGCCCGAAGAGCCAGGTCTTGAGGAGTCTTCTGAAGGCTAGTAGGTCCTGGGTCTGTCGTAGGTTGGTTGGGAGGGTGTTCCAGGTCTTGGCGGCGAGGTAGGAGAAGGATCTTCCACCGGCTGTGGTTTTCCGGATGCGCAGGACTGTAGCGAGGGAGAGGTTGGCTGAGCGGAGGCTTCAGGAGGAGGTGTGGAAGCTGAGTCAGTTGTTGAGGTAGGTAGGTCCGGTGGTGTGGAGTGCTTTGTGTGCGTGGATGAGGAGCTTGAAGGTGATCCTCTTGTTGACGGGGAGCCAGTGCAGGCCTCTCAGGTGGGGTGTGATGTGGCTGTGACGCGGGACGTCGAGGATCAGTCGAGCTGTGGCGTTTTGGACTCATTGTAGTCGTCTTAGGAGCTTGTTAGTAGTTCCTGAGAAGAGGGCGTTTCCGTAGTTTAGTCGGCTGGTGACGAGGGCTTGGGTGACGGTCTATCTCGTGTCGATAGGGATCCATTTGAAGATTCTGCTAAGCATTCGGAGGGTGTTGAAGCAGGACGCGTAGACTGCGTTGACTTGCCTGGTCATGGAGAGGGTGGAGTCGAGGATGACCCCCAGGTCGCGCGCGTGGTCCGTGGGTTCCGGGGCTGTGCCTAGTGAAGTGGGCCACCAGGAGTCATCCCAGGCCGATGGGGTGTGTCCGAGGATGAGGACCTCCATCTTGTCTGAGTTCAGCTTAAGTCTGCTGTCATTCATCCAGTCGGCTACGACCCTCATTCCTCTGTGGAGGTTACCTTTGGCGGTGTGGGGTCTTTGGTGAGGGATATGATCAGCTGGGTGTCGTCGGCGTAGGAGATGATGTTGAGATTATGTTGTCGTGCGACGTGGGCGAGAGGGGCCATGTAGATATTGAACAGCGTTGGGCTGAGGAAGGATCCCTGTGGGACGCCGCAGATGATCTCGGTGTTTTTTGAGCGGAAGGGAGGGAGGCGGACGTTCTGGGTTCTTCCGGAGAGGAAGCATGTGGTCCAGGACAGGGCCTTCTCTTGAATGCCGGCGTCCTGGAGACGTGTTGATAGGGTGCGATGGCAGACTGTGTCAAAGGCTGCTGATAGGTCCAGGAGGATGAGGGCGGCTGTCTCTCCTTTGTCCATCAGGGTCCTGATGTCGTCAGTGGCGGCGATGAGGGCGGTCTCGGTGCTGTGGTTGCTGAGAAAACCGGATTGGGAGGGGTCCAGGATACTGTTGTTTTCAAGGTAGCGGGTTAGCTGTTTGTTGACAATCGTCTATCGTCTCTGTTACTTTTGCCGGGAACGGAAGCAGGGAGATGGGCCGGAAATTCTTGAGGTCCTTGAGGTCCGCCTTGGGTTTCTTCAGAAGGGCGTTGATCTCGGTTGGTGGCTGTCTCGAAGGAGCAGTTGATGGTTTTCCGGAGGTGGGGCGCGATGGTAGCGCTGGCCTTGTTGAAGACGTGGTGAGAGCAGGGGTCCGAAGGGGAGCCGGAGTGGATGGAGTTCTTGGTTTTCATGGTGTCTTCGTCGCTGATGCTGAACCAGGTGGTCAGGCGGTTGGTGCGGGTGGTAGTCGCAAGGGCGGTGGACTCGGCGGTGGGTGCGGGGGGGTCGGGGTTGAAGCTTTCGTGGTTGTCAGTTATCTTGCGGTGAAACAAGGTGGCCAGGGAGTTGCACAGGTCTTGTGATGGTGGGATGTCATTGGTGTTGGAGCTGGGGTTGGAGAGTTCTTTCACGATGCTGAAGAGCTCTTTGGTGTTGTGTGCATTGTTGTCCAGTCGGTCCTTGAAGGTGGTCCTCTTGGCGGTCCTGATGAGTTGGTGGTGTCTGCAAGTGGCGCTCTTGACATATGATCTTATGTGTTGTATACAGGGTCTTGAAGTAAACACACTTCTCCACAGGAAGTCAATTCAATTTATGAAGGGGACCTGAGGCAGGGCAATATTTTGGAAGGGAAAACAGTAGTTTAGCTGAGGGATTTTGAGCCCACTGGAGTCTTCTAGCCTTTGGCTTGTGGACTACCAAGTATAGAATATTGCAATAGTCTAACCAAGATAAAATGCCTGCCTCAATGATAATTGGATGGGTGGAATGTTAGAAACATCCAAGTATGGGTTTGAGAGTTTGCGAATGACCAAAACATGTGCCTGCCACCAATTTTGCCAGTGCTTCAAAAGTTAAGGAGTTATCCACCTAGGCACCTGGATTTTTTACAGCAGTCTTGGTTTCAGGGGGGGAACCAAAGTGAGGGGGGCCACAGTGATCGCCCCAGGAGTAAGTATCTTTTCATACTAGGAGAATTTTAGTTTTGTGTTCAGACATAAGCAGTTGACATACATCCATTCTGTGACAGCAAGCATTACCCTTTGAAAATTGCCAAGGTCTGACCTGGATTGTTTGAGAAGGAGAGCATGAGTCGGTGTCATCCTCATAAGACACTAGCAAAGCTCAAATGATTTCACAACCTGATCCAGAGGTTGAATATAAATATTAAACAAATTAGGGCTCAAAACGAGCCCTGGGGCAGCCTTGGTGCAGATCATGTAATTAGGAAATATAGGGGGGGTAAATAACCTGGAAAGGTTTCTCTGAAAGGAAGGAGTCGAACCAAGACAGTACAGATACACCAATCCCAATATCCTCTATCAAACACAGTGCTTAAGTCAAGTAGAATCAAAGCTGTGGATCTGCCTTCATCTAAGATGCTATGGAGGTGTTCTGTAACTGCAAGAAGTGCAGATGATGTGTTATTTATCGGTTTAAAGCCATTCTGAGAGGTGTCCAGAATATCACTCTCTTCTAGTAACTTAGTTAGGATGACATTGACATGCTTCTTTGCTACCTTAGCGAGAAAAGGCAGGAGAGAGATGGGACACAAGTTTCAGATGTGGAAGCATCCAAAGACGGTTTCTTCAGGAGGGAAATAATATGGCATGCATACAAAGACCCAGTACAAATTATGATGCCAAAGCGAGATTAGTCATTCAAGGCAGGGTAAGAGCAGAAAATCCTGAAGTTTGAGAAACACATCTGACTTAAATGGGTCCGCAGGTGAGCCTGGTTTAACTGACCAATTCAGAGGGGATAAACAATTGAACAAGAAGGGCAGGGCAGTGCATTGGGGGGAAAAATCTGATAAATATCATCTATCTTGCCAGTAAAATACTCTGCTAGCTTCTCACAATGAGAAGTAGAGGCTTAAGTGGGGCCCTCTGAAAGTACTGTTTTTTAATAGGTTGTTGTTGCTCCTTATTTTAATCACAAAATAGTCTGCCCTGGATTGCTAAATCTGTTTATGCTTGGACATAATAGCTGCTCTGTATTATGGAAGGGTAATAAGATTCTTCCAAGGCCCTTCTAAGGCCTTACAATTTCTTTCTAGTAGAGATTAGGGTTTTCCTAAACCAGGGGGCCACATGCTTTTTTCTACCTCGGACCGATCTAGCAATAATGAAAGTGTCTAAGAATAAAGTCAGCCAGAATTGTAGAGACTTATTCACTGCCTCTACAGTAGGGGTCAACTGAGGGCAGCACGTCTGAATATAAAAACCACATTTTGGGAAATTAAGCTTGTGCCATAGGCATTTGAGGATCAGGTCCAGACCAGGTGTTTGCCTCTGGCAGGGCAGGTGAATGGACATTGAAATCATAAAATATCAGTCCAAGGCATGGGGAGAGGGGCTGCTACTCTCATGGAGAAGAGATAGAAAAGATATGGTCTAGGAGGTGACTGGCTGCTTGAGTGGCATCAGAGAATGATTGAATTAACTAACACACAGTGAGACCGTCAATAAAATTGACAATGCCACTCTCTTGGCTGTCTTCCAAATGGAGATTAACATCTCCCAAGATGTTAATATGATTTAATAGAGAAGGAGGCAGTGCGATTGATTAGTCCCTCCCTAAAGCCTTAGATAGTCCAGGAGGATGATAGATTAAGATCCCTAATAGGGCAACATTGCTGTTCAAAATGATTTTTAAAAGGGGGCGTTCGCAGTCAGGGATGTTACGAAGGGTAAAACTGCATAGGCAGATCTCTCTGTATTTCTTTGCAAGGCCACCTCCTCTGCAACCAGTTCTGTTGAAGTTCTTCAGATGGTAGCTGGGGGGGGAGTGCTAGGGCAGGTTCAGCCACAGGCTCCTGGGACAGCCACGTCTCTATAAGAAACAAAATGTCAGGGGTGTAGTCTTGAATAAGATGTTTTATCAAAGAGCGACAATACTAAGAAACCTATTTTCTATGGGCCCGGGAGGCAGCCTGGTTGGGGACAAAGTAGGGCTGGCCTCAAAACCGCACGTCTAACATTGAAAAGGGAGCCCATCTGGAGTCCAACCATGTTCACCGCAGGGCCTGGGGTGGTCCTAAGTGCATGCAGATCACTTGAAAAGTAGGTTAACCTATGATAGTTAAGGGGGGCAGGGCACCTGGCCGCTGGTGCTGTCCCTGCACTGACAGGCACAGATGGGCTTGCATTTGGCGTGCCTATGGCCTGCCCGCTCTGTGTGTTTCAATGCATTTAATACCCATGAGCCCTAGCAGGCTTCAACACAGTCTATCTTTGATTTGTACCCCATAACCAATCAGAGCAAGGCAGTTAAAGCCACCACGGATTGATGAAAAACAGGCGTGGCTGTGAAGACCGAAATGCCAACCACAACCCCCCTAAAGTGCAAAATAATTAAGCCCGGGTGGCATACTCTGCTCCGCCAGCAGAGTTTGAAGGAGTTTCAGCTGGGAACGCGAAGTTGAGGCAAAACTCCGACTCCCTGAAGGAGCGGAGTACGCCCCTCAGCCCCTACGCCATGGCCCACAAAAGGGTTAAAAAAAAGACTCACCTTCTCTTCTGTCGTCTGTGGGCTGCCCTCCTCCTCGGGCGGTGTCTCCTCCTTGCCCTCATCTTCCTCCTCGTGGTGCTGGTCGCAGCCCCCTACGTTTTACATCTTGCATGCACTGCACATGCGGTTCACGCAAGATGTAAGGCGTAGGGGGTTGCGACCGGCAACGCACGGAGGAGGGCGATGGCAAGAAGGAGACACTGTGGCGAGGAGGGGGGCAGCCAGCAGACGACAGAGAGAAGGTAAGTGTTTTTTTTACCCTTTTTAAAAAACATTTTGTGGGGCTGGGACGGAGCGGAGTTCCGCTGAGTTTTTTTTCAACTCTGTGGAACTCCGCGGAGTGCCACTCCGCATACTCCACCCAGGGTTAAAAATAATACAGTTAAAAAGACAAAAAAAACCTTAAAAACACTTTAGCAATGTCACAGGACAAATAGCAGCATTAAATCTCGGCATGCATTTAATAACCTGGGAGCTCTAACAGGCTCCAACAGGGTCTGGCTCAGATTGGTTCCCACTGAACCAATCAGAGCAAGGCAGCGTTTGTCACTACCAGGACATGCCACACAATAAAGGCACATGTCCTACCTTTTACTTATTTAACAACAAGGGGTGGTGATGGACAGAGTTTCTGAATTAAGCAGAATACTCTCACCCAGTCAAGAGATCAGGGCTAGATCCAACACCGTTTTTTAGCTCACTGCACCATCCCAGTTCAGAACCTGGCTATATGCAAATTAGTCTGTTCCTGTCCCAGTGCATGATGGGAACAGGGCAAACCAAACTACCAAGCCAATTCTTACACTGGGAAGGAAACAAGCTTCCGGGGACCGGTTTCTGGCATTTCAGCCGTCGTCAGCCCGGCTTGCTTGAATCCTGATGGTGCAATGAGCAAGCGACTCACATCTGAGTATACCCTTCCACGCTTAGGGTGGACAAAATATTTAACAACAAGGGGTGGTGATGGACAGAGTTTCTGAATTAAGCAGAATACTCTCACCCAGTCAAGAGATCAGGGCTAGATCCAACACCGTTTTTTAGCTCACTCCACCATCCCAGTTCAGAACCTGGCTATATGCAAATTAGTCTGTTCCTGTCCCAGTGCATGATGGGAACAGGACAAACCAAACTACCAAGCCAATTCTTACACTGGGAAGGAAACAAGCTTCCGGGGACCGGTTTCTGGCAGAAACCGGTCCCCGGAAGCTTGTCTCCTTTTTGGTGAAGAATTGGCTTGGTAGTTTGGTCTGCCCTGTTCCATGATGCACTGGGCCAGGGACAGACTCATTTGCATATAGCCAGGTTCTGAGCTGGGATGGGGCAGTGAGCTAAATAACGGTGATGGATCAAGCCCTGATCTTTGGACTGGGTAAGAGTGGTCTGCTTAATTCAGACACTCCGTTCATCACCACCCCCTTTTCTGAATCTACCTTTTACTTACACAGCACCCTGCCCAACGGGTTACATAAGGCCTACATTAGGGGTGACCTATGTGTAATAAAAGAGGAGATAAATGCTTGGCAAGTAATTGTAAATGCCTAGTCAAAGGGTCAGTATACTGCGCACAAAGGCCTGCAGTGGCATGCCTGTGACAGGTTTTTAAAGCTACTTCTGTGGATGGTGCACGCAGCGCTTCAGGCCCGACTAGTAAAATGTAGTTTACCTGCCCTGGGTATATGGTATTCCACTGTATAAAGGACATACATGAAAATTGAATATGTCAAACAGGTGTAAACCAATCATTCCATGTTTAAAGGAGGGAGCCCATGCACTTTAGTACTGATTAGCAGCGTTAAAGTGCCCATATTTCTAAAACCAACACAAAGTGGGTCAGAAAAAAAGGAAGGCAGAATGTTTGGGGATAACCCTGCAAAAAGGGCAGGTCCAACTCCCTCCAACAAAGATACAAAATAAAACATCAATAAAAAAGTGAACAAAAATACTGGTGCATGCCCTCCCTAAAACAGCAAACATTTACAAAAGTGCTGCACCGAACTGACTTTTCTCAAAACATTTAGATTCCATTGGTGTGGATACAGCAAAGATTGTAAAGAAAGAGTGAGGCTTTCCTTCCAAAATCCAAGTTCAAACTGATCAAGAGTTGGACTAAGCAGAGGGAGGAGTGTTCTGAACAAGAAAAGGAAATTGCTGATGTATGTAGAATATCAAAGGTTGGCGCTAGACTTGGGCACTGTGGGCAGCCACCAAGGGCTACACGCTCAGCTGTATTACGCAGCAAGCCCACCTGCTCCTCTGATGCCCCCCTCCCCATCCGATCACAGCAATAATACATTTTATAAATGGTGTGTCTTAACCTTGCAGGTCCTCAGGCATGGAGGCATTCCTAGGTTTAGGTATCTGGGGGGAATGGAAAAAGTGGGTGGGGGGTTTGGACAATAGCAAGTCCAACAACCATGTTGCTCACAAGGTCAAGAGCAGAGCAGCACCCCTGTTAAAAATGTGCCATATAGCCTTGTCTGCCCTTTTTGTGTTTTGCATTTCCATGCAACAAATAGCCCCTTTGTTTCCAGGGTCAATAGGACAATAATGGGTGAGGAGAGATGGATCAGTGAAGGAGGTAGAAACCAGTGCTGGGCAATGCTTATGAGCAAAGTGCAACACCACTTCTAACTCTGGGGGGAGGGTGCCTCCACTTCCCTGGGCCATGAAGCGAGCTGGATCAGGCTGCAAGCCCAATGAGAAGGGCCCTCTTCATTGGGCCTCACAGCCATTATCTAGTACTGCAAGGCCCATAGTAGGGCCTCTCTCCTGGGCCTTGCAGCACTGGATCAGGCTGCAAGGTCCAGGTGTGGGGCCACCTGCCCTGGGCCGTACAGTCATTATTCAGGTCTGCGAGACCCAGGGTAGGGGGCCCCCTCTGCGGAACTTTGCAGTGCTACAGTATGGCTGTAAAGCCCAGGAAATACAACACTTTCACCTGGGCTTTACACCCATTTAGCAGCTTAGTGAAACTGAGAAACAGGTTGAGAGTCCTGGCATTTAAAGAACAGCCTGTGATTCTGGGCAAATCACTTAATTTCCTCCATGGACAAAATATTAATCTCTCCTTTTGTAATGTAACTGGTGCTCATGTAAAGTTTTTCAATGCCTTGGTGCTGAGTTCACATTATATAAACCTGCAAATCACTTAGACGTGTGAGTCATGCCACAGTCCATGAAACATAGCGGAGCTTTTAATTTGTGGGTGCATTTGCTGTGCAAGCAATCCAGAGGAGTTCTATATGTGCTGGAAGTAGTGGTAAGCGGGGTGCTACAGCACCCCCAAAACAACCTTGCTTCTGTTCCAAAGGTGAAAGAGCAATAGATAGTTTCAAATTATTGCTTCGATCTTGTCACATTTCCTGTGTGTGTTGGCATCCGGGTCTGCAGCACACTTTACCCTGCCCTTTTACCCCATTACAGTACGTTCAGCCCATTAAGAGAAAGTATGGAGGAGAGGCGTGAAAGAAGTGAGAACTTTAAGGAAATACATGGATGGTAGAGTGTAAGGGAGAAGATAAAGTATGGCACTGGAGGGGATGGGAAGACTGAAATTTGAGACAGGATGGATTCAGAGGAGAAAGATGACAGAGAGAGAAGATGTTGGAGGGAGTCTGAGAGACAAGAGCAAAAGGGATAATGGAGAGAAATGAATAACAGCAACACATGCATGAGAAAGCGAATGTAGGGGAAATAGTAGAGAGATAAGGAAAGAGGATTTATATGCAAGGAGGAGTAGGGGAAAAGTGTAAAGAATTCCGCTGGGAGGGTGAAGAAACAAAAGAAAGGAAGGAAGATAAGGTACATGCATAAGAGAGGAACGTATAAGAGACAAAAAAGGATATAGGTGCTGGAAAAAGGTGTACAAGGAGCTGCAATACCCACAATGTTGGAGTTCAGAAGGTTAACAAACAATAAAGACACCTGTAATTTTGTTGTAAGACAGATGTCAAATGTCAGGGAATGTATTCTGACAAATTGCTGCTTATTCTTTTAACATGGAGATTGTTTGCTTTTCTTTCTCTGAGTGCAAAGTGAGAGGATTTTGTAAATGTAACTCTGCGACAATCCTGCTGATGTGAAAGGGAATGCAAAAGGATGTGATTTGTGTCTAACGCACAATAACATTCAAATAGGTACAGTCCTGCCTTTTAATGAATGTTTTTCCTTGGTCCGCACAGTCATAATGTATTGCTATGAAGCCCGGCAACTGGCCCCTTCCCCTCGACCTGGCAAGCCTGGGTGATGGTTGCCAAGCCCAGGAGAGGGGGCCCCTACACTAGGTCTTATTGCAACCATGATCCATCACTGTGAGGCCTAGTGGGAAAGGGGCTCCTCTCATTGGTCTCATAGCTCTATATGAAGGCTGCAAAGTCCAGGGTAGGTCAAAATAATTCATTAAATGGCAGCGCTGAACCAAAGCAAAGTGAGCAGTATAAACCCATGGTCGGGGCTTTCAGTGAGGCAGGTCCCTCTGGGTCTCTGGTCCAGCAGTGATTACAATCTGACTTTGAAAGATGTCTGTATTGTGCTCTGCTTTGATGTCCTTTACAGGCAAACAGTGTTAGATATCCCACCAATGATTATGGTAATCATGTCAGTCATGCCTTCTCTGAGAGTATCACATTTTTCATGGATTGCATTTTTTAATGCAGAATATCACTCTTGTATTGTGACATTAGGTGCAGAAGTAGAAATTTAAAAGAGGGTTCAGAAAGGAAAGAGATGAGGTCTGTAATATGTAGATGAAAGATTTCATAAAGATGTAGGTAGAAAAGAGTGTAAGTGTCTCACAGAGAGATGGCAGAGGAAAGTGATGTGAAGAGACAGTAGGAATGGCTATGGCACTCTAAACGTCACTATCCCTTCCACAGGCTTCAGTGATGTTTAACTCAGTCTCCTGTTTTTTAGAATTCATACTATTTAATTTCTAAATATTCACAACTACGTCAATTTTGGAACCCATTTATCTGATACTGTTAACAAGCGCTAGATTGACTGATTTAATTTGGGAATTTATCTTTTTAATTATTTTACTGATATCAACAATAGGTCACTTCAGCAATGTCAAAGAAGAAGAATAGTCTTGTGATGCCACTTCCTGTAATGTCACCTCACATGAAAATTGGAGGGGCTCACATAGTCCCTTTTTCCCAGTACCCCTAAAGTCCTAGAACTGGCACTGATAGTAGCCTCCTGGTTTCTTTGACACTTTCTTCCTGTTGAAAAAGCAAATGTAAATAAAAAATGCATTTTATGTTTTGAAAATACCCAAATTAAGTGCTTAGATGAAATATAAACTCAAAAATGCATTTTGAGTTCATTTTCCTGACGCTCGAGTAAAAAATCTATTCAAAATGCTGACCTACTACCATCCGTGTTAAAAAGCACTGGTGCTAGCATTTGAAATGACAGCTTTTGGGGTTCCAGGATGGAATAGTGAATGTTGGGGATGTGGGATTCTGCTGGCAGCAGTTGCTGCTTGGTGGTCGAGGCTGACGGTCATTAAAGGACTTACCTGAATGAATATCGGCTCCGTATGTCCTTTTAGTGGCGACGAGTCTGGCCACCTCTTCCATGCTGCCTTCGCCTTTCCTGGAACCTGTGGTTCTTGGTGGAGTGCTGGTCTGCCTGTGATTACATCCTGCAATCACTTGTGTTCTGCAGTGTTGCTGTTTCTGGACTCCGCTTTCATTGGGAAACGGCCACTACAACGAAGCCGTTTCCACGAAATCCTTAACCACGCATGCAGTACAACGCATGCGTGGTTACCACGAAAGCCTTTACCACGCATACCTTTACTACGAGGTTTGTAGTAAAGGCATATGTGGTAAAGGTAAAAAGTAAAAAAAGGGGGCTTGGGGGGGTCTCCCCCCCCCAAAAAAAACGCACCTGAAGTCACGTCGGGATATGCAGAAAATCAGCGTCGTTTAAGAGAAATCGGAAAAAAAACTTCCGGTTTCTCTTAACGACGTATGACGTCACCACGCATGTATTCGAGGAAAAGGTTATGCGTGGAAAACGAATTACGTTGTAACGCATGCGTTGTAAAGGCATGCGTTGCAACGGAATTCGTTGTAACGTCATACATTCGCTTTCATTGTGAGGCTCCTACTGACTCCGTGGGTGAATTTCAGTTCTGAGTGCTCTTGGTTGTTATTGGAGCACATCAGGAGGAAGGCAACGTTTTTTTTCTGGAGCTGCGCGTGCTCTTCATCCTTGTTACTTGACTTTGTCTTGATCTCTGGCGCAGCACGTCAGCAACTGGAATCCGAAAATTAACACGCTGACGTCACTACACGATGTAGCGCCCATCTTGGATTGGGCTAGCTACACCGTGTAAGCTCATTCAACGTGGGAGCAATATAAGTCAATATAATTACTGCCCAGCGTTTTGCCAACTCAGCTTCGGTGACACACACACCAATTATTTTTAGGGTGACATGCATATCTATACAAGGCAATATGTCAAGGCACGTTTCTGGGGCTCAGGTGAATTGCGCATTATTGAGCTTGTCTGGCAGTAGCTCTGTGCAACGTTTGGAGCAACCACGTCATTACGCCACACAGCATGTTAGTGGCTATCTTAATTTGGTATTGGTATTGTATTACTGTGATAGGTACAGGTTTTTGCAGCGTACACAACTTCCTGCGGAATCCATTGATGATTTTGTCTCAGCTTTACGTACTTTATCCTTGAAATGTAATTACCGAAACTTGAAGGAAGAAATAATTTGAGATCAATTGATTGAGAAAACTTGTAATCCAAGAACGGTTACTGGCTAGTGAGGATCCTGGTTTGGAATTTGCTCAAAAAATTGCAAGGATTATTGAACAATCAGATATATGTATGAAAGAGTTGGCTGTCAGTCGTTCTAAATCGGAGTCCAAGGAAGTCAATGTTATTCAGAAAAGCGGTGCTGATAAACCTAAAAGGCAGAATTTTAAGTTTGTAAAAAAACCTATGGGGTCCTTAATAAATGCCAAAAGGATTTTGGTTGTTACAGATGCAGTAGTAGGTCACATTTAGGAAACTTCAAACATTGTCCTGCTTTAAGTCAAACTTGCGTTAAATGTGAGCGCAGCGGACAGTTTTCTGGGATTTGTAGAGTTAGTAGTCAAAGGAGACAAGCTGTTAGTGCTGTGTGGGAGGATGACGCTGATGTTGATGTTGAATCTGGAAGTAGTAATGGGGAAGGTTATCTTTTAATGATAAGCGAAGAAGGGTGTGTTCAATTTGATGAGAATTGTGCACTTATCAAACAAATTGGTAAAAGAAAACCTCCATTGTGTGATCTTTCAATTAATGGCCATAGTGTAAAGATTATGGCGGGTTCTGGTTCTCCAGTCACTCTTCTCTGTGAAAATGAGTTTGCCAAATTTCAAGATGTTGTTCTAGAATCATCTGATGTTAAGCTTTTTGCTTATGGGGACAAAAAAGTGGAAGTTGTTGGCAAGTTCAAGGCTGATCTCAAGTTTTGTGACAATTCTATCAATACTAGCGTGTTTGTGAAAAAAAATAGATCAAATTTATTGGATTGGGACAACCAAGGTAATCTCAACATAGTCTTAGATCCCAAACATCCTGATCTGGTATTAACAAGAGATCGTTTGATGAATTCTAGTTTAAATGCTGTTTAAGAGGTGCAAGATGTTAATGCCTCAAAATGGATCAATGAATTCAGTGAAGGATTTTGTGACTGTTTAGGCAAGGTAAGCAATTTCAAACATCACATTGTTCTAAAGAGCAGTGCCATTCCAGTGGTTCACAAAGTCCGGAAGGTACCTTTATGTCTTACACAAGAGTTGAAGAAAGAGCTTGACAAATTGTGTGCCATGTCAATCATTGAACCCATTGAAGATTTAGAATGGTTGTCCCCGCTCGTTTTGGCTCGTAAGGCTGACATATCTTTGCATTTATGTGTGGATGTCCGTGATATAAATCACAATATTTGGGTAGATTGTCAACCCTTACCCAACATTAATGAAATGTTGGCCACCATAGACCATGCTGCAGTGTTTACATCTCTTGACATGTCAGCAGCGTACCACCAAGTGGAATTGGACCATGATTCCAGACACTTAACCTCATTTATCACACCAGAAGGTGCCTTCCGCTCTAGCTGCATGCCTTTCAGTTCAGTGGCGGCATCTTCTGTGTTACAAAAGTGATGGACATTTTGTTCAAAGGTATGAAAGGAGTTGCCTGTTTTCAGGATGATATCTTGATATATGGCAAAGATAATGAATAGCATGATTTGAGAGTAAAGAATGGTTTTAGAAGTCTTGAGGAAAAACGGCATGACTTTAAGGAGAGACAAATGTAAGTTTGCCCAGTCTGGTGTTGACTATTTGGGGCACCACGTGTCTGCCGATGGAGTTAAACCAAAGTTGAAAATGTTGTAAGCTATTGAGGATGCACCATCACCCTTTGATAAGGATCAACTCTGGTCCTTTTTAGGTCTGGTTGAGTTTTATGGCAAATTTGTTCTGTAATTTGCCACTAAAACTGCGGTGTTACGCAACCTTCTAAAAAAGAATGCTAGATATGAGTGGACGGATGAATGTGAATGTGTCTTCAAAGAAATTAGGAAAAGTATAGTTTCGGCACATCCTTTGAAGTCTTTCAACTCACACATCTTAAGCATTTTAATGACTGATGCTAGCATGTCGGTTTGGGAGAGGTGGTATTGCAGAAGCGCTCAAATGGTAGTGAGGAGATTGTGGTTTTTGCGTCCCAAACTTTACGTGGGACCGAAGCCACTTACTCTACTATTGAGAGGGAGACCCTTGTCATGTGTTGGGGAACTGAGTATTTCAAAACTTACTTGTGGTGGAGAGAGTTTGTTCTTTGTACAGATCAAAAACCTTTGGTGGACCTATTTTGCACTCATGGTGGTGGAAGGGCTACTCCCTGCATAGCCGAATGGCAGTATCGTATGCAGGAATTTCAATACAAGCTAGAGCATGTTTCAGGGAAAAGAAATTTTGCTGCTGACTGTTTTCCAGGTTACCCGTCCCGGACGAATATAGCATGGATACCTGCTCTGATGCGGACTTGATCATGGTTTGTGTAATGAATTCTTTGGATAAGATTTTGGATTATGCTTTGTGTGAGAAAGAGTGGGTGGATGCTTGTGGAGAAAGATGATGTTTAACGAGTGTGAGGAGGTACATGATTCAAGGTTGGCCCATTGTTAAAGATGTACATGAGAGTCTTGTTGCTTTTGAGAGAGTGAGTGATGAATTATCTTTTGTCAATCATGATTTCCGTAGAGGCAGTTTGCTTGTTGTTCCAGTGGATCTTAAGTGTAAAATTCTCCATCCTGCACATGTTGGCCATGGTGGTATCAGAGGGCCTAAACATAGGATTAGAGAGGATTTCTGGTGTCCGGGGCTGATGAAATGGCAGAACAGTTTGTCAAAGATTGTGATGCTTTTGTCATTAGTGACAACTCCCAGGTTACTGTTCCATGTCCTGTTGTATCTGTGAAACCACCGTCCATACCTTGGAGCAAATTGTTGTTTGGATATTTCTGAAGTGTTTGCTGTGTTAGGCAGCACACCCAAATTTGCTTTGGTGCTTATTAATTATTTGTCTAGGTGGTCTGAAGTAAAGATGGACGAGTGTGTTTCCACTTCTATTGGCTTGGACTTTCTCAGCAAGGTTTTTTCCAGAGAAGGGCATCCTGAGGAGTCGGTCACCGAAAATGGTACCCAATTTGTATCTGTGGATATGACACAATTACTGCAAAAGATTACCATTCGTCTCATCAGAACGGCCCTTTATCATCCCAGGAGTATTGGTTTGGTTGAGAGATTTAATCGTGTGGTAAAAGATCAGTTGCAGTTGGCTTTAGTGAATAATCTCAATTGGAAGAAAATCTTGAAGGACATGTTATGGATATATAGAACTACTCTACATAGTGTAACCGGAGTGTCCCCTTTCACCTTGATGAGAGGAAGAGTGGCTGGAACTAACTTAAACAGGGGTTGGATGGATCGGAAAATTGTGAACAGTGACGTTCTTGGGAAAGCATTTGATGTGAGAAAGGCTGTATCAGGTAAAGCAGGTATGATAATCCCTGGGGGGACCTTGTTGGTCAAGCCTGGTGATTAGATTTGCATTAAAAAACCCGGTTTTGTGAGGAAAGGTTGATCTAAATTTTCCTCTCCCAAAATTGTGGTTGGTGTTCGTGATCATGTGATTGTGGTTGATGATTGTAATGTGTGGAGTAAGAATATGTTGTCTGTTGTTTCCAGAAAAACCAAAGGGGATGATGGACGGAGCGTTGACAATACAAACACTCACCCCCAGTCAACTGATCTGGGTTTAATCCATCACCATTCTTTAGTTCACTCAGCCACCCCAGTTCAGACATGGCTATATGCAAATCAGTCTGACCCTGTGCCTTGTGGGAACAGTCCAGCCCGAACTGCCAAGCCATGTCTTCCCTGGACCGGAAACAAGCATCCTGGGACCGGTTTCGGATTCATAATCCTCATCAGCCAGGCTATCTTGAATCCAGTGGCCAAGTGAACAAGGGACTCACGTCTGAGCATACCCTGCCACACTTAGGGCGAACAAAGAAAAACCAAAGGGGATGATGGACGGAGCGTTGACAATACAAACACTCACCCCCAGTCAACTGATCTGGGTTTAATCCATCACCATTCTTTAGTTCACTCAGCCACCCCAGTTCAGACATGGCTATATGCAAATCAGTCTGACCCTGTGCCTTGTTCGAACAGTCCAGCCCGAACTGCCAAGCCATGTCTTCCCTGGACCGGAAACAAGCATCCTGGGACCGGTTTCGGATTCATAATCCTCATCAGCCAGGCTATCTGGAATCCAGTGGCAAAGTGAACAAGGGACTCACGTCTGAGCATACCCTGCCACACTTAGGGCGAACAACGAAAAACCAAAGGGGATGATGGAGGCTGATAGCCAGAAACCGGTCCTTGGATGCTTGATTCCGGTCTGGGAAAGACATGGCTTGGTAGTTCGGACTGGACTGTTCCCATGAGGCACAGGGTCAGAGCTGATTTGCATATAGCCAGTGTCTAACCCAGGGTGGTGTGGAGTGCAAAAAAACGATGGATTTAGGCCCAGATCCTTGTACTGGGGTGAATGTATGACATTGTTCTACATTCTGTCCATCAACTGTGTTTTTTGCAATTTTCACCCCGAGTGGGCTGGGTATGCTCAGACGTGAGTCCCAGGCTCTCCACACCACTGGAGTCAAGCTATCCAGGCTGATGAAGGCTGATAGCCAGAAACCGGTCCTTGGATGCTTGATTCCGGTCTGGGAAAGACATGGCTTGGTAGTTCGGACTGGACTGTTCCCATGAGGCACAGGGTCAGAGCTGATTTGCATATAGCCAGTGTCTAACCCAGGGTGGTGTAGAGTGCAAAAAAACGATGGATTTAGGCCCAGATCATTGTACTGGGGTGAATGTATGACATTGTTCTACATTCTGTCCATCTACTGTGTTTTTTGCAATTTTCACCTCGAGTGGGCTGGGTATGCTCAGACGTGAGTCCCAGGCTCTCCACACCACTGGAGTCAAGCTATCCAGGCTGATGAAGGCTGATAGCCAGAAACCGGTCCTTGGATGCTTGATTCCGGTCTGGGAAAGACATGGCTTGGTAGTTCGGACTGGACTGTTCCCATGAGGCACAGGGTCAGAGCTGATTTGCATATAGCCAGTGTCTAACCCAGGGTGCTGTGGAGTGCAAAAAAAAGATGGATTTAGGCCCAGATCCTTGTACTGGGGTGAATGTATGACATTGTTCTACATTCTGTCCATCAACTGTGTTTTTTGCAATTTTCACCCCGAGTGGGCTGGGTATGCTCAGACGTGAGTCCCAGGCTCTCCACACTACTGGAGTCAAGCTATCCAGGCTGATGAAGGCTGATAGCCAGAAACCGGTCCTTGGATGCTTGATTCTGGTCTGGGAAAGACATGGCTTGGTAGTTTGGCTTGGTAGTTCGGACTGGACTGTTCCCATGAGGCACAGGGTCAGAGCTGATTTGCATATAGCCAGTGTCTAACCCAGGGTGGTGAGGAGTGCAAAAAAACGATGGATTTAGGCCCAGATCCTTGCACTGGGGTGAATGTATGACATTGTTCTACATTCTGTCCATCAACTGTGTTTTTTGAAATTTTCACCCCGAGTGGGCTGGGTATGCTCAGACGTGAGTCCCAGGCTCTCCACACCACTGGAGTCAAGCTATCCAGGCTGATGAAGGCTGATAGCCAGAAACCGGTCCTTGGTTGCTTGATTCCGGTCTGGGAAAGACATGGCTTGGTAGTTCGGACTGGACTGTTCCCATGAGGCACAGGGTCAGAGCTGATTTGCATATAGCCAGTGTCTAACCCAGGGTGGTGTGGAGTGCAAACAAACGATGGATTTAGGCCCAGATCCTTGTACTGGGGTGAATGTATGACATTGTTCTACATTCTGTCCATCAACTGTGTTTTTTGCAATTTTCACCCCGAGTGGGCTGGGTATGCTCAGACGTGAGTCCCAGGCTCTCCACACCACTGGAGTCAAGCTATCCAGGCTGATGAAGGCTGATAGCCAGAAACCGGTCCTTGGATGCTTGATTCCGGTCTGGGAAAGACATGGCTTGGTAGTTCGGACTGGACTGTTCCCATGAGGCACAGGGTCAGAGCTGATTTGCATATAGCCAGTGTCTAACCCAGGGTGGTGTGGAGTGCAAAAAAACGATG